>NC_056684.1:94779479-95389895 GCF_018350215.1 Panthera leo
ACACACAAGTTAACTCACTATACTAATTGTTCTAGCGGATGCTAGAAGATCTAGGATTCTAGAGTACCTGCTTCCACAAGAGCAAAATGATGATCAAACTATTAGTCTATGGATCTAGTCTCCACGGCTACTTCTATTCATCTCTCTGTTCCTCACCTGATAATGGTAGATTGATAGTGTCACCTACAAACACAAAATTATGAAGTGTGGTCATAATCACATAAATAGTAAATATAATGTTATTTCCCATAACTCTATCCTCTTCTCTAGGCAAAAGATCCAGATTAAGTTTTTATATCATAGCTTTAAATAATATACCCTAGCCTATATTCTATTCTTAAGTACAAATTTAATGGAGAAATTTATTGTTCATCAATTAATGGATAGACTGTCATCTTTAACTCTAGTAACTAAATTATTGATAGTTAGTATAATTTTAAATGCAAATTATGAAACTAACTAATAGTGTTTAGTCCTCATAAGATTAGATAAACCTATATTTAGTCATTTAAAATTCAAATAGTTCTTAGGCCCTCATTGCTTGCATTTATAAAAGGATGAAGAGTATAGGAAGCATAAATTGGGTATTCTTTCCTATTTCCCATTGATCTGTTCTTATCTTACTTGTTCTTATCTTAATGCAATCCAGGAATTTCAAAAAGTGTTTAACTCTGCCAAGTGAAGAAAATATTCAACACAAGACATGGTAATTTTACAATAGCTAAATTAGCCATTGTTAAACTATAACCTGTAAGGTAGAAACTTTGTTTTGGTATTTGTGGGGTTGGGGGGGAAAGCATATTTTAAGATGAATAACAGGGAAACTTATAAATCCAATGTTACTTCCATAATTACAGATATTCAAGTTTATGTGAGATAATTCTAATTACAAACATGATTAAAGTTTATTGAACTATTATAGAAAATACAGAATTTTTGCATTTATGCCCTCCCAAAATATAAGTAGCAAAAACATTGATACAATTCATGCTTTTCAAAACAACTTGTAACTTACTGATAAGGCTAACTAAAAGCATTTTAAATATTCCGTATCTCATTGCAACTGATCTCATTGCAAAGAGAATTAGTGTAATTGTTACTTTTTGTAAATCTCTCTTTCTCTCTCTCTCTTCCCCTCTATTCCACTCACCCTCTCTCCCTTAATTCACAATCCTTTCATTAGAAGAAAGGTAAGAGCTGCTTCCATTGTCAAAATTCATTCATCAATATTAAAGTACCTGGGACAAACAAAATCTTTCACATGCCTCTTCATGCTGATGAAGAGATATTAAAGGTCCGACAGATGCTATAAATACATAAGTTTTCCCCGGGGTATTCCTTCTTCCACACAAATTGAGGAGCTCTTTTTCCTTATGTCCATTTTTTTTTATTTTCTTTATAATTTTTGCTTTTTTCCACCATTTCCTTGGATATATTTTACCTTTGTTTCGCATTCTCTTCGTGGACAAGTTCATCCACTTCTAATTAATGCAACTGCTTGTGAAATCCATGCTCTACTTGTGACCTTTCTTTTGGTCATCAAACATGATTCTCTAATTGGTAACCAGAAACTCAAGGATGTTGTCCAACCCTTCAGCTATAAATGATCCTAAATCAGTTTGTCCTCTCAAACGTCTCCCACAACCTAAAGTCTCTCACTCAGAAGGTGGCATTGCCATGTTCTAAGCAGCTGGAGTATAACATTTTGGAAGCATAAATGAACAATAAACTTTGGAAGGGACTAAAGAATTTATCTAAGCAAACAGTTGACAACTATGTGTTGTTAATACCATCTGTGCATGAATTTGGATCAGAATTGTTGCCCAAATATCATCTTACATAGAAGTCCTAATATAAGAGAGATATATGCTTATCTCTGATTGAAACTGAAAAGAAAGGGGGGGGGATTATAAAACTTCCAGCTGGTTATTTACTGTCTCTCTCCAGTTCAGTAGCCCTTGAAAATATTTCCCCCAAATCCTTAGTTATCATTAGAACACCATTTAAAACCAGTTACCCACTTGATTCCTTTATTCTACAGATGAAAAATCTTGAGGTCCAGACAGACCCAAGGTCATAAAGCTATTAAGTGGTAAATATGGGCCTGGACCAAGTCCATAGCTTTGTTCTAATGTCAGTCAGGCTTTCTCCCTCTCTCTCTCTCTCTCTTAAATTTTTTTTTTTTTACTTCTCTCTGTCTTTTAAAAATTTATTTATTTAAATTCAAATTAGTTAATATACAGTGTAGTACTGGTTTCAGGAGTAGAATTAGTGATTTATCACTTGCATATACCACCCAGTGCTCATCCCAACAAGTGCCCTCCTTAATGTCTATCACCCATTTAGCCCATCCCCCTATCCAAAACCCCACCAGCAACTCTCAGTTTGCTCTCTGTATTTAAGAATCCCTTATGGTTTGTCTCTCTCTCTCTGTTTTTATCTTATTTCCTGATGCCAGTCAGACTCTCTCTTAAGCTGACTTGAGAGTATTGGTCACTGACTAAATTGTCCCTTAGCAGGAGAGGTTATAAGTGCTCCCCAGTGCCTCATCTGATTCTTATTAATTTCTTCAGCTGAAGAAATAGCTCCTCCCCTCCCCCACTCCAAAATGAGGGTGTTTTGTTTTGTTTTAATGTTCTTTTTTTCCCACTCTATTTCTTTAATCTCTTCCTTAAAAATATTCCAAAGATATAGTGGAGAGATAAGGAATCTAAGATGCAAAGAGGTTTTATTGACTTCTCAGATGACATTCATGAGTGACATTAATATTCACATCCATGAAGGACTGCCTAGCCCCACTGCCTTTTTGCTTCTTAATAAAAATTTTGTTTTCTCTCTCACATTATCTCTAAATGAAACTATTTTATATCTCCACCATTCTTCCTCTAATTGTCTCTTTTTGGAACTCTGAAGATTCATCCAATGAATAGCCTCCCCCCCTCCCAAATGCCAATCTGATCATACTCACCCCTTGATAAAGTTCTTTGGTCATTCTTGCTTGAGTGAATGAGATCTAATTATATGCATTTTCTTCTAAGATCTAGGGACATACAATCCTTATTCTTAATCCAGTTCAGATGCCACCTGTTCCATAGAACTCTTGCTGACCAGATTCAATCATTTCATGCTATATGTTTCTATATTTCTCTGATAGCTTGTGAAGCAACTCTAGACTTCATCTGTTATTAAAGTTTTCAAGTGTATTCTCACTATGATATACAATCAATTATGAATTATACCCTATTTGTTTTTATTTCTTCCATACCTCCTTTCCTACAGTGGTTGTTGAATAAAACTTTTTTTTTTTTGGATTGAATATGCACTATGTTTCATGAATTAATTCCAGAATTGCAGGTGACAACTATACTTAATTTCTCTCTGCTATATTAGAACACTTGGCTTTATTCCTTCTTGCACTGTAAATTAGCTTTGCCTCTCAAATTTAAATTTCCAAGCCTCAATATTCCTCCACTAAGGGCAGTTTCTTTAGGGCTGACAGACTGTGAAATAAAGGTCTTATATACCAGATGGAAGGAAAAAATACCAATATTGTGAGCTATCAATAGTGTGTACATTTCTTGTGGAGGGTTTCCTGTCTCCATTAAGATGACTTCAGAAGTTTCAGGAGTCTTTTTGTAAAGAACTTTGCCTTATTTTTGTGTAATTTAACAATTTTTCTCTTAGGTCATTCGGCACATTTTAATATGGCACTTGGTAAGACTTCTGAAAGTATCTTTACCTTAAAAACATTCAAGTATGGGGTTTTGACTATTTGAATGGTTGTTATCAAAGACAACACAGAATTGGTCATAAGCTCCAAACACCACAATCCCCATTAAGCTACCTGAAATTAAATGATAATAATAAGAATAATGCAAACAATAATATTTGATATGGACAACTGATATTTTCTCAAACCTACTTAAGAGTGAGTATAGACATCTTTAGAAAATTTTGCTATTTCTGCTATTTTTCTTTTATTATTGCAAACATACAATCTGAATTAAAGCCATATTAGCTATCCAAACACAGATTCCAGACAAGTTGCCTGGCCACTCCAACACTTCCGAATTGTTGCATTTATAGGTCTCCTTTGTAGAAAATCTGCATCAGCCACTGAGCAATACAAGATTTACATAAATGAGCAGAAGAAATAATTCCAAATTATTAAATAATTTTAAAGTTAAAACATTTAATATAAGGAGTAACACTTATTTTCAAATAGGCAAGGTTAAGCATCAAATATTCTTGGTAAACTTTAACATACCTAAATATGAATTTATATAGCCACACCTACCATACAGGCCATCAGAAATACCATCCTTTACTGAAAGCACAAATGAAAAGAATTAGGTATCTCTCTGAGTATGCATAGCCCAATATTTCCTAAGGAATGTTCTGGGTATGTGGTGATTAAACACGGTATTTTGCAGTTCAGTGTCTCTCTGGGAAATTCACTAAGTACAATAGCAATTTAAGGCTCTAAGTACCACAGTAAAGATATATGCTAGCTACATTTAGTTCCAGTCCCAGTGCTGTAAATGAAGAGGAAAGCCTATGAAGAGAAAGTGGGCAAGTCTGTACAAGAGATAATTCACCAGTTTTTAGAGTGACAGTCTCTTTACTGACACACTGCTCAAAACGCAATGCTTCTTCTTGACCCGTATCAAGGACAGATATAATACCCCTTCCAATAAGCACAAGAGTCAACTGAGAGAAGAAGCTTCAGCATTGAGAGTAAATTCAGTCTGTAAGAACCAGTCCTGCCTGAGGCCAGTGTGAATAGTAGCCAATCAGCCTTTCAGAAAAAAGCACACTGACCCCATAATCAGGAGACTCCAAAATTCAGTGTATCAAATTTTTTTAAAGTTTTTTTTTTCATTGTCTCCTCAGCTATTCAAAACAATTTTTTAAATGTAGAAACAGATAAAAGATAGCTCTAAGAGGTCACAAGCAGAATAGGGATGGCAGCAGAAAATCTTGTGTGTTAGGAAGGAGATTTGAGCTATCTCAAGTAATCTCAGATCTTAATGCATTAATTCTAGAACTTGGACCATCCTAGCAGACAATTTTCAGCTTAACCAGGAACCCAATAAGATATACAGATGAATAAGAAATAGAGAAAGGCTGAGATTTCACCTCAGTCTATAGAAAATATATTAGTATTTGTACAGACAAATAGCAGTTATTTGTGGGTTTAACTTAGTTTCCTAGTAAGTCCATAAGAATTCAGCTTTGTTACTATTTTAATTCTTAATAGAGTTCCAACAATCTAGGTTAGATTTTAGCACAACATGGTCTGAGGCAAAATATGGCCCACAACCTGTTTTTATAAATAAAGTTTTATTAGGACACAGTCATGCCCACTGTATGTGGAAGCTTTCCTACTACAACAGCAGACTAAGATAGTTGCAACAGAAACCTCATAGCCTACAAAGCTGAAAATATTTACTATTTGGACCTTTCTAGAAAAATATTGCTGACCTCTGTTCTTCACCATTAATTTGTAGGTCATGGACTGAACTTCATAATTTTGGAGTCAAGGAAGAAAATGAATTTTTCTGGGTCTAGTAACTGAGTAAGTGATTACATAACTTTTCACTGCATGGAAGTTTCCTCTTATCAAAGCATTGTCAGATCTTACATGCATTGGTTTTATTTATGATTTCCTCTTACATGAAAGGGTCTATCTTTCACTACAGTCATTCTATAGAACTTCAGTTTTAATCAGCAGAATTTCATGCATTTCTATTATTCTTTAACTGAAAAAGGGCAAAGAAGCCAATTAATGAACAGGGCTTAATCATTTTTCTTTTGCCTTCCAGCTCATTAGCTATTCTTATTAGTTGTGTATTATATCCCCGTGTTATCAAGAGCGTTTAATTTCACAGGTGTGAATGCTTGTACAAACATTTGTTAACCATCATATTTATAGTAACCAGTCATGTAGTCAGCAGCGAAGCTAAAATTTCAAAATTATTTTCTCAGTTGGTCAGCTCTGTGTGCCTATGTTTATGGTTTAATCCTCTAAATCTTGCTCAATTTTCTGCTATACAAAATTCTCATGTATTCTAACAAGGGAGGAGAAAATCATCAAATCTGTTTTGAGTCTTCTGCTCTATTTGCCCACCAGATGTCTCACCACGGGAATTCCACAGATCGCCAGTCTCACTGCTTATATTTTCTAGCATGATGCAGATGCTTCTGAGTTTCCTATAAACCTACACGTTTGTCAGGTCATGCAAAGAAGTACATGCGAACTAGTAAGTACCTAAGGACTTTACCTCAGAACGACCCTGGAGGAAGCAATAGAGTAATTCTCAGCAAGCCTTCTGAAAATTAAATAGTTACGGTAACAATTATATTTTAAAATGAATTAACAATCAGGTGAAAAGATTTTAAGAGTTGGTTTTAACTATTGCTGGGATTTTAGGCTAAAATTCACATGCTTTTTTCAGCAAGTATGGGGAAGATCTTCATTTTACAAAATTGAACTGTAACAATGAAAATTTCAGTATATTTACTTTTAACTGATAAATTTATAATTAGTACAATGTGTTTTTTAAAGCTATCTACTAGATAAAATATAGCTTCCATAATGATAGCAATAAAATTGAAATAAACCAATACAACTTATCTTAATATCAATTACTATCAATCCTATAGTAAAAGCAGAACATGAGAATCATGTAATATTTCCAGGATTTTCTTCATCCTGTATATTTTGCCAGCTGTACCCTCCTCCCTCCACTATTCCTAACACAATGCCATTTCTATCAAGATTTAACTCAAATGTCATTTTCCTCTGAAACTTTCCTGGGCTAATATTAAAGAAAGCATTCACAGTTCCTACAGAAATATGATCAAATTTAAGTACAGCTTCCTTCCCACTATAAACTGTGCCTAATTTCTAAGTCACCTGATAACTAAGTAATATGAAAACTTAGATTGTAAGGTCCCTAAGGGAAAGGCCCATTTGTCCATCACCATACGACATGGAGCCAGATACAGAACAATAACAGAAGAATCTGCAAGAAACATGGAATTATTATTATTATTATTATTATTATTATTATTACTATTATTATTAGAATGAGAGAGAAAGCATGAGTGGGGGAAAGGGGCAAAAGGAGAGAGAGAGAATCTTTATCAGGT
Source organism: Panthera leo (assembly GCF_018350215.1). Taxonomy (NCBI): domain Eukaryota; kingdom Metazoa; phylum Chordata; class Mammalia; order Carnivora; family Felidae; genus Panthera; species Panthera leo. The sequence continues at coordinate 94,786,635 of NC_056684.1, forward strand.
TCCATGCTCAGCACAGAGCCCATCACAGGGCCCAATCACATGATCATGGGATCATGACTTGAGCCGAAATCAAGAATTGGACATTCAACCAACTGAGCCACCCAGGTGCCCCAGAAACATGAATTTTAAATAGACAAAACAAATGCTTACAATAAAACAATCTGAATGCTTGCAGAGTCAGAATGAAAGTAGCTACTAATAATGAATTAATGTGAAAGTAAGACATAATCTATCATCATATATCACATTCAATCAAATGTGTTTTTATTATTCAATCAAATGCATGAGGCAAACTCCAAAATAAATACATGTAGCCTTTCTCTTCAATTTTTTTTAAAAATCAAATCATTATCTTTTTAAAATATTAATAATTCTGTAAACTAGGATTTACCTTCCTGAGATATTTTATATTTCAGTTTTAAAAGTCCTCAAAAGCATATCTAGAGATGTGGCTTTCATTAAAAAAAAATGCTTTTCTAACTATATTAGGCAGAATTGCCTTATGGTACCTCATCCTCAGCTTAGTAAAGTTCATATATGTCTCTTAAACACAGTAAGTGATAACTCAGGCCTAAGTGTAAGATTTTTATGAAAAACAAAAGATTTAGAGGCTTTTTTTTAAGTTTAAGATGTCACCCTAAATAGCTTACATTTAACATATAGAAAACATCTAGCACATAAGAAAATCACGACCACTTGGTCAATCCTAAATTCCCTGAAATAGTAATAATATAACTAGCAAAATCCAGAACCGAAGAGGTCCCCACATATTTACTTAAATATTAACAGCAATTTCCTCCTCTTTGACTTCACTCGCCCGACTGTGGAAATTTCCTTTGAATCCTCCCGTGTGGTTCATAGAATTAATGTAGTCCAAGATTTTCCTGCATGTTACAGCTTGTTCATTCTCACTGTTCAAATTCTACCCCCAGGAATACCTCTATATTTCATCCTAAAGCATTGCTTTAAGTGGAGTCTTCTACTATGTGAGGATAAAAATAATATTTTCAGTACCCATTGAATCACATAATCTCAGATCTGCAGATCTTTATAATGTAATCTGGTATTCCATTCTATTGTAATCAAAACAGAGCATGAAAACAAGTTTTGGCATAAAGACAGAATATGCAATTGCCTCCAGTGAGTGACTCATGCTTTAGATTAAACTTCATCTTCTTCAGGCCTTTCTATCAAAGTTCAATCCCCTGTGCATGTCAGTACCATGCCACCCACACTCACAAGGATCCTGTGCTTAAATTAATGATTCGATGTTGTTACCGTGAAATTCTCAGCAGGTTCTGAACAAGGGATCTGCTTTATATTTCCACAGGACACCATAAATTATGGAGCCATTCCTGCCCTTAATAGTGATAACACCTCAAATCACAGTATACATTGGCGTACTGAATAATGCTTCTTAAAGACAGTAGGAAATTATAAGGGCAGGGAGACAGACACAAAAATGCCTAACTCAGAGTAATAAGAGAAAAGAAAACCTAAAAAGGAAAGCTATGGGCACAAATTAGCTCATGTCTTTATCTAGTAATTATTTTGGGGGGGCCCTGGATGGCTCAGTTGGTTGAGGGTCTGACTCTGGATTTCAGCTCAGGTCAGGAACCCAGGGTCATGGGATCAAGCCCTGCATCAGGTTTCAGACTGAGTATGGAGCCTGCTTACGATTAAGATTCTTTTTCTCTCTCCTTTTGCTCCTTTCCCCTGCTCAATATAAATAAGTAAATAAGTAAACAAATAAGTAAATAAATAAATAATAAATAAATAAAATTACTTTTTGAGTACCTACGAAGTACTATATATTGCTCCAGATGCTGATATTATAATAACAAGCAGTACAGACAAAGGCCTAGACTACATGGAGCTCCCACTCTAAGGAGGAGACAGACAATAACCAGGTCTGTCTGTGATGGGTGGGGGACAGCAAAGGGGAGTGTTTTAAAAGAGGACTTAATAGGGCCGCCTGGGTGGCTCGGTCAGTTGAGCGTCCGACTTCGGCTCAGGTCATGATCTCGCGGTCCGTGAGTTCGAGCCCCGCGTCGGGCTCTGTGCTGACAGCTCAGAGCCTGGAGCCTGCTTTGGATTCTGTGTCTCCCTCTCTCTCTGCCCCTCCCCTGTTCATGATCTGTCTCTCTCTGTCTCAAAAATAAATAAACGTTAAAAAATTTTGAAAAAAAAAAAAGAAAAAAAAGAGGACTTCATATATCTCCTTTTATCTCTAGCATTGTTACATTTGGTAACCAGACCAGATGATAACAGTTTAAGAAACTTTACTTATTATAACTAAACTTTTATTCCTAAGAGGCATTTCTAGAATATTTTCTGCTTTTCTGACATTTCTTTTCACTTAGGATTTTTAGAAATGCCATGAATCAATGCTAGTTACCTTTTCTCCTTTTCTCTTATAGCCCATAGTTTGAAATGGGTAATATAAGTAGTATATTTGAAAATGAGTGTCAGGAGCCACCAGGGTGGTTCAGTCAGTTAAGCATCTGACTCTTGATTTTGGCTCAGGTCACGACTGGACAATTCATAGGTTCAAGCCCTGCATCAGGCTCTGCACTGACAGTGTGTAGCCTGCATGGTACTGTCTCTCCTTCTCTCTCTCTCTCTCTCTGCTTTGGATTCTCTCTCTCTCATTCTCTCTCTGCCCCTCCCCTGCTTATTCACTCAGGCACACACTCTCTCTCTCCCTCAAAAATAAGTAAACATAAAAAAAAGAGAAAAAGAAAATGAATGTCAGAACTAATTTTGTAGATATTATATAATACTCGTTTCTTCTGTCCATTCTATGTTCCCTCTTTTGTCTAAGTTTAATGTTGAATGAACTATGCTACCATCAGACAAGTCTGTTTCGATAGCAGTATTGATTGTTTGGATCTGGGTTTATGTCACTGGTTCCGGAAAAAAAACAAAAACAAACAAACAAACAAACAAAAAAAACCAAGAAGCAAACAAAACCACACAAACAAGCAAACAAAAAAAGCAGTGTTCACAATTTAGTGTAGACCAATTCTGGAAAATTGTCCCTCAAAAATAAGGACAGATAATTCTGGGTCTTACAAAACTGTTCTCACTCTTACAGGAAATAACATTGTGGGATGTCACCTAGCACACTGATGTAGGCAATCAATGGATGTCTGTTGACTGAATGAAAACATAAACAATGATGACTAAGCATATCAACAGCTTTCTATGAGATATCCTAAAATGGTGCTAGCACCAGCTTGGAAATAAAGTTCAGGTAATAGTTACTATCAAAATAGTTATTATTATCATTTTGTCTAGAAAGTGACTTCTGCCAAACACAAATAACTTTCATCCCTCTAACCTCCTTTCACATTAACCGTGGCTGATAAAAATGAAATATCTCTTAGAAATAATGCGGAATGGTGAAAAGTAAGCACATGTGGTCAGCCTGAAGATGGACCTATGTCCCTTAAGGAGTAAAATCAATCCAGTGTCCACCGGAATTTAAATCATGAGAAGACACAAAATCACAAGTCAATCTGTTACCACACGAGAGTCAAAATGCCGCCTGACTGGAAAGGAAAAGCCGTTTAAATGTTCTCAAAACAGAGTATGTCTGCTGGCGACATCTGTGCTCTATGTTTTCAACACGTATTATTCACCCTAGAATTATACAAAAATCCTAAATTGAAATTCAGTCTGGTAACAAGCTGGCAAAACAAAGCTACGTTGGTGTCGTCCCCATGCATACTGATTGCAGTTCACAGAATCACAAGGCTTTTTAAAAACATCCTAAGAGGTAAGCTAGCATGTCCTCCCATACCAAAGTCCTATAATTTACCTCATCTACAGATGTATGTTTAGTCGAGAGAAAATTGATAACACTTTCATTTTTAACTTTAAAAGAAGGAATTTCACTCCAGTATATTTTTATATTTAACCGTTCCCACTGTGAAGAGATTCTATCATAACGTTCTTCAAAAAGCCACATCGGATTACACATTTAACACTTTTATCATTGGTTTGAATTGGTGGAAAATGCATTTTTTATAAATCTTGTATTTGAATACTTTCAAATGATCTCTTAGTATTTGCTTCTTAGGACTAAATATTTTGTTTGTTTAAAATTCCCAAAATTTGTCTTAACTCTTTAGGAATTTGTTAACTTTATTAATTAATATAATTTTAGGCTCTACAGAGGGCTCCTAGTTAAGTTAAAAAAAAAAAAAAAAACACCTGTTACTATTTAATCTGGAAGCCTATGTCTATCATAGCCAATGCTATTACTGTTACACTACTTCTGTAAAGCCTCCTATAAACCTAAATCAAAACAGAAGTAACAATGTCTTTTAACGTGATATTTATTAGACATTCAGAATGTTAGGACTGTGGTTTTAGGAAATGGAAATAAGAATGTTCTTAGCTTGACTGAAAACTATTTTGTCTGCTAAACATAAAGAAATGATTTTCAATGCAAACATCTTTTGCATCACAAATATGCTTCTTACCTGTGCTGCTGGATATATTAACATCAATACTGATATCAGATATTCCTCCTCCCTTCAGAGATGCTACACATGTGTATGTCCCAAAATCCGTGAATTTTAAATCAATGATGTCCAAGTTTGTCGTTCCCGGGGAGACATCCGGATCAGTCTGTGTAATAACCATCCGCTCAGAACTTCTCAATGGACGACCATTTTTAAACCAACTAAATGTTAACTCCTCAGAAGGAACAGCTTCTACTTGGCAAGATATTTTCACCTCACGCCCAATCTGGATGTTGTCATCTTTGTGATAAGGATCTGGTGTGATCCAAAATCGTCCTTTTTTTAATGCTAAAACATAAAAATTCCATAAGTAGTTAGTGTTACTTCCATAATATTAAGGATTCATTCACTCTAGGTAATCATCTCTGGGCTGAAATAAAGTAAAACAAAATAAAACGAAGTGTATATATGTTTCTTTGTTGTGTGCATGTCAAAAACCTCATTTAGGAAACCTGGAAACAGTCTGAAGATCTAAGTCACTTAGAGATTCTAAACACTGATTTTTATAAATTGGATAACATTTTCCAGTGATATAAAAGATGCTTTGTCTATATATGATACTTAAAAATTGTTGCCAATGAATTTTGAACACATGATGTAACTTGTTTTGTATAAAATCATTTAGGTATTAGACTTAAAAATAACAATATGGATCATAAGCCCAATTCAATACCTGTGCCACCCTTTAATTATGGTGCAATTTCACAGAGAATATTGCACAAATGTCAGATTAAAGAAAATTCTTCTAAGATTTTATCTACATGCTGACCAAAACTAGTTTGGTAAGAATTGAGTCAGTTCATATTCATAAGGCATTTTCATATATTTAAATAACCTGCACTAAAGAGAATTAAAAAAAAACCACATTTGCTATGACTGTTCTATTTCACCATACATAGATGTTTCCAGTTGAATCTGTGTGCTGGCTCATGCAGATGGCCAGAAGAACCTCTTGGCAGATGGTTTGGAAAACATGCTGTGTTTGTATCCTAACAGCAGTGCTTTCTGGGTCTAAGGGCAGTACTGTTCTCTTAACATGTGTCAGCAGTGATAACTACCAGAGACTTTTGGGGGAGCATCTACTGGCCTCCCAAGGGCCCCAGTTGTAAACTTTGAATGATACCATGGGACTCAATATAGAATAGGGTTTGCACATTTATTTATGGCAGTGATTCACAGACATACATTCTTCTCTTTACTAACATCCTACTCATTTCCCTCCCCCTTAATATCACTTAATATCCCTATATGATAAAATGTGGCATATGCACTGAAACATTAATAATCAGAATAAAATATTGTCCATTCACTGTTACCATTAACCATATATAAATGACACTGGCAAAAATGATGTGAATTTGAAAGACCTGCAGATAATGGAGGCCTTCTCATTGCATTATGGGTGACCTTTCTTGAGTTTAACCTGATTTTTCTTAGTTCATCCCATAAAAGCAAGAAAATACCATGGAAATCTTAGAACTATATAAGAATGCACTAGAAATTAAAAAAAAAAATTGCTTTTAATTTTATTTACTAGTCAGCCCCATATATTTTCATATGCTTTTTTGTTTGCAACTGAGTGAGGAGAGATAAATGAATACCAAAAACAATGTTTATATATTCCTTTTTATTCAAGAAAAATTTATAGGGCTCCTTTTCAGGACTAGGTGCTAGATGAGGCTCTTATTACATGAGATGAACAAAGCAGACATAATCCTTACCCTCATGTACTGGTACAGCATATTTTGTACTCATAGATTATAGTCCAATTTATCCACCTGACACCTAGGATACTCCTGTCTAGAAAAACCACACTCTACATAGATATTAAATGTTATAACTTTGAAGAAATCTGAATCTCAGAGTATCCTTTAAAATATTGTTCAGAAAAGGCACAAATCTTCATTCTTAAAGAAAACACCAAAAAACAAATATTTAAATCACATTCTCATACTGTTGTTTGTTACATTTTTCCAGAAATAAAATGCTAACAATTATTTATTTATTGCTAACAATGTCTTTATCAGTATATGACTGTAGGATGAAATTAAGAAAAATTATGTCATTCTACTACCCAGAGTGTGTGTGTGTGCTTGTGTGTGTATGTGTGTGTGTGTGTGTGTGTGTGTGTGTGTGTATACGATTATATTTTAACAGGCACTGAAATACAGCTTTGTGGCTAGAAAGGAAAATGTGCTGAAAATGCCTATATTTGGTATATAACTTGTGCACATATATTTCAAATATAATTAAAGTTCTATAGCACAAAGTAAATTGTATCCTACAATAGTTTTTCTTTTTTTAAGAGTCCCCAAAAATTAGTATGTCAAGGAGCATTTACTTTTGTCAGCACCATAATATTTAAATGAGTTTACTTTCATTTGGTAAGAATTTTCCTGATTCTGTTTCTATAGAAAAAATGATAAACCTAAATAAAATTTTTAAACAGACAATTCTTAATTTTAAAAGTTTAAATATATATATTAATTTATTAATAGCTTCGTATGGACGTACATTGAGAATAAATTTCATTCCAAAATTATTAGGGTGGCCATATATAAACACAACAAAAACTTCTGATGTTTTGGTGATTAATATTTATTTACTACTAGGCACTTACTGTTAGGTCTGCTCTCTGCCTAGTGACATAGTAAATGGATACCACCACTGAGAGAGCTACAAGTTCATCAGATTAGTTAGATTTAAACAACAAAACAATTCAAAGCCACTGATTTTTTAAAAAACATAAAATATTTATAGTATGTGTTCCAAACTGTTTTATTCATGGAAAATAACTTTTCAAATCTGAAGTATAAAAAATATTAAAGATTATAACTCTAATAATCAATTAATTAAAAAAATTCAATATGATTTGCAACTATATTTTTTGATAAAAAGCAAAATAATCAAGTGGGCTTTTAAAATGAACTCCTTGCCACAAATATTTGTTGTTCTCAGTATCAGGCCACTCTGTGACTTGATCAATGTCAATCACATTAGTCTTCTGAATGACAGATTCTAAAAAGGAAAAGAGGGACAAGTCAGTCTGGCAAGTGCGCTAAAGTTAAGGAATATCAGAATAAGTAGCATGGATCATTTGACTGGAGAGCCATCTCATTGAGTTTGTCTTATGTTACCTCATAACAAAATACCTAGTTTTGCACACAGAACAGAAATGTTCTAAGGGAAAAGAAATAATGTGTATTATTATGTGTATGTCTAAGGGAAAAGAAATAATGGACTATAATGTGTATGTGCATGCGTGCATATGTGTGAATCCACGCACAAACATCTCTTGGACCAGTGGCCAGTTAAATTTATTTGATTTTCTAACCTTAGCTCCTCAGAAAACTAAAAGCATGCCTCTGTAAACTAGGCACAGGTACATTAAGATCTTGAAACCTAATTCTAGCTTTTCATTTATATATAGTCCAATATGGGCAATCTAATTTTTATGGGTCAAGTGCATCATTTATAAAAATAGGAGGTGATAGTAGTAGGCTTCCTCTGAGACCCATTGTGAGAAATAGCTTATTAGCAATAGTGTAGAGCTTTGAAAATATAAAGTGTTTAATATAGTTAATCAACTGGGAAGCAGGTTCCTTCATTTATAATTAAACACTCTCTTTTTCAGTGAACAATTTACGGTAGTTCATGCAATGTTAATTTAAAGTCATTTCCTGCTAACCAGTTAAGATTTAAATGCTTAAAATCAATCTGCGATTAGTACCAAAGTATAACAAGGATCCAACAGACATAACAAGACTCTATAGAACTAAAGAAATTCTACAGAAAAAGAAAGGAGAAATCCCTTTCCCCAAATGCAATTTCTTAGTCTGACTATTGAAAATCCCCTAACACCAGCCTGAGAGAACATTAGATTTAGCTTAATGTATCATAAATTGTGATGGATGAACCTCAAAAGGTACTTGTTTAGTCTGGCAGTTCATGTAAAGAATTGGCATCAAGCTGAGTCTCTGTTTAGGATAATCAGTTTAGAAACACTGCCATATAACCCATAGCCCCCATTTTTGTTTTGTTTTTTTTTTTAATATTGTGAGAACTGAATACAAACTTGGCCCACATTCACTTCTGCCAAGTTACTTGTGAGTATATTCTAGATGCACTCACTGAAGTCCCTCTACTCTGAAATTTAAAAAGGTGCCCTGCGAGTAGAGTGAAACCAGTGTGTTATAGCAAGGCCACTGCAAAGATCTAGGTGGGCTTGCTGCTTGCCTTTCCCTAGAGTTAAAGTATATTTTTGCCTATGATGACTACAGCTATGAAGAATATTTCCATTATATAAAATTAGATTACTTCTTGAGTTTATTTTTGAACGAGAAACCACTGGCTTTGGAGAAGTCTATGCCTGTGGCTTCCAGGAATACAGGCTCAATGCAGATAAAGACAAAGAGGAGGCTATGAGGTTGTATTTTGCCTGTAACTATAAACTTAAAATTATAAAATGTACTGATTGTCAACTGTTCCACAAGTATACAGCATATAGTAGTTCCAAAAGAAAATATAATTTGTAGATACAGCAAAAATGACACTAAATGAAGTGATACTCAAAATGTTTTAAATTTTGGAGTGCCTGGGTGGCTCAATCGGTTGGGTGTCCAACTTTGGCTCAGGTCATGATCTGGCAGTTCACAAGTTCAAGCCCCGTGTCGGGTTCTGTGCTGAAAGCTCAGGGCCTGGAGCCTCCTTCTGATTCTGTGTCTCCCTCTCTCTCTGCCCCTCCCCTCCTCTCTCTCTCTCTCTTGCTCACTCTCTCTCTCTTTCTCAGAAATAAACATTTAAAAAATTTGTTTTAAAAATTTTTTAAAGTCAAATTTTAATGAGGAAGCACCTCTTTGCAGATATGAAATATCAGGTGTCAGTCTTTTAACCTCTGCTGAGAACATAGCTATTTCACAAGGATGATGAGACACAGAGTGATCACCACCCACTATTCTAAGTAGTTAAATTACTTTAAAAATCACAAAGTGTACCAATTCTTATACTATCAGTAGGGTTCTGGACTGCAGGAAAACTGGCAAAATGTTGCTGGGAGAAATGGATCTAGAAATCATTAATAGTGTAGTCAGATAAACAAAAATTGATTTTCTATTTATTTATCTTCTATTAAAGACAATAAAAATATTTAAGTGGAAAAAGAAGTACTGCCAGTTTCACATGATGTCAATTGAATAAACAGTTGGAGATAAATTACATCAGCAGAGCAACTTAAGAAATAGTAAATGATAGTGTATATAATCTGTCCTATTATAATTAGATGTCAGTCCTCTTCAATGAGAGTGTGAAAACCTAGGGAGTGGGGCCATGCCTCATCCTTCTTTATGGTCTCCAAATTTTGAAGCTGTTTCCTTGGTAGAATTGGTATTTAAGAGGTTTTGTCAAATTTAATTAAGTGTGACATTTCAAAGCATTAACTTTACAAATGCCAATCATTTCCATTCAGTCTGATATCTATGTTAACTCTTTTTGTTTGGTAGTCTTGTGTTCTGAGATAAATCATGGCAGAGGGAATAAGATAGAGAAAGGAGAAGAGATTTGATGTCCTCTAAGGTCCAGGGGTTTTGTTATAGGAGCAGAATAATACTTGGTGAATAAACAGTATTAATATAGGAATATATGTAAAGAAGAGGATTCTGTACAGAAAAACTCAGGAGACCTCATTCCATCATGGCCAATGACTAGCTAGTTATGTATCCTAGTCATATAATGTGTCAGGGACATGCGCCATCAAATTAACATCTGTTACTCATCCTTTCTTTGTAAGGAGCCTGAATTTCATGCAAAAGGGTTTGTTTACATGCTTTAGAGCTCAGTTGATAATCATTTCTAAGGAAAGATGAAAGAATTAAGAAAACTGACATCTAAGCACAGTTATATTAACTGAAACAGTATTTGCCAAAACTTGTTTTAGAAAAAAGTCATTAGGGATCATGTTAAAAGGAAGCAGAACAAATAGTGTTGGGAGATTGACTATATGAATAAGTTTGCTTTCCTGCAGAACTTCCCAGAACTTTGAACATGTTAACACACACTTTGCAATACTCCTAGAGGGGCTTATGGTATTTTTAAAAAACCTTTATTTGTGGAACATCTTTCAGGATCAGTATCTTACAGAATAAAGAGAATCTATCAATTGATGAGAATCACTGAAAAGACTCTAAAATTAGATTTCATTCTTGATGTTTCAGGAATTTCCATTATGCAATCACAAAAGTAATGAGAAGATACAACTCCTTAGTAAAAATAAAATTTAAGATTAAAAAACTAAAGGAAAGGGAAATATTTTTAAACTCAGATGTACCTACTGGCACATCAAAGTTATAAAACATATTTCAGAGCCATGACATAAACTTATCTGCACCAACAAAGGTGTGTCTCTTTCCTTTCCCAATTAACCAGCATTTTTAAAAATTTAATTTATCAGTTTGTTCCTATCTTGGGAATGCACACTTTGGAATATGCAAATAGCATTAAAAAGGGATTAAGTGTATTAGCTTCTGTACAATGTGCAATTGATATAAACTAGTAAGACTCAATCTAGCTCAGATACTTGCAGAAATAATAATATTTACTTATTTATACATTATGTTGTTACGAAAAAAGCATGTAAAGTGTTATTATAAGAAGCAGTAAGAGGTGCCTGGAAGCTCAGTCAGTTAAGTGTCCGACTTCAACTCCAGTCATGATCTTGCGGTTTGTGGGTTCAAGCCCCGCGTCTGGCTCTGTGCTGACAGCTCAGAGCCTGGATGGAGCCTGCTTTGGATTCTGTGTCTCCCTCTCTCTCTGCCCCTCCCCGACTTGTGCTCTGTCTCTCTCTCCTTCAAAAATGAATAAACATTTAGAGAAAAAAAACGAAGCAGTAAAGCTTCTAGAAGATGGATATAAGTAGGGAGGTACTTTTTTGGTATATATTATTAGGTATTTGTACATTTCCTTCCCTTTATCTAACAACTCCAATTGCCAATCTGTAGTGTGAATAATGCAAGAATGAAAAAAAAATCATTACATCCATTTCCTGAAAGTACTTTAAAATAGCACCCCTGATAATCTGAATGCAGAATTAGATGCTGGAAGGAAGTTGGGGTTCTATTCAATTATGAAGTATCAAGGCTTTATTTATTTTGTGAATTTTCTCAAAGCTAATTACTGTAGTTAATCATTCAAGTTGTTTAAGCAAAGTATGGTTGAATTTTAATTGTCTTTTAAATGTCCTTGCTCAATAAAATAATTGCAGGTAAGTATTTTGAGTAGTAATTAAAGTAAGAAAGGATCTTTTAGATGGGCACAAATTTTCCTTTTTGGTTTAAACCCTTCTTTGAGAAATGGGAAAAGAAATGGACTAAAATGATATCATTATCATTATTATTTTGCCATTGATATCATTTCAGCTCTATCTCAAGGAGAAAATGTATATTGTCCATAAATTATCAAAGTGCCTTTATAATGTCATAAATAAAGACAAATATTTTCATACCACAGCTACTACATAAATGGTATTTGACACAGCACGACATGTTCGCACCACTTATCTGAATAGGAGAATGTTAATCAGCACAACTTCCTGCCCTCTAATGTCACAAATTAGCAGGTAGTCTGAGTTCACCTTTCCTATCAAATTTAAGAATACCCCTTCAGGGGCGCCTGGGTAGCTCAGTCGGTTGGGTGTCCGGCTTCGGCTCAGGTCATGATCTCGCAGTTCGTGGGTTCGGGCCCCGCGTCGGGCTCTGTGCTGACAGCTCGGAGCCTGGAGCCTGCTTCGGATTCTGTGTCTCCCTCTCTCTCTCCACCCCTCCCTCACTTGCACTCACTCTCTCTCTCTCTCTCTCTCTCTCAAAACTAAAAAAAATTAAAAAAAAAAAAAAGAATACCCCTTCACTACGAGAAATAAGAACGTGCCCACAGTAAATTATATTTTTGGTTAGTTTGTAAGGACCCAGGACTAGAAACAGCTATAACATCAACTGCAGCTTTGAAGGGCCTGTGCTAAATATAGTTCTTTTGAAGTCCTTTTGAAAACAGTACATCCTTAATATTTATGGAATCGATCACGTAGCAGTGAAAACTGGAGGAAAATAATGAAACTAAATGAAACTAAAAATCTCTCTTTACTTTTCTTGTTTTCTTTGTTTTCTGTCTCAAAGTTATGGACTTTTTCCTTTCCAAACTCATTCTGCCCATCTGGCAGCCTCTCGCATTGAACCCTGATGCCTCGCATTCTTTTGGGTATCCACTTGCTTTTGAAATTTCAATATTTTCTTTTCCATAAGCTATTTACTCTTAGCATAGAAAATTATTTCGGTCACATCAAAACTTAAAACACTTTTTTTTCTTAAACCTGAAAATCCTTGAAAGTATTCATGGCATATTTCTTTAAAAAAAAACAAAAAAAAAACAAAAAAAAAAACAACACAGTGAAACCCCAGTTACCCCCACTATTCCATCATGTACTGATCTACCTGGGCAGTTCACACACTGGTTTTCACTGGTGCTATTATGGCATTGAAGACTCAAAGGTTAGCAATAGCCTCTTAACAAATTAACTCGATGATTTTTTTCTCCAGGTCTTCTCCATTTTTATATACCACTTATATTTGTACTCCCTATCTTTTTACATTATTGATTTCTTCCTTCTTGAAAATCTCTTTTCTACTGGTGTCTATGGCTAGTAAAATATGAGATCATATTTATGAAAATAAATAAATCAGTTGGCTTTGCTCATCTGCATCACCACTGTCATGCTATGTTCTCTAGTTCCTTAGTTCATATGTATTTTATCATCCATATATAGTTGTAAAGTCAGTCTTTGTTGGGAAGGAAAGAATTTTTATAAATTATTTTGCCATAATTGTAGACCACGGATATTATCCTTAATCCATTTTGCTGCCCATGTTTGGGAACATGAGATCATTGTTTGTTTGTTTTTGTTTCTTGATAAACAAAAGATTGTGACTGGATCTATGCACATTTCAATTTAAAACAACCGCTAAACCCTTGATATATATTCTTTCATTTTAATGTTAAAGAGCAAGAAAAATAACCTAGATATATTAAATGACCAAATGAAAAAAATCTGTATTCCTTAGGAATTTCTATAAATGACCTTAACTACCGTAAGAATCTGAAGAGTCAATACCATTGATGAGACCACCTAATTCTGATAATAGACCATAGGACAAGTGCCTGGATTTGTGGGTTAACTAACAGATGACAGGGCTGCTAAAATGAGGTGTGAAAAGACAGGCTCCAAAACTAAATAACTTTCATATATGTGTTATAAAGAGAAATGTGTAACATTTACTTTAAAAAAGTACATCCTACTTGCTTTAGAAGTTTTTAAAGCATATTTTAGAAATACATATTATACATATTATAGTTCATTCTCTCTTTTTAATGAGAAAATTGTGGCATATAAGCAAGTAAGGTCAAACGATGGTGGCATAGAAATGTTTTTACATCCCATACAGTTGGTAGTTGGGTTATAAATTGGCTCTGATCTTTACAGGACCAAAGGCAAAGAGGGAAATACTAATTTCATATTTCAGTTTCTGTGAGTTAAAAATACTCCAACTGCTTACATTAACAAACAAACAAAAAACTATTCCTGATTCAAGATCTGAATGGAATTTATCTTCTGAACTTGTATAAATGAGACCCACAATAAGCAGCATTTGGAACCACATCCCATGATGATCATAACAGTATAATTCAATGACTAGTTGTCAATGTGTCCCTCAAGGTGAGTTAATTATACCAATTTTACATAGGAACCTAAGGAGTACGGTCTAGATGCACAGGTGTTCAAGTTCAAGTCAAAGATAAATCCAAAGATTTGTCTTGGTAACTATTCAGCAAGAATGAATACAAGTTTACATTCTATGACAATGACCCAGGGAGGTTGTCACTGCTGGTCATGGTTGGGGGGTGATGCTATATGTTCAGGGTTATATGAAAATATATACTTTAAGTGTTAACTGACATGGAAGTAAGATTCACATAGTCTTAGAAAGGAGAAAAGCTGACTTAGGAGGCAGTCTCTGTGAACAGGTAGATAATGGGATACCTGTGGATAGGGACAAGATAGGGAGGTCTACATGTGCCAGCATCCAGTGAAAATACTTTAAGAAGTGACACATGCTGAGTGCTTTAAGAAAAAAAAAATTGTTCCACAATATCCTCATGTTAAATCAACTGTTGCATTACTTAGAGAGTTGTTGGATATATGCCCGTGCAATGTTAGAACATATTTATCAGACACAATGACTTTTGTATTGAAAAAGTTGATCTGTACTCATTCTCAAAGGAAATTATGAGATGATAAGGCCAGTAGTCTGTTAAAGTTATTACTACTATTGCAAATGAAAACTATTACATCTATAGTTTAGAACAGTAGTTTTCCAAGTGTGGATCCTAGATAAGCAACAAGAGCACAACCTGAGAACCTGTTAGAAATGCAAGTCTTGGGTACTACCTCACACTCAATTGGCAATTCCTGGGATAAAGCCCCACCTCACACTAAATCTATAATTATTCAGGTAGGACACAGCTATCTGCATTGCAACAAGTCCAACTGTGTGATTCTGATGTATGTTCAAGTTTGAGAACTGCTGTCTTAGGAAACAGTTAGTTATCCTTCCACCCTCCAGAAATGCAGAGCCAGAAAAGAATGAGGCCGGTCATCAGCTTATCCGGAAGGACTGAGTTATTAGAGGACATGCTTAAAAGTGACCACAGCGTATCATTCTTTACTTTACCTGACCCTCAAGGGAGTGTTTATCCTGATTATATTACTTCAAACATTATTAAGGAACAGCTCCTAAATGTATCAATAACAAAATTATTTAAATTGACCTCATACAACTTAACATGTAACTTCCTTTCAACATAGCTCAGGCTTGAAGAAAGTTTCAGAAAACCAGTGGTTTCTAGATGTCTTCACAAGCTAATAAAGATATTAAGAGTGATCAATATTAAGTACCTTAAGGTCACCATTCTTTACCTAAGAAATTCTAACTCTCAAAGTATTATGAGTCTAACTAACCTCCATTTAGGCAAAATCTAAAAAAAAAATCAATCTGTTCAGAATTTGGGATTGAGAAATGCATAGCACATCAGCTTTCATCTGAATGCCAGTGACTTCTTGGAGAGTCAATATAGAGAATAAGTAAATTTGAAGAGTAAATATTCTGGGGTCAGATTATCTGGGTTCTAGTCTGAATTCATCATTTATTAAATGTGACCTTGTGTAATTAACTCAGTCTCCCAATTCTGAAAAGTGGAGATCATAAAATTGAACCATGAAGCTCTGAAAATGTTGATGCCCACACAGAGTAAGCAAATAGTAGATGCCAACTGCTTTCTATTCAATGTTTCCTGACTCACAATGTATCTATTGCTATGCTTCCCACCAAAGCTGCAAAGATGGAAAAGCCTAATGGTGGAGAAAAGCATAGAAATAAATTTTATTTACAGTGCAATAAAGACAAAGACACAGAGTACTAGCTATTACACAAGGGAATACTTTAAAACACATAAACAAAAACAACTAGTTACTGTGGAGAAGGCAGGGAAGGTCTGAGAATCAGGGGAAAAGAGAAGGGTTGTAGATGCTGACAAATCATTCCACAGAGTGGATTCCACCATAAGTATGTGGAACAGAGATTTTTATGGTACCAGTGTTTGTTTCTAATTCATCTTTCACTAATTCTAGCAAATAGCCTCACCATTCTATGAAATGTATTTTTCTGCGATTTCAACCATTCATTTCCATTCCCCTCCAGTCTCTCGGGTTGCAAGTTTGGTTCTCCTTTCCAAGTTAAAATCTTAAACTGTCCTCCTGATCTCAGCTCCAGCCCTGCATGGAGTATCACACATCTTCCATTTTCTCCTGTTTTTCTCTTACATTCTCTCTCAAACACAACAAGGTCCTTCCCATGTATCTATAAACAAGATCATAATCTCCTCATTAATTACAATAAAGCAACAACAACTAAATAATACAGAAAACCCTCTCTCAACTTTATAGCCTGGAGCTACTTCTTATTTACGTTCTTTCCCTTTCTCCTTGTCAAAACATGAACACAGAAACCACTCACCCTTAACCTCTTTCAAATTAGTTCTGATTCTCACCAGGACCAGAGTTGTAACAATTGCCAGTGAAGACAAATTCCAGGACCTGCTGTTCCCCCTTCTCTCCCTGCAGCATTTGCTATGTCCTGACCTTTTGTTTCCAGCTCCCAGATAACTCTATCCCTATTTCCTCCGTCCTGAATCTGGGCTCCACTTTTCTCTTCTCTGTCTACCCTATTACTTCACAATTTGCTTTTTACATCCATCGTTTCAGGCTCAGCACAGATGCCATCTTAGGCAAAAGCTTCTGACTCTACCTCTCTGAGTCACAGTTGTTTACTTCCAGTCACCAGCTAGGTTTCTATGTGATGAAGCACTTCAGAGCCTGTGCGCCTTAAAACTACTTGTACTACTGCTTTAAGGAGTATCTAGATTTCCCTCCCCAGCACGCCTCTCTCCTGCCATTAATGACACCTTCTTCTATAGAAACTATCTTTTCCCCTTTGCTGCTTGCAGGCTCCCAGAATTTGCCATTGCCATTACATATACCTGGTATGGGCATCTTCTCTAAGCCGTGTGTCCAAGTCCTCCCCAGTCACCAAAATCCCAGATCCAATGTTATTGCTTTCATAATACTTTCCCCGATTCACGCAATTAAGACCGAATTGCCACTATTCTCTGTCAGAAAACCCTCTCCCACATAGCTGTTTTCAAAATACTTTGTATTTTCTGGACTTACAAGCTTCCAGAAAAGAGAGGTACTTTATATTGCTGACTTCCTGAGCATTTTGTCTTCCACATGTCTTACATTGTGGTTGGTGATATGGAAGAGTAAATAGGATAAACAAAAATATAAAACGTTACATCCACTGGAGACATATCTGGAGCTATTTCCAAGTAGTTATCGTATTGATTGTTGTCACCTAATATTAACCTAAACAAATGCACTTGTGTATCAATTATTTTTTTCTTATTTTAAGAAGTTGTTTGAGAAATGAATTTAAAAAGACACTAATTTGGGGCGCCTGGGTGGCTCAGTTGAGCAACCGACTTTGGCTCAGGTCATGATCTCATGGTTTGTGAGTTCAAGCCCCGCATCAGCTCTGTTCTGACAGCTCAGAGCCTGGAGCCTGCTTTGGATTCTGTGTCTCCCCCTCTCTCTCTGCCCCTCCTCCACTCATGCTCTGTCTCTCTCTGTCTCAGAAATAAACATTAAAAAAACATTAAAAATAAAAAATAAAAAGACACTAATTTATTGTTATTTATACCCACAAGCAGTCCCAGTGACAATAACGGACTTTGTGCTTTACAACTCTGGATTATTTTCATAGTAAACCATACTGAATTATTACAACCTCTTGAAAATCATCAAAAATAGAAAAATAATTATCAAATATCAATATAAAATACAAAAAAATAGCTACCAAATAAAACTAGGTGAGGAAATTAACTTATACTCAATAAAGTATTTGTTCAGGAAATAAATTAATCTTCCTCACACAGTGGGTATCATTTAGTGATAGTGCCTGATAAATATATGTCTTTTGTGAACTACTCCTCAGCATATTGCAGAATCTTGTTGCAGAATATTTTTCTTAACCGAATTATAACAAATGATCTGTCATTCTGAAAAACACTTAATAGGGGAAAGAAATAAAACTTTTAATTCTCTGTGTTGGTAATCCTCCAGATATTTTGGAAAAAAATATAAACAATCTAAAAATGTGTGACCATCTAACATAACACATGCAACATTTTTCATTAATATCTATAATTCCCTGCAATTGGAAATTAAAATGATACTTTTTTTTCTTCTTAAATTTCCCACATATACATGGCTCTGTATGACGCTGAAATCTCAGGGCAGATGAAAATGTATAAATGTGGCCGGTGGAAATAGAGTGCCATGATTTATCAAAGTAGGACAAATTTTGGGGTGCCTGTGTGGCTCAGTGGATCAAGCAACCAACTCTTGATTTTGACTCAGGTTATAATCTCACAGTCGTGAGACTGAGGCCTGTGTTCGACTCCTCATGAGCTAGGATTCTCTCTCCCTCCCACTCTGTCTGTGTCTCTCCAGCTTGCGTGTTCTCTCATCCTCTCTCAAAATAGATAAGTAAACATGAAAAAAAAGGTAGGACATATTTCAACATACATATGTATATGTGTATATGTATATATGCATATGTGTAAATATACATATGCTAACCAACAAGCACTATTTTAAAAACATCTTTAATTACTCTGTCTTCCCCCATTTTCCTCTTATTTTACTAAATATAATATAATAAGAGAAATACATATTTAAGAGCATACTATATGGACCAGGCACCTTTATTTGGAGGTCAAATGAAGCTTGGGAACAAATCAATGAGAATTTTATGAAGCTATTTTTCCAAAGACTGTCTCAAAATTAATTCTCCTTAATCCATTCCTTATCACCATTGGGTGATAGTGCAACACTATAGTGTTTTGTTTCATTACGTGGTAACAAAATAGAGTATTTGCTGAAATTTAGCTATCTGGAAAACATTTTCCTACCAGAAAATCTTGTGCAATTCTACTCACTTTTTTTAAACAGATAAATATTGTTTGCTTGGAGCAGAGTCAAAGCTCATTCAGTTGGAAACTCAAAGAACACAATTTGGATTTATAAAAAGTTTTTTTTTCTGTATAATTTAAAATACATCATTTTAAGCCCACAACTTTAAAAGATTAAGCTTTGGGGCACCTGGGTGGCTCATTCAGTTAAGCTTTTCACTCTTGGTTTCAGGTCAGGTCAAGATCTCAGTGTTGGTGAGTTCGAGCTCCCATGGGGCTCTGCACTGACAGCTCAGAGCTTGCTTGGGATTCTCTCTCCCTCTCTTTCTGCCCTTCCCCCACTCATGCTCTCTCTTAAATAAACACTCAAAAATAATAACAAATAAAAGATTAAGCTTTTAAAAATGTTTACTCTAAAATGTATTACATATGTCCCTGCTTTTTAAATTTTTTTAAGTATAGTTGACACACAATGTTACATTAGTTTCAGGTGTACAACATAGTGATTCACATCTTTATATATCATGTTATGATCACCACAAGTATCATCTGTCATCATATGACGTGACTAAATCTATGTCTCTGCTTTTTCAAGAAAAGGAATTGGGACATAGTTTTGCATTTTCATAAAAATTTGAGAACCTATCATCACCAATTTACTCAACTGCATAGAATGGCACCAGGTGTCTTCTGATTATGACAAAGTGACTTTTTTTTCTTCTCTAAATAGCTACAGACAAGAGTGTATTCTTAGTTTGTGTCAGGTTCTTTTTGGTTTTCCCAGTTTCTTTGTTGATAAGTGTCAGCTCTTACTCTCACTACAGTTCTAGACTTAGTTTAACAACTTCACTCCCTTCCCAATTTTCTACTCTACCTCTTTTATCAAAGATGCACATGGGCTTTATCATACACAGTTGTGTGCTCTCTTTCCACAGTCATATTTTTCTTATTTTTTGGTTTTCTTTAGTTTTTTTCTCACTTTTTACTCATTTTTTCAGGGGGCTCTGTATGATTGCTATATATGTGTGATGTTACTTTATAGTGTCAAGGTCCTGAGACTACTGCTCATTTATTTATATCCTGCCATGTTCTAAGAAGGATTTAAAAGACTTTCAACATTTATTGCTAATTTACTGTACCTTGAAGTAAAAACAACAGCAACAACAATGACAACAACAACAAAGAAGAAATGATAAAATCAAGTTAGGAAAACAAGACAAAGGCAGAAGTGAAGCTGAAGGGAAAAATAAATATAATAAGCTTCTATATATTTATTTGCTATAGAGGCAAGCCAGAGATTATATACTAAACACTGTAGCAGCCAAAAACAAGGAGTAAAACTTGACCAGTTGTAGAATTTATAGTGTATGTAGAGTAAAAACAAAATAGCTGCACAAGAGAAATACGAGCATTTCTTAGAATGGTCACCTTAGGAGGGTACAGGCTAGAGGATGAACAATAACTTTGAACATTTTCTTGAAAAAAAACCAGGGAACAATTTTAGAAGGCTATTTATAAAAAACTGCTCACTTCAGGCTTAAAACATTAGGCTAAGGGGAATTTAGCAAAGGAGATTTAATATGTGAAGGATGGATGAGGAGACATGTGATATATCAATTTAGGGATAGATTTTCATGCATTGAGGCCACTAGTTCCTAACCAAAAGTAAACAGAGTCACAATGTCTGAGCACATCCACCTGTGATTCCAAGTAAATTACCTTAAGGTGCAGTTTGGGAACGTGCATTTTTAGGCTACAACTAATGATTCTGATTCATGCCTCAAGATGAGAAATTACTGACCTAAATAAAGAGTTGAAAAACATTTCCTACATGAAACCCTCCATATATTTGATTTTCTGGATTAAGATTCTGAAAAGTATTGAGCAGCAATAACTTTGAGATCAAAATCCCTGGCAAATCAACCACAGTCTCTACTGACAGTTAACCACAGAGTCCTATGCTTCAACAGTCTGACAAACCAAGGCAGCATCCCACAAAAACTGTGTGGTTTGAAACTCCCTGCTTAGTAGCTTACCCTAAATAAGCTAAGTGTTATTATTGAGGCTTACCCTCAATAAGCCTAAGTGTTGAGGACACAAACTCCTTATAATGACAACATCTAAAATAAAACATCACATCAAATATTTAAAATATAAATCCAATTTAGATTTTAGTACAGCACAACCCACAACCTATACCTGTTCAGTCCTTCTCAAATTTGAGGGGAAATTATTAAGATAAAACCGTAGATAACTTCACTCACGTATTTTTTCCTGAGGGGAATAAAATATTCTCTTAAAAGTAAATTTTTCAAAAAAAATATTAATGGTTATTTATTTTTGAGAGAGAGAGAGAGAGAGAGCGAGCACGGGCAGGGGAAGTGCACAGAGAGACAGAGAGACAGAGAGACAGAATCTGAAACAGGCTCCAGGCTCTGAACTGTTAGTACAGAGCCCGACATGGGGCTCAAACTCACGAACTGTGAGATCATGATCAGAGCCGATGCTTTGATCAGTTGGATGCTTAACCAACTGAGCCACTCAAGAACCCCTCAAAAGTAATTTTTTTTAAATATTTATTTATTTTTTGAGAAAGAGACAGAGAGAGAGGGAAAAAGAATCCCAAGAAAGCTCCATGCTGTCAGCGCAGAGCCAGAAACAGAGCTTGTTCTCATGAACCACAAGATCATGACCAAAGCCAACTCAAGAGTCAACTGCTTAACAGACTGAGCCATCCAGACGCCCCTCAAAAGTAAATTTTTGAAAAAAAAATTAAGTTGATTACTTAGTATGGCAATTATGTGACATTTGCACTCCTACTTCTTCATATACAGATGACCATTATCATATATTAATACTAACCATCTTTCCTATCCAGTCTGGATAACACTTTGAAACCATTTGGGACATAGTTCTATAGGCAGTCACTAATATTTGATGGGCATTTGGCATGCTTGAACAGGCCTTTCTGACAGTTACTTAATCTTCATTTGACATAAAATTTCCTTAACGAAAGACCCTCCAAAATTTGTAGGTTGTTTGGGTGATTTTTTTTAGCCATTTAGAGTAGGCACAAGTAAGGATTGTATATGATTGAAAAACCGTTTGATAAGGTGTCATTAATAGGCTGAGAGATGAACAAGCTATTAATAGCTCCAAGGAACTAAGTTTCTGTTTGCTAAATTGAGAAGAATCTAAGCAGTGATGAAATTTCATTACTTAAATATTTTAGACAGCAGAGTAGATCAATGTGGAATTCTGCTTTTATTAAGTATAGCTTCATTCTCAACATCACTTGAGATAGAAGCTGGCAGAAAGTAATATTGGAGTGCAAGCAAATTATATATGAAAAATACAGATAATTTCTTATAGCACTAGTTTAATAATAAAGTTTGTGACAAGGACAGTCAAGTTAATTGTCCCTTTGCACTCAGTTTTACTGTATCCAAATGTCCACAATAATGTTGACAGTAAGTAGTTTTAGGTTGTGTTGACAAAAAATGAATGCTGTCAAATGTACTGTGTTATTTGGGTCAGTTGATTTTATCATAATTTCTATTTGCAGTCCTCCTGGAATTCAATAAAACAGAATAAAAGAACTACAGAAAGGTGCAGGTTAACATTTTGTCTAATTCAATTAAACACATACTTACCGAATATCAGCTACATAATTCAGTCATTAGAATGACCTGGTCTGTCACCATATACAGGGAAGAAAACATGATTCTAAAACAAAGCTGAATATGTAAATAGAGTGAGAGTAGTAAAAATAGCTTGATTTATATTGCACTTATGTTTAATTCGATGATTTCTGGTTGAAGAGATGTCTGTTCTATTTATACAGCCACTAGTTTATTTGGGGACACAGGATCATTTTATTTTTCTTCCACAGAAACATTGGAAGACTATTTCTTCAATAAGAAAACCACTTGCAACTATCAGTTTAAAAATATTTTTCTATAAAGGAAATCTTGACAGAGACATAGCTTATTTTCATATTATTATTTATTTTCTCCCAAGCCTCACTGAATAGATATTATTGTAATTTGACTTGATTTTTTTTTTTTGGAAAGAAAAGGATACAAACCCATTAGTTAAAAGGTAGAGAGATTGCTCCATTTTGAATTGTAGTCACCAAACATATCTTGTCATTACACTGTAAGAATTATAATAACAATACTTTGGTTAAATTCAATTATTCTAGAAAAATAGGTAGAATCAATAAAGCACTGCCATGTTATAATGAATAGTTAAGGGTTAGTTTTGAGTGATATTGTGTTTATTATTAATGAATATTAACTAAGATCATGGTTATATAAAATGCTACAATCTCTGTTGCTCAGCAATGCTTTATGCAGCCTCCCTTTTCCATGCTCTTAACCATTCTCCATTATCTGCCATCATCAGCCTCAAACTTCCACCTAAGTTCATCTCTCAGTTTCAGCAAAAGCTATGGCCTCTGATTTCAATGAGAAAAATAAATGGCGTTAGGAATAAATGCCCATATATAGACTCCAGTCCAAAACAAAGCTTATCTATGGTTCTACCTCTTCTTATCCTTTCCCTTGTGTCTGAAGATGATCCCTTCTATGTTCGACCATGATTGTGCCTGCATCTATTCTGTTCCACTACTCCCTCTGTCCATCTCTCTCTTCAGTTTTCAACCTTCCCTTTGCCACTGATTACCTTAGTCAAGCCTTCACAAATGCTCATCTCTGTCATCTTAAAAAGATTTCATTCCTACTCATCTTATTCACTCTCAACTTCTCCAGGTAGTCCATCTTCACAACCTTTATTTTGCAAATCCCAGTTGCTCCCATAATCTGCTGACATCTGGCTTCTGATCCACCTCTTATGTGTCATAGCACACCAGTGGCATCATTGTGCAGTTTCAATCCTTGTTGAACTTCTGGCATAATGCACTTATGCTGTTGTGACCATGCCATCATTTGTGAAGTCTGTTTCGTTTTTTTTGTATTACTTTTGAAACAATATTTGTTTCTGGTTCTCATTTTACCTCAATTTTTACAAATTTTTACAAATTGTTGCATCCCTCAAATGTATATGTTTCCAAAGGTCTGTTTCTGGGTTGTGTATACTATACTGCTTTTATCTATAGAGGATGAAATAGAAGCACAGAACAACTTAATGAAAAGATATCTGTAAATATTAAACTGATAAAAATAATAATATCAAGTCAAGTAATATTTCAAGTATTATTTTGCAAAAGCTTATAAAAGAATATATTATTCAAGCATTAATGAAATCTCTAAGCTTAATATCATTTGTGCACTTGGGATTTTTCTGCCATGTCAGGAAAATCAGATAGAAAATTTAGACACAAAGTACTTTTAGGAAACAATGAAAAGTACCCACCAAAACCCTAAAACATTAGAGTCTTTTCAGCAAGGAGATATCATTGTGGGCTTATTTTGGGGAATGAGGTGTTCCTTAAAGTGGTCGAATTACACACAATGCTATACCGTATTAACTTGTAATTATGAACAGTTCCTAAATTATCACTGAAAATATATGTATCTATTAACATATTTATTATTTTCAGTGCACAGTGCCAGCAATTAAGACATATCCAATTAAGAAAGAAAAAAACTGAATTTAATGCCTAATTTAAATTTTTCATTATTTGCTGATTGAGCCATTTGTCAATTATTGTTTCTGTGCTGTTGATCTTATATTGTAAAATTATGCTCCTGTTATCATCTTTACTTGTAAAAACATTGGATTGCAAATCCTATTGTATTCTATTACAATTTTTGCTCCTTAAAAATAAAGAGGTAACAGACACTTCCTTTAACTGTAGGAACTTAAAGAGTTTCAACTTTATGGTAGAAAAATCTAAGCTACTTGGCTATTTTCTATTTCACTTGCCCATGATGTCTGAGTTTTCTGCATTTTGATCATCATTATACATCCAATTCTCAAATACAAAGTTAGTACTTATTACTATAAATACATTAATGTTAAAACTGTATTGAATCAGACTTCTGTTTCTGACTTTGCTCGAGTCACTTACAGATGACCATCATCACTCCCATAAAGAAAAAATTAGAAAAGCCAATAAGATTTCTTAAAAGCATCAGACATCAGCTCTCACAAACATGATGGGTTAAAATCCCAGAGAAAAGGAAAACAAAAAGATGAGTTAACATATTATAGCCACTTTTCTTTCAAGGCATTTGCCTGTAGCTGGAGGCTGAAGATCCAGGCAAAAAACTCCAGTGAATATTCCACAGTACTCATTTGGAAGCTCTGCAAATCCCTGCCCTAGGAGTGGGGCAAATAGGGGACAGAGCATTACCAACTCAACCTTCAATCTGATCAATATCTGACTGAATTGAGACAAGAAAACTAAAAGAAATTTAAAAAAAAAAGGAAGAAACATTTTTGAAGAAACATAATCTTAAGCTAATTTTTAATGTAGAATACTTGGGAACCAATAAGAAAATAAGGCTTGTCATGAGACAGGACAAAGTTAAAATAAAAAAAAAAATATATCACAGTTGGTCAAGACACTGGAGTTCTTAGATAAAAATACTAAAATAAATATGATTGAAATGCTCAATAAAATGAAATAAAACCCTTGGGAAAGCTAAATAAAAAGACGGAAAATTTTACCAAATGACTGTAATCTATAAAACTAAATAAGATGTAAATTTTACCAAGAGAAATGCAATAAATGAAATTAAGAACACATTAAGTGTGTTTAATAATAGTTCAAAACAACAGACTACATGCTTGGTGAACTAAAAGATAGGGCAATAATAAATTTTGAAACACAAAGGAGAAAAAGAAGATGGAAAAAGCCTAAAATATATATGAAAATCTGGGAGGGGCCAAGATGGCAGAACAGCATGGAAGTTCTCTGCTTCTCTCATCCCTGAAATGCAGCTAGAACAGCACTGAACCCGCATTTGTGTGAGGCCTAACACAACAATCTGCATGACTTGAGTCACAGAACTCAGCAGGTATGTGGCACAGAGAGGTGAACTGGGAGAGAGAGAAGCCGCAGGGGGGTGGGGTAGGGAACTGTTTTTGTTTTTGGAGAGAGGACAGAGATGGGGGGGGAGAGTACAGGAAAAGCACTCCCCCCAAAAGCTGCTGGAGAGAAAGAGAAAGAGTGGAAATACCCACAAGGAACTGAACAAGAAAGGGAGAAAGGAGAAAGGAGAAAAGAGAGAATTTCAATACCATTAGGACTCTACAAACAGAGGAGCACAGAGTTGGAAAATCTGCAGCTCAATACCTAGTGGTGCTCTGGTGGGAAGGGTGAATCCCCAGGAGCAGACAGTGAGTTCTGATGGGTCCTCAGGCCACATAGAGAGAGGTGGTTCCCCTGCTGGGAGGAAATTTGGTAAGGGCCATGAAGCCTTTTTGCAGGCAAAGGTCCTAGTGGACTGCAGATTACAGCCATGTTTGTGGGTATTGGAACAAGAACACTAGGGTGCAGTGAAACGTGGCATCAGATGTGTGTTGTGATTTACCATAGTCCCTGAACGCTGCTGCTACACAATCCTGCAAACTTTTTCTGGGGTAGTTTGGCACCCAGCCACAGTCTCTGGGCCTCTGCAGCAGTGTGCAAGCATTCTTGAGGGTGAGCCGGCAGCTAGCCATTCCTTGGCAAGACTTTCCCCTGGGTTCAAGATCCTTGGATGGGTCTGAGTGCATTCTAGATGCAGGGCCCTCAGAAGTGAGGGGTTTGGAAACACAGCCCCATCTGAGACAAAACTCTGGAAGGAAGTGCCATTTGGCAGGATGATGGCTTGGCCATGGACAGAGTAGAAGTGGAGAGAGGACAGAAGCCATAGAAAAAGTAGGGGTGCTTGAATGCCAGTTGGCGAGAGCACAGAGTTCTGATGCTAGAGACTGGGAAGCTGGATGCCATTTGCACGTCTCCTGCCCATGAGCACCACTCATACGTGTGCCACATCAATCCACCCCAGTAAGCTAAGCAGCACCACCTAGTGGAGAATGAAGCCATTACACCAAGCCGGTCCAAATGTGCAAATCAAACCTTAGAGGATCACCACAAGTCTCTCCACCTGCCTAGTGCACAGACTACAAAGAGCTTCATAGTTTGATTTCTAGGGGAAACTAGATGTAATTTCATTTGGATATCATTTTGTTCACTGGGCCATCTATTCATTTATTTTTCTTATTCTTGGATACAGAAAGAAAAAAACTCATTTTTATTTTCCGTTTTATAAAAATGATTTCTCCTTAATTTTTTATTTTTTTGTAAATTTCTTTGTCTACTTTACTTTTTCATTTAATTGTATTCAATGTTATTGTATACACTTCAATTTTTTAAACGTTTTCCTCTTTTTCCTTTTAAAAATTTTCTTTTCTTTCCCTTTTTCTCTATTCTATCAACAATTCAGCAACCAGAACAAAACACATCTAGGATCCATTTCTTTTATTTGATTTTTTGTGTTATTTTTAACTTTTAAATGTAATGTTTATTTTATTAATTACTTTTCTTTCTCCAAAATGATAAAATGAAGGAATTCACCCCAAATGAAAGAACAGGAAGAAATGACAGACAGGGACTTAATCAACACAGTTATAAGACAGATGTCTGAACCAGAATTTAGAATCACGATAATAAGAATACCAGCTGGAGTTAAAAAAAGTATAGAATCCTTTTCTGGAGATATACAAGAAGTAAAATCTAGTCAGGATGAAATCAAAAATATTATAACTGAGATGCAATCTTGAATAGATGCCATGGTGGCAAGGATGGATGAAACAGAGTAGTGAATCAGAGATATAAAGATAGACTAATGGAGAATAATGAAGCTGCAAAAATGAGGGAAACTTAGGCAGAAGAGCATGATATAAGCATTAGAGAACTCAGTAAATCATTAAAAAGGAATAACATCCAAATCATAGGGGTCCCAGAAGATGAAGAGAGAGAAAAAGGGGTACAAGGTTTATGTGAGCAAATCATAGTGAAAAACTTTGCTAACCTGGGGAAGGCACAGACATCAAAAATCCAGGAAGCACAGAGAACTTCCATTATATTCAACAAAAAAGTGACCATCAACAAGACATATCATAGTTAAATTCACAAAATACACAGACAAGGAAAGAATTATCAAAGCAAAGGGACAAAAACAAAAAGTCCTTAACATATAATCAAAGACAGATCAGGTTCACAGCAGATGTATCTACAGAAACTTGGCGGGAGAGAAAGGAGTAGCAGGATATATTCAATGTACTGAATTGGAAAAATATGCAGCCAAGAATTCTTTATCCAGCAAGGCTGTCATTCAAAACAGAAGGAGAGGGGCACCTGGGTGGCGCAGTCGGTTAAGCGTCCGACTTCAGCCAGGTCACGATCTCACGGTCCGTGAGTTCGAGCCCCGCGTCAGGCTCTGGGCTGATGGCTCGGAGCCTGGAGCCTGTTTCCGATTCTGTGTCTCCCTCTCTCTCTGCCCCTCCCCCATTCATGCTCTGTCTCTCTCTGTCCCAAAAATAAATAAAAAACGTTGAAAAAAAATTAAAAAAAAAAAAAAAAAAAACAAAACAGAAGGAGAGATTAAAAGAGTGCTAGACAAAACTAAAGGGGTTTGTGACCACTAAACCAGCCCTGCAAGAAATTTTAAGGGGGACTCTGTGAGGGCAGAAGACAAAACAAAACAAAAAAATACCAAAAGCAACAAAGAGTAGAAAGGACCAGAGAACACCACCAGAAACTCCAACTCTACAGACAACACAATGACAATAAGTTCATATCTTTCAGTACTCATTCTAAAGGTCAATGGACTAACTGCTCCCTTCAAAAGACATAGGGTTCCAGAATGGATAAGAAAACAAGATTCATTTATATGCTGTTTACAAGAGACCCATTTTAAAACTAAAGACACCTTCAGACTGGAAGTAAGGGGATGGAGAACTGTCTACCATGCTAATAGTCACCAAAAGAAAGCCAGAGTAGCCATACTTGTATCAAACAATCTAGATTTTAATATAAAGACTGTATCAAGAGATGAAGAAGGGCATTATATCATAATTAAGGGGTCTATCCACCAAGAAGTTCTAACAATTGTAAACATTTATGCCCCCATCATGAAAGCACTCAAATATAAATCAATAATCACAACCATAAAGAAACTCACTGACAATAGTACCACAATAGTAGGGGACTTCCACACTCCACTTACAACAATGGAAAGATCATCTAAGCAGAAAAGCAACAAGAAAACAATGGCTTTGTATGTCACACTGGACCAGATGGACTTAACAGATATATTCAGAATATTTCATCCTAAAACAACAGAATACACATTCTTCTCAAGTGCACATGGAACATTCTCCAGAATATATCACATACTAGGACACAAATCACTCCACAACATGTACAAAAAATCAAGTTAATACTTTGCATATTTTCAGACACAAAACTATGAAACTAGAAATCAACCATAAGAAAAAATTCGGAAAGACAAGAAATACTTGAAGGCTAAAGAACATCCTACTAAAGAATGAATGGGTTAACCAAGATGTTAAAGAGGAAATTAAAAAGTACATGAAAACCAATGAAAATGATAATACCACGGCCCAAAATCTCTGGGATGCAACCAAGGTGGTCATAAGAGGCAAGTATATAGCAAGCCAGGTCTTCCTAAAAAGGAAGGTCTAAAATACACAACCTAACCTTACACCTTAAAGAGCTGGAAAAAGAACATCAAATAAAACCCCAAACAGCAGAATATGGGAAATAATAAAGATTAGATTAAGGTGGAAATCAAAGTTATAAAAATCAACAAAACAGTACAATAGGTCAAAGAAACAAGGAGCTGGTTCTTTGACAGAATTAACAAAATTGATAAACCCCTAACCAGTGTGATGAAAAAGGAAAAGGAAAGGACCCAAATAAATGAAATCGAAAAGGAAAGAGGAGAGATCACAACCAACATTGCAGAAATACAAACAATCAAAAGAAAGTATTATGAGCAATTATGTACCAGTAAATTGAGCAATCTGGAAGAAATGAAAAATTCCTAGAAATATATAAGCTACCAAAACTAAAACAGGAAGAAATACAACATTTGAACAGATCCATAACCAATAAAGAAACTGAATTAGTAATCAAACATCTCCCAAAAAATAAGAGTCCAGGGCCAGATGGCTTTCTAGGGGAATTCCTCCAAACATTTAAATAAGAGTTAAGACCTATTCTTTTGAAGGTGTTCCAAAAAATAGAAATGGAAGGAAAATTTCCAAACTCATTCTATGAGGTGAGCATCACCTTGATTCCAAAACCAAAAAAGGAGTACCATATACCAATTTCCCTGATGAACATGGATACAAATATCCTCAACAAGATACTAGCCAACTGGATCCAACAATACATTAAAAGAATTATTCACCATGATCAAGTGGGATTTTTACCCTGGATGTAGGGTCAGTTCAATATCCACAAATCAGTCAATGTGATACATCACATTCATAAATGAAAGGACAAGAACCACATGATCCTCTGAAAAGATGCAGAGAAAGCATTTGACAAAATACAGAATCCTTTCTTGATAAAAACCCTCAACAATGTAAGGATAGAAGGATCATACCTAAGTCATAAAACCCATACATGAGAGACCCACTTCCAATATCCTCCTCAATGGGGAAAAACCGAGAGCTTTTTCCCTCAGGTCAGGAACACAACACGGATTCTCACCACTGTTCTCAGCACTGTTCTCACCATTCTCGCCACTGTTAGTGAACATAGTGTTGGAAATCCTAGCCTCAGCAATCAGATAACACAAAGAAATAAAAGGGATCCAGCAAGGAGGAAGTCAAAGTATCACTCTGCAGATGACATGATACTCTATATGGAAAATCCAAAAGATTCCACCAAAAAACAGCTAGAACTGACCCATGAATTCAGCAAAGTTGCAGGATATAAAAATAAATGCACAGAAATTAGTTGCATTTATTTTATTTTATTTTTTTATTTAAAAAAATTTTTAACGTTTATTCATTTTTGAGACAGAGAGAGACAGAGCATGAATGGGGGAAGGTCAGAGAGAGAGGGAGACACAGAATCTGAAACAGGCCCCAGGCTCTGAGCTGTCAGCACAGAGCCCAACGTGGAGCTCGAACTCACGGACCGCGAGATCATGACCTGAGCTGAAGCCAGACACCTAACCGACTGAGCCACCCAGGCGCCCCTAGTTGCATTTCTATATACCACAATAAATTAAAAAAAAGAGAAATGAATGAATTGATCCCACTTGATAATTATACCAAAAACCATAAAATAATTATGAATAAACCTAACCAAAGAGGTAAAAAATCTATATGATGAAAATCATAGAAGGCTTATGAAGGAAATTGAAGAGGACCAACACACACAAAAAAGGAAAATATTCCATGCTCATGGATTTGGAAGAACAAATATTATTAAAATGTCAATACTATACAAAGCAATCTACATATTCGATGCAATCCCAATCAAAATAACACCAGCATTCTTCACAGAACTAGAACAAACAATCCTAAAATTTGTATGGAGCCAGAAAAGACCCCGAATAGCTAAAGCAATCCTGAAAAAGAAAACCAAAGCTGGATGCATCATAATCCCAGACTTCAAGCTGTATTACAAAGCTATAATCATCAAGACAGTATGGTACTGGCACAAAAACCAACACTTAGATCAATGGAACAGAAAAGTGAGCCAGATACAGACCCACAAATTTATGGCCAACTAATTTCTGACAAAGCAGGAAAGAATATCCAATGTAATAAAGACAGTCTCTTTAGCAAATGGTTTTGGAAATCTAGACAGCGACATGCAGAATAATGAACCTGGTCCACTTTTTTACACCGTACCCAAACATAAACTTAACATGGATAAAAAGCCTTAATGTAAGACAGAAAGCCATCATAATCCTAGAGGAGAAAGTAGGCAAAACCTCTTTGACCGTGGCCACAGCAACTTCTTACCCAACATGTCTCCGGAGGCAAGGGAAACAAAAGCAGAAATTAACTATTGGGAACTCATCAAAATAAAAAGCTTCTGTACAGAGAAGGAAACAATCAGCAAAACTAAAAGGCAACTTATGCAATGGGAGAAGATATTTGCAAATGACATATCATATAAGGGTTGGTGTCCAAAATCTATAAAGAACTTATCAAACTCAACACCCCCCAAAAATAATCCACTGAAGATATAGGCAAAGGACATGAATAGATACTTTTCCAAAGAAGACATCCAGATGGCTTACAGACACATGAAAAAATGCTCACCACCACTCATCGCCAGGGAAATACAAATCAAAACCACAATGACATATCACCCCACACCAGTCAGAATGGCTAAAATTAACAATTCAGGCAAGGACAGACGTTTATGAGGATGCAGAGAAAGACAAACCCTTTTGTACTGCTGGTGGGAATGCAAACTGGTGCAGCTACTCTGGAAAACAGTATGGAAGTTCCTCAAAAAATTAAAAATAGAACTACCCTATGACCCAGAAATTATGCTCCTAGGTATTTATCCAAAGTATCTAGGTGTGATGTTTTAAAGGGACACATGCACCTCAATATATACAGTAGTGTTAATGACAATAGCCAAAGTATGGAAAGAGCCCAAATGTCCATCAACAGAAGAATGGATAAAGAAGATACTGTATATGTATACAATGGAGTATTATTCAGCAATCAAAGAAAATGAAATCTTGCCATTTGCAACAACATGAATGGAACTAGAAGGTATTTTGCTAAGCTAAATTAGTCAGCGAAAGACAAATATCATATGACTTCACTTTTATGTGGAATTTAAGATACAAGACAGATGAACATATGGGAAGAAAAGCAAAAATAATATAGAAACAGGGACAAAACATAACATACTCTTAAACATAGAGAACAAACTGAGGGTGGCTGGAATTTAGGTAGAGGGATGGGCTAAATCGGCAAGAGGCATTAAGGAAGACCCTTGTTGGGATGAGGACTAGGTATTATATATAGGGGATGATTACTAGAATCTACTCCTGAAATCATTATTGCACTATATGCTAACTTGGATATTTGGATATAAATATAAAATATATATATATATATACATACACAAATATATATATATTAATATTGATGTATGAATGAAACTCATTGAAAGGCCTAATCTTAAGTGTAAATAAAATCAGTGAAAGAGAGGAGAAAAGGAAAGCGATAAAGAAAACAGACTAAAACCAATAAATTCAGAGCACTCAGAAAAACTGAAGCATGATAAACATAGAAAAAACACATGTAAGCACAGAGTATGAAAACTATTAAAACATCCAAATATTAACAAATGAACAAAACAACCCAACTCTTAGAAAATCAGCCAGGGACACAAAACAAAACTACACAAAGAGATGTAATAATAAAAACCCTACAGATTTAACTAAATAAAAATGGAAATTTTACAAAAAAAGTTATATTTAGTGGAAAGAAGAAGGGAAAGTACTTCTACTACATATTCCAGGAAGTAGAAGCTCCTCATGTTCAAATAATCCACAGGGAAGCAGGAAAAAAATAGATAAGAAAGAAAAACAGAACAAACAGAAAACAATAGATAAGTGACAGACTTAAGCTCTGACATTTCAATAATTGCATCCAATATGAATGGCGTAAATACATCCATTAAAACACGGATTGGCACAGTGAATTTAAAAAAGTGACTCATTTATCTATTGTCTATAAGAAGTTCACTTGAATATAATGATATAGGTAGAGTAAAAGTAAATACACACACATGTGTATATAACAACATTAGATAAAGTAGACTTCACAGCAAAGAAAACTGCAGAACTCAGTCAGGGACAGTATGCATTGCCTATGGATTAAACCACTAAGAAGATGTGGCAGTTCTAAATGTGTATACACCAAAACAAAACAAAACAAAACTCACAAACAAACAAAATAGGAGCACCTAAATTTGTGAAGTAAAAAACTGATAAGACTGAAAGAGGAAATAGGCAAATCAACAACTGTGTTTAGAGACTCTGACACCCCTTCCTTAAAACTGATAGAACTATTAGATAGCAAATCATCAAGGATACTGAAGGACTCCATCAACCAAGAAGATCAAACTGACACCTACAGAACATTATACCAAATAGCAGAATAGACATTTTTCTCAAGTGCTCATGGAACATATCAAAGAAGACATATCCTACTTCTAAAACAAATCTTAATGTATTTAAAAGAACTGAAGTCATCCAGAGTGAGCTCACCAACCAGACAGAATCAAACTAGAAATCAAAAACAGAAAGATAATAGGAAAATCTCCAAACTCCTGGAAACTGAACAACATACTTCTAAATAACTTATGGGTCAAGGAGGAAGTATCAAGGGAAATGAAAAAAACATTGAACTGAATGAAAATAAAAATAAAACATTTCAAAATGTGTGGGACACAGCCAGAGAAGTGCTGAGAGGGAACTTTATTTCCATCAAATGCATACAATAGAAAAGATAAAGTGTCAAGTAAATTATGTATGCTCCCATCTCAAGAACTCCAAAAAAAAGAAGACAAATAACAAAAAAAGAACAAATATAATCCAACATGCTGAGTCATAAAATAAAAATAAAAGAATATGAACTCTGATAATAATGATTGATTTATAATAAATAATAAAAATATAATTTAAAAATCTCATGTGTTTGGAACTTATACAAGTATATAATATATAAGTAAATATATAAATATATAATTTACATATACATATAAATTTATATAATATATAAATATATTATAAAAATATAATTGACATATAAATTGACATATAAATGTATAATTGACATATAAATATTTAAATTATGTATAAATATATAATTGATATATAAATATATAATACCTATATATACATATATACTTACATATAAATAAGTATAAGTGTATAATATATACTTATATATACGTATATGTGTAAGTATATAATTCTAAATAACCCTTGCATCAAAGAAAAAAAAATCATAGTGGAAATTATAAAGTATTTCAATCTGAATGATAATAAAAACATTACAAATCAAGACTCACCAGATGTAGTTAATACTATGTTTATAGGGAGATTTACAGCCTACACCTGTATCAGGCAAAATAGAGAAGGTTAAAAACCAATAATATAATCAATACTATAAGAGGCTGGAAACTAACATTGCAAAACTAAAGATATAGAAGGAAAGAAATAATCAAGGGTAGAAATTATTATAACAGACAGTGTCTGCACAGCAGAGAAAACTAAAAAAAAAAAAAAAAAAAAGTGAAAATTGAATCTTTAAAGTAACTAATGACATTGAATGACCTCAAACACAACTAAGCAGGGAAAACCAAGTAAGACATAAATTACCAATATGATGGTTTCATTACAAATTACAACAGTAGCATGTTGTAACTACCTCATATCTACTCAAGACAACAAAGTACGTGCATATCTTCCCAATGATACAACTTGAAACTGGCCATGGTCTGATTACACACAGCATGGAAACTGGTAAATCTTATAAATCAAACTTTTTTTTTTTCCCCCCGAAGCTGGGTTACTAGCACACCACTGACAAAAAAAAAGAATATATGTATATGTGTGTGTGTGTGTGTGTGTGTGTGTGTGTGTATATGTATAAATATATACGTATATATATATATTTAATTATAGCAATGTTACACGAATAAAATTCACAATTTAAAAAACATAGTTTCATAGGGAAAAAAATCTTGAAAAAGAAATAGACATTTTAATAGTCTCATATTTATCACAGTAACTTAATCTATAATTGAAAATCTCTGTACAAAGAATCTATGAGCCCTGAAGGCTTCTCCCGAAAATTCTTTTCTAAATAATTAAGGAGAAAATAACACTGATTTTACATAAACTTAAGATTGCCAAAAAGAAAAACAATGTTTTCTGACTTGTTTTTTTTAATATCTTTTTTGGTACTGAAAATCCCTCCCCATTTTTAAATATTGGCTTGTTTGTTGTTTTATTACTGAGTTGTAAGAGTTATTTCTATAATCAGGATACAAGTTATTTGCATGCTTATGTGGGGAGAGTAATTTCTCCCAATTTCTGGCTTATTTTCTTAACAGTGTATTTTTTTAAGTTTATTTATTTATTTAATTTTGAGAGAGACAGATACAGATACAGTATGAGTTGGGGAGGGGCAGAGAGAGAGGGAGAGAGAATCCCTAGCAAGCTCTGCACAATGAGCACAGAGACTGACGTGGGGCTGGATCTCACGAAGCTGTGAGATCATGACCCAAGCTGAAACCAGAAGTCAGATGCTTAATGGATTGAGGCACTCAGGCACCCTTTAATAAGTGTTTTGTTGTTGTTGTTGTTGTTTTATAAATAGAAGTTTTTAGCATTTCATAAAACCAATTTTTTATGGTAAGTTTTGTTCTTTAAAA
Source organism: Panthera leo (assembly GCF_018350215.1). Lineage (NCBI taxonomy): Eukaryota > Metazoa > Chordata > Mammalia > Carnivora > Felidae > Panthera > Panthera leo. The sequence goes on from NC_056684.1 coordinate 94,823,211, forward strand.
ATGTATTAAGAATATGTCATCAGAGAATAATGACAGTTTCATTTCATTTATAATCCATAGGGTTTTATTTCTTTGTCTTGTCTTATTTCACTGGTGGAAACTGCAGAAGGTATAATTTTGAATAGATGTGGCAACAATGGACATCATTCTCTTGGCAGTCTTAGGAAGGGAAGTATTCAGTATTTTACTATTATGTATTACCTTAGCTGCAGGGTTTTGTAGTTGTGTTTGATTAGGTTTAACTGTCGCCTTGTATTTATAAAATTGATGTTAAACTTTACCAAAAGTTTTTCTGTATCAATTGAACTATTAGTTTTCACTTTAATTTGTAATGCAGTATTTGCATTAATTGCTATTTGTTTGGGTTTTAAATGTTTATTTATTTATTTTGAGAGAGAGAGTGTACAAGAGTGGGGGAGGGACAGAGAGAGTGAGAGAGAGAGAGAGGAAAGAGAGAGAAAGAGAGAGTATCCCAAGCAGGCTCTATGCTCAGTGTGGAGCCTGATGCAGGGCTGAATCTCACAAACATGAGATCATGACCTAGCCAATATCAAGAGTTGGACACTCATCCAACTGAGCCACCAGGGGCCCCCATTAAATGCTACCTGAATGTTAAACCAATATGCATTTCTTGTATACAATACTTGATAATTCTGTATTATCCTGTTTATATATTGGTGGAATTGATTTGATAATATATTTATGGAATTTTTATGTCTGTGGTTATGAAGTCTAGTGGTATTTAATTTTCATTTCTTATAATAAAGTACTGCCTTTTTTCACTACCAGGGATATGGGGGCCTTATAATATGAGTTGGAAACCGTTTCGTCCTCTTTGACCTTATGAGTTGTTTGAATGGGTATAGGACTGCTATTATTTATTCCTATATGTTTAATGGAGGTCATTAGTGAAGTCAACTGGCCATGTTTTCTCTTTTGGAATTTTGAAATAATGAATTCAGTTTCTTTAATTAATATTTAGAATACGAATAATGTAAATAAATTTGAAAATATTTCTTATGTTAAATTTGATGAATTGTGCTTTTCAATAAACCTATATTGGCATAAAGTTGTTCATAAAACTCCTTCATTGTCTTTTTAAGTTTGTAAATTCTGTAGTAATGCCACTTCTTTCATTCCTGATGATAGTAACTTGTATTTTATCTATTATTTTTTTGATCAGTCCTTTTGGAATTTATCAACTTTGTTAATGTTATCCAAGAACATATTTTCAGCTTTTTTCTTTGTCATTTTTCTATATTTTATTGAAATATACTCTTTTTAAATTATTTTCTTTCTTCTCCTTTGGGTTTGATTTCTGTATGTCTCACATATTCTTTGTTCCCCTAGTCCTCTTTTCTTGTTTTATCAGCATGATTCAATTATTTCATAGCATTTAGCACTCATTAAAAGTTCTTAGCTAATTATGCATAGAAGAATATAATGAAAATGTCAGCAGTAAACATTGCATTTAATGGTGTAGTACTTAAAACTTTCCCCTGGGGATTGGAAAAAAGAGAATGATGTGTGATAATCTACTTCTATTGCACATGTAATTTGGATATCTTTGGCAATAAACCAAGTCAACAAACAGATATAAAATATGTAAGCATTAAAGGAAGAAATATACCTTTCATTATTTGAGGTGAACATGATTGTATACATAGAAAATGTAAAGAATCTAAGACAAATTATTATAATCAGTAGGTGACTATAGTAAGGTTGAGTAATGCAAAGTCAATATACAAAATAATTTGCATTGCTATATACCAACATGAAATAAATTGGTAAATAAATAAATAAAGAAATAAATTTATTTACTAAAAATAAATCTAACAGATGTTTAAGACCATTCCTCTGAACATTACAAACTTTTTTGAAAGAAATTAAAAACCAGTAATGAAGTAGTAGACAATGTTGATAGATTGTAATATTTGTATATTCAACTCAATCCAAATAAAATTTTCAGAGTTATTTATGGAGGGGGAGTGAAGTAAAAATTAAGCTGCCTATAAAATGTATATGGAAACACACAGGGCCAAGAATAGCCAAGGCAATCTTGAAAAAAAGAAAAAAAAATCCAGAATACTTACACTACTAGATTTTAAAGATCAATATCATGTTATACTAATTGAGATACGATAGTATTAGCACAGGTATAAACAAAAACCAATAGAAAAGACATAGGTCCAAGAAACACATCCACATGTATCTGTTACTTTTATGTATGACAAAGGTGACACTGCAGTATAATGGAAGGAATGGTCAATTACACAGGTGATAATGAGTTAACCAGGAATTGAAATTGAAAAAAAAATTACCTTATTCCTACCTCAAACTACATATAAAAGTCAATTTGAAATGAACTAAGGATTAAAGCTGTAGGTAACATAATGAAACTTCTAGCAGAAAACATAGGAGAGTATATTTTTATTATATGAGGTTTGGAAAAGATTTCTTAAGTAGGACACAAAATGCATTATCCTTAAAAAATGTTTTTGATAGTTTAGACTGTCAGAATTAAGACTTATGCATGATAGGACAACATTAAGATTGTGAAAAGGCAAGCATTAAGTAAGAGGAACTATTTTTCAATAAATATATTCAATAAATGACATATCAAAATACACAAAGAACTCTACAAATAAAAAAGGAAAAATACAACCCAGAAGGTGTGGGAGGGGGAGCCTTGGGGACTGGTGCATGACCACATTAATCAGAGACCTTCCCCACTGAGACAAGACCCTGTGTCCAGTTACCCGTATAAGGAGGACTGGTCTAACACCAAGGACAAGACATGCAGGGTTGCCAGTGAGGATGCTACTGCTGATACCCATGGGGAGAGCCTTTAATGGCAGAACTATCTCAATTCCTGACTGAAGAACCATCAGCTAAATTAGGAGTTCTACACAGGCTTCCCACTTGTATGGAAACTCTCAGGTAGGAAAAAAATTCTGAAATCAGGGGTATGCATTTGGAAAATGCCCAATCATTCAATCTCTAGGTAGGGGCATGGGGTCCAATGATGCTCTGCAATCTCTGGACATATTGTCATCAGGCCCACATGGGGGAGGGCAAAAGACTGGAAAAAGTGATTGTCAAAAAGTTAATCCAATGGTCAAAACCATTTGAAGAGTTGTTTGACTTGTCCATCATTAGATAAATGTAACTAAAACCACGGTATGAATCCATAGCACCAATAGAGTGGTTAAAATAAAAATATAGACAATATCAAGTGTTGACAAGGTGTGGTACAAACAGAATGCCTGTACAAGTGTAAATTGGAGAATCTGGTATTAGATATTAATATTCTCTTACCCTACAATTCTTAGGTATATCTATTAAAGAAATGCATTCAGGAGTGCTTGGTTGGCTCAGTCAGTTGAGCGACCAACTCTGGATTTCTGCTCAGGTAATGATCCCACTGTTAGTGGGATCGAGCCATGCATGGGGCTCTGCACTGATGGTGTACAGCCAGCTTGAGATTTTCTCTCCCTCACTCTCTACCTCTACCCCCACTCATGCACAAACATGTGCTAGCTCTCTCTCTCAAATAAATAAACTTTAAAGATAAATTTAGGGGCACCTGGGTGGCTCAGCTGGTTAAGCATCCAACTCTGGATTTCATCTCAGGTCATGATCTCATAGTTCATGAGTTCAAGCCCCATGTCAGGCTCCACTCTGGCAGTGTGGAGTCTGCTTGAGATTCTCTCTCTCTCCCTCTCTCTCTCTCTCCCTTTTTCTGTTTCTCCCCAGACGCTCTCTCTCTCAAAGTAAATAAACTTTAAAAACAATTAAAAAATAAAAAATAAAAATAAATTTAAATAAATATTCATATGTTTACCAAAAGATTGGTACAAAAATATTCCGAGCATAACTATGCATACAAAGGTGTCAAACTAGAAATAAAAGTTCATAAATATTCAAATAATCTCATTATATGCATACAAGGGAACATTATATTATGATGAAAATAAAAAGGCTCTTGCCACACACAGAAGCATATGAATCTTACAAACATAATATTGGGATAGAAATCTATATACAAATTGCATTTTATAGTTCTTTTTAAGTTTAAAAGAGCAAAACTAATCTAAGAAGTTCAAAGTCAAAATAGAGGTTGTGAAAGAGGACCAAGAGGAAAGCTTCTTGATGGCTATTAATTCTCTGTTTCTCAGTCTGAGGGCTGGTGACATACATATGCTCACTCTGTGAAAGTTCATTAAGCTATATACTTATAACTTCCACTGTTTCTGTTATATTTAATAAAAAGTAAAAATAAAGTAATATCTTAGACCTCATTTTTAAGATAGTGCTTTAATATATTCAGATTATATCATCAGCAAGCAGGGGGGTATTATATGATAATAAAGTATTAAAACTAATAAAATCACAGGGACCCTGAGTCTAGAATTCCAATACTATGAGAGGAAAAGAATTACTGAACCATAACCTTTCTATCTAAGTGAATATCTTCATTTATTTCTCTGAGCGCTCACACTAAATAAACTCCCAAATTAATAGGCCAACTACAATCTGTTACATGCCTCCCTTTTGAGTTTTTCTACATCTGTCAAAGGAAATTAACAGCCAGTGTGAAATGAAATGAATTACACTAGGAACAATCCTTCAAAAACAAACTTCTGTAAATAAAGTTAGCTTTTAACTTGTACTGTAAGAAGGAGCCATATTATGACATTTTACATCGTCTTTATATCACACACACACACACACACACACACACAGACACACACACACCACACCAGAATAATCAGGGGAACGTTTAGGAAGGAAATTGATAAAGGCAACATAAATATCCATTATTTCATTTTCCATTATGTTGGTTTCAAGTCTTGGATAACCTGACAGGATATCTTCTAGTGCTACGGGAAGCACACAGATTTTACAGTATTTGGACTGCCCATAAATGACAATATTGGGTTCATGGACTCCATGGGCTCAATGAATGACAAGGGGGAGGAAGCACATTTTAGAAGCCTAAAAAATAGCCTATAATAGTTCTTACTCTTACAGTAAAAAGTAGGTTTCAAAAATTAGAAATCACATAAAAAACTTTAACAAATGAGGTGAGAAATGTTAGTGAATGGAGTATAGAGCTTCAGAGGAAAGAGTCTGAAGACATGGACTAGGTGAGTAATTGAGACTGAGAGAGATCATTATAACCCAGGAGATAGGAGCTGATGACCATGGGCCAAAGAGAAAAGGTACTGCTCTAAGTTCCCAGTAAGCACTTCCCATGTGGGCCAGATGACAGCTTCTTCCCAAGATGACTCTACAGAGAAACAGGACTGTCAGGCTAAGGAGTACTGACATCTGCAGCTCTAAGAGATATGTCAAAAGTCGTTACAGGGGCGCCTGGGTGGCGCAGTCGGTTAAGCGTCCGACTTCAGCCAGGTCACGATCTCGCGGTCTGTGAGTTCGAGCCCCGCGTCAGGCTCTGGGCTGATGGCTCGGAGCCTGGAGCCTGTTTCCAATTCTGTGTCTCCCTCTCTCTCTGCCCCTCCCCTGTTCATGCTCTGTCTCTCTCTGTCCCAAAAATAAATAAAAAAAAAAAAAAAAAAAAAACAAAAAAAAAACGTTGAAAAAAAAAAAGTCGTTACAATCTGATATTAATACTGTATCAAAATGCACAGTGTTTTTTGGAATTAATTCTGTTTTTTCTTTGCTTTTGTTGTGTGTGCATGTATATAGTTTTATGCACTTTTCAGATTGGTTTTAAGGGAAACCAATTAAGGTCAGAGTTTATGAACAGCATTGCTATTGACCCTTAGGATAATTATTTTTTGTCGAGGCTGTCCAGGGCATTGTAGGTTCAGCAGCATTCCTGGCCTCTACCTTTTAGATACCAATAGCACACTACCACTCCTGGCCATGACGATCAAGAATGTCTCAGTAAACTGCCAAATGACCCCTAAAAGGAAATACTGCCTCCAACTGAGAACCACTGACCTAAGCCGATAAGTAAAATGCCACCTCTCTCTCTCTCTCTTTTTTTGCATTGGGTTCCCATCATCCACTGTATCATGGCTGAAACAAACCAAAAACCAAAAACTTAAACCAAAAACAAAACAATATATAAAATGCCTTCAAAGAAACTGATTAAAAATTTTTTAAAATAATGTTATTTGAATGAGATTCTTCTTTTCTATTTGCAGGTATTAACTTTTATGTATTTATTTTTATTTTTAAAATTTATTTTATTTTTAATTTTTAAATGTTCATTTATTTTTGAGAGAGAGTGTGTCGGAGCATAAGTGGGGGAGGGGCAGAGAGAGAGGAAGACCGAGAATCTGGAGCAGGCTCCAGGTTCTGAGCTGTCAGCACAGAGCCCTACGCAGGGCTCATACTCAATAACCACGAGGTAATGACCTGAGCCCAAGTTGGACACCTAACCGCCTGAGCCAGCAGGCACCTCTATTTATTTATTTTTAATGTTTATTTATTTTTGAGAAAGAGAGAGAGGTAGAGCACAAGCTGGGGAGGGGCAGAGATAGAAAAGGAAACACAGAATCCGTAGCAGGCTCCAGGCTCCGAGCTGTCAGTACAGGGCCCTGTGCAGGGCTCAAACTCACAAACCATGGGCCAAAACCCGATCCAAAGTCAGAAGCTCAACCGGCTGAACCACGCAGGCGCCCCAGCATGTATCGACTTTTAAGACACTACTACCAATTGGCAAGTCTCTTTTTGGATAAATATGAGAGACTCCATCTACTATGGAGGACAGTGTAAGTTTTTAATGAAGTGAACATGTATAACTAAGCTGTCTGTACATCATTATGTAAACATAATAAGACTATGCAATATCTAGACAAACTTTTTTCACTTGAATTTATATTTTATGATAATTCCTCATATGTTATTTCAATGAACAAAGATAAGTGAGATATATCCTATTTATGAAAAGAAACTGAGCTATCATCTATATTCAGATGAGAACTACTGGATGTGGTAATTTTCATATTTTGTGTAGCCCAGATTAATTTTTTAAAAAATAATAATGAAACCATTTCAGAGCTATAAAACATAATATAATAAAATCCTCTCTGGTGTTTTGGGGAGATGTAATTACTACAGAATATTAAATTGGGAAAACAGAAATAGAGCATTTAATCTACATGAATAATTAGAACACCTGCACACGGCAGACAGCTTTGCTCTTGAAGAATGTTAAAGACTGTTTTTCTACAATTTCAGCTTTTATCATTATAGTTTTTATTGATGACAGATCACGAAAGAGAACTACTGACAACTGAAAATTTAATTTGATTAATCTCAATGCTTGGGAAGTGCAATGACCTTATTATTGGAAATTCAGAAATACTTTATTTTTAGAAACACATAGAAACCTAAACTGAATCAATTATTTATGGAACATTGTCAATTCTGACTGACTCTCTGGTCAAGAGCTTGAGATAGATAACTTTCAGTAAAAACAATGAACACACTTGTTTTAAGTCTAGGTAACTTGTTTTGTTCCTCATTTATACTGCATGCTTTATTTGTGCAATTATTTTGTATCTTCTATGATTCAATTGGTCTCTTAAAATGAATACAAATTCTTCAAAATTCTTGTACAGTAATTTTTAAAAGAGCCATTAGAAGTAAACGAGTCATGTTAAGTCCTTCACAATTCAGTATTACTTAGAAAATCATAAACTATAAACACTGTGTTGGTTAGAATTTGAAGTATGCCTGCCATCACCACAGAGAAAAAGTGCTAACAAAAACAATTTTCTCCAATCAAAAACAATTATATATCTGGGAAGAAAACAGTGCAATTAGGAAGAACTCTATACAGTGTTGGGAATTTTTTTTCCATAAATACAAACATATATTCAATTCACAACCCAGAAAGAATACCTAGTAACTCTCTGGCAAGACAAGAATACAGGAAACAATAAAGGATATTAGTCAGTTAAATTTGGGGGCTGGGGAATGGAATATATATGTATATTTGTGTGTGTATATATATATATATTTAATTTATATAATTAATATATATTTATTAATTATATTATATATAAATATATAAATTATATTATATAAAAATATAATATATTTATAAATAATTATATTTATATAATTACTATATTATATATTAATTAATATATTATTATATTATATTATATTATATTATATTATATTATATTATATATATATTAAATTTGGCTAAATTTTGAAAGGCACAATGGTACCTTGGTTAAGACAGTGGCCCTGGAACCACATTGTATGGGTTTTGAATCTCAGCTTTGCTGCTTAAATAAGGCTTGTTTGGTGGAAGTTACTTAACTGTTCCCTCTTCAGTTTTACTTTTCTTTAAAATGGAAATAATATTTTTTACCTCATGAGTATTTTGGAATTATTAAAAAGTTAATGTATACAGTACGCCTGGTAGCTTGGAACATAACTATTACTATTACCTAAATGGAACTGATAAACTCAACTGCTCGCAATTTTTTTCCTCATAGAATTTTAGAACTATAACATTTTTTGTAATAAGCCTAAAGATCATTTTTAAGTGTTACGAGCACTAATATTTGATGTATTTCCACTAAATGTGCTTAATATTACAATTCAGAGTTTTAGAGAGAACTCAGTCATTTCATGTGGATACACTAGTTAGGTAAATCAACACATTTCAGTATAGAAGGTTATGATGTTCCTGGAGGTTACAGTATATTTCTGTACAGTTAGGAAACTGTAAATTCACGCCTCACTGAATACATATTGACTTCCTCCATAAAGGTTAAATCTATTTCAATATTGACAACCTATTTTTTCTCTTTCCATATTAGAAATCTGAGATCATAGCCAACAAAAAGAGGCTGGGATATTTCTAAAATTAAAAAAAACTGTTTACAATATCACTTAGCAGAGGCCAGGGTTCAAGATAGGGGCTGATAAAATTAAGGAGAAATTGGGAAAAAAAAATAAGAGGCATAAGTGAGCTTTGAGACAGCATGGGAGTATGATGTGAAGAATATGGTTTGTGGAGTATGCCACATATTGGGGTGCCTATTTAAAACCATGTCTGCAGATTATTTGACACTCCTCCCTTTCATCCCCTCTGGAAACAGGCCAGCCTTTATCACTGCCTTGAATAGAATGCAGTAATGACACCACATGACTTTGGAACCCAGGTTAAAAGTATCCACACAGCACTCGGGACTTTTGTCCTGGGATCCGGTAGAATTCTGGCTACTATGAGCCCTCGATGTGGAGAAAGCATGCAAAGAGACTGTTGAGAGTGAAGGACAGAGACTGAGCTAAAGAACTCAGCTGTTTAAATTTTTTAGTCTAGGCAACAGATATTTGAATAAAAAGCCTTGAAGATGATCCCAGCACTAGCCGCTTTCAAAATGCAATCATAGGAGACCCTAAATTTTTTAGCCAAGCTTTTCAAACCCCAGAGTTGTGAGCAAAGCAAATGTCAGCTACTGTTTCAAGCTACTGTTTGGGGGTGGCTTATTACACTGCAATAAATCATCGGAACAATGTGGCCTTTTAAATGAGCTAGTCATATCACACAGATGTTGAGTAGGATTTAACATGTATATAAAGTTCCTAACTTACATTAATAACATTTAGTACATAATTAGGATATCAAAGGGAGACAGATATCTGAAGAAATGTTTAATATAAGCCATTAAACTTATAAAAGAGATCTATTTACTCAACATATATTTATTGAGCATCTATGATATGCTGGGTAATTTTCTAGGTTCTAGGGATACATTACTGAATAAGACAACAGATAAATTCTTTGTCCCCATAGTCTCATCAAACTCATCAAATCTCATCAAATAAATAAAGATATGTATAAGACAACTCCAGGTAGTTATGTAATAAGAAGAAACAACAAATCATGCAAGGGGATTAGGGGTAGGTTATCTCAGAGAGGGTAGTCAAAGACTTCCCAGAAGATAGTATTTGAAAATTAACATTTTAGGCCAAACGAACAGTAAATGTTCAAGTCCCGAGTTGTGGAAAAGAAAAAGAAGAATAATGAGTATAAAGTATAGTGGGTAAAGAGGGGCAAGAAATGATGAGGAGGAATCTGAATTCCATTTTAGGTGAAATTCCATTTTAGGGAAAGTCATGGGAGGAGTTTCCAATAGTAGAATGAGATAATGCCAATCACTTTGTCTCTTGTATGAATGGGTGGCTGTTGACAAACACCCATGCCCTCTTATTCCTGAGCACACAGTAAGAAGACATATCCCAGCCTTCATGTCATTGCATGTCACTGGGCGTGACTATGCACCTAAGATCTAGCCAATAGAATGTGAGTGGAACTAATGCAGACCTACTCCATAAAAATCTCCCATGTGTGCTCATTCAAACTCCTTCCCACTCCCAGCTAAGAGGGATGGAGGTATTACTCAGAGAAGCCTTAGGAGCCACAGATTGAAGATGACAGAGACATCATCAACCTAGGTGCCTGAATGACTGCATGGATCAGACTCTCCATTTCTACCTGTACCCACCCACCCCCACCCCATACACACATACCAATTACACACACAACACTCTCACCAACATTATCGACTAGGAAATGCCTGAACTCTTTCATGAGAAACATCTATAGTGTTTCTGTTTTCAGTAAATACATTTATAGGTCTATTTGTTAAAAGCCTAGTCTACTTTATTTAATACAGTAGATAAAAGAGGGGCTTCTAAAAGCAAAGCTGGAGTGTAAAGATGAAAGAAAAGACTATTTTAATAAACTAGGGGAGATACATTGATAGTTTACACAAGGGTAGTAATGGTGAACTTGGTAACATATGCCCAGATTCAGAGTACAGTTTGAAGATAGAGCCAATATGGACCAACATAGCAGACAAACGACCTGTCTATTTCATCTCAATCCTACTGAGGAGGCTTTTCATTGGAACAGATGGAGCTCTGAAGTACTTTCCCTGAAAAGGTACCTGATACATCTGAGGAAGCCAAAACTTGTGTGGGCAATAGGGTAGCTACACTGGAATTTGTGTGCTTTCCCAGAGATCACTGGTGAACATTTCCACTAAATGGATGTGAGTCACAGACAAAGAGAAATAGCACAGACTTGTCTTGGGCTCTCTTTAGTTGGCTGCCCAAAGGAAAGCGAGAAGCCTTCAGCAGAAAGGAGGAAAGGACACAGCATAAGAGGTTGTGCTCAGGGAATATGGCACATTAAGGGGCTCTTGGGAGATTCCATCACTAGAGCTCAATCCTTAATCCACATAAATATACATGTCTTCTAGATAGAGGAATCTCCCAAGAGTCCCTTAATGTGCCACATAAGAAAGACAAATGTTTTATATAGAGAAGACCTCTCTACCCCACCACAAGCCAGGGAGGTCAGAATCTGGCGATCAGGTCAGTGGTGGAGTGGGTAGTCAGGAGGGTGGTAGATAAACAGACAAAGATGAAGAAGTCAATATACATCCCTTCTGCTTTCCCACTGCAAGTCTCCAACCTAATGTGGACCCAAGCTGAGCAGGAGAGAAATTTTTGCATTAAATCAGGCTTAGAATTTTACTAGTATTTTGGATAATGCATCCAGAAACCCTGAACTAAATGTGTGCTTGTGGTTTGAATGAACTGTAAGACTCTCTCCATTTCTAATAATGAGGATAAGGGTCAGGAGATATGCTGACTTTTCTTCTTGAAATGGGAAGATTAAGCCACTGAATAACATTTAAAGAAACCACAGGAAACTAAAATACAATAATGTCTTGATCGTGTTATGAACCATGCTTGTTCAACACGGTGGTTCAATTCATGACATATGAAAATCATGGAAATGACATATTGAAAAGGAGCTTGGAAAGCAGTGGGCCCAGGCCATCCTGCTTCTCTTCTGACTCAGGAAAAATGTGGCTCCATCATGACAACTTCTTAAAGAATAAGAAAAGGCATTGCAGCTATATTTATAAATATCTAACAAAAGATTAAAGCATATGACGTTCCTCTTCAGTTTTGAGCATGTTATCTACAAGAAGTTCTGTCTACATTATTTAAAGTGTTTTCTATTAAAATAAAGAAACACAACAAATGACAATTCAGAAATGTTTCTAGAGTTTTATTCCTGTCTTCACCCCATGCTCTTATTTGATCCATGAATATTTTCCAATGGTAATGGGAATTCTACACACAAAATATCCCTGTGCTTGCTCAAAATTCTGGTCTATGGATCTTGATTTCATTACAGATAAGAATGTGTGTGTGTGTGGGGGGGAACCTAGAGCTTCGTGTTTACTGTATCCATAACACAGTTAATCTGAGACACTGCAGAGGTCTACAAATTCAGAAGACTCGAAAATAATTTCTTTGATATAATAAAAAGAAAACCATTTTCTTTAACTGTATTTCTTGGCCATGGTGGCAGGAATCAGATGCCTCACATTACTATAGCAGTTTTCTCCCCACATGTAATCTAGGACCCATTAACAAAGGCTATTTCTCTACTCAATATGATTTTAGACAAATCTCGTCAAATCGACTTTATGAATTATGTGAATGCCATTGCTGAGAGGCTCCACTGGGAATACATTGTGGCTCTGCACACATACACTTCAGATAAATTAAAAATTTAAAATGTATGAATTTGGGATATACATGTTTAGGTCACTCCCATCAAAGTTGGAAATTGTCTTTTGTAAGAACATGGATTAAAACTAGATGGAATGGGGAAGAGCAGATCACTCTCTGAACATCTATGTGCTGTGGATTGTAGTCCCTCACAGAGGGGGCCTGAGAAACACAAATATTTTATGCCAGATATTTTGCCAGTTGTATAGGAATTCAATGCACTTGCAGATGATCCTCTGGTCAAACTATATTTAATGCATTATTTTTCTCTAGTGAATTCCCATCCTTGAAAAAATAGTGGAATGAAAGATTCTACATTGCATCCATGAGTCTTAAGGATAGTTCTGCAATAATTTAATGAGTGTCAAATTTTTATAGCAATATTTGATAACATTATTTCATGACTATTTGGGAAAGCATGTGCTTAAAAGCAAACAAATAAAAATGGGAATAATAAACATGATTATTTGTACAGTTTCTTTCTTTCTTTTTTTCTTTCTTTCTTTCTTTCTTTCTTTCTTTCTTTCTTTCTTTCTTTCCTTCCTTCTCTCTCTCTCTTTCTTTTCTTTCTTTCCTTCCATCCTTCCTTCCTTCCTTCCTTGAAATTTGGAGTGGCCGGAGAATCTGGTTACTCAGTGAGACCAGGCTTAGAGAAGTCCATGCCAGCAATATTGATATCCAAGTTAGGAAGGTTAGGATACTTCCATTCATGGACCCTGCCTTTTTATTCATTTCCATGTGTTATTCCTTTGTATTCTTATCTTTCTTACAGAATTGTGAACCCCTGTGAGGGTAGTCACTGATTTTTGTAGTTACCCCCATGCATCCCTTACAAATTTGCTGAGTTGTTAGCATATGGTAGTCATCCAGTAGAAGTTTCTGAAATCAAACAGCTGAAGTAAAGATCACATTTCATTTGTTTTAAAATCCCTATTATGTTCACCTTCAAACACTTCTAAAATCAGAATGTATCTCACATTCAGTATTCTCTTATGATTGCTATCAACACGGCAAAGCAGTGATGATCTAACTTGAGAGAAAATCAGAGACCATATTTCTCTGTAATTCTGGATTATAAATGTCCTTAATGATAAAGAAAGATGTATGGAAAGCCATAGTCAACAAAGACTGGGATTGAAACAGTTGGCTTGGTTCTGAGTGTGAAATTTTAGGAATAATTTAATCAACTTGTTTTTCTTTTACTTTCCTTTTTATACATAGTAAATGGTTGATACATGGCTTAAAAGAAAACCTAAGTATATACAGATCTGAAACACTGCTTTCAGTAACATTGTATCTAATAAGAAAACACTGTGGTACCTTAATTGACATTACACTTTACTTTGTAGTGATACATAAAATAAAGGTCCATCTTGCAATTACTAAACATCGTACAGCCTACAATTTGGTAGCAGATAGTGCATTTTTCATAGTGCTTCATTTACATCTAACACCTTGCAATATTTTGAATAGAGTATACTTTTGGTCAAGTACCATTTTTCTGATAATTGGATAAGAACAGATAGCTACGGTCCCTGAAGCCCCTGCAACCTACGTTCACAAAATTACAAATGTTAATATCAATACATTCAATTATGTTTTGCTTCCATTACAATCCTCCATCATGAGAAACTTTCATTTGCCTGTGAGGCAAGTCCTCTTAGGCATGTGAGTATCTATTTTAAATTTAGAGGCATTGGTGTCCATCCTCCATCCCAACCCAGGACCATGCCAGATGAGACATGAAGAAACACAATCTCCTTGCACAGTAACTTAACATCCTCCAACCTACAGGGATAGAATCTCCTTTACATATAGTACCAACACACCAGCTGGCAGCAGCCACACGAGAACATCAACGCTAATGTCAACTTCATGATCCACCTTTTATGTCAATTCCTCAAATAAATTTGTCAGACTTTTCCATGTCTTTCTCTAATCTCTATCTGTTAAAACTTCCCAGCCTCTACAAACTGATGTAAACGTGATTAGATATTTCCTAACAACCTCAGCCAGCAGTTACTGCAATTTTTTATATGTCTATAGCTTTTGCTTATGCCTCCCCAACGCTGGATCACAGGGCTATTAAGTGAGATATTTTATTTTCACTGACAGTATAATCCTTGAGTTCAAGGTAATGTTTTGTAGATCTCTATATAATCCTACAATTTACAATTTAGAGCCCCGCTTGTAATAGGGATTCAATAAATGTTTATTAAACATTAAATTGATACATGTATTAAACTTCTAAACTGATATGCAATCTTTAAAATAATGATTAACTCTCTATGCCACATTTGTGTTTTAATGAATTTTTTTTTTTAAAAACATATTATAAAAACTATTCAGTGGAATAGTTTCATAGTATCACTAAGACTATGTTATGAAAACCATTCGATGCAAATATAAAGAAAGCATGGTTATTAAGATTCAGAATTTTAGTTGCCATTTAGAATTAGACATCATTCATCAACTATAAATAATTTTCTATGTATATGACACATACATGCAATATTTGAGGAAATGTTTTCATACCAAACGTTATTTGCTTTGTGATAGCCTCGCTAACACAGAAATCTATGTGGTAACATTCTCTAGGCCAACTTACCTCTCACAATGATGTTGGTGGACTTTTTTGCAGGGTTTCCCACATTATTATTGGCGATGCAGCTGTAAGTACCGGCATCTTCTGAGGTGATGGCAGGTATGGTCAACGTTCCTCCATTCAAAACTGTCTTTTCAGGCAGAGTCCCAAAGGACCTGACCCAGGTGAGAGTGGGCACAGGCTCTCCTCCTGTCGTAACACATACTAATGTTATGGCCTCTCCAGGATTTACAACTATAGGGTCATCCACCAAGAGTTTAATTGACGGAGATGCTAAAAGACATAAACAAACAAACAAACAAAAAAAAATGCACTATTTAGATCTCCTACAACTGGAATTCAACAGCATGCTTTATATTTATTCAAACAATTAAAATGGCATATTCTTTTCTTTTGCCAAAATCTTACTGCATCATCAAGTTTAAACCGGATATAATGGTTACATATTTTAATTACATGGCATAAACCTGTAGAAGTGCACTAAGAATCTTACACAGAGAGAGAGGAATTAAAATTTATGTATTCCTGGATTATTGTTCCAAAATTAGAATGACAAGAAAGATTAAGGTTTTTAAGTAAAAATCCCTTTCTCTTTTAATACTGACAACCATTATTTGTTTTTGTTCTGCCAGGTACAAATATTGCAGCTGTTTAGTCCTTGTATTTTCATATTGCTGCTGTTTAGTCCTTGTATTTTCATAAGGAAGATCATCAATTATTTAATTTGTGGATCATTCTGAGGTGCTATGATATATTTTTGTGCCTGAACCCAACTGAATAAGAGATAAAGGCATAGATCATTCCAGTCTTTCACCAAGCAGTGGGCCTGGTTTTTGATCTTGAAAGGAATAACAAATCATCTAATTCTAATGCAGTCCCCATACTTCATCTCTAACCTCTCCATTCACAAAAGGTCTAAGACAGTGAGTTTGCATAACTGCTTTAAAACAAGCAAATGAAAAAAAAAAATAAAAAAAAAAACAAACAAAAAAAAAAAAACAAGCAAATGAGAGCTCAAACATAGTCGCCAAACTGTGACTCCTGCCACCCTAATGTTTAGGTTATATAATAATCTCCCCAGTGAAAATAATTCCCTTGCAAACTTTCAGGTTAAAAAATATAAAGATAAATATCCATTCAAAAAAATGCTGTGTTAGACTTTTCACCAAACACTCAAAATAGAAACAGCACAAAAACTATCTGTGTTCACATGCAGCACTTTTTTCTGCTTACAATGAAGTGCTGGCCTACACAACGCATCCTTAAATGAAGACGGGGGAATGCAGTACGCTGGTGTCTAATCTTACATATGCAGAAATATTTTATACCAAAGTTAAAACTGTATTGTAAATCCACATCAAAAACACATGAAATATTCAATTGTACAGTATAATTTTTTTTAACTATTAACTTCAACTTAGAGTAGAGAGTGATTTTCTCAGAATAAAAGGCAAACTTGTGTGGTCCAATATTGTCTTTCCTTGTTAAAACAAAATAAAGCCAAAAAACAGACAGGAACAAGAAAACAATTCCATACTATTATTATGGTTCTGTGGGATGGGCACAAATTGCCTGGATAACATTTTTAAACATGATTTTTTGCATGTTGGTCCTTCTAACATCATTTTAAGTAATATGGACGTTTTTCAAAGTGTCTTAATAGCCCATGTGAGGTGTTTACTTGAAATTATAAAGATTTATGATTAAAACTGGAAAACTCACATAGTGAAAATAATATGCAAAAGGCGCTGCAGTTTAGTACAAAAGAAAGTTCTGTCAAAGAGCTATTTAATATTACTATTTAAATATTTTAGAAATAGATATTATGTCTAATTATCAATATGTTGCCATGAAAAAGTAAAAGAAATCCCCATAGCCGAATGTGAGGTAAATAGCATAATCTCACAAGGGTATTTAGTTAAAGTATAATTCTAGAGATTCCAACTTTTATATCATGCTAACACAGTTCATTTGTTTTACATCATATTTTAGTAAAATTTAAAGTCCCAAGGCTTAACGGCCATTAACAGCATACGTTTGGACTATGGAAATATACAATGGTGACATTAACTCAAGAAATATTTGCCCCTGAAATCGACTTGTATAAAGATGAGCTTCTATTAGTTTCTATTAAAGAAAAAAGCTCAAGAAAATTCCAAAGTTCAGAAAAATAATACATATATAACAAGACCACTGTCGTACCTATAAAGCACTATATAGAACTATATCCACTGTCTTATTTTTTAAAAAATCCTCTCTTTCCCAAATCTGAATTGAAAAAAGAATATCGTCCAACTTAGATTTGTTGAAGATGGCATTCATTTTTCTGATTATCCCTGATATTAAAAACACCCCAAGAAGAACACAATAATGGCAAATGATTTCAAGACTTTAAGAATATTCATATACAGGGGCGCCTGGGTGGCTCAGTCGGTTAAGCGTCCGACTTCGGCTCAGGTCATGATCTCGTGGTCCGTGAGTTCGAGCCCCGTGTCGGGCTCTGTGCTGACAGCTCAGAGCCTGGAGCCCATTTCAGATTCTGTGTCTCCCTCTCTCTCTGCCCCTCCCCTGTTCATACTCTGTCTCTCTCTGTCTCAAAAAAAAAAAAAAAAATAAAATAAACGTTAAAAAAAAATTAAAAAAATAAAAAAAAGAATATATATATGTTAAAATCAAAATTTTCTAGCTTTAAATACTGAAAAGATAAAAGGTGAAATTGCTGCCATTTTGTTTCAGTGTCTTACTTTTGATTTTATAAGTATCAGTTTTTTTAAACTATGAGGTTTTGCTTAAGAACCTCAGAGGCATTAGAATTTACTAGGCTTAAGTGTAAAGCATGTCTTAGAGAAAAAAAATTAAAATGGGAAGACTTAAAAATATTTTTTTCTATTATCAAATGTATTTTTAGAGGAGACTTCTTATTGGAAGGATCCTTTGCTAATTTGGAGGTTTATAAAAGAGTAATGCAATATATCCTGGGCTATTTACTCCCTTTTTATAGGTTTCCATAGTCCCCATATTTTTCCCTTTCATATTACATTGTATAATATTAGCCAGGCTATTAGAACAGCTCTTGAGCCAGATGTAGTGTGGTGGTTCTATTATCTGAGTGATTCCATTATCCATTAAGTGGTGGGGTGTTTGAGTGGTAAGAGACACGTGAGTTAAAATCTTGACTGTGCTATTATTTAATAGCTGTTTGACCTTGGACAAGTTCTTTTACTTCTTGGTGACTCAATTTCTCATTGTTGAGATGGAGGAAAGCAATTGCTAACAAGCTTATAGCTTTGAGATGCTTTAACATGTCTAAAGTGTTTACAATAATGTCTAGGAAAAAATATCCACTGAAAAAGTGATACCCTCTGTTACTATTTTTGTTACCACTATCATAGCCAGGTCCAACACTTAGCACATAATAGGTACTTAATAAGTACTAGAAAGGCAAATCAATAAGGGAGCAAATTAATAAATGAGTGACTGGTGTGAAAAATTTAGTCACTATAAAATTCAACTGTTCTATTTTATTCTGATGCATATGGCTGAGATATTTTAGGATCATTTTGACTTTTGGAGGTTTTATACCATGTCATATAAAACACATTTAAAGACATACACATTTTAAGCAAACATGATTAAGCATTTATTAATATTTTAAATAATTTTCAATTTATAATTTGAAACTATTATTTTTCAAAATTCAACATTTTCACAGGAATTTTCAAAGCTTATGAGCAAAAATTATTATATGTATTTCATCATCCACCTTGTGAGTGAATGCTATTTGTTTCACAGTGTCCTTAAATTGTCCAACCATCCTGAGTCTGTGCATTATAAGCTTATTATTTTTCAAAATTCAACATTTTCACAGGACTTTTCAAAGCTTATGAGCAAAAATTATTATACGTATTTCATCATCCACCTTGTGAGTGAATGCTATTTGTTTCACAGTGTCCTTAAATTGTCCAACCATCCTGAGTCTGTGCATTATAAGATTCTTCTTTAGCACTTATATAGGTAGACAGGAAATGAGAAAGATAAATCTTATTACACTAAATCATGTAAGTAGCTGAGTGTTCAGTAAATGACTATAGCATGTGTTGGTCAAATTACCGCATCACTATATCAATACAAACATGGAAGGCCACAGAGGTCATCAGTCTCCTTCTTACTATGACAAAACTGCAGTGTCCTAAAACATATTGCAAGATCTAGACATCCATACATTCTTCACAGCAACATCTGAGAGACAGATTACCATTTTCAGCTCATTGTTAAGTAATAAAGAAATTAAACATGAAGATTGAAAAAGGGACAAGAGAAACACTGAATGGACAATATAAGTTTTATTTGGGATGTTCATGAAACCAAAGCAAAAAGTAGAAAAAATGAAATACATACAATAAACAAAGGAAATTTTCCAAATTAAGTGAAATTTAATAGAGTATTTGAAACATGTTTTTAGTTATTACCAACACCTGACTCAAATTACATAAAAATAATTCCAACTAAGTCAGCTTTTAACATAGCACACACATAGATACCACCAGCTATAAAAATTCTGTGTATATGCAGGGCTTATAAATAACTGTGGTGCCATTCAGGTTTTCAGAAAGGTAATCTTGCCAGCACTTAATTATGGCAAGCATGGGTTACCATAGGAGTTGTCACAGAGATGTGACTGTCCTCTTCAACATCAGTATGCCAACATTCTAGCATGACTGATGTGCTCTGCGGTAGGAATCTGACTGACTGATCGATTGATAGATAAATTATTGGTCCTGGGAGAAATGTGATGAAGTAGGATAACAAAAAGAGAGAGAAAGAGAGAGAGAGAGAGAAGGGAACGAAGAGGAAGAGAGGAAAAACCAGTCTGTTGTCTCTATTTTCCAAAATCCTAAACATTTAATAGAGTTTCAATAACTGCAGTGTGGAAAATATATTTTAGGAAATATCTTTGAGAAAGGGAATTCTGGCCATATTCCCTTCAGTTCCTCTTCTGGTAAACAAAAAGAAGAGTTTTCTTGGGCTGAGCAACAGACACTTCAGTGGGTTCCAGACAGAGAGAGGACTGGCCTCTTGGTTCACACACCAAATCCCAAACAGCTGGATATTCAAGAGCAGAGTATCTGTGTATCCCTTCTTGGTTTGAGGTCACTGAGTGTGACCAGCTAGATAAACGAGGACACAGTGAATCTCATGGGAAAGGCTCCATGCCTCAGGGGAGTGGTCTTCAGCCCCACGATGGTGGAATGGAAGAACAGAGACACCTCAACTAGCATGGTCTTTGTCTCAGTTTGAGCCTTTCCAAAAATAGGTCCTGATATATGTAGTTAACTTGAGTGCAGATGCAAGGAATCATACTGAAGGAGCAGAAAAGGGGGAAAGGAAAGGGGAAAAAGCCAGTAAAGGAGCACTAATGAGCTGGTCATCTTTGTGGGAAGCCTGGGTCCCTGCTGATTGGAACCCTGGGAGAGGCTATGGAGAACAGACCTCAAAGCTCTCCTTGTGAAGAGCAAGAAGGCTTTGTGGGGTGTTGTCTACTACCTCCCATCCCTCATTAGTTGAGGATTATTCTGTGGTTCTTAACCTTCCAACCTCATGCTTTGGCTGAACACATTGCTGAGTCCAGAGAAAGTGCTTAGAGAGAAGAGTACTGAATGTGGAACCTGTCGAAAGAAATTTCAGCAACCTCCACAACATGCTAAGAAGAGAAGGCAGGGCTTTCACAGTATCTGCTAGGATATCCTTCCATGTATCAGTGATAAATACCTGGCTATGCGGAGATAATATGAAAGAAATAGAGAAAGAAAGAATAACAAATGAATGGGTGGTGAGTAGAGGCACCTTTATCCATAAGGATACAGGCACAAAACAAAATGAATAAGAACACGGTGTAAATTGAAGGAAAGGGGATAAAAGTATATATGATTAACTTCCTGCTTCTGTTCTATGGCCCTACATTTTCTAAATTAAAACATATACAGATGATAAGCAAACCAAGCCCAGCTTCTATGTGGAGAGGCATAGCATAAGGTATGCTTACAGACTCAAGGAATAGAAAAAAGTTTCTCCCAGAAGAACTACTTACTTCACCGAGATGCAAGAATCACTATTTTTTTCATGCCTTTCCTTGAAATCCATTTTCAACACACATTTCACTGAAATACAGGTTGCAGTGAACATTTCACGTAGTAAAAATGAGAGAATATTTTAGAAGTTGAAGACTGAAAATAACCTATCCATTTACTAGGGTTACTATTCAAATATTATCATTGTTGACATATTAATTGATTCCCATGAAATCCAGAAATGATATCATATTAAGCAATTCTGTTTAAAACAATGCTCCAGGATATGGCAATATTCAAAACAGTATTCATAAATAGTCTCTAATTCAAGAGTGAGGCTTTGGTACAGATATTGAAACCAACATGCATTTTTATTACATTAATATTCACAGACAGAATACTTCTGGAAATGATTGAGAAGGCAGAGTAAGTGTGTTTCTGCACAGAAAATTACATAAAAGTCTCCTAGAAGAGACCTAGTTAATAATAATACCAGGGTCCAAACCAGGTTGGCACAGCCTCTTTTGTTATTATTATTGTTGCTGTTGCTGTTATTAGGAAGGAATGTTTTTAGATGTGTTGCTTATTTTCCCTAGTACAACGAATTTCAACACATCCATTCATCCATTCACTCAATGGGTATTTATTGACAACCTACTATATATTTAGTCCCTGTGATGGACACTTGAAATTTACTGGTGAAAAGAAAAACAGCCAAAGATCCCCTGCACTCAGAAGCTTACATCCTAGCAGGAACAGAGCTAGCCCTTTCCCCATGATTCCCATTATCTTAGGTGACTTCATATATTTACATCACCTGCCTGTTCTCTGAAGTTATGTGCATTTCTGATCCCTGACCAAGATGCTTATGCCACATGAACAAAATGAGTAAGGAAATTTGCCACAAGATATTATTCAATAAAATGAAGCTTTACAAAATAGAACAAGTGTCATTTACATTTGAATCTAATAAGTGGACAAGATAAATGGAAAAATTAGAAATGGAACTTGTGTTTTAAGGTGAGCAAAAGCTTATTTCAGTCAGTAAGCAATGCCAATAGTTGGGATGATTAAATACTTAGTGGCCTGAAATGCCTTCATATACTTTGGGAAACATGATGGAAAATAACAGTAAAACCACATACACCTCTCTCCCTTGGTCAACAATCCCTAACTATTCTTGCCAAAATGTAAAATCTTGGCTAAATTGGGTCTCATTCGAGTTTACAAGAAACCAAGCATTAATTTGCTATTGCAGCCGAATCCCAGGGGGTCATCACTCATGGAGAGTAATCCAACCTAAGCACTTCCGACTAAGGAATTTGTTGTACACAGAACTTTCCTGTTCTTTACAGAAGGTACCAGTTGTTTAGGAAGAGTGCCACTTTGTAACAATGTCCTCTTCACAAGATCAATAAAGCATGAATTTGCTATACTTGTTGCCTGAAATTTTCTTTCAGTGTTTATACACTTGGTAAACAGGTAGTCAACACTTTACCATGCTCAACTATCAATATCAATTCTTCACTGGATTCCTAGTTTTCTGTCCAAGCCAACTGAGTTACTTCCTCCTTTGTATGGCAATAGCTACTTTTAGTAACCACCTTTCATGCCCCACTACAACATTACATTTACTCCTACCCTTGTACTGTGAGATATTTAGGAATAGGATATCAGGGTGAAAAGGATGATGTTTTTCATATTTGTACCAACAGCACCTAGAAAAGGATGTCATAAAGAATTAAGTGCTCAATAACGTCTCATTAAATAAAACAATGTTGAATTTAAAGATCAGAGAACAATATGCTTAACATAATTATCTTTCAGGGAAATGCAAATCAAAACCACAATGAAATATGATATCACACCTGTAAGGATGGCTAAAATAAAAAAGACAAGAAATAACAGTGTTGGTGAGGATGTGGAGGAAAAAGGAACTCTAATATTACTGTTAGTGGGATTATAAACTAGTACAGTCATTATGGAAAACAGTATGGATGTTCCTCAAAAAATTAAAAATAGAAATATCATACAATCCAATAATTCCACTATTGGGTACTTACCCAAAGAATGTGAAAACACTAATATGAAAATACATATGCACTCCTATGTTGACTGCCCCATTATTTACAATAGCCAAGATATGGAAGCAACCTAAGTGCCCATCAAGAGACAAATTGATAAGGAAGATGTGGTATGAACGGAATATTACACATCATAAAAAAGGATGAGATTATACCATTTGAGACAACATGGATGCACCTAAAGGGTATTATGCTAATTAAGTCAGATTAAGAAAGACAAATACCATGTGGAATCTAAAAACAAAACAAAAAACAAACAAATAAACAAACACGGGGAAGAATCAGACCCAAAATACAGACAGAAAACTGAAGGTTGCCAGAGAAGTGGGTGTAAGTGGGCAAAATGGGTGAAGGGAAGTAGAACATACAGAATTCCAGCCATGGAATGACTAGGTCACAGGAATAAAACGCACAGAACAAGGAATATAGTTAATGATATTGTAATAGTGATGGATGACGACAGACGGTAGCTAGATTAGTGGTGAACATAGCATAATGTATACACTCAAATCATATTGGTGTACTCCCAAAACTAATGTAACACTGTGTGTCAACTATACTCAGTAAAATTAACAATAAAAAATAAAGATGAGAGAACAGAAACTCCACTTAATCCCCAACTACTCATTATTATAAACTTAACCCAAAAAAATAAAATGAAAAAATGTGACATATGACTTATAATTTCATGAGCCATTCATTGAAAAATAGTAGTTATAAAGACCTGCCAGTTCTTTCACTGCTCGATCCATCTAAACTTAACCTGGTTTATATTACTAACAAGGTGACAACAACGAATTTCTCTATCAAAATTTAGTACACCACTTTTATATAGTATTTACACGTCTTTGTGCTTAACCCTTTGCTCAGTTATGACATACACATTACTATTAATAAACTATGTGATTAAGCTAAATTATATCCCGGAAACCAAAATAAAGGGAGCATGGCCTTTATCCTAAGAGGACAGTATGTAGATAATTCAATATGGCCTTAAAAAAATCAGTCAGGACTTAAGACTTTTCTATGAGAATGAGATAGTGCAGCAGCAGAAGAGATAAAGACATCACCTCTAAGACCATCTGGTGCAGATCTCACAGCTATACTATTGAAGCCGTACCAGAGCATCGAAGCAAACAAAACAATAATTCTGTTCTGGCTACCACAGCTGCTGAAATAGAGGCAGCTGGTATTTCTATAACCAGTATGATAACACAGAGAGATCCATGCAAAAAGGTACTCTCTTACTGGTTACTCTCTTATTGAACTAACAAAGATTACTTTCTCTTTCTATAACCCAGCCTGGGGACACTGTATTATAGTGTTCTATTTTGAATCCTTTTATGGTTCTATAACTTTATTCTATAGCCATTTTGGCTAAGATTGGTGCAAAGCTAATCTTAAAAGAATAATTTTGAATAGATTTAACTCTGCTGGGCCTCTATTTGCCCCCTAAATATCCAGGGAATTCTGTTAAATAATTCCCAAGGGACTACTTAGGCCAGATTTCTATTTTGGTTAGGAAAACACCTGGGCATATAGTCTTCTAATCATATGACACATATTATTGAGGTTATTCCAGTTCCTAAATTGGGTCCAAGATCTAGCAAAGATTAGATGGAGAAAACTATAACCTTTAATATGTGCCAGACACTCTTCAAAAGCCTTTACATATACTGACTCATTTAATTGCATGAGATAGGTACTATTATTACTCATCTTAGTTATTATCAATCTGAGAAATAGTTCAGATAAATGGCCGTCACATAGATAGTGACGGCTGGAACTGGGATTCTAATTTAGGCAGTCTGATGTGAGATGAATATAAGTCATTGTAGATAAATTCCAAAGTGAAATAAACAAAGTTGGTAATTTCCAAGCTCTAACAGAATTCTTGGTATTTATGCCAGAGGAGGACTTAGTGCTGCCTCTCTGACAGAAAGAAGAGGTAGCATTCGTGTCATCCACTATTATGTTATAAAAACCTAGGAAGGGCAAAAATAAATGTGGGTTGCTAGTCAGACTTCCAGAAACATCTACCATTCAGAATACAAGTCCATTATTACATTATAAAAACCTAGGGAGGGCAAAAACAAATGTGGGTTGCTAGTCATACTTCCAGAAACATCTACCATTCAGAATACTAGTCCATTATTACGTTATAGAAACCTAGGAAGGGCAAAAACAAATGTGGGTTGCTAGTCAGACTTCCAGAAACATCTACCATTCAGAATACAAGGCAAAAAGGACTTGTGGACCACCTAAGTCAGAATTAAAAGGACTTAATTCTGAAGTGTCCTTGGCTCTCTAGGCCATGCCCAGAGGATGTTTACTCCTAACTTATACATAGCTACAGTGGAATCAGTTATTTCAATTCTCAGATTTCAAGAGGTAAGGAGGAGGAACTTAAAGTCTTCTTGAGACAGGAAAATGGAGAACAACGGTGGTAGGTGACAATGTGCCAGCAAGAAAAGAGAAAGAGAAACATCACATAGAACAGTAAGTGTGGTCACAAAGATAAACTAAGTTATTTCAACTATCGTCCCCAAAATGCCAGATTACGAAGGCATAATTTTGAAAAGCAAGAAAAGAAGTAATATATCCACATATTTAGATGTTAATAATTAGATGCAGAGAGAAAGAAACATTTTTGCTGATGCTTCTAAATTTTGTTATAAAACACTACTTTGTGAAAGACAAAAGTGGTCATATTTTGCTGAATACAGTAGTAGACCAAAGCTTGATAAAAAAATCAAATCATACAAATCATACATACATTCACATTGAACACACTTGAGCCTTATAAATGGTTATTTACTGTGGATTTTGGAAGCGGTTTTACAAAATAGAATATAATCTTGATTGCCTGAACTGGGTCACAACCCAGATAAGTGTAGTGTCATGAGTTCCTCAGCACTGAGCACATATCTGTTACCAACCTCTCAGCTGGGATTTCTGCTCTAGTCTCCATGGACATGTGTGCATTTGGAATCTAATTCTAGTAGGTGAGGGTGCCTTAATAAATTAAGACCTGTCCTGGGAAAGCCTACTATTGTGTCGATTTTGTTACGTAAAGGAATAAATGTGGTTTTAGGAGATGTTTCCTTTCAAATACAGATAGAATTAAGTATTTTTCTTACTATGATGTGTATATTGATATTCCTTCCCCATATTAATTAAATAAAAAAAGGAAAAAGGAAGGAAGAAAAAGAATCAGAGCATAATTTGTAAAAAATAAATGCGCTGAAATAGAGAAATTCGATTTCAAGTGTTGTGTGTGATGAGGAACCATTTGGACTGAATTGCAAAGCCATGCACATTGTGGTTTACACTGGAGAGAATGACAATTTTAAACTATAGACCTTGTAGTAGGTGTCACTGCAGTAGATACACTGCAGGTGTATCATGTTGACATTCTGTAAATAGTAGCTGCTGCTTAACACTGTCATTACAGATCTAATTCCAACAAGAGTCAATTCAAGTCTAACCATTTAACTAGCTACACTTCTTATCTTGGGATTTCAGACATTCAGAGAATATTTAAATATATTGCTGTCATGTTCTAGGACAATGCTGCTACATGATAAGGGAGGTATTTATTTTTTGAATAAGAAATAATGTAATATAGTATGTAGAAGAACTAAATAAGCTGCAAAAAATGGAATACTGCTTAAGGAAAGATTAAAAGCCAATAAAACCTTTTTAATACAATTTTAATATGAGAGATAAAACATTGACTGAATCACCTCTGAATTCAATTCCTCTCTACACATAAGAAATGCATGTATAAAATGTCCTGCCAATATTTTACTTCTCAAAGCCACTGCAAATATAGATTTTACATTTTACTTCTGATATTTTCACTATAGATTTCAGTAAATCTACATGTTCCCATTTTAGTATGAGCTGCAGAAATATCTTTACGGAGGATGTGAAGACCATTTGTTTTAAGTGTCGAATTATTTTTTGTTTTTCTTCAAGTTCTTAATAAATTGATTTGCCTATTTAACTCTTCAGCAACTTGAGAATTAAATCCATTTTACACTGAATGTGGATCTGCGTACATATAATAATGCTTTTTAAACCTATATTCATATTTAACACCTAGCTTAAACACACAAAATGATATTTAGCATGCAGACCACTGCATATTCAGAGAATTTTCAGATTCTTTGAAATGTAGTATCATATTTTTTGTATAGCCCATAGTGTCATAATACTTTATGATATCATATCAAATTGCTTTTTACTTATGGTTCTAAAATGAAAAAGACATGAAAATTACAATTTTTTATCAGATTGAGCTAAATTTAAAGTTGAAAGACAACATGCAACAAGGCAGGACTTGAGTTATTACACACTTCTGATCCACATCAGGAGAATTAGAAAGATATAAAAATAGGGGTTTATCCTCCTATTCCCCTTTTTGTTTCCTTTAAGCAAGTGCCTTAGTAGATTAATCCTGGAGAAATTTAACAAGAAACCCATATTACACTGCCTATTTTCCCAAAAGGTTTGTTCATCTATTTCCTGTTGTCCCTAATTTGTTTTCTCTTCACTTTGGAAATATATTTGGAACTAAAGCCTTTTCAGTAAAACAAAGCAAACTATGGTTGCTGGATTTTGCTTTCCCTGGCTGACTTAAAATCCTCCCTCTTGCTTGGTTGAGTACAATGTTGCATTGCCAAACCAAAGTAACAACTTAAAAAGAGTAGCTTCATAAAAGTGACACATCTTTTTATGCTAAAACTATATACCTGGATTCTTGATAATATTCATTCTTATCAAATCGGGATACAAGGTGCCATTCATAAAACAAGAGGCCACGGCTATCATCAATGAATTCCTATTACACAATGTGTCTATCAGAAAATAAAACTGCTGACTTTACTGCACATTCAGTAGGTAGTATGTGATTGAAAGTTGCCATCAATAAAATGCTCAAGTAGTTCAATAAGCAACTAAAGCAGAGTGACTCAAAGCAGCTGACAGAAAGAAATGCTGTTCAAAACATAAACTAAAGCATATTATTAAACAATTGGACATGCCTATTTTCCATGGGAATAGAACAGTAGCAAGTAAATCAACAGGAGTATGTTGCTAGTGGGGAAAAAAATGTTTCTTAAAACAGACTTTGCAGAAAATGGAAATTGAGGGAATAGCTGAAATCTTTGTGAGGCTTTGGAAATAACTGCCACAATAGCAAACCAAAAGTGCATGTGATGTCTGGACTTATAATCAAAAGATTGATGTTAATGCATTTCTGATACTCAGCTTGTCTGTTATTTCCCATGTACCAATCTCTCAGCTTCCAGTCCCTGTAACAATATACTACATACCCTATGTATCAACTACTACAGGGTCTCTCTCTCTCTGTCTCTCCCTGATTTTAATTAAAAGTCTGCATGAACCAATATGAATCTTTTAAATTATGGCTACTGTGGCTCACATGACTTTATGATAGTAACAGTGACCACAAGGCTACAACTTAGCCCACCACGGTGACTTAAATCCTATGAGTAATGTGGCTAATCTCATTTAATCTTTCCAGTATGTATGATGAGGTAAAAATAAACTTGATACTTTGAAATGCCTTAGAGCTTGAGGGAGAACAGTAGCCAGGGATGCATCCTCTCTTGAAGGACATTAAAGCCTTCCTGCCGCTGAATTCTTTAAATTTTGTATAAGAAATAATGAAAGTACAATATTTGCAAAGATTCTCTAGAATTGGTGCATTCAGTTCATAGATTATTTAGTAGCTTCACTTTTTCCTGGATAGTAATGTAAATCCCATATATAAAAGGGCAACAAGCACAATGAGGTATTAATATTCCTAAACTGTGTGAGCCTGAACCTTTCTTGATGGACCTTGGGGCTCAAGAGTACCTGAGTATGTATAGGTTTCATCCACTTCTTTGCAACCAGCCACCTCATTCATGTAGGTTTTTATTGTTGTTGATGTTACCTTGCTAAATAAAAATGAAATTTTAGAGTGAATGTTGTCTTGTCATCAATCTGAAACCAACCTCAGAGCAAATTATCAATATGACTTGACAGAAAAGCAAGTTCAAAGAGTTGACAGAATTGGTCATAGCACCAATGGAGTGGGGAGAGCCAGGATCCATACCCAGGTATTCTCACTGATGCTTCTTTACAAAAGAGTGGCTTAAAGCTGTATATGCAGCAGTATTAACAATTGTCATTAAGACTAGTATCCTATATGGAAAGAGGCTGCATGTGGAATTAGATCACTGGGTAATTAAACATACTGGTTTGCCTGGGATTAAAGAGTTTTCCAGAATTGGGACTTTCACTGAGTCTAGGACAAACTGGGATCATTGGTAACCTTAAAGATGATCATTTGCTGTAATCAATTCTAGGATTAGGGTGAATAAATAATGGGATTAGGTACATGAACTAACGGAAATTATTTTACCTTCATCTTGACAGCCAATAATATACAAATGCAAATTTTTCGACAAATGATCGTGGAGTTATTCTGTATCACAAGTTATGAGTGGCAAATTCAAAAACCATGAAAGAAGTCTAAAATGCATTTCTACCAATTTAATTAGTATCTATAATAGCATAATTTCAAGCAGTTTCACTAGAACAATAGAATCTTGAAAAGTACTAAGCTGTGGCCTATAAATCCATAATCTAGAAGCAATTTAAAATTTAAAAAATGAATTATTCTCAGGGATATAAAAATCCTTATTTTATTTTAGCTTATCTTCACTCAACTTGCTGAAAGAAATATTATAAAATACATGGTTTGAACTTTCTATTCTCATGAGTAATTTTTAAATTATTCAATTTAATTATAGTCTAACAGCATAAGAAGAATAGTAACTACTTAAAATTAGAAAAATCTTACCAATGAATTATTCTAGATGTTTGCTAAATCACAAACTATTTGATATGCTCCAAACTATTTGTGGTAATTTGTGAGACAGAATGTCAATAGTTTACAGCCTTGTCAATGAATGATAAGTGTTTCATTTGACTAACAGTGTTTTTTTAATGTTTATTTCTTTTTGAGAGAGAGAGAGAGAGAGAGCGAGCATGAGTGGGGTAGAGGCAGGGAGAGAGGGAGAGAGAGAGAATCCCAAGCAGGCTCTATGCTGACAGCAGGGTTCGAACCCACGAACTGCAAGATCATGACCTGAACCGAAATGAAGAGTTGGATGCTTAACCAACTGAGCCATCCAGGCACCCCTCATTAACAGTGTTTTTTAATCTTGTTCCATGTTTAGATATCTACTGTGTCTAGGTTCTGATACCTTCTGGGAGAGCTGATGGCTTCTGAGGAATATTTTATATAAGAATTCATAATCCAAGAATAACTTTGGATATAACAAACTTGAAAAATGCACTGCTAGGACAACAAAATGCACAGGTGTAGGGAGATCTCAGCAACATGCAAACTTCTTGTTACTATAGTAATAGGATTTTGGGAAATCTGGGTCACCTTGTTGCTCTGGAAACAGTCTCAGGAAGACCAAAGTTGAAACCCCATAATGACACTGCTTCTATCTCCAGATTCACTGCTTACTCATCACCTGTATTTTCACATTTCTGAAGAGACATTAGTGAGAATAGGTCATATATAAGTTCAATTACCTTAGGAAAAGATGAGCACTCATATTAAGAATCTGCTGCATATCAACACGATTGAAAGCTTTTTCAATTTACCTTACATACCATTATTAATTTCGCAAAATAATACTTTGATTTCTGTTAAACATTTTTGTCAATAATACTTTATATAGTAGACCAGACTATGTACTCATTTCTATAGATTTTTCTGAGAAATTATTATTTAATTCACCCACTGATAACAGTAATTCACAAAACGATTATGAACTTTTTTTCAAGATTAGTCATCAGTGGTTGAAGCTGTAAACCATATCCTAGCAAAAACCCTAAGATTCTTATCACCATCTCATCATTATTACTAATGGTGTCATTTTATTCCTTCTTTCTATTACCTAGGTTAACAACCCAATTATAGCTACTATATATTATATTTGTTATATGCCAGATATTTTTTTTAAGTTTTTCATTTAATAGCATTTAGAGCCTACAAAACTAAATAACGTGGAACTTTGTATTATCCCCATTTTATGTGGGGGGAAAATAAGTTTAAAGAAACTAAGTAACATCTACAAATTCAGAAAACCAGAATTTGAATCTAAGATTTTTGAATTTCCAAATTCATGCAAAAGAGTTATAGGAAACATCTCATTCTCTAATGATAGCATATCAACATTATGTGTGTTCTGTTGGTGGATCTAGTAGTAAATACCAGTTTTAGAAAATGTGAATTATCTATGATAAAAAATCTCCATTAAGGCACTCATGTTCCCAATATTTCAGTGTGTGAAATGGTGATTTTCGGCTTTTTTCTGTTTTTTTCCTTCTGTTTTATTTTCTGTTGCACATACTAACTTCACCAAAAAGGAAATCAGAAAAATAACATATGGGTTGTCTGTATATTATCTGTGATCTTATTTCAATACTTTGATCATGCTCTTAAAATTTCATGCTAATACTATTACAATAGTGATTTCTGCCCTCACTAGATTTTCATTCACCTTTTACAGTTGCTTCCTTACTTTATCTCCAAACCTAAAATTACAGGGCCACAAACACTCTCACTAGAGTTGAAATACTTTGTGATACTAATGAAGAAAGGTTTTTTTTTTTTTTCTTTAAATGTTAGATTCATTTTCTTACATGGATTTTACATATATTATAAACTTATATCTGAAATTTTAAAAGAAAAGGAATCCTAAATGCAAAGGCTACCTTTCAGTCATTTCAAAGTGTTATGGACTGAAATGTGTGCCCCTAAATTCAATATGTTCAAGCCCTAACCCCCGGTGTGACTGTATTGGAGATAGGGCCTTTAGGACATAATTAAGGTTAAATGAGGTCATAAAGGTGGGACTGTAATCTGCTGTGTCTTTATGAGAGGAGGAAGAGACACAAGAACTCTAGCTCATTCATGCCCTCCCTCTGTGAACCACAGAGGAAAGACCACAGCTGGGAAGGCAGCTATCTACAAGCCAAGAAAGAGAGGCCTCACCAAAACTCAACTCGAACAGCATCTTAATCTTAGACTTCCAGCCTCTAGACTGTGAAAACATAAGTTTCTGTTGTTAGGCCACCCATCTATGGCATTCTGTTATGGCAGCAAAACTAGTACAAGGAAGTCATTGTATTTGCACTACGTACTTCTCACAAATGTAGTCTTTTTTTAAACAGTTATTGTTGGTGAAATGCCATATTTTTTTTAAATTTTTTTAAGGTTTATTTATTTTTGAGTGAGAATCAGATTGTGAGCAGGGGAGGAGCAGAGAGAGGGAGACAAAGAATCTGAAGTAGGCTCCAGGCACAGAGCTGTCAGCACAGAGCCCAACGTGGGGCTCAAACCCACCAACTGTGAGATCATGACCTGAGCTGAAGATGGACTCTTCACTAACTGAGCCACCCAGGTGCCCCTGAAACACCATATTTAAGTCCTAATAAATGATACTACTGATTGTATAGATGCAGGAGAGACCACCAAAAGGCAAGACACTCAAATATCCATATAGCTAAGAAAAATGCCTGAGGTCAGAACCCACATGTACAGCAAAATGTCTACTGCCCCTTTCTTTGCACTTAAATGGGCTATCTATGAAAAAGGGCATACCATTTTACAAGAGAAAGTGTTTATGTATTTTTATTTCATATCTACAGCTATTCCTATACTACTCCTATAACTGAAATATTATTTTATTTCTCATAACACCTATTAAATTCCCATAAACATAAAACAACCATAAATCACAATGTACAAAAAATCTTACATTGAAGTTTATTGTAATTTCTGGGAATTTATATTATACCTACCAGGTGGGTTATCTAACAGAAAAGGCAACAGTTACCTAGCATAAGAAACAGAGATTTCTCCTAACCTTTCTTATTAAGACAGATTAAAGGGGGCGAGGGGGGAAGAAGAGAAAGAAGATGAAAAAGAGATAGAAGGGAGAGAGAGAGGAAGAGGAGAAAGGGGTATAGGTTTGCCCTATTTATTTAGCCAGCAATAACTTTTATGATGAATTGGTTCCTAAATGTGATGCACATTTCAGGAAGACATCTTAATTAGGTAATTTTTATAAATGCTAAATGTGAGCAGACTAAATCAAAAGACTATATAATTAAGTAAAATTAGCCCCACCTGTCCCATTTCTTTATAGACTACATCATAACCTCTCAAGCAGGTACAAAATATGTTTTTCATCCTAATATAAGTAACCTACTTAATTCTTACTTGCCTTTCAAATCATGACACATCAATATATAAGTGCTAGAAATAAATTAAAATAAATTAAATTTGCTTTATCATAATTCCTATGTGCCCTCATGTTAGAAGTATAAATTATCTGAGAAATTTTAGTATTTAATATTCAAAGTTACCATAATTATGATAATTTAAAATATATACCTATATTTATTAATATTCTAAATTTACAAATTTTAACAGGTTTGTTTTAATGAACTAAGAAAAATACAGCTACATTGGGAATTTACCAATCAAGAGCTAATCTTTGTCTTCCAAACAGGAGTAGGAAACAACTTTGGTCTCTGCTACAACATTATGATAAGAAGTTAATACACCTAAAATCTTCATATTTTATAAAATTCTATGAACTGTCATGATAAGTTCTAAGACAGCTAGATCAGGTATGATAAATAATGACATTTCTATGATAGGAGATTTTCCATAGCATGCCAAGTAACCAACAGGGGCCAACAAATGATTGGACACTCCATGGTCCAATGATATTCAATTATAAGCTCTACTAGATGCCAATTCATAGCAGAAAATTTAAGGAAATATGTTGTTGGTAAATCTACAAATGATGCTGCCTTTTAAAATGACACCTAAACATGGCTTTTCTAAGCAGTTCTATAAAAAAACAGACTCTTATTAACAAAAGTTCTTATTCACAAAATAGACTGGTTCATGGAAAACACTCTAATGATACAGACAGTTTTTGTTTTCCAAAGCAATCATTTATACTTGGTTAAAGTGTATACATTGCAAGAAGTGTAATTCAGCAGGTATAGGAAGGGCCCAGAGAACGATACTCCATGATGCAACTGTTCTGCTGCAAAAACTTTTTGAAAACGTTATTCACAGAGGACTGTCTCCATCTTCATATGCTACGTCATTTGGGCATTGTGCAAAGCAGATCAATACCCTGATTACAATTAAAAAGTTTCCCTGAGATGTTAGAATAAAATTATACCAAAAATACATTTAATAGTCAATTATTTGATCTCCATTACAAAAATTATTTCCAAAGTTATCCTTTCGTCAAATTAATTAACAAACAAGAGCAATCACAGATATTACAATATTTGTAATAGAATATTCTCCCCCTCAATACTTTAAATATTTTCCTTGACATTTTGCAAACCAAGAGTTAAAAATATGGGAACTTTATGTCATCTAAAGATTCACAAGAGTGAAACGATAAAGAGCACCTGTCTCTCACATTGATTATGGCCATGGTGACTCCTGATCTTCCAGTGTTAGCAATGAAATAGCCTGTATGCACTTGTCAGTTTATTGACCTGTTTGCATGAAGATGCTGAAAGCTTAATTTATTCCTGGTGTAATTTGAGAGCCACCTCAAGATTCCACCTATTTGAAATGCACCAACTCTTTCAACTTAGAGTACAACCAGATGGTGAAAATGCAGAAGAAACCTGGACTGAATATGTAAAGCACCAGGCTGCAGGACGTGCCCAATTATAGTTAGTGAAGAGTCAAACAAGGCACTAACTTGTATTTTTAAACCCAATTATTTACCATAACTCTGATGCTCATTTTTCAGTGAACATCAATTTAAGATTTTTGTGAGATAATTTATAAAAGAGAAAAATAGGTTATTTTGTTACCTCAGTCTACATATGCAACACTGCAGTCTGAAAAATAAAGAATGGAACAGAAAACTGAACAGTTAAACAAAACATCTATATTACAGAGTTCCTGTGCTCTCTGTAAGACAGGGAGTCAAATCTTTGCTTTCTCAGCTGCAAATGTTAAAAATCACCTCAGAAATAAAGTCACCCAACTGCTTTCTAAGACCTCAGGCAGGGAAAGTCTATCACCTCTCATGGTAATCTTCTCCATTCAGCTTTAGGATAATACGTGATTTTTTTTTCCTAATAAAACTCCGGTTGAAATTTAAGTTCATTTTCTCTAGCTCTACAAAAAATTTTGAATAGCTAGTCAGTCTCCTATTTAAAACAACTCCTCCAACATTGGGTTAGATTTTGTTCCCTGTTATTAGTAGCCATAGAACATTGAGAAATAATAAAGTATACATTCCTGAAGCAGAAAAAAAATGTTAACTATAATTTTGTTGTACCTCTTAGACTTCAAAGAATTTTTGTTTATGTTGATTTAGTTCATTCTCAAAACAACCCAATGAGGATACTTTAATCACTATGGGATAGTATGTTATGTGTCAAATGATAAAGACGTGATAAAAAGAAAACAAAACATCTAACTGCTTACATCCCAGTAGTTATAAAGATAAACTGAGACAATAAACAAGAAATACTTTTAAAAGTAATAAAACATTGTCAAGGGCAAAGCTGTGACATATGTAATAATACCTACTACTTTGTCCATATTATGTCGCAATGTTTCCCCATCCCATAGAACCTACTTACATTTTATTTCTAATTTTTCTCTCTGGATCATGTGTATTTTAAAAATAAATTAAAGAAACTAAGAAAAACAAAATCAGTTATAATAATTCACAAAGTATTTCATGCCAAGAACAATAGCATCATCACACCCAGTTCTTACATGTTAATCTCTGAGAATTATTTCTCAATATCATATTTCTTCTTTTTTAAGTGAAATGAGATTATTAACTTCTATAAGTCTTAGGTCTCCTAAAATTTTATATTTCTATTTTTTTTATTCAACGTAGTTTCCCTCAAGTCTTTCTCATCCTTCTTGATAAAGTTTATTTTCATCTCCCACTTTCTTCTTCTACCTTCCACAAATGACTTTTACCTGCTGCTTAAGAAATCATTTCTCCAGTTTAAGGCAATTTACATCTTATCCAATATTCCTGTGCCTATCATTGCTGACCCATAATAGGAACCCAATACACTTCTGACAAATAAATGAATGAATACATTTTTAAAATGACTTTCAAAATTTTAACAACTCAATGGAACATATGTTGATGGGTCAATGTTTGAGCACATGTTTTTTCCACCTTCCAATAAAGTCCCAGGTTTAATCTTCTTACCAAATGAGCTGGATGGGATGCTGACTAGTTCTTTGTTGAAAAAAACTGACAAAGTGTTCCAAGTGCTTTATGTATATTAACTCATGAATTCTTCTCTACAACGTTAAGAATTTATGAGGAAACTGAGGCAAAGAAGTGTGAAGTGATTTGCTCAACAAAATCCAAGTGCTAATAAGTGGCAGAATCAAAACCTATACCCATGCACACCCAACACACACCTTTCCAGGTTTCTGTTAATGAGAAAAGTCCTTTTAAAACTCCATATTTTAATAGCATTATTTAAAAGTAACAATTTATATTAATTGCCACTGCAAGTTTCTCAACACCAGTTCAAATTCTATTTGATTGGGGTGACTAGACACAATCATAGAAAAGACAGTCCATTCCCATGCTCTCTCTTTGCTCTTTCATTTAGCAATTCCCTTTTAATATGTTTGCAGTTATTCTGAGGTCTATAGTACTAAACACAGGCTGACTTAAGTTGCAATCTTGCTAATGTTTTGACATTTTCTACAAAAATGCTTTCCAGAAAACACCTACCTGAAATTACCAATTAACTATCTTGACTTGAAACAGAGTAAGAGAGGGATTCTGTTACTTAGCTTTGGAATTACAAAACACTTTTAGCAATTTAGACCATAAATTTTTATATGAAGAATCTAATATTTCTCAGAATGTTTTGAACAGGACATGGGCATGCTTGTGACATTTATGAATACAATATCTTAAGGAAGCACAATTTTGTATGCAATATAAACAAACCTAACATGGGAATATATTGCATTGTAAAGTGTGCATTTACTAAAAGCTTTCCAGATATCACAGACTTTTCTGGGGGAAAAATAAAGATGCCTTGTACCTACTTATACTAAAGAAATAATGTGGTCTACAAGAAAGTTAGAGCCTTTTTAAACATTAACAATGGATAAAAGACATAAGACACTGAGAGATAGCTCCATACCTGTTTTGTTGGAAAGTCTAAATGACACCATCTTATCAGGAATATTACATACATTCCTCACTGAAGCAATGCAGCTATAATTAGCATAGTCCTGAGGTCGAAGATTCTTTAGTTTTAAGATCTTGGTTTCACCCTGAAAACATAGAAAAGGTCATTAGAAAAAGTCAACAGTAACCAAAATGAATGAATGAATGAATCATGGCATTATAGTGTATTAAATCATATTATTATCAAAATCTAGCAGATTGTCTTATTTTGAAGGAAAATGTCTTTAAATAAAACAAAAACAAACAAACAACAAAAACACCACATGCATTTAAAAATAATACCGCAATATGCCTGGAGATAAAAACTAACAGTCTACAATGAAAACTCAACATTTTCTTTGCAAATTAGCTTCATAAAGGGAGAAATCTATTTCTGGTGGTGGTTATGCCAATTATTATGCAAAGATCAGAACAGTGTACTTAATAATGGAGTTTATTTAACAAATGCTGCAATCTATATAGACTTCAACATGAAATGTTTTGAGAGAAAAGGATTCTGAAGAAGAGCTAATAAACGAAAAACTGTTGGTAGAACAGTTATTGAAATCAATCTAATAACAGGCAATTAAATTTATAAACATAAATATTTTGTGTATATGTATCAATGATAGATGACAGATATAGAACTGTCTTAAAGAAGCATTCATGAATGTTTCTAAATAATTACTGCTCTTGCTATCTTATATTCAGGAGTTCAAGACCTAGATCTTCCAGGTAAATCTGCAAAATCATACACTAAAATCAGGCAAGCTGCACAAACTCTTGATAATCCAGGAAAGACCATGTAAAACAATGAAATTATTCAAAGGGTAAAAGAGCAAACAAACAACAACAATAAAAAATTAAAGAAAAAAAAAACCCCTACTGCGCAATTTAAAATAGGTCTCTTGAGATTTTGTTACTTTAAGGTCATTAATGCATCTTCTCCAAATAGTTCTTCTCATAAGTAAATGAATTATGGAAATGATAAACAGTATCCCAATGAAATCATATTTGGTATAGTAATTTTCAAAATGTTGTTTTTTCCAGATAATATCTACAGGTAACAATGTATAACATCACTCAAATCCTAAAAATTGTAATACTTTCATATACTCTTCAAAAGGGTCAGAATACATAGTGAGAAGACATATAAGCACTACCTGCTCATTTGCAACAAAAAAAAAAAAAGCTTGCTCACACATAGACATTCACACCTAGTTTTGCAAATGTGTCAAATGAATCTCTCCTTCAGTATGCAGGGGCACTGTGGCTATAATTCCACTCATTCACTGTCAAAATTCAGTCTTAAATCAGTCCACTTTCCTCAGGGGGCTTAGAAACAATCTCCTATCTTTAATTTTTCTTTAGGAAAGACACTGTAATTTTTCTGTACAAACAATTGCAAATTCATCCCACATGAATATACATAGTGCGTGTGTTTCTAGAACTTATATTTAAAATATATTCTCAGTGTATTACAGAGTTCTCACTTATACTAACTAAACACAATGCCTAGAAAAGTGTGTGCTTAGCTAGAAAGTATAGTTGAAAGAAAACGTTACTCTAGAACCAGTTGACTAAGATTTTTTTTTTCAGTTTTTTACTTTACATCCAAGTGAGTCAGCATATAGTGCAATAATGATTTCAGGAGTAGAATCCAGTGACTCATCCCTGACATATAATACCCAGTGCTCCTCCCAACAAGTGTCTTCCTTAATGTCCCTTGCCTATTTAGCAATCCCCCCACCCAAAACCCTCATCAACCCTCAGTTTGTTCCCATATCTAAGAATCTGTTATGTTTTGTCCCCCTTCCTGTTTTCATATTGTTTTCCTTCCCTTATGTTCATCTGTTTTGTATCTTAAATTCTACATATGAGTAAAGTCATGATATTTGCCTTTCTCTAATTGTGCTTACCATAATACGCTCTAATTACATCCTTGTTGTTGGAAATGGCAAGATTTCATTCTTTTTGATTCCCGAGTAATACACCATTGTGTGTGTATGTATGCACGCATGTGCGCGTGCGAGTGTGTGTGTGTGTGTCTGTGTATATATACACATATGTCACATCTTTTTTATCCATTCATCTGTTGTTGAACATTTGGGCTCTTTCCATACTTCAGCTATTATCAATAGTGCTGCTGTAAACACTGGGGCACATATGCCCCTTCGAAACAGCACACCTGTATATTTGGATAAATACCTAGTAGTGCAATTGCTGAATTGTAGGGTAGTTCTATTTTTTATTATTTGAGGACCCTTCATACTGTTTTCCAGAGTGGTTGCATAAGTTTGCATTTCCACCAGGAGTGCAAAAGTGTTTCTCTTTCTCCATATCCTAACCAATATGTGTCATTGCCAGAATTACTAATTTTAGCCATTCTGACTGGTGTGAGATGGTATCTCATTGTGGTTTTGATTTATATTTCCTTGAAGATGAATGATGTTGAGCATTTTTTCATGTGTCTGTTGGCAATATAGATGTCTTTTTTGGAAAACTGTCTATTCATGTCATCTGCCCATTTCTTCACTGGATTATTTGTTTTTTTGGGTGTTGAGTTTGATTAAGTTCTTTATAGATTTTGGATACTAACCCTTTATCTGATATGTCATTTGCAAATATCTTCTCCCATTCCATTGGTTGTCTTTTAGTTTTGCTGATTATTTCCTTTGCTGAGCAGTAGCTTTTTATCTTGATGAGGTCCCAATAGTTCATTTTTGCTTTTGTTTCCTTTGCCTCTGGAGACATGTTGAGTAAGAAGTAGCTGCAGCCATGATCAAAGAGGTTTTTGTCTACTTTCTCCTCTAGGATTTTGATGGCTTCCTATCTTACATTTAGGTCCTTCATCCATTTTGAATTTATTTTTGCATATGATGTAAGGAAGTGGACCAGGTTCATTCTACTGCATATTGTTGTCCAGGTTTCCAAACACCATTTGCTGAAGACACTGTCTTTATTCCATTGGATATTCTTTCGTGCTCTGTCAAAGATTAGTTAACCATATGTTTCTGGGTCCACTTCTGGGTTCTCTATTCTGTTCCATTGATCTAAGTGTCAATTTTTGTGCCAGTACCATACTGTCCAGGATTATGGTGCCTCCAGCATTGGTTTTCTTTTTCTGGATTGCCTTGGCTATTCAGGGTCTTTTCTGGTTCCATATAAATTTTAGGGTTGTTTGTCCTAGCTCTGTAAAGAATGCTGGTGTTATTTTGATAGGTATTGTATTAAATATGTAGATTGCTTTGGATAATATCAACATTTTAATAATATTTGTTCTTCCAATCCATGAGCATGGAAAATTTTGCCAATTTTTTTGTGTCCTCTTCAGTTTTTTCATAAGCTTTCTATACTTTTCAGCATATAGATTTTTCACCTCTTTGGTTATACCTCCTAGGTATTTTATGGTTTTGGTGCAATTGTAAATGGGGCTGATTCCTTGATTTCTCTTTCTGTTGCCTCATTATTGGTGTATAGAAATGCAACCGATTTCTGTGCATTGATTTTATATCCTGTGACTGCTGAATTCACGGATCAGTTCTAGCGGTTTTTTGGTGGAATCTTCTGGGTTTTCCATATAGAGTATCATGTTGTTTGTGAAGAGTGAAAGTTTGACTTCCTTCTTGCTGATGTGGATCCCTTTTATTCTTTTGTGTTGTCTGATTGCTGAGGCTAGGACTTCCAATATTATGTTGAATAACAGTGACAAGAGTGGACATCCCTGTCATGTTCCTGACCTTAGGGGGAAAGCTTTCAGTTTTTCCCCATTGAGAACGATATTAGCAGTGGGTCTTTAATATATGGTTTTTATGATCTTGAGGTATGATCCTTCTATCCCAATTTTGAGTGTGTTTATCAAGAAAGGATGCTGTATTTTGTCAAATGCTTTCTCTACACCTATTGAGAGGACCATGTGAGTCTTGTTCTTTCATTTATGAATGTGATGTATCACACTGACTGACTTGTGGATATTGAACCAGCCCTGCATCCCAGGTATAAATCCCACTTGATCATGGTGAATAATTCTTGTAACGTATTGTTGGATCCAGTTGGCTAGGATCTTGTTAAGAATTTTTGTGTCCATGTTCATCAGGGAAATTGGTCTATAGTACTCCTTTTTAGTAGGGTCTTTGTCTGGTTTTGGAATCAAGGTAATGCTGGCCTCATAGAATGAGATTGGAAGTTTTCCTTCCATTTCTATTTTTTTTGAACAGCTTCAAGAGAATAGGTGTTAACTCTTCTTTAAATGTTTTGTAGAATTCCCCTGGAAAGCCATCTGGCCCCAGACTCTTGTTTTTTGGGAGATTTTTGATTACTAATTCCATTTCTTTCCTGGTAATAGGTCTTGTTCAAATTTTCTATTTCTTCCTCTTTCAGTTTTGGTAGTGTACATGTTTCTAGGAATTTGTCCATTTCT
The DNA here is from genome assembly GCF_018350215.1 of Panthera leo. Lineage (NCBI taxonomy): Eukaryota > Metazoa > Chordata > Mammalia > Carnivora > Felidae > Panthera > Panthera leo. The sequence continues at coordinate 94,865,303 of NC_056684.1, forward strand.
TCCAGATTTCCCAATTTATTGGCATATAATTGCTAATAATATTCTCTTATTATTGTTTGTATTTCTGCAGTGTTGGTTGTGATCTCTCCTCTTCCCTTCTTGATTTCATTTATTTGTGTCCTTTCCTTTTTCTTTTTGATCAAACTAGCTAGGGGATTATCAATTTTGTTAATTCTGTCAAAGAACCAGCTCCTGGTTTCAATGACCTGTGCTGTTTTGTTGAATTTGATAGTATTGATTTCTGCTCTCATATTTATCATTTACCATCTTCTGCTCGTTTTGGATTTTATTTGCTGCTCTTTTCCCATTTCTTCAAGGTGCAAGGTTAGGTTGTATAGCTGAGACATTTCTTCCTTCTTTAGGAAGGCCTGCATATTATATACTTCCCTCTTATGACAACCTTTGTTGCATCCCAGAGGTTTTAGTCTGTGGTGCTATCATTTCCATTGGCTTCCATGTACTTTTTAATTTCCTCTTTAATTTCTTGGTGAACACATTCACTTTTTAATAGGATGTTCTTTAGTCTCCAAGTATCTGTTGTTTTTCCAAATTTTTTCTTGTGGTTGATTTCGAGTTTCATAGCGTTGTGGTGTGAATATATGAACAGTATGATCTTGATCTTTTTTGTACTAGTTGAGGGCTGATTTGCGTCCCAGTATGTGATCTATTCCGGAGAATGTTCCACGTGCACTCGAGAAGAATATGTATTCTGATGTTTTAGGATGAAATATTCTGAATATATCTGTTATGTCCATCTGGTCCAGTGTGTCATTCAAAGCCATTGTTACCTGTTGATTTTCTATTTATCTGTCCATTGCCGTAAGTGGGGTGTTGAATTCACCTACTATTATGGTATTATTGTCAACGAGTTTCTTTATTTTTGTGACTAATTGATTTATACATTTGGGTTCTCTGTGTTGGGAGCATAAATTTTTACAATAGTTAGATCTTGGTGGACGGACCCCTTAATTATGATATAATGCTCTTCTTCATCTCTTGACGCAGTCTTTATTTTAAAGTCTAGATTGTCTGATATAAGGATGGCCACTCCGTCTTTCTTTTGTTGACCATTAGCATGATAGATGGTTCTCCATCCCCTTACCTTCAATTTGAAGGTGTCTTTAGGTCTAAAGTGGGTCTCTTGTAAACAGCAGATAGATGGATCTTGTTTTCTTATCCATTCTGGTACCCTATGTCTTTTGATTGGAGCATTTAATCCATTGACGTTTAGAGTAAGTACTGAAAGATATAAACTTATTGCCATTGTGTTGCCTGCAGAGTTGTAGTGTCTGGTGGTGTTCACTGGTCCTTTCTAGTCTTCGTTGCTTTTGATCTTTTTTGTTTTGTTTTGTCTTTTCTGCCCTCAGAGAGTCTCCCTTAAAATTTCTTACAGGGATGACTTGATGGTCACAAACTCCATTAGTTTTTGTCTGGGAAACTCTTCACCTCTCCTTCTATTTTGAATGACAGCCTTGCTGGATAAAGAATTCTTGGCTGCATGGTTTTTCTGATTCAGCACATTGAATATATCCTGCCACTCCTTTCTTGCCTGCCAAATTTCTGTGGATAGGTTTGTGTGAACCCATCCTCCCTTATAGGTTAAGGACTTTTTTTTCCCTTGCTGCTTTCATAATTCTCTCCTTGTCTGTGTATTTTGTGAGTTTGTCTACCATTGTTGATGGTCGCTTTTTTGTTGAATCTAATGGAAGTTCTCTGTGCTTCCTGGATTTTGATGTCTGTGTCTTTCCCTAGGTTAGGAAAGTTTTCCACTATGATTTTCCACACAAACCTTCTACCCCTTTTTCTCTCTTGATCTTCTGAGACTCCTATAATTTGGATGTTATTCCTTTTTAATGAGTCACTGAGTTCTCTAATTCTTATATTGTGTTCTTTTGCCTTAATTTCCCTCTTTTTTTCTGCTTCATTATTCTCCACAAGTTTGTCTTCCATATCACTGATTCATTGCTCTGCTTTATCCATCCTTGACACCATGGTATCCATTCAAGGCTGAGTCTCAGTTATAGCATTTTTAATTTCATCCTGACTAGATTTTACTTCTTTTATTTCTGCAGAAGGGATTCTATCCTTTTTTCAACATCAGCTAGTTCTTATTATCGTGATTCTAAATTCTTGTTCAGACATCTGCCTACACATATGTGGTGATTAAGTCCTTGGCTGTCATTTCTTCCTGTTCATTTGGGGTGAATTCCTTCATGTCATCATTTTAGATGAAAAATAAGAATTAATAAAATAAAAATTAAAAATTAAAAAAATCAAAACGACACAAAAATCAAATAAATGAAAGAAACTTGATAGAATAAAGAAAAAGGGAAAGAAAAGAAAATTTTTAAAAAGGAAAACAATGTAAGAAAATGTTTGAAAAATTTAAAAAGTATACAATAATATAAAATGAAAGTAAAATAGAGTAAGAAAATTTACAAAAAAGTAATAAAAAATATAGCATAAAAATTAAAAGATATTTTTTATAAAAATGGGAAAAAAAATCTTTCTGTATCCAAGAATAAGAAAAGAAAAAAAACCCGAATATATGGAGCAGTGAACAGAATGAAATCCAAATGAAATTACATCCAGTTTCTCCTAGAAGTAAACTATGAAGCACTTTATAGTCAGTAAATTAAGCAGACAGAGAGACTTGTGGTGGTCCTCTAGAGCTTGGTTTGCACAGTTGGACAGGGCTGGTGTAATGGCTCTGTTCTCCACCAGGTGGCACTGCTTATCTTACTGGGGTGGATTGGTGTGGCACCTGTGAGTGTGTATGCGGATGCACAGGAAAGGTAACAATGGCATCACCCAACTTTTCAGTCTCTCCCACCAGAACTCTGTGCTCTCACCAACTGGCAATCGAGCGCCCCTCCTTTGTCTATAGCTTCTGTCCAATCCTCTCCTCTAGTGTTCGCATCCAACCTGTCAGCCTGCCAGGCAGCACCTCCCTCCCAAATTTTATCTCAGATGGGGCTGTGTTTCCAAACCCCTCACTTCTGAGGGCCCTGTGGCTTGTATCTGCTCAGACTCTCTCGGGAGAGTCTTGCTGAGCAATGGCTGGGCACTGTCTTGTCCCCAGTAACGTACTTGCAATTTTGCTGCTGCAGAGGCTCAGAGACTGTGTTGGGTACCAACTTGGCCCAGAATAAGTTTGTGTGATCACATAGCGACAGAGATTCAGAGATTACGGCAAATTACAACATACAACTGGTGTGAGGTTGCACTGCACACTGGCCTCTTTGTTCCAGTGCCAGCAATCATTTTCTCTGGGGTCCACTAGGATCTTTGCCTGTGGGGAGGCCATATGGCCTCTATCCAATGCCCTCCTAGCATGGGAACTGCTTCTCCCCATGTGGCCCACAGACCTTGCAGACCTTGCAGACCTTGCTGCCTGCTCCTGGGGATTCTCCCTTCCCACTAGAGCACTACCAGGTATTGAGCTGCAGAATTTCTGATGTTGGGCTCCCCTCCTAATAGAGTCTTAATGGCATTGAAATCCTCTCATTTCTCCTCTCTCCCTTTTATTCAGTCACTTATAGGCATTTCCATTCTTTGTCTTTCTCTCTAGCTACTTTCAGGGGGAGGGCTTTTCCTGTACTCCTCCCTCCCACAATCTCTCTCCTCTCTCTGCAAATACAGCTTCCTACCCTCTGCGGCTTCTCTCCCCCCCAGTTCACTTCTTCACACCACATACCTGCCGAGTTCTGTGGCTCATGTTATGCAAATTGTTGTGTTTGTCCTTGGATCAATTTTCTATGTGTGCAAAAAGATTTGGTGCTGATCTGGCTGCATTTCAGGAATGACAGAAGCAGAGAACTTCCATGCTGCTCTGTCAACTTGGCCCCTCCTCAGATAATTTTTGAATAACATGACATATTTTACTCCTTTTACCTCTGTGACTGCTATTCCTTAGCTTTTTCCACTTTTCTTTCTCTTCTCAACACTTAACTATTTAGATTCCCTGGAACTCTGTTTCACAGTTGATTTTGAGTTACAAAATTCCCCTGGTGACCCACTACTCCTTGCCACTACAAGCCCTATCTTCCTGCTCCTCTCCTCAATTCTATATCTCTATTCCAGAATTCTCCCTTAAGTTTCATACACAGAGACCAATATTTTACTTTAATATGTCCATTTTGATGTCTCATAGACACCTAAAACTTAACATATTCTAAACTGAACTTCAGCTCTATTCCTCTGAATTTACTCTTCCTTCTTTAAAAACAAGAATCAGGGGCGCCTGGGTGGCTCAGTCGGTTGAGCAGCCGACTTCGGCTCAGGTCATGATCTCGCGGTCCATGAGTTCTAGCCCCGCATCGGGCTCTGTGCTGACAGCTCAGAGCCTGGAGCCTGTTTCAGATTCTGTGTCTCCCTCTCTCTCTGACCCTCCCCCGTTCATGCTCTGTCTCTCTCTGTCTCAAAAATAAATAAACGTTAAAAAAAATTAAAAAAAAAAACAAGAATCATAGACTTTCAGTTACTTCTTAATCATATATTCAGTATCTCCTTCTCAGATCCTTTTATTGACTTTGAAACATGTTCAATCTTGGCCATTCTTCTTATTTATTTTTAAATGTAATGTTATAAACCCTACATTCTGCTAAGAAATTCCTAATTATGCTTAGTATAGTTTAAGAACACAAGCAAGCATAATTATCTATAACCAGGAATTATTTGTTTGTTTGTTTTTTAAATAGGCTGAATGCCCAACGTGGGGCTTGAACTCATGACCCTGAGATCAAGAATTGGATGCTCTATTGACTGAGCCAGACAAGCACCCCCAGGATTTTTTTAAATATGAAAATCTTATCACATCATTTCCTTGCTCAAATCAGAGTATTGAGCTGCAGAATTTCTGATGCTGGGCTCCCCTGCTAATAGAGCCAGGTGCCTCCATAATTTTTTTAAATATGAAAATCTGATCATGTCATTTCTCTGTTTAAATCACATCAATGGCTTAACTATCATTCTTAAAGTTAACACAATAGCTATCAACATGATGGTCAACCCTATATGGTCTGCATTCTCCTTTCCTCTCCAGTCTCATATCATTCTCTTAGTGCCCTGTACACATCCTTCCTTCTATCACAGAACCTTTTCACATAGTTGGCTCTTTATCTCTCTATGCTTAATCAATTTCATCTCATTCTTAGGTACCAATACTCCTCACTTCCACAGGTAAGCCTTTCCTCACCTCTGGAAGAGGAGAAATCCCTTTTTGTGAGGTCTGTTTATATCATTATATTCATAATACAGTCTCATCTTTCCTTTTATTTCAATAATGGATTGATTTTCTGCCAGACTCATCCCTTTGCCAGTAAGTACCTAGGGGGAAGGGATTATGTCTGTCCTGCTCTCAGCATTATGTTTCAAGCACCTAGGACAGGACTCAGCTAGAGACACTTCATAAATGAATACTTTTTCAATTAAAAGTGCTATAACTACCTGTATTTCACCACTCAAGGCTTTGTTTTGCACGTATTTATTTCCCCAGGATTTATTATCTCCTTGGAACCCAATATGAATTCAATAGATGTTAATAAATATAGACAATTTCTAAAAGTAATTCTAAAGGCAATTTTTCAGTAACAAAGATTCTCAAATATATACAAAGGAGAAACAGTGTCATTTAGGTGTATATTTAGTGATAAAGTCTGTCTATTCACATGGAGTTAATTATATTCTGCCACAACTTGTTTCTGTTTCCACTGACAAATTATTTTTAAAACATATTTAAAAAAATATTTCAACACCCCAATGAAACCATACCTATTAATGTCATTAATAATGCTCTTTTGTTACAATTCAATACATCTTTCTTTTTTTTAAATGCTTCTATATTTCTCTGCTTTTTTCTAACACTTTAGATTATCTTTGCTACTTTGACAGCCCCTCAGTGTAGGTAATTAGAATATCATACTTCAGTCACTTCTTGGTTGTTTTCCATTTCATTTTCTATCTGTTGTGCAAATTTTATTCTGCAATCTTCTAGTGTACTAATTAGAAACATTGCTTCAATTAGTATCGATGTATAGATTCCTGACAAATCTCTAAGCTAAACAACAGAAAAAAATGTATTTGAAATAAATTATCAATAGTATTGTAACTAATAAAATCTAACTTTTCTTATTTTTTTCCTGTCCTTTTACCTGCAATGTTTGTTAGCAACAATGACCGTACACTTGAATTTTGCTCCCTCTGAACCTCTTAAAATAATCTATCATGGCTTTCTAATTCTCTTTGATCATTGTTATTTATTTGTTTATTTATGTCACCTGCTGACTTCTATTTTTCCTGCATTACTCACCTCCCTTCAAAAAGAAAGCATCTCATACTTTCCCAATGTATTTTTTTCCCTCTTGGTTGCTTTTGGCCTCTTTGTACATGTCTTCACACCTCTGACTTCTAGCCTCGTCTCTTGTTCTCTGATAACTGCTTGATGGAGATTTTCATCAGTAAGGCACACGATGTCATATTAAAGTTAGTTTACTAGTACACTCCATTATACTGGCTGCACTGCCTCATATGAATTTTCTCTTCTGATGTTATTTTTAATGCAAGCCACCATCATTCTCCCATAATCCAGACTCAGAAGTCATGTCGTCATTTACTTTTTACTGTTTCTCATTACTCCAGATTAAATGACATCAAGAGCTTTAGATTATTCTTTAATTTTCCTTTCACAAAATGACCTTTCCTTTCCAATCCTATTGGCATAATATTTGCTTTATATCCTTATTTATCATTGATTTAACAAATATTGCTTGAGTGCTCATTTTGGCTAAGGTAATGTATGTACCATCTACTATGGAGAACTGCAGCTCTCCTTTATTCCAGTCATTCTGTAGCTGCCATCAGACCTGTCTTCATCATGCCATGTCCATGCTAAAATATCCTAGCCAGCTCTCCTCTGAAACATCATTTCAAAATTCTTTAGTTTCTTATTTGAGACCCCATGCAGTCTACACAAAATTATTTTCCTTATTCTTCAAATTCCATATTCCCAATTACTTTCATCATGATTTTGAACTCTTTGTAATATCCAACTCTGCCATGTTTTTTTGATGTTTATTTATTTTTGAGAGACAGAGACAGAGCACAAGAAAGGAAGGGGAGAGAGAGAGAGAGAGGGAGACACAGAATCCAAAGCAGGTTCCAAGATGTCAGCACAGAGCCCAACCTGGGACTCAAACCAATGAATCATGACATCATGACCTGAGCTGAAGTCAGGATGCTCAACCAACTGAACCACCCAGGCACCCCCCAACTCTGCCATCTTTTAAAAAGACACCCCCACCCCCTGATATGCATCTTTTTCTGCTCCCATCTTAACTGAAGTGCAGTTCAAAAAAATGTGTACATACCCTATGGTCTTTCTGAACTTCTCAGTTAAATTCTCTTCCTTTGGATCTTTTATTGCATTTTTATACTAAGACACCTATTTATAAATCACTGTTTCGTGTTTCCTTATTAGTTATCATTACTTCTATTCTTTACCTGAATCGTAAGGCCCCTGGGACAGGCTCATCCTGTTTCTCTCACAATACTAGTTAGAAACCTTTCATGTACTGCTTAATAAAAACTTGTTCATTAATAGAATGTACTTAAAGTTTGGTCTTTTCCAACCATCATATCCTTTAGGAAGAAATGTAGTCATAACATACAATCATAATGAGTTTTTAATATTGTTTATTTTGAGAGAGTATGTGTGCACATGTATGAGCACAAGCAGAGGAGGGGCAAAAGGAGAGAAAGAGAGAGACAGAGAGACAGAGAGACACAGAGAGACACAGAGGGAGGGAAGGAGAGAGAGAGAAACAATCCTAAGCAGGCTCCATGTTCAGCATGGAACCCAATACAAGGCTTGACACCAGGCTCCATCTCATGACCCTGGTGTCCTGATGTGAGCTGAAATAAAGAGTCTGATGCTTAACAGACTGAGCCACTTAGGCACCCCAAATAATAATGACTTTTAAAATAGAGGGCAAAAATATAAAATCTAGACAAATTAGATTTCATTTTTCTTCACTAGGCACATGGTCCTTTGCTTATGTCGCTGCATTTCTTGCATCATCTTTATTACTTTCTCATTTCTCTACCCTTTCTATAAAACTTGTCATATTAATAATCAATTGGGGGCACTGGATGGCTCAGTTAGTTAAACATCCAACTTCAGCTCAGGTCATGATCTCATGATCTGTGAGTCGGTACCCCTCATAGGGCTCTGTGCTGACAGCTCAGAGGCTGGAGTCTGTTTCACATTCTGGGTCTCCCTCTCTCTGCCCTTCTTTTCCTAGTTCTCTGTCTTTCTCTCTCTCAAAAGTAAATAAACATTAAATAATCAACTAGATGCTGATTCTTTCTCTGTAACTTTTCTACATTTAAGTATTTACACCTGGACTACTAGAATAGATATACAGCACTTCCTGTCTATTAAATATTAAGAAATAGCTAGTTTCTTGACTTAAAATTTACTACAACCATAGAGGGAATGACCTGGTTGGAAATTCAGTTTCTTGATCCTACACTGCTGTGGGAGGAACAATAAACTCATTGTAAATTGAAAATATCAGAAGTTAAAAATGTATTTAATGCACCTAATATACCAAACATCATGGCTTAGCCTAATCTACCTTAACCGTGTTCAGAACTCTTACATGAGCCTACAGTTGGGCAAAGTCATCTCACACAAAGCGTATTTTATAATAAAATGCCTAATATCTCAGGTAATCTAGTGAATATTGTACTGAAAGTGAAAAACACAATGGCTATTTGGGTATCAGCCGTTTACCTCCTGATCACATGGTGGATTAGGAGCTCTGGCTCGCCTGATGCTGCCCAGCATCAGAAAGAGAATATCTAACTGCGTATCACCAGTCCTTAAAAGATCAACATTCAAAATTCAAAGAATGGTTTCTATTAAATGTGTACCACTTTCACATCATTATAAAGTCAAAAAAGCATAAATTGAGTCATTATAAGTTGGGGACTGTCTGTATATGTTTTCTGTCATTTGCATTGTATATGTTTTCTGCTTGTTTTTTTTTTTTTTTTGCATTATATATTTGTATGGATCTTCGTTTTCCATTATATGAGATAACTTCACTGTTAAGTTCCACCTCTGCCATTTGTGCAGTTCATGTTGTCAATTCAGTGAAGACTGCTGACTAGAAAAAAAATAAAGCCAACTCACTCTCTTGCATATTTCCAGTAAACATTTTTTTAACCATATTAGCTTTTTAGTACTAGTAATTAAAAAAATTCTTAACATTACGGAAGTCTGAAAGGTAGATTTATGAAGCTGAGTTAGGGGCCATTGACAGAATTGTACAGTCAGTTATAAATAAGAAAATGTAAATGGAAAATAAGTCACAAGGGAAGGAAATATGCAAAAAAAAATCAGATACATCTGGGCCAACAGCAATGAAGCTCTGGCCATTAAAATATAGAAGTCACTACTGTACTGGATGTATTCTTGAAATATTTTGTATACCTAAGTTTTTGTGGAAGGAATGTGCCTGCTGCTTATATTATCCAAAGGTAAGAATATAAATTGGGAGGTAATATTGTTAAGGCTTAAAAAGAGAATTCATTTTTCCCTTTGAGATGATTCCCACCATTTAAAGACCAAGTATGGCCCAGTAACTATAATGGTTTGCACAAAGCATATTCTAGTTAATTCTTAAACGCAGAACAGAGCAGCAAAATAGGTACAGAAGACAAAAAACAAAAAACAAAAGAATAACTTTTACTGTGAACTCTAGATTCATAATATCCCAAGGATTCAGCTCTCTTGGGACTGGAGAATTATTCTGGGTGAGCTAAGATAATTTATTTCTAATAGTCGGAAAACAAGGTCCCAAGATATGTGAACCTACAGGACAGCCATCTAGGCTAATACATAAAATTATGCAGCATGGCAAGGAGTGAGAAGGGCTAATACAGACAAATCCTATTGAATGAATATAGAAAAGAACAGAGTTATGGGAAAATTTGAACCTTAACTACTTAATTAATTCACTACATTCAGGAAATGATGAAGGCATTCAGGATGAACCTGTTCCCCTCAATAAAGAGTTTCCATAATACTTAAAAAATATATATAGCATAATATATAAAAAAACAGGATACCAACAAATGTGTGCATATATATTGCTAACAAATAGCATGTATATATACATTTGAAGGTATATATTTAGAATGGTATAGACTTTACTACTTATAACTGGTTTTATCACATAACATTAATTTTATTTTGTTGCTCATATAAATTTAATATTCTGTGCTGATAGAAGGCTATTTGCATGTGAATTTCCATGATTTGTAAAAAGGAATTTTCAGTTGATTATTGTGTAATTGTATAATTAGTCTAATTAGCCTAATTATAACTAATTATGTAATTGATGTAAATATGTTCAGTCTTATAATTAGATGGTGTAATTACAATACACAAGATGATGTCATCAACATCTTTATTAAAGTTCTAGAAAAATAGCAAAAGTATGTGTAGTTGATAAAATTTAAGTACATGTTCCTTTAACATTGACCAAATTATCTGTGATATCTATATTTAAGCTTTTAAAACTACTTTTTGTAAATAAAATAAAAAAGGGAAGGCATTCTATACATTAGTCCGTGGCCATTACCAAAGTTGACATTGAGTAATGAAATAATACCCCTGGCATCAAGCACCATTTCTAGTAAAAGAAACACATTTTCTTTTAAAAGAAATTGGAAATTTTAAAAATACTTATTTTCAGGTATCAGTAAAAAATTAAAATCTTTTTATTCACACTCATTTTTTCCATGTCTAATGACTAATTTATTATGAACTTATGAATTGACAACAATATGTTAGCTTACACCTTCAGTAATGAGTGTAAGTATAAATGTATAATTATTCCTCTTAAACTTATTACATTACATTCTTATGAATTCTATCAGACTTAGAAACTCGGACCAATTTCACCTCAGTAGCATGAGTTATATAAAAAGGTGTAAATAAGATTTTTCTCTCTCAATAGGATGGCGAAGTAAATATTTTATTCAAATTGATATAGTTATTAACTTAATATTAATGGGGAAATTCAATTTAATAAGAACAAGAAATCATTACTGAATAGCAAAACATAAATATCCTAAAAAAATGATTTTCTAATGTTAAAAAATAAGCAGACTATGATCTGTAATGTGAATTCTTCCACAATATGGTCCCAGTATAGTGTTCCAGCTTTACAGTCCACCTATTCCCCACCTTTACCAATTATTGTTCCAGTCAATCTTGGAGATATTGTCATCCTTCTCTATTACTATAGGTACTACTGTTTTCCATCTTGAATGCTCTCTCTGTGGCATTATTGCTTGCCTCTATTTTAAGAATGATGTTTACTTTGTATCATAACCATTATTTACCTTACGTTCTTCCCACACATATCAACAAAGTAAGAAGAGGAGGAGCCATGCCTAGTAACCTCTATATCTCTAGAAGAGAGTTCCCCAAACCTTGCACATAGTAGATCTTGGTTAAAGTAAATTAAAGTAAAGTAAAGTAAAGTAAATTCAGGATCTTGGGGCACCTGGATGGTTCAGTCAGTTAACCTTCCAACTTTGGCTCAGGTCATGATCTCATGGTTTGTGGGTTCAAGCCCCACATTGGGCTCTGTGATGACAGTTCAGAGCCTGGAGCCTGCTTATTAGCATTCTGTGTCTCCCTCTCTCTCTGCCCCTCCCCTGTTCATGCTCTCTCTCTCAAAAATGAATAAACACTAAAAAATTTGAAAAAAATAACTGGATCTTATTTACATTATAAAGCCACAAGGCTACAGAATCTATGAAAATAAATTAAAATATTATTGAATTATTCCAATACAAACAATGTTAATGTGGAAAATTTTTTCATCATAAAGTACACATGGTAGGTGATGGGAAACAACCATCCAAGAAATGAATAACACCAAAGAATTATATCTATATTTATATCTATATATATATATAATTTATTAAATTCATATATTTATTAAATGAATATACATATATTATATATATTAAATTTACAAAATTATATATATACGCACACACACATACACACAAATGCACACATAAAAACTAGCACAATAAGCAACAGGAAAATTAAACACTATTCCTATCTCATTAAAAATACCAAAGCCATTATAGGAAGGCAAATATATCTTGGGAAATATTTCAAGGACACAACACAAAATTAATTTTAAATCTAGAGAAAATTTGATACGTACCAAAACAAGTGATGCCTTTAATTCAATAACACAATTCTGGATAATTACTTAGAAATGTATGGTTTGATCTTCTAATGTACAGAAAAACAACTAGATAATGATAATTTTGTAAGTTAGAACTTACAAAAAAATCATATTTTATCATTATAAAAATGAAGAACACAAGCTAAGTTTATTTTGCTGCTTTCTACTGCTGGTCAACCATAATTCACAGTCCTTCCAAATTTCCAAGGAGGTTAGAAAATACAAATGAGGACACTGTCTACCATCAAGGAGATTCATAGGCAAAAATGTGCCTTATATCATGTTCATCTGTATTATAAAAATCCCAGCCCTGTAATCCTCAACATATCAATTCTACTTTTTTCATTCAACAAAACTTTTAGAGAAATCCTGGTTACTCTGTAGCTATATAACACTAGTAATAATATCATATACACCACCACATCCCTCCTGAAGTAACTTGAACTTGAGCCTGAGCTTCAAAATGGCAGCCCAGAGGCCCAAATACAGAACTCTGGCAATAGGCAGTGCATTTTTTTTTACAATGTATGCACACATAGCAAGCTTCGCCATTTTTTATTTTCATACTACCAGGAAGATTTACTTATATATGTTACCAGATTAGTCTCAGTGAACATTTGCATTTGTGATTCCTGCCTAAAAGTAAACTTACTATGCCCGTTAAAAAAGAAACACTGGAATTTCAAGGTGGCTATCTACACCTGGCCCCTGAAACATAATTTTTTTTGTAGGAAACTCTCCAGAATTTATTAAATAAATGGCCAACTTCTTATGCATTTATGATGTATATATGCGTGTGTATATATATACATATATATAAACTCAAAAGCTGTTTCTCAAAAGTTGATGTATCTAAATAAAATTGGCTGAAAAACTTTACATATAATCTCATATTATTTATAAAGCAAATTTACACATGACAAAGCACTAAAATCAAAATGAGGCAGATTGGGGTGCCTACGTGGTTCAGTCCATTAAGAATATGACTTGTCTCAGGTAATGATTTCACCATTGGGTTCAAGCCCTGCAGTGCTGACAGCTCAGAGCCTGGAACCTGCTTTGGATTCTGTCTCCTTCTCTCTCTGCCCCTCCCCACTCCCCTTCTCTCTGTCCCTCTCTCAAAAATGAAATTTTTTTTACATGAGGCAGATCGAGTTTTTCTTTGCTTGATTATAACATATTGCCAATATCAGTCACCCATCGTTGAATTGCAGTCTCCTCAAACTGATCTACAGATTCACCACAACTTTATTCAAAATCTTATCAGACTTTTTGTAAAAATTGACAGGATGATCCCAAAATTTAAGTGGAAATGCAAAGCCAAAACATCAGAATCAGTTTTGAAAAAGATGGACACAGTTGTTAGATTTATTCTTTCTGATTTCCAGAGTTATTATAAAGTCACAGTAATTAAGACAGTGTGGTATTGGCATAAAGACAGACATATAAATCGATAAAACAGAATTAATAGGTCAGAAATAGACCCTAATACACAGGGCCAATTGATTTTCAATTTAAGTGTCAAAGAAATTCAGTGGTGAATGATTTTTTTAATAAATGGTGCTAGAACCCATGTATAACCATCCACAAAAAATGAACCTCAAACATTCCCTCATACCATAAACAAAAATTAACTCAAAATGGGAAAAAAAGCTGGTAAATATAAATGAATAATGATTGCTCCAAAGAAGAAAATACTGATATCTTGTTGATTTAAAAATATACATAGAATTAAAATACTAGATGAAAATGACATGAAATACAAAAGGGTAAATATTGTTAAAGTATTCTAAGTTTTTTTCACTACTGAGGAAGTGATAAAGTAATAATCAAAGATGCAAGGTGTAACTTTTAAGGTAACCAAAACAAGATATTAAGATAATTTAAAACTCCTAGTTGAATAAAGGAGTAAATGTATGACAAATTTAAAAGAAGACAAGAAAAGAGATAAATAAAAGATAATAGGTGGGTCATGTAGAAAAAAAGGATTAAATATAGTAAAAACTAAGATTTGTCTCACCAGCTTAACACAATGAAACCTATATACTGATTACAAGTGACATAACAACACATAAAATATGCAAGTAAAAAAGGTGGATAATTACCATTTTCCCTCCACTCCCCAAATAAACCAAACACTAACCAAAAAGGAGACAAACCAAGAAACACACTCCTAACTAGAGAGAATAGATGACTACCAGAGGGGAGGTGAGTGTGTGTGTGTGTGGGGGGGGAGGGGGTGAAATAGGTGATGGTGATAAAGGAGTGCACTTGCTGTGATGAGCACCAGGTGATGTATGGACGTATTGGATCACCATATTGTACACCTGAAACTAACATTACACTCTATGTTAACTAACTGGAATTTAAATAAAAAGTTTTTAAAAAGCTAGTGTAGTTAAATTAATGACAGACACAAGAGGCTTTAAGTCAAGAAGCATTTTTAGAGGTAAAAATGGACATTCTTAACAATAATCTACCAGGAAAATAATATACTAAGATAATCCACTAGGAAGTTATAAAAATTCTATATCTGTACTAATAATATACCTTCAAAATATATATAATGCAAATATTGAAAACAGACAACTCTACAGCCATATTAACAGACATTAGCCTCTCTAAATAGTTTTTAAAAGAACAGACAGAAAAATTGGAAAATATAAAGGAAATCTGAACACACAATTAACAAATGTGACCAATTTGAAACACAGTAATTGCGAAGTGCACATTCTTGTGTGTGGGCGCACATATACCATTTATGAAAGTAGACCACAGGCTTAGCATAATGCAAGTCTAGGTTAATTTCTAAAGGTTAAAATGGGTCAGAGTATGGTTTCTGATATAACGAAATCAGACAAGAAATCAATTAAAAACTAAGTAGAAAATCATGAACACTTTGGAAACTAAATACATTAAGATGGATTCAATTATAACATCTTTCTCATTCACATTTCACTAAGCCTTCTTTAATGGGTAAAGAGGGATGGAATTACAGAGAGTGACTCAAGAGTTACTAGTAACTTGGACTCAGTTTTATTTATACCATAGCTAGAAATCCAGACATCTCCATGGAAGTGCTGGCTCAACATTTAACACATATTTATTGAGAATCTTCCATGCATCAGGCAGTGTTTGAGCTGTTGAAAAGATAAAGACTCTATAATTAGTGAGTTTATGTCCAAACACACAAATGGGATAATTTGATGGATTCAGTGCTATGAGAAAAATAAAATAAAATAAAACTGGGTATTGGAAAAGTGTAACTGTGGAAGGGAGACATGTTATTTCACAAAGGTCTGCCAGGGAAGACTTTCTGAGGTGATAAAGTCTTCAGTGTTAAGACCCCTGCCATGTTATCTAAGTAAATAGGAGGAAGAATTGATAACATGGAGAATGGAGACCCCAGGGATAGACAAGGTTAGCACCTAGGGATGGTGTAACCAGAACAGTGCGTGAAGTATAGATTAGGTAAGAGAGAAGAAGGCAGAGCAAAGTCAAATAGGATCTAGACCGCAATATATTATTTGGATTTATTTGAAATATTTGGAAGCCACTGGAGGGATTAAGAAGAAAAACATATTTGATCAGATTTACATTTTTAAACAATCAGTCAGATGTCTGGAGTAATAAACCATGGCAGCCAGTTATTCTGCTATTCCAATATTCTATGGAGAGATCATAGAAGTTGTGTGATATAGTTGGACTTGTGTATATTAGGCCTATGTACAGTATATACCATGGAGTATAGAGTAAAACCACTGATAGCATTTTATCTATGAAAAATCCCACACTCTCTATGGCTGTAAGAACTAAAATTTCCATATGCTGCTGTTTGAGAGTTTCTATCAAACAGAGTTTTTGGCCTACAAAACATGTTTGATATTAACAGGTTAAGTACATACAAAACACAAAAATATTGAAGTACTCCTTGTGCTCCAACATGAATTTTTTGGACACATACAAATACATATTAGCTATTTCAGAAGGAGAGATAAGCAACACAGTCAAATAAGCAAAGGCAGGAAGGACATCTTCATTTTTTAAAAATTTTTTTAATGTTTATTTTTGAGAGATAGAGACAGAGCACGAGTGGGGGAGGGGCAGAGACACATAATCTGAAGCAGGCTCCAGACTCTGAGCTGTCAGCACAGAGCACAACACAGGCCTTGAACCCACGAACCGTGAGATTATGACCTGAGCTGAAGTCGGATTCTTAACTGACTGAGCCACCCAGGCACCCCAGGAAGGGTATCTTTAAATAGGAGCTAAACTGTATGTTATTGGTAATTATCAACTACAGCAGGTGAATCCACAACACAGAATTTGCAAGAAAAGTTTGTTTGTGTCTTAAATACTTTTTAAGAGAACTGATTCAGATGGTTTAAACAGCAGAGTTATGAGCACAGCCACCTTAGAGAAAGCCTGTGTTACATAGTAAAGGCTGATATTCATATCCAAGAAAGTATCAGTAGTGAAATGTTCAAATTAAAAAGTTGTTTTCTCCTAAGTGAATGGAGGAAGGAAAATAAAGAAGAGAAAATAAAAGTTATTATTAAAAGGAAGAATCACTAGTTATGAGTCTGAGAACTCTTATAAGATGTTTTTTTTACAGCTGGTAACAGAAACTAGCAACGGATTCAAAAGAATGAAAAGTTTGTGCTTGCTTAATAACTTTAAAACAAATTCCTAATTATTTTGGAAGTATACATATTTTTCCAAAAGGTGAACATGGCCCATGTGTTCATGTCCAAGAGATCAGACCCACCTACAGGCAAGAAATAGCTATACAGTATCACCCTTGTATCTGTAAATGTTATCATTTTTCACAAGATTCTAGAGGAAAACATGTTGTTGTTTTTTTCATTCTTAACAATGTACACATTCTAGGCAACCTACGGAATAGGAGAAGATATTTGGAAATGACCTAACTAATAAAGGGTTAGTATCCAAAATATATAAAGAACTTATAAAACTCAACACCCAAAAAACAATCCAATTAAAAAATGGGCAGAAAACAGAAACAGGCATTTCTCCAAAGAAGACATAGAGATGGCCAACAGACACACGAAAAGATACTCATCATAACTTATCATTAGGGAAATGCAAATCAAAACCATAATCATCTCACACCCATCAGAATGGCTAAAACCAAAAACACAAAAAACAGCAGGTGTTGGTGAGCATGTGAAGAAAAAGGAACACTCATGCACTGTTAGTAGGAATGAAAACTGACGCAGCCACTGTGAAAATCAGTATGAAGTTTCCTTAGAAAGTTAAAAACAGAACAACTTTATGTCCCAGCAATCACACCAGTGGGTATTTACCCAAAGAATATAATAACAGTAATTCAAAGGGATATCCCTATGTTAATAGCGGCATTATTTAAAATATCCAAGATATGGAAGCAGCCCAATATATAATATTCCATTGTGTACATTAATATATATGTATACAATTGAATTGTATACATATTATATATATTCCATTGTATACATATATATTAATGTACACAATGGAATATATATAATGTGATATATGCAGAATAAATAATAAAAGAATAAAAAATAATGAAATCTTTCCATTTGCAATGACGTGGATGGAGCTAGAGAGTATAATGCTAAGCGAAATAAGTCAGTCCAAGAAAGACAAATATCATATGACTGCACTCATCTGTGGAATTTAAGAAACAAAACAAATGAGCAATTGGAACAAAACGAAGAGAGACAGAGAGAGAGAGAGAGAGAGAGAGAGAGAGAGAGAGAAATCAAGAAACAGACTCTTAATTATAAAGAACAAACAGATGGTTACCAGAGGAGAGGTGGGTGGGAGGATGGGGGAATAGGTGATGGGGATTAAGGAGGGCACTTGTGATGAGCACAGGGTGATGCATGGAAGTGTTGAATCACTATATTGTACATCTAAAACTAATATTACACTGTATGTTAACTAACTAGAATTAGCATAAAAATTTAAAAAAAGACAACGTACATATTCTAAAAAAACATTGACAATAGAAAAATAAAAATAAAAATGGTAGATGATCATTTATCTGATTTCTAAACCTTAGGGCCACCCAAGCAACTAAATACTGCTAACAAATATTTTGTTAATTTTCTAACTAAGAAAAAAAATGATTTAAGTAAAAACTGAACAATGAATTACAGTAGTGCTGAATGAATGGAGAGATTGTGGTCTTCCTTTTTGGCAGAAAGCAACTGATATTGTAATAGCCTGAGTCAGGAGAGGGTCAAATTAAAACAGGCTTCAACAATGTGTCATGGTAGTAACACATGTGCAACAATGATTTTCAGAAGTTTGTATCTTGGTAAGTCCCAGCTGTTCTATACCTCCAAGTAGCAATATGTAAGTATACATAGTGTGTTCAGATGTTTTTGTACAATTATGCATTCTTCCACAGTTAATATCTAAACATTGGCAATTATATTAATTGAAAGAGGTCAGAACTCAGATGTTACAGGTAAATGGTTTACTAAGGAAACGGTTTAATAGGGAAATATATTTAATGATGAAAAATGAGATGCTGGGAAATTTACAAACTCAGGATGACCTTTTGTTATTATAGGGAGTTAAGAGGTGAAACATGTATTTATCTTTAATATTTAGAAGTAGAATATTTATAATATATAAAATTTAGTTGTATATTGACCTAATTATGATCACAAAATATCTCAAAGCTTCATATAAAATGGTCAAATCCCTCTTTATTATTCAGGGTCACAATTATTTTGAATATTTTCATAGACATTTTTTAATTAAAAATTATTTTTCTTTGTTAATTAGGTTTGTATTCCTTTCTAGTAACCAGAAAAGCTCTATAATAACAGCACTCAAATATTCTTTCAAATTTTAGTGTCTTCCTCAAGAATTACTAATTCTCCACTCGATATATTATAGAAGAATATTTCACATTACATTAACTCTATGTGAAATTAATTCGATTTTTCTTTTTATTAAATAAGTTGAGGACCCATTAGAAATTTCAGTTTTTACATAATTAATGCTCTATTATTAACCTAATTCAAAACCCAAAATGAACAAAAGAAATTAGAAATTTTTTCCTACAACCAAAGTTAAGTGAATTTCAAGTACACTTCTTTATTCCTTTAAAAGTATTTACCATTGAAAAGAGAAAAATCAAAATTTCTCCCTTTAAGAAATATTTTCCACAAAAAACAAAGCAGTCATCAAATGTACAATTATGTACTTTATAATGAAACCTAGGTAAACCTATGGATAAAGGAATACAAGTTAGGATACTTGATTTTTTTTTCAAATGTTAACATTTTAAATTTAGCTATCACATAAAAATTAACAAATTTTATTATTTGAGTTACCTTAGCTTTCAGTCAAGAACATATTGGGTTTTTTTTATTTTTTTAACATTTATTCATTTTTGAGAGAAAGAATCAGAGCTCAAGCAGGGGAGGGGCAGAGAGAGAAGGAAACACAGAATCCAAAGCAGGCTCCAAGCTCTGAGCTGTCAGCACAGAGCCCAACATGGAAATCGAACCCACACACCATGAGACCATGACTGAGCTAAAGTTGGACACTTAACCAATTGAGCCACCCAGGCGCCCAAGAACGTGTTTTTTACAAGGCCAGATTTGGAGACACTCTTTTCAAATAAACATAATACTACAAGCTACCTGAATTAGGAAAGCATTTTAACATTATTAGTAATTCCTACCTGGGTAAAGAAGGGTTCGTAAATCTCAACTCCTTTATCAGATCCTTGTAGTAACACCTCCTGACCACGTCTCCAGCTGTACCGTACAGGTGGATTGGAACTGGCAACACACCGGAGGAACACCGTTCTCTCATAGTAAAATTGTTCTTTAGCTTCACCTATACTTTGATGAACAGTTACTACTGGGTCATCCAAATCTAAAAAACAAAAAATAAAATAAACCAAGTGACAATGTTATGAGTTACATGGCTTTTATAAGTATTACACATAAGAAACCTAACCAAAGGTTCATTTTCATAATCAGTTTTACTGCTTATCTCTAGACTCGTTTTTTTCATTTAGTTTATTGAAATTGTTTAGAGAAAATTCCAATGATAGGCTGTAAAAACAAATAGAGATATTTTTTAAGATTTCTACTTGTTGAGACAGTACACAGGACTTTGCATATTTCCAACACTTTCTAACAGCTGCATAGAACAGAGCTCCATGAGAGATCAGAATCCAAGACCCTTCAATTCAAGAGATTAGCCAAAACAACGACACAGGGACAGGGAAATATCAAGTGGCTCAACGACTCTTTCCCTTAATCCCTTAACATCTTTTCTAAACATTTATAGCAGATATATTTAAATAAAAAAAATTATGTTTATAAACTATTATCATCTTTATAGTGAGAAAATATGATCTTTTAATTTTTTTTAATGTTCATGTACTTTTGAGAGACACAGAGAGGGACAGAGCATGAGTGGGTGAAGGACAAGAGAGAGAGGGAGACACAGAATCTGAAGCAGGCTCTAGGCACAGAGCCCAACGTGGAGCTCCAACTCACGGACAGTGAGACCATGACCTGAGCCGAAGTCAGACATCCAACCGACTGAGCCACCCAGGCGCCCCGAGAAAATATGATCTTAAACTAGGTTAAGTTCTTTCTTCATCTCAGATTTTATTTCCCAGATTACATTTGCTAATTTGAAATGTGCTAACAGAAGGTACTGTTAAAAGGCACTAATATTTCTACTACAGGATACTGAGATTAAATTTTTGCCATCTTACATGCATCTTAAAGAAGGGATATATACCACAGTGTTTAGTAAACAGTTTCTGGAAAAAAAATACATAAATATCTTGGGCTTTGTATGAACATGGGTTCATACAATCTTCGTATGAACCTGGGTTCATAGAGTCTTTCTCTCAACTACCCAACCCTACCATCATAGTGTGAAGGCAGTCAAAGACAGCTAATTAAATGAATGGTTGATTAACATTGCCGAGTCCCAGTAAAACTATTTACAAATGTAGGTGCCTAGACAGATTTGGCTCATGGGCCACAGCTTGCCATAGATTGTCAACCCCTGATCTGCCATATCCCAGTTTCTTTAATTAAGAGAAGAAGAAATTAGAAAGTAAACTTGCTTTAAAATAACAACTGTATTATATATTTGTTTTTTTGTTTTTTTTTCTGTATTATATATTTGAAAGTCAATAAGAAAATAGATCTTAAAAGTTGTCATCACACACACAAAAGTATCTGTACCTCGTGCATGGTGATAGATGCTAACTAAACTTATTTTGGTGATCATTTTGCAATATGCACAAATATCAAATCATTGTGTGGTATACCTGAAACTGATATAATGCTATATGTCGATTATATCTCAACAACAAAAAAGAGGGAAAAAAAAAAAACCCAACAACAACAACATGCTCTTGGTTCCAAATGCTAATAATATTAACGTAGTATATACTTACTAAGTATGATGCAAACTTTCGCTGTATTTAAATATTAATTTCACCCAGCTTTGCCCTTTTTGGCTTTCTACCCGAAAGATTACTTAATCTTTGTGGTCTTAAATTGCCTTACCAATAAAATGGGAATAATAATGGTACTATATAATTAAAGTTGTTGGAGAATTAAATGAGTTACTCCTCACAGCCTTGGGCACATAGTAGAAGCTCAATAAAAATTAGCTATTATTACTACTATTATCATTATTGGGTTTCATTTAGACTTCCATTAATTCCACATACTTTTCTTACCTTTACCTCAATTCACAATGCACAAAACTCTCATTTTAAATAGATAAAAATGCCATTTTGCCATTTGTTCAGACTACCAATTTTTTCTATAAGACAAAAACTTTCATGTGAACACTGAAGAGAAGCTATTATATTTATAAATATTATATATTTATATACATATTATATATTATTGTTATATATTATATACATTAAATAAACATAAGAATAGTAAGGTGTGTGAGCATATGCCACCCAGAATAGTTAAAATGCAGTGTTCTTTAAAAAGATTCTTTGTGATGCATTAAAATAATAAAAAGTCAACAAAAGTCATGAAGTAATAGCAGCCCTAAGGAATCAAAGAACAGAATTCTCAAATTTCCCCAGTTTTAAAAAAGGTTTTTCCAAATGTGAACTGCTTGACAGCCCTACTTAAATTTCTAGTTTTGCAACATTCTGAGTTTTTTTTTTCCAACATTAGAATCTTTTCACAGCTACCTCAAAGGCTTCTAATTTTAGTAGTATAAATTTACAGAACAACTGCTGCTTTTTGGTAAAATTGAAGGAACTTTCAGTTTAAATTCATTCTATTAGCTGTGCAAGGATACATGCCATCTGGTTTTAATAGTCAGTGTACTTAGGGATACCAGCATCATTATTATGAAATGTTTAAAGATCTTGAGAATCTGTCAAATATTCGCTTACTTGGTGATTAGTCCTTCACATACAAATCAAATCCTTAGAGGAGATTGATTATATGAATTCAGCCTTAGTGACTTGAAAAAAAAAGTATTGTGAATGGATTGTAAACAACTCATTTTTTTTTTCTTAGACAAAACATAATTTCTTTTAGTCCTATCTCATTTTTAGGAGATATGATCTGGGTTATGTTGTAAAAACAAAATTCTGAAGCCAGAAAGTTTAGGGACAAAACAAGTGGATGGTAATCAATGCAACAACGATGATAGTCCCAGGCCTCCAAGTAGTTAACAATATTTTACTCTCCAACATGCATTTATTGACATATCCCTAGCTCTTTTCTTGTTAGGTGATGGTGTCAATAGACCAAACCTGAACAAACATTTAAACATGCTCTTCTCTGATCTATGTAAGTTTCAGGTCACTGGCCTTCTGAGAATCCAATCCTGTGACAATGTGCACTGAACATTGTATTGGCAGAATTATCTGTTGGATTCACCCATGTTTAGGAACTTCTACTTCACAAAGCTCCTAAATGATATATATATATATATATATATATATATATATATATCATATATATATTACATATATGATATATATATACTTATATAATATATATTATTATATTATAATATAAGGTATTATAATATAATATATATTACATTACATATATATATATTTTATTTAAAAACAAACATAACAAAGACAAGTCATGTTCTAGAAAGTCAAACAATGACATTCCTAAAAAAATATATTTTATATGTGTGGAGGGGTATGTTTATATTTATACACATATAAATATACTTACATGATATATAATTTTACCATATACATATAAATCACTTAAAACAGTACATATGTTTAACCTAAACTCTATATAGTCTTAGTGAATGTATACTGAATATGAGTATTTGTTGTAGGTCAGGTTTCTTGGAAAAGACTCTAAAAGAGAGGTATGTGTGCAGGAAGTATATTGAGAAGTACCTTCTAGATCAACACTTGATTGACAGACTTAGGATTGTTGGGGAGGAGAGTTGAGCTACAGCACAGTTATAACAAAGGTCTCAATAGCTCTATAGAAGTGATGGAGAGGTGAGGTCTTCTCACAGTTGTCCTGCCCTAAGGCAAGGGAGCTAAGCTTTATATACCCACCCCCTCCTCCTCAATCAGTCCTTCCCTCTGTGCTACTCCCACCTAGAAGGCATGACCTTGGGAGGGATAGCTCTATTAGGTTTAGGATAATTTCTTTTTAAAAAAAATTTTTTTTAGTTTATTTATTTTGAGAGAGAGAGAGAGAGAGAGAGAGAGAGAGAGAGAGAGAGATGGAGAGTGGCTTGAAGCAGGGAAAGGGCAGAGAGAGAGGGAGAGAGAGAATCCTAAATAGGCTCCATCCTCAGCACAGAGCCAGGGGCAGGGCTCAGGGCTTGATCTCAGGACTTAAAGATCATGACCTGAGCCAAAATCAAGAGTCAAAATCAACTGCACCCAGGGTGGTTTCTAAAGAAAGATTTAGCTGATAGCCATCAGCTGCTAAAACTCTCAGCAGTTGGAGGAATGAGTCCTTCAGTATCAAGGAAGGGATCTGGCTGCTGCATACAGCATCTGCTCACATCCACTTTCTAGTTATGATAATTCACTCTATCTGGGAAAAGCTACTCCAGGATGCTGGTTAGTCACCTTTCTGGGGAAAACTGTCAAAAGAAACTGTGGTGAGATGATATTCGTCATCTCTTTCTACTATTATCATTCTAAATTGCTCTCATCCTAGGCTAGTACAACTTTTGGTATAAGTAGATTCCCTTACTGAGGTTACCAGCCCTTCCTCACTGAGGATTTTGTGCACCAGGTCACCATGTCCTTCTCAAGCCATTACTGATGCACATTACTGATGTTTACCACCAAAATTGGTCAAGAGAAGACCAAGAAATGATTAAGTAGATCAACTGGGTATCAAACATATTATTTACTGTCTCACTGTGTAACAACATCCCTACCTCCAGCTGACCATAAGGGTCAGTTACTCCTTCCAGGATGGTGACTCCTCTTATTCCCTGTTTCCTAACATAGGAAACCTAAAGTAAATGAGTAGCAGCTATGGCTTAAAGATTAATGGGGCTCTTGATATATCACTTAATAAAAGCTTTTCCTCTTCTGAGAACTTAGGACTTCTAAACTGGCAGAACCCAGAGTTGGAAGGGAAACATGGATTCCCCAAGTGAGACACTGAATGTGATGTTAGTAAGTGGGGTCACTCCTTGGTTTTGAACCTATGTATTCTATAGAAAAAAAAAGCATTAGATAATAATGATCATTGATTTAGAATGTGTACTGTATCTTGGAGAATAGCACCCCTTTCTTAGCAGCCATTATCACTCTGAGACTCAGATGCCCGCTCCAAAGACCATTCTATCACTCTAGTAGGTTGGTATTTTTAGGTAATAAAGAATATATGACCAAGGAATCCCATGGCAATGTTCTCACTGCTATATCTTCACTGCTGCAAAATGTGCTTCTAGTCCCATGAGTGGTTAGGTAGGACCCTGTGTTGTGAATACAACATTCTAAAAGTCCTTGGGTAAGGTTGCTGCTGACAAAGGTCAACATAAACATCCACACCCAGATTACATGTTAAGTTCAGTCAAAATGATGCACTGTTACTTTTGGGTAATCAGGTCTAATGTAACCAACTTGCCACCAAGGGACTGGTTGGAATTTTGAAGGGCAGTACTTTTACTGTGTCAAGTGTTGGTCCCTGTTGCTGCCAGGTTAGATAATCAATAGTGGCAGTAGATAGATCGGCCTTCATGGATGAGGACCTATGTTTCAAGCTTATGCATAACCTCTATCCCTACCATTATGGGAATCCTATTCATGAGCCTGTTGTGCTACCTATGAGTGGCCAGTGACAGAAGCTGGCTGTTAACAACTGTCTTCACAACTCTGTCTGCTTCATCGTTTTGTGTTTCTTCTGTGATGGGTAACTTTTGGTCCTCGATAATATCCATTCAATAATTATCCACAATAATAATATGTCCAACAACCTACTCAAACAGATCTCTTTCCACACAAAGTGGTTGACCAGGTACACTACCCAAACCAAAGTTCTACCCATTAAGAATATTTTTCCTCATTCCTGTCTATCAGGGACATCCCAGAGTTGGGGCTCTAGTGAAGTAGCAGTCCAGTGTTTGACTTGCATACATATACTGAGCTGACCTATCACAAAAGCTTAGCCTTTTTTCTCCACCATCAACATATAAGTGACCCTCTATGTGGCCAGATATAGACTGACAAAGAGGAGCCAGTAAAACTGATAGATGCCATGGGGGCACATTCTTGTACAGCTTACTTGGGCCCTTTGCCCTGGCCTTGCCTCCTCCTGAATTTATTACTTCCATTTTATGATGAACTACTGATGGGTCTCAACTATTTTATGGCTTAATGTTGGTAGATCAGACAAAAGCCAACGTATGATTGGAATTTCAGACCACATGGTCATTTGATATTCCATATTCAGACACTCCATCTCTACCAATGCCCAGTAGCATACTAAGAGCTATTTTTATGATAGGGGCATAATTCTTAACTGAAGAAAGGATGATCTTACTAACAATCCTAGAAATTGAATTTATAATCCTCCTATTAGTATTGCTGTAAACCACACATCTTTTCTAGCACTGATATATCTAATATCATCGATTTTCCTGGGTTATGTGACTCAGGCACCAGGGTCACTTACATCACAGCATGGGAATACTACAGAACCGTTTCCTACTTTGAGACACAGTTGAAGTCTATAGTTGAAGCCTTCCAAATCACCGGATAAATGGATTTAAATTATATTTACAAGTGTGAAATATGCTTCAGAACCCAAAGAGACTTAGCAAGCATTGTGTTTACTTCTGAAGGATGGGAATTGTGAGATGCAATAATTTGTGCCTTACTTTGGAGGCAACATCCTGGTAAGATACAACAACTGGATCTCTAAAATTTTATTAATACTGTGTGCCCCTGAATCTTCATAGGCTTATTTCAATCCTCTGGATTATGCATGTCTTACCAAGATATCCAATGTACTTAGCAATTCTTGTTTATCTGGACTAATCAACATAATCCCATCGATATAGTGGAACAATAACAAGTTCAACAGAATGTCCAGATGCTTATATCTCTTTGGATGACTCCTTATGAAAAGGAGTGTGAGAGTTAATTTAGTTTTAGGGCAAGACTGCCAATATATGCTATTGTCTGTCTCAAGTGAATACAAATTATTTATGATTATCTTTCCTAACAGAAATGAAAAAGACCGCATTAAGTATATTACTGGCACACAGTATGTATCTGAGTCCATGTTATTCTACTCTAGCAAAACGAACTTATCTGGCATAAGCTGCAATAAGGGCACTGCTTAGATGAGTTTGTGGTAGTCCATTATCTTTCTCTGGGATCTCTCTGGTTTCATCAGGAGACAACATTGTCAGTAAGTAGAATGTGAGGTGGACCATCACCAGCATATCTTTTAGGATTTTAAAGATGGCATCAATCTGTGGTATTTCCTCTGGGATATATGATTACATTTGATAAATCTCACCTGAAAAATGGGGAAGTTTCAGAGGCTTCAACTTGGCCTTCTCACTAGCTCTTATCCCCAAAGCCAAGGAATCAATATGGAGGCTCTACCAACTAGAAAATATGTCCATCCCAAGTACACAATTAGAGATGAGATAAATGATAACAAGGGGGATCTATGGATTGTTTGACCCAATGTGAGCTAGCCATGGGCCACAACTGCATTTATTACTTGGTACCTGTACGCCCAACTCCAATGATATAAGAGCATGATAATTCTGTAGAATATCAGGTATCAAAGTCAACTTAGATCCTGTGTAACACACTCCTCAAAATGTTTCACAAGTCCCCTTTTCCTAGAAAATGGTTATTTAAGGAAGTGGATATAGGTTCTTTAAACAAAGAATTTTGAGAATCATTATACACTTCTTGTGGTGTTGTAGTGTTCTTTCTAGTGACTTAGTCTCCCCTTCAAAGAGTTCAAAGTCTGAAAATTACCTCAGTTGCAACAATTAGGCAAGGAATCATCATTTGTTTATTATGTGACCATATTCAGCCTCCTGGTCATCCCTCTGATTTTTTTTAAATGTTTATTTATTTTGAAAGAGAGAGAGAGAGAGAGAGCAAACAGGGGAGATGCTGAGAGAGAGAGAGAGAGAGAGAGAATCCCTAGTGCTGTCAGTGTGGAGCCCAACATGGGGCTCAATCACACGAACCATGAGATCACGACCTGAGCTGAGACCAAGAGTCAGACGCTCAACCCACTGATCCACCCAGGCACCCCTGATTTCTTTAATAGCATAGACTGGATAATACCTTTGTTGAGTGTCCACTTATTTTGCTCTATGCAATGCTATATTTTATTGTTGGTCTCCAGGACCCCTGTGAGTCTAGAGCCCTGGGTGCATTTTAACTAGCTCCTCATTAAAATAACTGTGTGTCCACCTTGCTTGTGACAACTAAGCACTGCCACTTAGATTCTATTATTTTGAGATCTTGACATTTCCATTCCTATCAGGCAGTTCGGTTCTATACTAGCATCTCTTACTATCAACATTTGCCTACAGAGAACAGACACCTAGGAACTTCTCAATGATGCTTGCCTCTCAGTCATCAGCACATTCTTATTGCTTTAGGGGTGTCCTTGAAGCCTTTATACAGATGATAGTGAGTGAATGATTTTTCTGGACTCTAACTGGTATATTCACTTTAGTATGTTCACATATCTGAGTCTTTTGACACCTTTTTCTACTGTATGCACAGCAGCTCTGGTATTTATACTTCTTTTAGTGGGAATGCTTGCTTTCCTCAAGTTTCCAACAGCTATCTGGCAGCAGCAACTCTCTCTTGCTATCCTTGCTAAGATGCTAAATTTTATATCATGGGAGAATACTATCATATCAATAAACTGTTATTCTCTATCCCCATTTGATCTTATGTATTCTCTATCCCCAAACTTATTCAATCTTATTCTCCATCCCACTTGATCCCGCAGCCTCAGAATCCAATTCCATACATGCTCTCCCAACGCCTACCAGTAAACATACTTCTGTGGCCACATGATGTCATCTGCTGACCCTATGTATTGATCTGGAGGCCAGGAATGGAGGTGAGGGTATATCCTCAGGGGGAAGAAGTTTCTGAACCATCTTTAAGCAAGATTGACATAAAAGCCCTTAATTAGGAGGAATAGACCATTTCTGTAGGCCCAGAATGCTTATGGAGAACTAGGTTTCAAGGTTTCTGAGATCATTAACCCAAATTTACTCCAACCCTCCCCCCACCCCTGCAAATCAGAGTACCACTTGTTCTCAAGCAGGGCTCAGACACTGGTTTAGCTGACTTGTCAGGGCTAAGGATTCAAGTTTCTGTAAAGCTCAGCTATATATTTAAGTAAATCCTAAGCCTTTTTTTTCAGCCTTTATGACCTTTGGCTAAAGAAGATGAACATTTCTTTATATTTTGGGAAGAAAGCCTTCTTATTCTCACACATCACCTCCAATTCATGATTATTTACATTCAGCCTTGCATTCTTTTTCTCCACTGGATAAATAGAATCCATGAGAAACAGATTCCATCATGCTTATAATAACTTTCCCCTGAATTCTACAAAAGCCAGAGATAGTGTATTCACAGTGCATTACATTCCACTGGTACCTATCCTTGTTCAACATCAGGGGTTTTAACAATTTCACCACTACAGCATTCAAGAGCTATCAGTTGTCCATCTACTACCAGCAATGGGGTCCTCATTGTCAGTAAGTTAGTGGGCTGATGGGTGATGTTTGTACCATTCTATTTTAGAGTCTATTTCCTCAGACCATCTAGAATGACTCCTTGAAAATACGAGTCTTTGATGAAGACATGCACTCAGGAAACTTTTGAGGAGTGCCCCTAGGAACAATTTTTATGGTGGCTTGAAAAAAAATTAAAGGTAGGAAAGATTAGGCAGTGGGAGGAGTTAAACTGTGATGCATCACTACAAAGTCTCAAGATGATCCAGAAGGAGCTCTAGAGTTGCAATGGACTTTAAGTTGTCCCAAAAAAGTTGTTTTATAAAGGACACTGATTAGTCACTGGGTTAGGGCTTCCCTAGAGAGAAGACTTGACCTTGGGTTATGTAGCTCTTTCCATTTGAGGATAATTTCATGAGAGAGATTAACTTGAAAGTCAACAACTTTCACACCCAGGATTTAGAAGGAGTACTTGCTATACGTTTTATCCAAGGACCTTTAAGTTATCATTTCTAATTTTCTTCAATCTTTATACATAGTTTAAGTGACATAAGATCTCTCTCTATATTTATTTAATATTCAGTTTTCATACTAAGTGGCTTTGATGATATTACAAAAACACACTGTACTATTTTCTGTTATGGAACATATCTTATCTACACTTATTTATTCTCTTTAAAATAAATTTCTTTTAAATTTATAGGTTGAGTATGTGAAATTAAAGCATGTAAAAATAGTATTCATTGACAAATGCAAAATATTCTTTTAAGTAAAGAGAATATGATTTTTATTATCTAAGAGAGGACAAAATTCTTCTCATTTATGAAATAATATAAATAACTGATATATGATTTGATATATGAATACTTGCTTCAAATATATTTTAATGACATAACTAATTTGGATTTCTATAAAATATATATATCTCTATGTACATATAAGATCCATATCTTAGTCATGTTTGTATTCCTTCAACCTGACATAATGGACATAAGTATTCTATAATGATCTAATGTATTAACACAAAGAAGATTAATCTGTAGTTAATATGATCAATGTCAATCTTTAGCAAGGCTACCCATACATAAAATAATCTAAGGGAAATTAGTTTTTTCCCCATAAACAGAATAGCTACTGCTGTCTAGCTGAAATAATTTTCTAGAGATTTTCTCTTTGGCTAAATAAACATGCCAGGAACTGCCAAATTGAAGTCATTTTAAGAAACAAAAATACTCTATTTTTGTTTCTTAAAATGACTTCAATTTGGCAGTTCTTGGTTTCACTCTTATGTGGATCCTGAGAAACGTAACAGAAACCCATGGGGGAGGGGAAGGAAAAAAAAAAAAAAAAAAAAAAAAAAGGAGGTTAGAGTGGGAGAGAGCCAAAGCATAAGAGACTGTTAAAAACTGAGAACAAACTGAGGGTTGATGGGGGGTGGGAGGGAAGGGAGGGTGGGTGATGGGTATTGAGGAGGGCACGTTTTGGGATGAGCACTGGGTGTTGTATGGAAACCAATTTGACAGTAAATTTCATATATTAAAAAAAAAAAGAACTTGAATCAGGCCCTGGACATAATACTACAAGTTAATTTCATGCATGTTAAGGGGAAAAGTCAGGAAATAGATACTCTAAGCTGTGAACTCAGTATCTGGAGGAAGGAAGAAAAGGAAGGAAAGAAGTAACCTAGATTTATCTCTGATAACACAGAACCAAATGAATTTTCACTTTCTACAATTAGTATTGCTTAAATTTTTATCTTTTTTTTTAAGTTGTATTCATTTAAGTAATCTCTACACCCGATGTGGGACTCAAACTCACAACCCTGAAAGAGTCGCACACTCTTCCAATTGAGCCAGACAGGCACCCCTCTTTAAATTTTTATAATAAATATTTTAACTGGTTAGAAAAAAAAAGAAACAAAAATATATACAGTGATAGAAGTTACCTTTCTTAATCCTAGAAACTTGCATGAACTGAACTGGGTGACTGATTAAATAGAGAGCTGACAGAAAGAAGAGAGTGAGACAAGGACTTGGCTTGGGCAGTTGGGTAGAAGGTACAGTAACAGAAATAAAATATAAAGTAAACCTGTTCCTGGCCAGAGGAGACAAGGCAGGAGATTATGGAAGATGAAGAACCTGTTTTGTTTAAATCATGTCGAATGTCAAGCACCTACTGCTCTACTAGTTATAAGGCACATAGACTATACATTAAGAAGAATAAGAAGTCTGGGTTGCAGATACAGATTTGTGAGTCATCAATATGCTACATGAGGGATGAGACCATTCAAGAAGTGTGCAGAAGGAAGGCAGGGAAGGTTCAAGGATAGAGCATGGGCAACACCAAATTGAGGAAAAAAGAAGGAAAGAATTAGGAAAAAAAACCTGAAAAAGTGATGAGGAGGGTAGAGACAAAACAAATCAATGGGAAACAAAATAAATTTAAAAGGTCAATCCACTCCCACGGAAGAGTTAGAAACCAGAATAAATGGTGAAAAGAATCAAAGTAAAAATAGAACTGAAAAGTGACTTGAAATTTGGCAAGAAATAGGTTACTGGTAGCCTTCATCATAGTTGTGTCAGAGGAGTAATAGAACTGATAGTCATTTTCCTGTGCCTTCAAGCACTGAAAGCCAGTAAAAATATGGAAAGATTCATAGATATGAATCTTCAAGGAACTTGGCTTTCACGACGAGTTAGAGGAGTAGCTATAAGACAGCACTTGATCATAGGAGTCCTGCTCTGTTTTCGTTGTTTTGTTTTCCTTGAAGCCAAAAGATATATATTTAAGTCCCAATAGAAAAGAGCTAGGGATTTATAAGGAAAAAAATAAGAACAATAGGGAGCTTTATAAAAATGGTCAATATGTGAACTATTTTAATGGTATAATTATATAGATTTTTACAAATCAACATCATTTAAGATTTATCAATAGTGCATCCTTGTTTTTTATCCTTTCTTGGCCTTTTGGCTAAGATCAAGTGTAGTGCATCCTTGTTTTTAAGAAGTATTTATTCAAGCTTCCAATCTTTTAGATTAGAAAACTTGGAAGTGTTTTTTACACCCTCCCTATTTTTTTAATGAAGGCATAGATTTTCTCCTTAAAAAATTCAAAATTATTGCTTATATATTAGATAGTCCTGTTTGAAATAAGATTCACTAAAGCATGGGAGCATTTGTTTAGTCTACTCTCCACTTAAACTGGGGTACTCTAGTTACATAAAAGAGTTAACTCATCTCCCAGCATGCACTGGCACAATTAATCTACATATTCATGGTTAATCAGTTATTAACTGCCACTGAAGTCACGGGATATAGTTACAAGTTAAAGAATCAATTAATCTCAAAAATAATCACAGCAGAGGCATGTTTTCCACAGGGCTTTATTCCACCATTTGGTCCAATTTTTCTGTCTTTAATCTTTGAATTAAACCAAATGAATCTAAAAACCCAGATGGCAGACATACTAAATACCGCACTGGATGTCATCTTCCCCTCTGGGAAGTGCTAGAAATCTTAAAAATCCTATGCATAAAAAAAATCTGACTGTGTTTTCTCAAGGAAAATAACCACTCAATACTCTCGGAGGCACTAAAGCTAGTCAAGTATATTATTTCTCATTTAATGGGTAAGAATTTATGTTACTAGTATAGCTATAGGATGAATATACATAACAATAAATAATGCTAACTAACCTGAATAAAATTAGGTTGCCTTGAAGTTACAAAAAAGAAAAACTTACTAAATAATTGTTAGATATACCAACAATCAAGCACAAGTTACCTTAGTATAAATAAAGCATCAGTGTCAAAGATTTGTAGCACTTTCTGTAGGTATCAATAAAAAAGCACCATTTGATAAATCAATGAGAAATTATGTGCAAGTACTGAGGACAAGAAAAGTTTCAAATCTTTCCCTACATATTTTTTTCTGTCTAATGACTAATTTTATCTGATACCCCATTAAAAAAAAAGGACAAAAAATGAGTAATTGACACCAAGTTCTCAAAATGGCACATTTATAAGAGTGAAGCTATCTATAAGATTTAGACTCGTTATCTGAAATTTTGTTCTTACAGATCTACTTACACATAAATTGCATCTTCTAAAGTTTTTAACTTTTGTTAAGTTTTTTCATTTTAATTCCAGTATAGTTAACATACAGTGCTACATTAGTTTCAGTTTTAAAATATAGTGATTCAACAATTCTAGACATTGCTCAATGTTCATCAGGATTAAGTGTACTATTTAATCATCTATTTCACCCATCTCCCCCTCTAGCTCCCCTCTGGTAACCACCAGTTTGCTCTCTATAGTTTAAAAGTCTGTTTTTTGGTTTGTCTCTCTCTCTTTGTCCTTTGTTAATGTGCTTTGTTTCTTAAATTCCACATATGAATGAAACCATCTTTCTTTGGCTGACTTAATTTCACTTAGCATTACACTCTGTAGCTGCATCTATGTTGTTTCAAATAGCACAATTTCATGATTTTTTAATGGCTAATATTCCATTATGTGTATAGAATATACATTGTGTGAACATTATATAATAACATATTCTTTATTCATTCATCTATTGATGGACATGTTAGTTGCTTCCATAATTTGGCTATTGCAAACAATGCTGCAATAAACACAGAGATGTATGTATCCCCTTGAATTAGTGTTTCTGTATTTTTTGGGTAATACCCAGCAGTATAATTACTGGACTGTAAGGTAGGTCTATTTTTAAATTTTTGAGGACTCTTCATACTGTTTTCCAGAGTAGCTGCACCACTTTGCATTCCTACCAGCAGTGCACAATGGTTCTTTTTTCTCCACATCCTTGCCAACACTTGTTGTTTCTTGTGTTTTTATTTTGGCTACTCTGATGGGTGTGAGGTGATATCTCACTGTAGTTTTGATTTGCATTTCCCTGATGATGAGTGATGTTAAGCATTTTTTCATGTGTCTTTTGACCATCTGTATTTCTTCTTTGGAGAAATGTCTGCTCATGTATTCTCATTTTTAAGTGGAATATTTGTTTTTTGGTGTGTTGAGTTGTATCACTTCTTTATATATTTTAGAAACTTACCCTTTATTAAATATGTCATTTGCAAATATCTTCTTCACATTCAGCAGGTTGTCTTACAGTTTTGTTGATTGTTTCCTTCACTGTGCAGAAGCTTTTTATTTTGATGTTGTACTAAGTTTATTTTTGCTTTTCTCTCCCTTACCTCAGGAGACATATATGTAAAAAAAAAAAAAAAATGTTACTACTGTCAGTGTCAGAGAAATTACTGCCTGAGCTCTCTTCTAGGATTTTGATGGCTTTAGGTCTCACATTTAGATCTTTAGTCCACTTTGAGTTTATTTTTTTATGGTGTAAGAAAGTGGTCCAGCTTCTTCATTCTTTTGCATGTAGCTGTCCAGTTTTCTGAACACCATTTGTGGAAGAGAGAGTCTTTTTCCCATTACATATTCTTGCCTCCTTTGTCAAAGATTAATTGACCATATAATTGTGGGTTCATTTTTAGGCTTTCTATCCTGTTTTATTTGATCTATATGTCTATTTTTGTGCCAGTACCATACTCTTTTGATTACTACAACTTTATATAACTTGAAATATGGAATTTTTATACCTCCAGCTTTGTTTTCCTTTTTCAAGACTGTTTTGGCTGTTCAGGGTCTTTTGTGATACCATACAAATTTTAGGATTATTTGTTCTAGTTCTATGAAAAATGCTGTTGGTATTCTGATAAAGATTGCATTAAATCTGTAGATTGCTTTGAGTAGGACAGACATTTTAACAATATTTGTTCTTCTAAGCCATGAGCATGGGACACCTTTCATTTGTGTCATTTTCAATTTTTTTCATCATTGCTATATAGTTTTCAGAATATAGATCTTTCATTTCCTTGGTTACATTTATTCCCAGCTATTTTATTACTTTTGGTGTAATTATAAACATTTTTGCTTCTTAATATCTCTTGCTGTTGATTCATTATTAGTGTATTAAATATTCAATGGATTTCTATACACTAATTTTTTATCCTGTGACCTTACTGAGTTCATTTATCAATTGTTTTATTTATTTATTTATTTATTTATTTATTTATTTATTTATTTATTTTATTATTCTTTTTTTTTTTTTTGTGGACCCTTTAGGGTTTTGTATAGAGAGTAACATGTCATCTGCAAATAGTGGAAGTTTTACTTCTTCCTTGAAATTTGGATGTCTTTTATTACTTTTTCTTATCTAAATGCTGTGGCTAGGATTTCCAGTACTATAGTGAATAAAACTGGTGAGACTGGGGGGTACCTGGGTGGCTCAGTCGGTTAAGTGTCTGACTCATGACTGTTTATTTCAGCTCAGGTAATGATCTCACAGTTCGTGAGTTTGAGCTGTTTTGGGTTCTGCACTGACAGTGTGGAGCCTGCTTAGGATTCTCTCTCTCTCTCTCTCTCTCTCTCTCTCTCTCTCTCTCTCTCTCTCTCTCTCCCCCCCTCTATCTCTGGCTCTCCTCTTCTCCGTATCTTTCTTTCAAAATAAATGAATAAACATTAAAAAAAAAACTAGTGAGATTGGACTACTTTGTTTTGTTTGTGATCTTAAGAGAAAGTACTAAGTTTTTCACCATTGGGTACAATGTTAGCTGTAGGTTTTTCATATATGGCCTTTATTATGTTGAAGTATGTTCCCTCTAAACCAAATTTGTTGAGGGTTTTTATCATTAATGGATGTTGTACCTTGTCAAAAATTTTTTGGCATTTATTGATATGATCATAAGTTTCTTTTTAAAAAAGTTTTTTTAATGTTTACTTTTTGAGAGAGAGAGACAGAGTGTGAGTGGGGGAGGGTCAGAGAGAGAGGGAGACACAGAATCCGAGGCAGGCTCCAGGCTCTGAGCTGTCAGCACAGAGCCCAACGCGGGGCTTGAACTCACAGACTGTGAGATCATGACCTGAGCCGAAGTCGGACACTCAACTGACTGAGCCACCCAGGTGCCCCATTCCTTTTTATTTCTTGTCAGTTTTCTTTTCATTTCTTTTTTAAAATACATTAATGTTTAAAAAAATTTTAACCTTATTTATTTTGAGAGATACAGAGACGGTGTGAGTATGAGTGGGGCACAGAGAGAGAGAAAGAGGGAGAGAATCCCAAGCAGAGAGAGAATCTGTCCGCACAGAGCCCAATGTGGAGCTCGAACTCACAAAACCAGGAGATTATGACCAGATCTGAAATCAAGACTCAGACACTTAACTGACTTAACTCTCCCCTTTTATTCCTGATTTCATTTGAGTCCTTTCAAACCCTCCCCCCCACCCCAGGTCTGGCTAAATGTTATTGATTTTGTTGATATTTTCAAAGAACCAGCTCCTGGTTTCACTGATCTGTTTTACTTTTTAAGTAAAACTGTTTTATTTGTTTTGTTTTGTTTTTAGTTTCTTATCATTTTTTTCTGCTCTAATATTTATTAATGGCTTCCTTCTACTGGTTTTGTGTTTTGTTTGTTCTTTCTCTAGCTCTGTTAGGTATAAGGTTAGGTTGTTTATTTGAGATTTTTCTTGTTTCTTGGGGTAGGCTTGTATTGCTATAAATTTATATTTTCTGGAAGAAAATTCTAAGAGAAATTTATAGCATGCATACCAAAGATTTTGGACTATTGTATTTTTACTTTCACTTATTTCCATGTATTTTTGTTTCTTTTTAGATTTCTTAGTTGACCCATTCACTGTTTAGTAGCATATTATTTAGCCTCTGTATTTGTGCTCCTTCCAGATTTTCAAGTTAATTTCTAGCTCCATAGTATTGTCGTCAGAACAGATGCATGGAGTGACTTTGATCTTTTTGAATTTGTTAAGACTTGTTTTGTGGCCTAATATGTGATCTATTCAGGACAATGTTCACTGTTTACCTGAAAAGAATGTGTATTCTGCTGTTTTAGGATGGAATGTTCTACATGTAACTGTTAAAAGTCATCCGGTCCAATGTGTCATTCAAGGACACTATTTCCTTTCTGATTTTCTACTGGACATCTATACAATGATGTAAGTGGGGTATTAAAGTCCCTTACAATTGTATTATGGATCACTTTCTTTATGTTTGTTATTAACTGCTTTAAATGTTTGGGTGCCTTCATATTGGGTGTAAAAACGTTTATAATTGTTATATCTTCTTGCTTGCTTGCTCCCCTAATGATTATATTGTGTCCTTCTTTATCTCTTGTAACAATCTTTCTTTCAAAGTCCATTTTGTGCCATATAAATATTACTACCCTGGCTTTCTTTTCACATCCATTTCCATGATAAATGCTTTACTATCCTTTCAATATCAATGTGAATGTGTCTTTTGCTCTGAAATGAGTCTCTTGAAGGTAGTAGATACATGGGTCTTGCTTTTTTATCCATTTTGTCACCCTATGTCTTTTGATTGGAGTGTTTAGTCCATTTACATTCAAAGTAATTATTGATAGGTATTTATTTATTGCTATTTTGTTACTTGTTTTATGATTCTTTTTGGTTTTTCTCTATTTCTTTCTTCTCTTGATATGTTCTCTTAAAAATAGTTGGCTTTCTTTAATGATACACTTGGATTCCTTTACTTTTTGCATATCTATTACAACGTTTGTGATTACCATTCGGTGTGCATGTAACATCTTATGTATACAACAGTCTATATGAAGTTGATGGTCACTTAAGTTTGAACTCATTCATTACTCCTCTCTCCCCTACATTTTAGGTATATGGTGTCATACTTTATATCCTTTTATGTTGTGAGTCTCTTGACTGATTTTTACAGATATACTTATTTTTACTGCTTTTCTGCTTCTTACTTTTCCTATCTTGCTTATGGTCTTTTCTTTCCACTCAAAGAGTCCTCTTTAACATTTTTTGCAGGGCTGGTTTGGTGGTCATGGATTCCTTTCACTTTTATCTGCAGAACTCCTTATCCTTCTATTCTGAATGACAGCCTTGCTGGATAGAATATTCTTGGTTGCAGATTTTTTCCTTTCAGCACTTTGAATGTATCATGCCACTCCCTCTAGCCTGAAAAGTTTCTGCTGAAAAATTAGCTGATAGCTTTACAGGGTTTCCCTTGTATGTAATGCTTTTACTTTCTCTACCTTTAAAATGCTCTCTTTATCATTACTTTTTGCTGTCTTCATTACTATCTGTCATAATATGGACCTAATTGAATTAATTTTATTGGGGGATCTCTGTGCCTGGATGCAGATTTGTTTCCTTCTCCAGATTAAGGAAGTTTTCAGTTATTATTTCTTCAAATAAATTTTCTTCCCCCTTTTCTTCCTCTTCTTCTTCTGAGATCCCCATAATGTGAATGTTATTAAATTTTATGGTGGCATTGAGTTCCCTAAATCTGTTCTCATTTTGCCATTTTTTTTTTCTCTCACTTGCTCAGCTTGATTATCTTCCATTACTCTGTCCTTTAGGTCCCTGATTTATTCTTCTGCTTCCTCTACTCTACTATTTATTCCAACAAGTGTATTTTAAATTTCATTTATTGTGTTCTTATCTCTGATTCTTTTTTAAATCTCATTGAAAGATCTCACTGATGTCCTCCACTCTTTTCCTAAATCTAATGAGCATATTTATGAACATTACTTTGAATTCTTTATCAGGCATATTATTTATCTCCATTTCACTTAGGTCTCTTACTGTGATTTTGTCCCGTTCTTACATTTGAGACATATTCCTTTGTCTCCTCGTTTTGTCTAACTCTCTGTGTCTGTTTCTGTATGTTAGGAAAGACAGCTACATCTCCTGCATTAGAAAATAATGGCTTTATGAAGAAGAAGTCCTGTATTACCCTGCATTGCAGTGTCCCCTATTTACCAGAATCTGGCACTTCAGGGGTGTCTCCTATGGGTGATATGTGTGCCCTGCTGTTGTGGGTAAGTTGCTTTTTCCTTTAGTCCAGTCACCCGCAGTGGATTTTTTGTTTGTTTGTTTGCCTGTTGTGGGTAGTGTTTAGTTCCTGTGGTGTTAGTGGGCCAGTCTGAGGATGTCTAGGGCTTGATTTTAGTCAGACCAGGTGTTTTCCAGAGAATCAGTACCACAGTACCAGCAAACGTTTGGGAGTTTTCCCTGTGTTGTCCACTGATGAGCTTTCATTGGTAGATAGGTCCTCATCTTCTACTATTAAAGAAAAAAAAGTAACCACATGCTTTATAGCTTGATGATATTATATCTGATGATCTTACATATCATCCTGCAGAAACAGTTTTTGAACTTTCAGATGTTCTAAAAATTATTTCAGGATTTTCTTTTTATTTCCTCCTTGCCCATTTTCTAAGAGACACATGAAAAATGAGAAAAATAAAGAATCTGAAGTTTTAAAATTTTATACACACACAATGGTAATTTATGTGTTTACAATATATACATTTATATACTCATTATAAATAACATATTATAAGCATGTTATATACATTATATAATATTTATAGGTATATACTATGATATATATATATATACATATATATATATATATATATATATACATATGTATATATATATATTTGTTTCAATCTTTTTCTTCTAAATGCTTGCCTCTCACTCCACTCTCTTCTTTCATACCCTCACCTCCCCACATACTGCATGTTAATATCATGGTATTCTACATTTTTTGTTCAGACTCATATATTCATATATATAAAAATATGCACATATATGCAAAGACACACACACATATTTGGGTGTGTAGTTTCATTTGTCTTTCCAGGAAAATTAATCATATAACACATTTAAAAAAATATTTTTCTCATGCAAAATAACTCATGGAAATCCTTCCAAAGTAGAGCTCTTATCTATCTATCTATCTATCTATCTATCTATCTATCTATCTATCTATCTTAGTTATACTATATCCCTGGCCATGAATTCATGTAATTTATTCAAGTATTTCCCTATTGTGCACATTGATTTTATTTCCAGTTTTTTGTCTCTCTGAACAATTCCATAGTAATGGTCTCTGAATATGTATTTTCAAACTGATGGCTTTATTTGATGGGAATAATTCTTATAAACATGAAACTGACTTGTAAGTAGTTTTAACTGAAATTTTGTCCTGTTTCTTTCCAAAAGAAATGTATGTTTCATGACACGCATGTGAGTATCATTTTTCCTACCTCTCAGCTATGATAGATTTTTTTTTGTTCTGAATTTTTATGCACTATGATTGTATTAGGTAGTAGTTCATTATCACTTTATGTTGCACTTCCATGACTACATCTTATTCTGAGTCTTTTAATTTGGTAAATGGTTACATAGACTTTTTCTTTCATCAACTACCAATTCATATCCTTTGTCTATTTTTCTTTCCATTAGTTGTACTTCAAAAACATTAAAATGTCTTTATATATTATATATTATAAC
Source organism: Panthera leo (assembly GCF_018350215.1). Classification (NCBI taxonomy): domain Eukaryota; kingdom Metazoa; phylum Chordata; class Mammalia; order Carnivora; family Felidae; genus Panthera; species Panthera leo. The sequence goes on from NC_056684.1 coordinate 94,906,190, forward strand.
CTTTTGATTATTATTTTTCTATGAATTTTGTTTGATATCTTTTCCTAAACAACATAATTTTTATATAACATAAATTATTATCTTTTTTTTTTGGATTTTTGGTTGTTAAAGTATGGCAAATTATGCCCACTTTTCCCCTAAATTGCACATGAAGTCTTTACTCCATTAAGAATCATATTTTGGCAGTGCCTGGGTGGCTCAGTGGGTTGAGCATCTGACTCTTGATTTTGGCTGAGGTCATGATCCCAGGGTTGAAGGATCACACTGAGAGTGGAGCCTGCCTGATATTCTCTCTCTTTCTCTCTCTCTCTCTCTTATCCTCTGCCCGCCCCTCTCCCTCACTTGCTCTCTTTCTCTAAAATCAAAATTTAAAAAAAAATAAAAGAATTGAATTTTGAATATCATGTAATTTAGAGGTCTAATTGTTTTTTCTTTCTGATGGAGATACAGTAACAGCAGCACCATTTAATATTTCATTCTATCACAATAATTGAACAGCAAATTTATTATATTAAATTCTCACGTCTAGGATCTATTTATGGTTTATCTCCTCTGTTGTATTAATTTTTCCATTCACATGCAAAACTATTATATGTAATACAATATATTTTTACCTTCTGAATTTTATAAAGACAACTTCACTCTGTACCAGCCCTTCACTGCTATTCTATTTTATACTTCTTTGGTTATTTTCAGGCTTTTGTCTTTTATTTAATGTCTAGATTATTTTATTTAACTCAATTTAAGAAATCATATAAACAGAACTCTGGGAATTATTTGGGATTATATTAAATTTGCTTATTAATTTGGGATATTTTATATTAGATGGATTCATTCAAAAACATGGCATGTTTTTCCATTAATTCAGAACACATACTGCAGTTTTAGATACGAATTCATACATTCTTTATTTAGATTCTACACCATTTTTGAAGATTTTTTTTCCAAAACATTTTATTTTTAAGTTATCAATGAAATATTTTTTCATTACCATCATTTATTCCTAAAACATAGCTATCAATTTTTTATAATTAACTCATATCCAATTACTTTCATACTCTTCCATATCATATTTGGAAGATATATATTATATATATATATCTATATCTATCTATATATAATATATATATAGATAGATATAGATATATAGATATAGTCTTTATAAAAGTATTTTATATTTATATTGTAAATATATATTTATATGGATATATTTACTTATATTTTAAAGTATTTTATATTGTATAATTTATCAGCAAATTTGTTTTTTCTTTTTTACGTTTATATAAATTATTTTATCTTATTTTCTGAGAACATTTGCTAGAAATCAAAGACAATCTAAAACAAGCTGCAAAAAGGGGCACCTGCGTGGCTCAGTTGGTTAAGCATTTGACTTTAGCTAGGTCATGAGTTGAGGTGAGTTCATGAGTTCAAGGTCTGCATTAGGTTCTGTGCCAACAGCTCAGAAATGGAGCCTGCTTCAGATTTTGTGTCTCCCTCTCTCTCTCTCTGCGCATCCCCTGTTCATGCTCTATCTCTGTTTCTCTCTCTCAAAAATAAACATTAAATAAAAATTAAAAAAAAAAAACTACAAAGAGCATCCATATTTAGATCCTAATTTTAACTGAAATTATTCTAGTTTTCTCTTTTTGTCATTTAGGCAAAATTTAAATTGAATATTATTGATTTGAGTAGTTTCTTTTCTACTTCTTATTTAGAGATTTGTTTTAAAAATAGGAAGAGATGTTAAAATGTATTAAATGCTTTTTAAACAACTATTGGTAATGTGCTTATACATTTTCAGATAAGAAGGCAGTTTTGTATTCCTTTAATAGACCTTTTTTGGTAATATTGTACTTTTATTCTAGTGGTTAAGTTAAAGACCTCAGAAATTGAATTTCTTATATTGTGGTTCTCAGATTTGGGATCTTTAAATATTTTTTTTTTTTAATGGGTAAATTACTGGATCTCACCAAACACAGGGTCTAACATTTGAACTCCATCCTTACATTTTGGTATTTCCCCCTTCTCCCCCCGCCCCCCCCCACACACACAATGCAATCCTAGATAATTTATCTCCCAATCTCTTTGTAGCCAGAGTAGAATGCATCTACTATAAGCTTTAAATTGGGTGTTATTAATACAAAGAAGTAGAAACCACAGAGGATCCATTTCAGTGTCATATGACAGAGGTAGCAGCAACAATGTTGAGTTTCCTGGGCAGTAGGGGTAACTGTGCTAGAGACTGCATCCCGTGTTGAATGGGCAACAGCAGGACATGTGAAATTCAGTGCACCGTAGCCACAGAAATGGCAGCCCTGGTTCGTGGAGGGATTGGGGGATGGGCTCCTCTGTGTTTCAGTCAATCTTTCTGAAGACTGAAAACAAACCTACAAAATTTAATTTTATTTATGTATTCATTCATTCATTTAAAGTTAGTCAGAGTTGAACTCTTGCTTATATGCAATGGACTATTGAATTAGCAGTGCTTAACAGGAAGGAGCCATAAATCAACTTTATTCTTTCTTCCACTGGCCCTTAAAGCCTATGTGATAGGCTATTTCTTTTCCTGCTATTGGATGAAATTTGGGGCACATTTCACAGCTTTTCCAGTTCCCTGTAGTAATTCCCAGGAACAGCCCCATTTCTGTAATGAAAATGTCCAGTTCAATAATTGAAAAAAAATTATGAATGCTCTTAATGCTTTCTCCATTCCCTCCAGTTGTGTACTAGTTCAGGCCTGATATCCTGAAAGCCTAGGACGGAATAACAGATAGTGGGGGGCTGACTTAGCCCCGTTTCTTCCTTTGTATACTTTGTTCTTTGACTCTTCCCTTCCACTCTCATAGCCACAGGGGCTAGTTCTTTCAGGGTGATAGACATGATGATGACTAAAGGAGGAGTGGAGAAGAAAAATGGGATCCTGTCTTGTGTAGATCGAGAAAGTCTGCAGATCTTAGGACAGAATGCTTGAAGTCTTCCTCACTTGGATGGAGAAGAGAAAGAAGCATAACCTTCTTATCCACCTGGATAAACAATGAAGCACTCACAATAAAAAAATAAATAAAATAAAATAAAATAAAATAAAATAAAATAAAATAAAATAAAATAAAATCCCTGTCTTCCATCCCTAGGTTCCAAATTCAACTCCTCTTAAAAGGGAGGTAGAGAGCAGTTTCCAGTGTCATCATGCATGGTCTGGTAGTTCACTTTGCCAGATGTTTTTGTCAACTTCTAAATTGCTATAAGCCTTTAGGTCTCTGCCCAAAGTGATAGAGACACAGTGCAAAGTAGCATTCCGTTACTCTTGCAACTATGAGCTCTGACACAGAGCTTTCTGGCCTTCTAATAAACTTTTTTTTACCTAACCTTAGCCTCTGATTTACTGATAAGGCAGACTAAAAACATACATTTTTGTTCTACTTGATTTCATATATAACAATAGCATTGGTGGTTAATATCAAGACAACTTCACTAAAAAATACATATATATATATATATATATATATATATATATATATATATATATATATACATGTACATATATATGTATATATATATATATATACATGTACATATATATGTATATATATATATGTACATGTATATACATATATGTATATATATATATGTACAGGGAGGAGGGGCAAAGAGAAAGAGACAGAATCCCAAGCAGGCTCTTCACTGTCTATGAAGAGCCCAATGTAGGGCTTAATCTCACGAACTTTGAGATCATGACATGAGGCGAAATCAAGAGTCCAACACTTAACCAACTGAGCCACCCAGGTATCCCAAGACAGCTCCATTTTTATAGGTCAATACACACCTTCTGCTCTAAGTTTTCATTTCTTTAGTTTCATAAGCAGCCCTGTTTACCTTTTTAATCCATCTTTAGAAACCTTTCAGAAAGATGTAATAGTAATAGCTAATACATATGTAGTATACTTATTTCATTATTCCAAAAACATGTATTTCTAGATATCTATTCATTTATTCATCTTCTTATCAGAAATACAATGTGTATTTCCTTCTTTTAACAATATCAGTCATTTCATCCATAATACAAGCATCAGCATCTTCCCGTATGGCAAGATATCTTTAGTAGGATATTGTATAACAATGGGTCATTAGAATAGAATAAAGAAACCTCAACACAAGAAACAACTGAAAGGAACCATTATCTCCTGGTCTAGCCAACAAAGCTTGAAGGACAAAAAAACTGGAAACAAGTCATTATTAAAAAAAAAAAAAACAAAAAAAAAAAACAAAAGCAAAATTATGAACGAGCTTGAGAAAAACCTCACCTGAGGTAAAGAATGTTTTACACACAAGTCCAGGGCTGACCTGATGGTACAAAAACAAACTAACTAACCAAAAAAACCAGCTTTGTTTCTCCCACTGATACCAAATGGTCCTCTTTCTAATTATTAATTTAAAAACTAATCCACAGGGGCTCCACACACGCAGAAAAGACAATTTATGTCTAGAATGTATCAGGCATTCTAGCAAGTACCCAGTACACTGGATTCTGCTTTTAGCTGCCATCACCTAACAGTATGGACTTAGCTTTTTGAAAATTGGGGAAAATTAGCAATACTCTCAAATGTAGACCCTGACCAGTCACCACCGGCATGCTCCACTTGTGAGAATCCACCATTATTTCTGAAGCTGATACCTATTTGAAAAGTAACTGCATGAAACCAATTCTAATTAAAGTTGAATAAGAATCAATTTAACTTACTGGTTACAAAGAGAACTGGGTAATCACCCAGATCTCTGTTTTTGCCTTTACTATTATTATAATTTGAGGCGAGTTACTTAACCTCTGTCTGCACCTAAATCTTCTCTTTATATGTGCTCTGCTGTGGGAAGCACCTTTTAGCCAGAGCTTGTGAAAGGCAGGGAAGACTTTTTGGCTGAAAAGAGAGGAAGAAGAGGACTGGAGGTTGTCAGGGACCAGAAAATCCATAGCAGTGGGAATTTCTTCCCACAAGAGACAAAATAGTAGAAACCAAAAGGTGGCAAGATTAGCAGAACTGAGGGATTTATAAACTACAGGCAGTGCTGTGATTAAGTCATACATCTCTGGGACCTCAGATTAGAGGTGCTAAAACATTTTTTAACCACACACGTACACATTTCAGGGAGTTATTAAAAATACTTTGTAAGATGCATCCTAGAATAAGATTTAGATTTCCTGCTTAATTGAGTGGCACAGACGGACAAAATGGGAGTTACTCTAAATGCAAGTATTTTATTTATATTTAAAATCCAGTAAAACCTTATAATGGTAGACCAGTTTTAAAACAATGGGTGACTTCTGCCTTCGTAATGTCCCAAGGGAATAACTTAATTGCATTTCCAGCATGGTTGTATCTATTTTTCATGCATATTTCAATTAGACAAAATGTACAACTCCAGTGCATTTAGCCATGTGTGTTGTTTACAGAAAAGTATCTCTACTGTTTCTCTATTGTCAGCTGACCATTCTTAATATATTAGACATCTGCAAAATCTGTGCATCTGTAACTTGCCTGGATGCTATGGGATCAGCTCTTCCTTCAACTGACAATTGCCGTCCTTTTTTGCCGTCAGTTTGCTTTTCCTTTCATGGGATTTCTAAGAAAACTGTTTTTTTGTTTTTTTTTTTAAACAGTTTAATAGCAACCCCTTGCCACTTAAACAAGAGAGATACAGTAATCTCCATCAAAATAATGGAGATTTCAACAAGAATATTATAAATATCAGAGATGTAACCACATTGGAGGTGATTTCACAATGTCAATCAGTGTCCTGCCTCATGCCATCCCCCTCTTTTATCTGCTGTACAGTTGTCTATGGATGAACTATTGGAATTTCCCAAAACATACAAGAAAATGAAGTCAGGAACTTATGTTCTCCTGTTAGAAATGATAAAAGAATCTAAGTTTGGTGATCATGAGGACTCAAATAATTGATGTGGTCAGATTTATTGTTTCTGCAGAACCAGAGGCTGTCAATCAAAATGACTGATGGCCACTTATTTATGAATTAGTAAGAATGGGTGGGATCTCTCCACACTAGATTATAAATAATTCCTAGCAAAGAGACAATAACAAAGTCAGCTATTGGTAGGACTTCAAGAAAATTAATTGTTTTTTATAATTTTCTGGGAAAAATCTGAAAATTAAAATTTTCACTTTCAACACTGAGTGACATCATCAGATATAGAAGGGAAGGCCTCAAGTTACCAAAAATAGAGGGTTTTATTTTTCATTTGTTTATCTAAGGAAAACAATCACATTTCTTTTCTTGCCTTTTTAAGACTATTTCATAATATTTCTTTGGAGTAGAAATCAGGGCCACGATTCTGCTTACAAAGGTAAAGTGGACAAAGGAAAGAGCCTGAGAATGACACTGTTAAGCTTATCTATGCACCCATGTTGTGGGGGAAATTCCAGGTATATAAAGAAAGTCTTGTAGTCCACCCATTATTTTCACTAGAGAAAAATCCCATCACAAAAGCTTAACGTCTTGCCTATAATTAAGTTTCCATTTAATATTTAATAACTTCTCTACTCTGTATAATTTTTCATCCTTTCCTTATCATAATTTGGGTAAAATGCTGACAAATTAATACACAAGTTTTTAGAGTCTTTTAAGTTTAGTATTCCACTCAACTAGTATAAGCTCTGTTTTTCTTTTGCTTGACCTCTTGTCCCAAAACTACATGCTGACTTCTCACGTGGTAGCTGATAAGAAATTATTTAAAATTATTACATAAAAAAGGGTTTTATGTTATATAGTTCAGAATATACTGCAACTAAGTAGCACGTACTCAGTTCTAGAAAAGAATGTAAGTTTAATAAATGTGTGTGCTAAATTTTATAGTCTGATATTAAGCTATCAACCAAGTTCAATTTTAAGAAACTGCCTCAAACTCAAATTAATTCACCTTAAATTATATTTATACATTAAATTCAAGCAGCTGGAATTTCATAGCAAAGTAATAAAATGCTAATAAAGCTAATGGAAGAAATTCTGCCTTCAAGACACTAATTCAATGAAAGTTATATGTACCTAAGAACAGTATCCCTTTGACTGAGAACTGATTCCCCTAAAGTATTTCGGGTTCTTTTTTTAAATTTTTTTTTTTTTTCAACGTTTTTTTTTTTTATTTATTTTTGGGACAGAGAGAGACAGAGCATGAACGGGGGAGGGGCAGAGAGAGAGGGAGACACAGAATCGGAAACAGGCTCCAGGCTCTGAGCCATCAGCCCAGAGCCTGACGCGGGGCTCGAACTCACGGACCGCGAGATCGTGACCTGGCTGAAGTCGGACGCTTAACCGACTGCGCCACCCAGGCGCCCCTTGGGTTCTTAAACCTTAGCAACATTAGGACCCGACTGATGTTTATGGATATAAGTAAAATAAGATGAGACTTAACACTAGTCTTTTACTGTCTTATTAGTTAGAAAATTAATAAGTCTGATTTTTGGCTCCTTCAAAAACATGAAAGGAGCATTAATTAATTAGCTAATTAATTAATTTTATGTATTTATGTAGTCAGCCTGTTTTGGGTATTAAAATTCTTCCAAATGGGCATAGTTGGGTGACAGGAAACAACTTAAAATCTGGTTTGCTTTATTTACATATTTCAAAATAGCCATGCTACGTATATTGAAACTCAGCCTACGAGTTCAACAATATGACCAAGAATAACTCACAACTTAAATTTAATAACTAGTTTCCTTTCAGAATATTTTCTTCCATTCTTTGCTCCTAAAACACGTACAGATATTTATATAGCTACAATCAAAGTGCATCTAGAATTTTTAAAATTTATTCTATTACTTTCATTTGCCTATAAATGTTCATAGAAAGATTCATACTCATTGGTAGCCAACAGTTTTTACTAAGGAGTTCCAAAGGTTACTAACATTGAAATAAACTATTACTTCAATACATGAACACAAAGTTTATTACTAAGATGTGAACCTATGGATCAAATTAGGAAAAAAAGTAAACATAACATTATTTTAAGAACTAATATACCTTATTTACTACTAAAACATGAGTCTTTCTACTTGATAGGATGCTATGGCAATAATTATAATAGTCAAGATTTTCTATAGCTTACTGAATCTGAACATTTCTATAACCTTGGATCTCAACCTAAGTGGATTCTTTCTTGATTGAATGACTTTTAAATGAAGTATTGATATGAAATATTAATAATTATAAATTAAATATATTAAATAATAAAGACATCGAGAAATTAAAATAAATAAATTATGTATATTGTTACAGAACTACCCTCCCCTCTTCTCCACATTCACAGCATTCCTGTCAGGTCAAAGCAATACAGTGTATTATTAAATAAATATCAAATGTTAGATAAATATAATAATAATTCAATTATCCTAAGTTGACCTTTCTATACTGTCAACCACCAGAACAAACCCTAATGTACATACATAAAGGCAAAGGGTGTTCGACCAAACAGAAAGAAATGCATACCCTTCACTCATAGGGTGGAGCAACTTTACTTTGTCCTTGAACTCAACTCCAAGGTCTTAGATACAATAATAACTGCTTCCTGGTTTATTGCTAAATCCTCAGTTAACCAAAAGTAAATTGGAAGAGGAAAAATTACAGCAACAGCAGTAAGAAATGGTATTTAAAAAGACTGACAGTGAGGAAAGAAATCTTTAACCATAACAAATAATACTAAATCATTTGCTATCATTTATCAGAACCGACCATGTGCCAGGCACGGTAGAGGCATTTGATATTTCATCCAACTTTTACAAGAGTGCTTCAAGGGAGGCACAATCATTGCCAGTTTACAGGTGGGAAACTACTCACAGTTTCTCAGAGATGGTTTGACAAAGATGGCAGAACAATGATTCAAGAACAAGTCTACTGAACTTCAAAGCTCTTTCTGTGAGAATGAAAAACTGGAGCACTCTGGATACTTTGTTTAGAGGGGAAAATCCTACATACTTTTTACTTCATTAGGACCTCAACGCATTATGAATTTGCATAATACATTTAGATACAGTTATCATGTTGTTTAAGATGGCAAATGGATAAAACATTCTATAAAGTTTCTTATAAAAATTTCTGACAAGTGTATATAAGATCCATATTTCTATAGATTAATTTCATAATAATTTTTGTTCTGTTGATTTTTATCCTTCTAGATGAAAGGAGAATGAAAGGATGTGAGTTTTAAACTGTAACGACCATAAAAATGTTTTGCTTTCAGACTATTCATGTATATTTAAATTGAAATATCAAAAGATGTGATATTTGACACATAACATATTGGTTTAATATTTATAGTTTAATTTAAATCTTCATATAGAAATCGAAAGTCATATACTTTTCATAACCCACTGGCTCAAAACCCTTGCATAGTTAATTAAAACAATTTCTTAAAAATCATAACTTATTAGGGAATTTCTCATTATAAAAAATATGGTTTTCATAACCTTAAGCTCATAATCTCTTAAGAGATCGTGAAAGAAATACTAGAGGTTTAAATATGAAATGTGCAAAAAAGAACTATAAGAGTTCCTTACTTTCTTTTTTCTTCACTTCAATAATACTATGGCCCAAAGCATAATGGATATGTCATAAATCCTTTTAATTTCATACACTAGAAAAAAATGAAAATAATAAAATATATCAAATAACATTAAATTCTTTTTATTGAAACTGAGGATATCCTTGGGTTTAAATGGAAAAAATTAAGTAGTTATCTTATGTTCTTGGTCTAAGGCAAACGTTGGTTTACATGAAAAGTTATTACCACCTTTCTAGGATTCTCTTCCAGTGTTCATTACTGGCAAATGATACGGAGTAAAATAGGTGATCTCCTATTGTTCAAAGGGATATTATTTCTTCAGTGACAATATTTATTTCAGATAGGTGTTCTAATTATATCAGAATCCATTTTCTTTCAGAAATTTTATGTCAACTTATAATAATACATGAATACATTTTTAAAAAACCTGCCTTACTAATTTTCTGTTTGTGAATTGTTTAGGAAGAAGAATTAACATAAATGCTTAGTACATCATCATAAGTAATTTTATCATAACCAGTTCTTCTCCATGGCAATAGTGTCACAGAGAAGATTCCCCTTGGAATGCATCTCAGAAATACATTGCTTAAGAAACACACATTGAAGGGAGTGGGTGTTACAGACTTTGTAATCCAAAAACAGCCCACAACATCTCCATTTTGATTGAAAAAAGATTTTAAAATATATTAAATAGTGTTAAAGTTCATTACAAAACCACTATGTCATTTTAAAGTAACTAACAGGGTAGTATTATTTGCTGCTTTAACATAGGAAATGTACATTTGGCAACCCATCAAATTTCCAGGCCTTCTTTAGAGCTATTATTTCCTTTCATAAATAAAGACCATTCAAAAGCATTTCTACTTGGTCAAAAGCCAACCAGAGTGACATCAAACTTTTTTCACTATTCATAGTGAAAGTCTTGGACTATGCCAGTAAAGCTTTGATTATATTGTCTTCTGTTTCTAACTTTGGAACCTTAAAGAATATCTTTTCCCTATTCTCAAAGAAATTTTACAAAATGCATTGTTCAGTTGATTCATTTCTTCTATAAAAGTGTTTCATGCCTGCCATCTGTATACCCAGTGTTGAGCTACGTACAGAAATATAAAACAACTAAGAAAATTTCTGTCTTGGGAGACTTCACAATCCAGTGAAGCAGAATATATTAAAAATAAACATTTTCATGTGGCAAGTGCTATGTGAACTATCAAGAACAGCTATATTATAGATATGTAATTACACAACCTATCCAAATTTATTCAGGGACCTAGGTGAAAATAGCAACAAATCCTGCCTGAAGAAGGAACACGAAGTAAAAGCTTGAGCTGAGGTTGGGAAAGTGAATAGAGGCTAACATGTTCCAGGCATAGTAAACAGCAAGCATTTGGAGGTATAAGAGAATGTAGTACATTCAGGAAACTGCAAGATGTTCAAAGTTGTTAAAGTAACACATATGAGTACTGGTCTTATAAGCAATGAAGATCCAACAAGGCCTTTGGTAAATGATGAATACAAGTCAAGTCTATATATTATAATGTTAATTTGCTTTATCAACAATTTTAATTGAGCATCTACTGTGCCTGGCCTTTTGTTAGACCATGGAGAAATAATTACGACCTAGCACAATGACTATTCTCATGAGGAAGATAAATCTTAAACAAACAAAAAAAAAAAGTAATAATTTCAGGTGTACAATTTTATGCGGGGTAGCCAAATCAAGAGAAGTCATAAGGTTTTAATATCTAATTTAAAACATCAATATTTTCATTTATGTTTTATTTTACGGGTTACCATCAATTGAAATTTTTACTATTTTTCCTCTACTTACCTCTGCACTATAGCTTAATAATAACTGAGGCCAACTATTCCCATTTTGTTTTCATAATGTTTTGGTTTTTTTTAACCTGTTTATTATGCCAATAAACTATTGTCTATTTGGGAAGAGCGGACCTCCATACTATTCAGACACCTAAACCATATTCATTATACATATCTACATTAATTCAAGTCTCATTTACACATCATTAAAGGTTTGCGATTTTCTTCATAAAATTACATGTGTTTTTTTTTAATTTTATGTTCTAACAGGCTGCTGCTGATATATAACATCTCTAATTTAAAACACAAAGTACAGCACTGTAGGTTCTATGGGAACATCAAGGCAGGTGAAGGATTTTAAACTAAGAGTTACGAAAAAAAGTTTAGTTGTCCTCAAAATATTTTAAACATTTATTTCAATAAAAACAAACTAGTCATATCTCTTTATGAATGTGATTATCTACTCTTCATTCCTGAAATTAACTTCACTTGGCTTTTTACTAACTCATAAACATATTAAGATAATCCTGACTTGTTTTTTTTTAATTTTTTAATGTTTATTTATTTTTGAGAGAGAGACAGAGTGAGAGCAGAGGAGGGGCAGAGAGAGAGGGAGACACAGAATCCGAAGCAGGCTCTGGGCTCTGAGCTGTCAGCACAGAGCCGGACACAGGGCTTGAACTCACAAAATGAAAGATCATGATCAGAGCCAAAGTTGGATGCTTAACCAACTAAGCCACCCAGGCACCCCTGACTTGTGGTTTTCCTAAACAGTAGTTTACTACTTCTCATTTCAGATTTATACATCAAAATCCATTTCAGTTGAGACTCAATTTAAATTTTTTATTTTCAATTATTTAATTTTCTTTTTATTTAATAAGTGAATATCACTTCCCTTGGCTTCTTCCCTTTGTGTGGTAATTAGAAGGACTAAGATCCAGACCCATTTTTTTCTCTATTAAGTAATTGTATGACACTGTAAAAACCATCTAGCCTGTCTGAATTCTAATTTCATTATATTTATATTAATATATTACAACCGATTTTTTAGTTCCCTTATATAAACCTCTAATTGTCTGTTCATACATTTTTGGTGAACTGATCAATTAGTCACTTTTTCATTCAACATTCATTCAAAACACTAATTTAACACCTTAATCTATGCCAGGAATTATACCAAGTATATGTCATGGGGGGAGAGGCACTCCCCATATTTTGATTCTTCTGTTTATTTGTGACATCAAGATAGCTCTTATCTCTTTAAATAGAGCTCTCTTAAAAGATAGATTATTTTCTTATGATTATTTTTTTGATTGACGCAGTTTTCATCATACAGCTTATTTGAATTTTCAAGTTATTTTGATACTGTAACTAGTATGAACTGAAGTATGTTCCCCCAAAATTCATATGATGAAACCCTAATCTCCAATGTGACTGTATTTGGAGTTAGAGCCTTTAAGGAAGTGATTAAGATTAACTGAGGTTCTAAGAGTGGGGCCCTAATCCAATAGGACTAATGTTCTTACAAGCAGAGGAAGAGAAAATCTGAGTGCACACATAGAGGAAAGTCCATGTGAGGACAGAGTGAAAAAACGGGCCATCTTCAGGCCAGGAAGAGAGGCCTCACCAGCAACCAACCTTGCCAGCACCTTGATTCTTAGAATTCCAGCCTCCAGAACTGTGAGATAATAAGATTATGTTGTATAAGTCACCTAGTCTGTGGTATTCTGTTATGACAACTCAGGGAGACTAAGATAGTAACAGGAGATATACACTTTAATGTAAAATTAAGAGAATGATTTTAATCAGAGTAGGTTTTTCCAATTAGTTGAAAATGACACCAATACATTACAAGAGCTATAACTTACACAGGTTATAGACTCCTCTTTTCCTACTGAAATTCACAAAAAGTCTGCACTTCTCAAACAAATGAGACTGCTTTTTTTGGACATTTTAATGAGCTCTTTTAATTTCATTTGATATTTAAATGTGGGTGGATGTTCCTCAGGTATGTTCTGACTCTTTTATAGTATCTTAATTCAGGGGCACCTGGGTGGCTCAGTCAGTTAAGCGTCTGACTTAGGCTCAGGTCACCACCTCACGGTTGTGGGTTTGAGCCCTGTGTTGGGCTCTGTGCTAACAGCTCAGAGCCTGGAGCCTGCTTCAGATTCTGTGTCTCTGTCCCTCCTCCACTCATGCTGTCTCATTCTCTCTCTCTCTCTCTCTCTCTCTCTCTCTCTCTCTCTCAGAAATAAACATTATAGTATCTCAATTTAATTTACTCTACGAGTTTAATTTTAATCTAAATGCTGATATTTTCTATTTATCATCTGCTGATGTATCTCCAGAACTGAAAGCCAGTTCAGTAAAACACATGCTAGACACATACGTTTTTTTGTTCTCTGAGCATGTGTATCTACACATATGCAAAAGTGGACTCACTATCCCCCTTCACATGAGCTAATCCTTCTGTGTTTATCATTCCTGGGAATAAAATCATTATATATCTAATGTATCACATTCAAGATATCTTCACCATTCTTGATTCATCTCCAACTGCTGAATTTAATAAATTTCTAAGTTCAGTAAGGTCTATGCCCTAAGCATATCTCGAATTTTATCTTCTCAATCTTTACTGCACGTACCACATTTAGGCAAACATTATCTCTAATTTCTAAGTATTTCTCCCTCCAGTTTCACTCCTCATGTCCCTGCATCCATTCCTCACAGGAGAGCTTTCTACGTTCCAAATTGCTCACTTACTTCAACAGCTCCCTGATGCCCCAAAATAATGTTTAAATGTTTTGATGAAGTTTAGAAAATGCGTCATAATCTGCCTCAGGTTACTACCTCTGTCTCTTATCCCAATTCTTACTACTCTATTTTTTTAGTCATGTTCAACTTATGTTTAAATAATTCTTGTGTCTAGGGGCACCTGGGTGGCTCAGTTGGTTAAGCTTCCTACTTTTGATTTCAGCTCAGATCATGATCTCCCAGTTCATGAGTTTGAGCCCCACATTGGGCTCTGCGCTGACAGTGTGAAGCCTGCTTGGGATTCTCTCTTTTCCTCCCTCTCTCTGCCTCTCTCCTGCTCAATCTCTCTCTTTCTCTCCAAATAAATAAATCATAAATAAATAAATAAATAAATAAATAAATAAAGTGTCTTAAAAACTTAATAATAATTCTAATGTCTTAAATGGGCAACAGTAATAATTATAGCAAACTCTGTAATAATAATGATAGTAATAATAGATGAAAGCATATTTTTGGACCACTTCCTTTTGGCTAGTAATGCACAAAAACATATATACACAAGCATATCAAATCTCCAAAATATAATTTTATATAAAAAACATTATCATTGGAATTTACCAGAGTCTTCAATCTTAAATGACCTCTCCAAAACAGTTCATCATTAGAATTCTAACCTAAGTCTATTGGACACTGATGTATGAGGCTATACTGACTTCCATGCATTCTTTTGCCTCTATGCTTTATATGGTTCCCTCTACCCACAAATCTTCATCCCCTTTTTACATCCTTTACTCTTACTTTTTTAAGGTTTCAGACATCAATTCCATGATCAAACCTTCCAAGATAATGCCCCTTCCCAACAAATGATGACTTAACCTCCCCCCTATTTGATATTAGGCAAAGACACTATATTTATTATACATTTGTTACACATATCCTATAGAAATACATTTTAAATTATATGCATGTATATACAAGCATGTGTTTACACAGACATGCATGTATATTTATAAATATGAAACAGAAACATTTGTAATAGGTTTTAGAATTGCTTACTGTTGAAACTTCACCCTGTTTTAACATTGTTTATTTTGTTAATTTAAATTCTCCTGCTTCAATATTCCTTAATTAAAATGTATTAGTGGTCAATATTTCCTTGAAAGCTAGTCAAGAAGTCTTTATTCATGCATAATTGCTTTGCAGATAATAGTAGGGGGAAACAATCAAACAGCTGCAAATTAGACCTCTATTGGGATATTTTAGCACATTTTTTGTCCATGTGGTTAATTAGAAATCAGCCCATATAATGGTATAAATTTGGGTTACTTTACTAAACAGCCATGTGGTGCAGATGTAGCTCTCTATTCATTTTCTCTCCTTTTGGCTCTTTCCCTTTGCCTCTGCTTCTGCCTTTCCCTCTGGTTCTCTCTCTCCCTCCCAAGTTGCTGCAATATTTTCTAATACATAGGCTAGAAAAATTTGCATTTTCAAAGGAAGTTTACTTAATATTGGTAAGAGCTTTGCAGAACAAATATCACTCTATGAAAGTATCCTTCTAGTTCTTAAAAAATACCATTAATTAGGGGTGCCTAAGTGGCTCAGTCGGTTGAGCGTCTGACTTCAGCTCAGGTCCTGATCTCACAGTTCATAACTTTGGGTTCACGAGTTTGAGCCCCTCATCAGGCTCTGTGCTGACAGCTCAGAGCCTGAAGCCTGCTTCAGATTCTGTGTCTCCCTCTCCCTCTCTTTGCCCTTTCCCCACTTATGTTCCAACGTTCTCTCTCTCTCAGAAATAAACATTAATTTTTTTTAATACCATTAATTAGACCATAGTCAGAGTAAAACACATGTTTTATAAAAATTAGAACATGATGCTCTCTGTTTAATTCTCAGGACTAACAACACTATATAAATTGTTTAAATTATATCAATGGACCTGTAGCACAAAGAAGATTGAACTGCAGGGTAAAAGCTATCTAAAGCCCATACATTATGAAAATAACAGAGATACCAATTAATGTTTAATGTAGAAAGCTGAATATGCATGCCAAAAGTTAGGTTTTACCATTAAAATATAAAAATAGAATTGTGATTTAAACTACATTAAAAGAAAGTAAAACTATAACAATCAAAGAAAGGGTATAAAAAATAAAGAGAAACAAAAACTCTATAAAATAAAATTAATGAATACTATTCTAGATATTTGTCAAATATGTTAATCACACGTAACTTGAGAGTAAGACAAGAATATGTCTTTCAAAATACCTAATGATATGATCTTTACACAAGATATACATAAACATAATGTTAACATAATATTACAAAGTATTTGAGTAGAAAATGTGATAAGAAAATATAAGTATTAACCAGAGTAATATTATGGAAGCTCTATTAATATCAGTAAAATAAGGCAAAAGTATTAATAAAGTTTGTCATTACTTTATAATACAGAATAATTTTTTTTTAGGAAAACAAGGAAGATTTATATGCCAGTTAGTGTTCTTAAGTACATTACATGCATTATCCTAACTAATCCAAAAAATACTCTATGATTTGGATATTATTAATACTCCCATTTTATACATAATGAGGCTGAAGGACAGAAAGGTTAAACTATGGTTACACACCACTGTGTGATGGAGAGTCTCTCACTCTCCCCCAATATTTATCTAAGGAATTGAAATCAGGATTTCAAAAAATATTAGCCCTTTAGTGTTCAGTGCAGAATTCTGTGGATAGAACTGAAATTCTATCAACAGATGAATAAAGAAAACATGGTACATACATATAACTGAATATTATTCAGCCATGAAAACAGAAGAAAATCTTGCCATGTGACAATGTGGATGAACACGGAGGACATACACATTTCACGTAAGTGAAACAAGCCAGTCACAGAACGACAAATACTGCATAATTTCACTTCGGTGAGGTATGTCGGATAATCAAATCACAGTATCAAAGAGGAAAATGGCAGCCACTAGGGGATGAGAGTGAGAGAAAATGGGAGTTTCTAATCAAATCAATTAGAGACATGCTATACAACACTGTCCCTACAGTTAAGAATACTGTATTGCACACCTAACAAATTAAGGGCCTCGAGCCCATGATAAGTGCTCTTACCACCATAAAATAAAATAGATAAAGTTTGAAATTCTCCTTGAAGCACTATTAATGAGCTTGTCTACCTTGTTCAGGATTATGTAAAGTGATGATTTTCATCTGGTCTGACTGGTCACACCATTTGACTAAGATACCATGCCCACACCTTGGCTGGCTCGTAACCGGAAGAGAAGTTCGTCCTGTGCAATCAAGGAACTACCTTGAGGGGATGCACTGAAATGTTTTCCATGCAGGCTGTGCATGCTTTATCTTACTGTGTCATATTTTCTACAATCATTAAAACTTTATGTGAATATACATTGTATATTACTCAATACTGAGTAATCTTGTGTCTCTTTAATTATGCAACCCTAAATAATCACTATGATTCTTCACCAGACATCATTCAAAATATAGATTCTTAATACTAAATTCCTAAAAACAAAAACAAAAAAAAATAATTTAAAGCCTTTAGAAAACATCCAGAATAACACCTTATGAGGTCAGGGTAGAGAAAAATATCTTTTAAAACACCTTTTAACTAAAAATATCTTTTTTAACTTTTAATATCTTTTAAAATATCCTTTAACAAAGTTCAAAACTCTGAAAAAAAGATTGGTTAATTTTAGGAATTATATTTTAACTCTATAAATCCAAAGACAAAAAAGTAAAGGTCACAGAGTGAGCAAAGATACTTGTGACATATATAAAATAAGTAATATCAAGAGATTATTAGATGCTTCTTGAAATGAACAACAATAACAAGAACAAAAAAAACAGCCTAAAAAATAATTAGGAAATTGTATGGAAGGCTGATTTCCAGAAAAAGGAGGCCTGAATGCTAATAAGTATGAAAAATATCTGTATCCTTACTAGCAATTAAAAATAACAAATAAAAATTATGCCATTATAGATCTTTTGATCCTTTTAACTGGCAAAAAGAAGATAATTGACAAAAAAACATTAGATCCTTCTGATTGGCAAAAATACCAACTGTTGACAAAGACATGGGAAACAAAAACTAATACGCTTATTAGAGTAAAATTTGACACAACCACTGTGAAGAGCATTTTGGCAATACTGAGTAAAGCTGAAGAAGCACTTCAAGAGTGAGACTGAGTAATTCCACTTATTTTTTTTTAATTAATGTTTATTTATTTTTGAGAGAGAGAGAGAGAGTGTGAACAGCAGAGGGGCAGAGAAGGAGACACAGAATCCAAAGCAGGCTCCAGGCTCTGAGCTGTCAGCACAAAGCCTGACACAGGGCTCAAACCCCTGAACCGTGAGATCACGACCTGAGCCAAAGCGGGATGCTTAACCAACTGAGCCACCAGACACCCCAATTCCACTTCTAAATGAATACATTAAGAAAAATATTACAGGTGTACACACAGACATGTACATATATATTCATTATTTCCTGGTAGAAAATTAGAAAAAAAGTTTTGGCATCAATATTCATTCACTAGAATATTATACTGCAGTTGAATAAGTAAAATAAATCTTCATGTACTAACTTAGACAACTTTAAAAACTTTATGTGGAATAAAAAAATAAGTAAAGTTGCAAGAAGATAGAGTTTCATACTATTTCTGTAATTATTAAAATACAAAAATACTATATATGATTTGTGCATATGAAAACAAGTAACAAATGCACCAAAATGTGGATAACAAAAATTTTCTCTCATTGACAGTCTATCAAATGCCATTTGTCCAATGCAATAAATTTTTATAAAATTGTTTAATTATAATTATTAATTAAAAATTTAATTATAATAGCACTAGATATTATAGATACATAGGTATTAATATCCAGGAGGTGTAGGGAATGGATTATTACAGAAATATAACTATTTTCATTAAAAGCAATATATAAGCTACCTTCAACTAATGGGAAAATCATACATTCTTGACTTCTAACTAATAAAAGCTAACATTTATAGGATGCTTGCTATAGGCTACTTACTTTTCTACAGGCTTTATAAATACTAACTCACTTAATATGGAGAGAAATACCATGAGGCATATGAAGATTACAAGTGAGAGAAAAGACCGGAAGCATTTAGGAAATTTTTCAAGGTTGCATAACTATTAAGTGACTGAGCTGAATTTCAAATCCAGACAGTCTACCTATGCTATTAACTATATACTCTACTGAATCTCAATGTGCCTCAAACACAAGTTGACTTTTACTTGTCATTGGGACCTCTAGTCACTCAAATAACTCAGAATTTGTAATTCAACAAATGGAAACCAACCCTCTCAAAAGAAATATTATCTACTGGACCACTTGGAATTTCTCAGATTATTATGTATTGTTGATTATCATTATTACTGCCTTCTTTTGTTAATTTGTTCTCTTGTTTTGCTATGAGTTTATAATTATTTGTTTTATGTCACTCTGGATGTGGCTCTGTTTCTAGGATGAGGCTGGGCCAATATTCCCACTTATTTCTGCTGCCAATAACGAAGAGTTAGAAAGATCCTATTCACGCATGTTATTATTTTCAATGTAAATAGTTAGCCACAGCTGCTGCAATTTTCCCAATTGTATGAGAGAAAAATGAGGCAGGGAGATGAGGGCACAAATACATCTATCAGCTCTCTAGGCATTCAAAATAAAATATGAAAAGAGACCAAGTAACAATAATTTGCTTCCGTGGCACCAAACTACATAAATTCTATCAATACCTGACTGACATACACGATAAGCATAATCATAAGATAGGCTTGTAATTCACATTTTTTTTTTAAAGTTGACACTTGCATGGGATTTTTTAGAAATGTTCTACTGAATTACCCCACCCAACCAGTTAGTAAGCTGAAGAACAATAACATAATTTCTTTAGTTATCTAATAAAAAAGTCATTTAAACACATTTTAAACAGGTAACTTAGAATAACATTGAATGACTTAAAAAGTTAGTTGACCAAAAATACATATGATTAAAAATATTCTATCTTCAATTTAAGACTTGGGAAATGGATCCATGTTAATTTATGACTCTAGTTCATCCATTTTCAGTGTGTATAATATTCAACTTTATGAATACACTACCATTTGTATGTCCATTCTACTGTTAATGGATACATAGGTGCTTCCTTTAATTTTCTTGTTTTTTATGAATAATGCTCTTTCCAAGAACTTTTAACATATATTCTTGGGAGCATATGAATATACAGAATAGGGGCACCATTTACATGAAGTTTTAAAACAAGCAAAACAAGAATATATTATTAAATAATGCATGTATATAGTAAAACTATAAATATTGAATAATAAAATATATAAAGTATAAATATATATAATATAGAAAATATACAAAAATATTGAAAATTAAAACACCAAAGTCAAAAAAATGAAGAAAATAAAACCCCAAAGTCAGGGCAGCAATAATCCCAAGGAAAGAAAGCGTTCATAGAGGATTTTAACTACACTGCCTTGTTTTGTTAGTAAAAGAGGATATAGGGGGCACCTGGGTGGCTCAGTTAGTTGAGCGTCCGACTTCGGCTCAGGACATGATCTCACAGTCCGTGAGTTCGAGCCCCGCGTCGGGCTCTGTGCTGACAGCTCAGAGCCTGGAGCCTGCTTCAGATTCTGTGTCTCCCTCTCTCTCTGACTCTCCCCCATTCATGCTCTGTCTCTCTCTGTCTCAAAAATAAATAAATATTAAAAAAAAATTAAAAAAAAGAGGATATAGATATGTGTGTGTCTGCTCTCCTATTATCTCAACATTTTTTATATTCCCAAATACTCCATCAAATTACAAAAAGTTGATGCCTTTAGGTGAACATGTAAAGGTAAAAAAAAAAAAATATATGAAGCTAAAATTTTTTTCCCTCTTGAGATTTCATAAAAATGATTTGGTAAACTGTTATTTCTTTTTTCACCAAAGCTGTTGGTTACATGTCACCATTTGTGGTAAGTAGCTTCTGAAATGACACCCCCCCCCCCGCCATGATTCTCTCCTTCTGGCATTCAGGTCCTCAGGTAAGCTTCTCCCTTTGAGTGTGGGCTAGACCTAGTAACTCACTTCTAACAACCAGAATATAGCAAAAATAATAGGATTTCACATCAAAGATAATGTTCTAAAGATTCTATGACTTTCTTCTTGGGTGCTCACTCATGTGCTCTTGCTGGCTTGCTCTAAGGGAAGCTGGTTATCATGTTGTGCCACCATGTGGCAAGGAACTTTTGTCTCTAGGGACCAGCCAGGGAGGTTGTGAAGTTGCCAAAAATCATGAGTAAGCTTTGAAGAGAATCTCTTTCTCTCACTTATACCTGGAGATGACTGCAGTCCTGGATGACTACTTGGTGACAGCATTCTGAGAGCCTCTGAGCATGACCACCTAGCTGAGCCACGATGGGATTCCTGACAAACATAAAACTGGGAAATAATAAATGTTATTTTAAGCCACTAGGTTTGAGGGTAATTTGTTAGTCAGTAATAAATAACACCCTATTCTTAGGAAAAGAACATAAGCTGGACTATGAAATGTAAAAATATTTCTATCAGGAAAGTAAAAAAGAATAAAAATGAAATTTCTTAATATATTCAAAAAGATGATTAGCAAAGATAATTTCTAGCATGACAGAGTGAGGAGATCAACAAGTTCTCAAATCCTCTCCCCAGAAAGCAACAAACATTATAAAACTCCAATTCCAAAATTGATCTAGGCTATACCACAAACTAAGAAACATTTATTCACAAAAAATACTGAACTTCAGACAAAAATAGCATAAATCTGTGGTGTTGATGCTTGTGGCTACTCCCCTACCCCAACCAGGCTCTATCTTCATGGAAGTCTAAGCAAGCCTTGGAAACACATTGCACGACTGTTGCCAGAGACAGTTCACCTGACTGAGGTGTTTTCAGTTAAAGGCAAGCACACAGGAGCACCAGAAGCTCTGGTATCCTGAGTTTGCAACCCTGATTTCATCCTATCCTCCTGTGGCACACATTCTCTGTCTTTATATGTCTCTGCATCTCTCTGTGTCTGTCTGTCTGCCTCTCTGTCTCTGTCTCTCTCTCTGATCGGTCTCTCTCTCTCTCTCTCTGTCATACACACACATACACACACACGCTTTCACAAATACATATTAAAATTTATCAACAATGGATTATCAGTTGCTGCTACTATAGCCCCTCAAGGAACAGGGGCAGTTTAAGCCATCGTATTGCTCCTTTATAAAAATATTCCCCTAAGAATGACTTATCAAGAAAGCATTGGATATTATTGCCTCCCAGAGTCACGCAATATAGCTGGCTCTCCTTATGGCTGTCCAGAATCACAAGAATTGGCAAAAATACTATTTCTGGCAACCATAGCTGCCGATATTGAGTCAGCAGTCATTTCTATTCCTCCTAGAATAACATAAAGATAGTCTGAATCCATTCACATTTCCTCCTCCTAATCACCTCTTTAACAAAAAATGCCAATAAATGATTTGCAGGTTTAATGATTGAAAACATGCCAGTGCCATTAGGCAAACAAGTATCATTTAATTTTAAGCCTAGAATTATTTTCCTAAATCATAAAAATAGCTACCACATTTCAATTTATATTTAAGTCCTTAATGCGAGAGGCAGAGTTCAGGCACACGGTTTCTGAAGAGTACAGACAAGCTTTCAATCACCTTGTCAGGTAGGAGATGGACTTAATATGTCTGGAATCATTTCTGGTGGTCTTTCCCACTGATCTGGTGATAATTAACACTGAAAACCCATCTCAACGTAGCAAATAAAAAGAGATAATGAGGCTGTGTTCTAACACCCTAGTAAAATGTCACTCTTTCGATTGCTTCTCTGGAATTTCACTTGTCTGCCAAGTCCCATTGTTCCTCTCATTTATCTGTTGCTTTTGCTGTAGGGTAGTGGCAACATCTTACAGAAGTGCTTGGATTTCTGGCTTCTGTTTTTACTAAGGCCCTGATAAATTCAAATCAGTTTGACCTATCAAAACATCTAAAATGAGGCTAGAGTTGATCCTGCACAAATTGAAAAGCACGGCATCTTCTTTTTGTTTTCATGTAATGTCTGGAAAATGACCACTTTGCTGATCTAGGAGTCAGAACCTAATGCCCCTCTGCAACGCTGCTGTGGCAAAATAGCATGAATGTGTAATGAGTCTCACTGACAGCAATATACACAGCCTCCCAGGACAGCGAGCCAGGTCCAAATCAATTACATGGGTGGGAAGGCCTGCCTGTCCCTCTGGGCTGAAATATTAGGCAGTCAAGACATGTTGTACTGTATTAACACATCTGTTTTCAAGGTGTGTGTTCTTTGGAATTTTTCTCATACCCTCTGGTGGAAATACATAAATATCAGCAAATGCAATAAATTGCTTCACACATCAACTTGAATGTAAGGTCAAAGTTCTCAGAAATGACACAATCCTTAAAATATTATCTTTGGCTATATAAAAAAAAATGAATGCATCTCCACAAGATTGCCATATCTGTATGACATTATGTAACAGTCTTGTAAGGTTCCGAGGATCATGACGGCATAGAAACTATTGAGTATTTTTCACTTTCTCTCCTTAACAAAAAGAATTTTATCAACAGAAATGTTTCCAATGGGGCGGGGGGGGGGGGGGAATGTCTGAGTACAGAACTATCTAAATCAATTTTCTCTCCACATTCACAGCAGAATATAGCTATGATTCGCTAGAGTAATATAGTGGAAAATCCAATGTAGGAGACTTGTATGGGCACTGGAGTTTTAAATCTTATTACACTACCTGGTTTGAAACAATATAGTTAGGGGGTCAGTTAGTATTTTTTTTTCCCCATTACAACCTTAGTTTTCCAGGAGGCACTCATTCAAGCAACTGTTTTAAAATGCATCAATCAGGTTGAGATTTGCCCCACAAGCTGTTACATGAGATTTAGGGAATGTGGACAGTTTTTTGACTGAATTTTTAAAAGTTTAAAATTACTTACAGTTTCTGAAATATTTGTAGCACCTGAATTTATTTGTAGTAACTGAATTTAGCTAATGTATTTAGCTAATTTAGTTGTGTGTGTGTGTGTGTGTGTGTGTGTGTTTGTGTTTCCCCTCAGGACTTGAGTTTTATGTATATTAGCACTTCACAAATTTGAAGACAATATGAAGACCCTAAAAATCTACAATAATGTTCTTTCTTATATTTCTTTTATGAAAGTAGTTTAAAGTATCCTTTACAGACTACTCAAAAGATAAACTAATCCCACTTATTTTATTACAAGGGAACAAAAACTGCTCCCTATATAAACATAATCATTACTTTCTGAATCTTAAAAAAAGTGGTTTTTGAGAAAATGTTAGAAAGTTTATCCACCAATTCTACAGTATCTATTATTAGAAAAGGCTATCTTAGCACCATCTTTATGTTTTCAGGTTTGGTTGTCACATATGCAATTTAACATCTTCATTTGATTAAAGTATCTATTAGCTGCTTCTATTTCATCCAAAACTCTTCACTAGAAAATGATTCTACGTCCATGAAAACAACAGATTACCAAACTAAGAGTAGTAATTCTTTCTGAATTTTCCCATTAATAATGAATTGCTACTTCTCCACTTGTTTTTTTTATCTGCTGGTCAATCTGTGTAATTTGTTAACGCATTTTAGTTAAATGGTAGATCTGATGTACCGCAACCAAGAAATACTTAATAATTTCACATATTCAGTTAGCTTTCCTTCTCAAAGTCAGAACACAGTAAAATACCTACCCATGGAGCACTTGGTGAGTGAGTGGGAAAGCAGAGAAACCTAGATGCTAATCAAAGGTACAGATTACTACAGCTCATGTAAATGAAAAAAAGCCACCTTAGAAAATAAGTAACTGCATCTTATGGAGCCTACTGGAGAAAGCAACCACGATGGCTATGCAATAAATGAGATCTCTTCATTTAAAATCTAAGCTGCACAAATACAAACACTGAGAACTTTCTGCAATTAGCTGTTAACAGTAAGGCAAGGCAATGACAATACCAGTGCAGGTAAGTGTGACCAGGAGAGATTTGTGCCAGAACAGAAGAGAAACATTTACTTTGCTAATTCTTTGGGAAGGGGTATAGAAATTACTATTAGATTTCCAGTATATATTGTTCAGAGTTCACTGTATAAAACTACATTTATTCTAGCTATAGAAAACAAGTGTATACTAATTATTTCAAAAGATATGTTCAATTATTTTCAGTTAACTATTAAAGGTTTCAGTTAAAGATCGAACCATGTATTACTGACTCTGGCAATGGTGTCCTCCAACTAGCCACCTGCAAAAACAGATTGGTAATCAATCACTGTTGCGCATCAACACTTTCCTCTGGACTCGCCAGCAGTCCTGTGGGTTCAAATGTAGGTACCATCAATACAGTTTACATGTAAATCTCCTGTTAGAGCTATCTGAAGCCTATCATCACACGGTTTAAAATCCCAACTCCTGTGACTCTTAAATTATTTGGTGACATTCTTAATCATACACTAAGACTTAGCTCAAGTAGTATCCTTCTTAGAAAGCTCCCCAGCCACCTCTGACAGAGTTAAATTTCAGTCCTAATGTACCCTTGTTTATATTCTGTGACAACTAGAACAGTGGCAGTAGTCACATAGTAGCAACACTAACAGCAGAAATAATCCATATTATTGGACACTTAATATAACTTTTTATCATATTATCATATAGATTCTAACCTATAACCACTCTGTTTGCTAAGTACCATACCACTAACAACTATCTTAATATTTGGAATCTTAACTATTGTCCTACAGCTAGTTAGGGTGAAATTCAGACTTGGACTCATCTGTCTAGAGTCAGAGATATTAACCATATGACTCCATATCCATCCTCATTATTCTGATCTTTTTTTCAGCATCCTATTAGCTTTTTGAGGATGTAGAATGTATCTCCCTGCTTGTCTTTGATCTCTCAATGTGCAGGGCAAATTAGAAAGTAGTGGTTGTCATGGTCCCCACTTCATGGGGAGCTGTATTACATGAGATAATACATGGGAAGGGTTTAGTTAGGGTAGTACATCTCCAATATAAGCATACAGAAAGCTATTGCTATGTGCTAGGAAACAATGAATGACAGAATGAATTATGTGCCCAAATATGTATTCTCCCCATGTATGTGTGGGAGTATGTATGTATTCAGGGAGTGATAAAACTGCCTACTTTTCTTTTGATACATCTTGGTGGCTCCTTCAGATAGTTCCTGAAAATGGCATTTTAATACCTTGTCACAATTTTTTATAAAATTGCTTTAACCATATTATAAAAATAGGAGACTTGAGTTAGAAGACAGGCTTCTCAATAGAAGACTTCCATTAATTTAGTTGGGGTATATTCATCAAACGGTCATTTTAGTTAGACTAACTGGATGCAATACTTTTCAGATTAGCCACTGACATAAAGATCAGAAAAATTTAAGTCTCTTCAGAATAGGTATCTTGCCCAGCCAGCACAGTGTACCACAAAGGAATGTACAAGAAATTTTTCTAGGTAATTATCATATTTGTATTTCCATTTTTATATGATATCTTGGACAATAAAATTATATTCTGGTAAGAGAGCTGAAAATATAACTGAAAGAGAATCCCTAGACACAGTAACAATGTTTCTAAGTTTTTGGAAGTACAAGACTGATTTAATAAAGTAACAATTTCAGAAGGTCCATGTTCAAGTTCATTCAGAAGAATGTGTATTATTAATTAATTTTCCATTTTTCTTTGGCTGCATAACCAGAAATAAAGGATTTTACAACAAGTGTTTTTAAAATAGCTTTACTACTTTACTATGTATATATTGCATACAGAAAATTTATTCAGTTGTGTTTCTGATGAGGGATTTCAGTTAGTTTATCCAATTTGGTATTTTTTTTTTTTTTTTTTTTGCCTTTTACAGTATTCAAGCATGAAAGTTTTTGTGCCTTTTAAAAATACTTATCTTAGGATCATTCCTTTGTCTAAGAGGGAGTACTATAGAGTTCTCATTAGACTAGGTTAACAGGCCCTTTAAGCCTTCTCTAGGAAGCAGTTTCAAGATAAGCACTTGGTTATGATGAAACAAAGCAATCAGCCCACAATAAACCAGGAAACCACACACACACACACACACACACACACACACACACACACACACACACTCTGTAGCACTGAACTGAAGATTCAGATAAAGGGACAACATGTAAAGATGGTTTTAAGTTATCTAGGGTTGCAATTTGGTAATTAGATGCATCGCTGTCTCTCTGTCTCTGTGTCTCTCTCTGCAACAACTCTACAGGTTATAAATACTATTCTTTTTTTTAGCAATAAAATCCCAAGTTTAAAGACACTTTCCCAGAGCCATTTATCTGTTAAACATTGAGACAGGATGAACAAATGCACTGCTTGTGTTTTCTAGTACAACATATCCCTTTCTGACTTATTTTATGTAGTCTGGAATGATTGTGATATGAATGTGTCTGATATAAGACACAAGCTCTCACTTTTTCTCTCCTGTTCATTAAAGTATGGATCCCTGCATTTCAGCACAGACTTCAGTATATTGGTCAAACAAAGACAGTACACATTCTATTTAAAACAAGCAGTGTGAAAGTTTTCATTCTCTCACCTTCAAAGTGCATTTTTTTCACACATACATTAATTATAATTTGAGTTTCAGTGATTGTATTTAATTCTTCAGATTTCCTTCAGTGTTGGCAATAGTTCCTACATTTATTGAACTACCATGAAAAGCAACAAAATTATCAACAAAATTATGGCCTAATAGTTCAAAGATAATTAATATCACCATTTAAATAGGGGACAGAAGAAATATTCTTATGTCCCCTAGGAACATATTTAAAATCTTAAAATTAATTTAAAATTTCAGTCTCTGAAAACACCTATTAACAAAATGTGAAGACATTAAGGCCCGGAATCTATACTAGATCTCACTGCAGGGTGTATTTGATAAACTGGTTTTATTGCACTACATGAAAATGATTAACAGGAACTTACATCTACAAAGTTTAATTATCCTCATATTAAGGTTTCATTTGATATTCAGATCAGAAAGTAAACTGCTAATTTAAAAAGTAAAAGTATATAAGAATGAGAAGTTCAAAGAGTTCATTGACTTTTGTTATATATATCTCCAATAGGAATTTAAATGCTATTGCAACAAGAACTCAAAGTTTGCTGCAGTCTGTAACTGACAACTGAGTCAAGAAGACAGCCAAGGAACTTGTAAGTAAATTATATTTTCTCTTCAATCTGTGGATGACATCATAAGTGCATGAGACCTGTAGAAAATAGCCATAAGAAGTCATCTAAAAATTATGCCTACCAAAGGAAAATAATAAGTTAAAAACTGCATTTAAAACAAAGGTAGGGGCGCCTGGGTGGCTCAGTTGGTTAAGCGGCTGACTTCGGCTCAGGTCATGATCTCACAGTCCGTGAGTTCGAGCCCCACATCAGGCTCTGTGCTGACAGCTCAGAGCCTGGAACCTGTTTCGGATTCTGTGTCTCCCTCTCTCTCTGACCCTCCCTCATTCATGCTCTGTCTCTCTCTGTCTCAAAAATAAATAAACATTAAAAAAAAATTTAAAAACAAAGGTAAAACTTACACAAATAGAAACCTCAGCAAATTATGATTTTTGAACATTCTAATATCACGACTAATTTTAATTTAACGACAGTTTCTTATACATCCTATTTTGCTACATACCAGACATTCAGACTTTATAACTATAATTAGTTTATATATAGTTTTATATTTATAGTAATATAATCATATATATGATGCTATATATATGCTTATAAGATATATTTTCAAAATAAGAAAATATTTACATAAGGACTTTGTGAACTATTTAATTTCTAAGAATACTGTATTCATAAAAATATATGTTCTGCTTTTCATTAATGCTTTTCAGGGAAAGACTGCTAAACTAAAAACTTTTCTCTTGGATAGAGAAATTTATGTAAAACACTAAGTACATCATGTGAAACATTCACTACTCATTATATATTACAAGAGATGTAATAAGTAGTTGTAGTAGTAATAGTATAATAATATAAGAAGAAACAGCAATAATAGTTTTTTTTTTTTAATGTAGTCAACACAGAAAGAGATAACCCTATCTTAATACTGTAGCAGATCATTAAATGATCACTTGCTATGTCTTAACACATCAGGTCAAGACTTGATTTGCATTTTGTTATTTAATTCTCATGAGATACTTGAGATTAAGAAATCATTATTCCCATTTATTTTTTTAATTTTTTTAATTTAAAAATTTTAAAATGTTTTTATTTATTTTTTGAGACAGAGACAGACAGAGCATGAGCAGGGGAGGGGCAGAGAGAGAGGGAGACACAGAATCCAAAGCAGGCTCCAGGCTCTGAGCAGTCAGCACAGAATCTCTGCTCCTCCCCCACTTCTGCACCCCACCCCTCTCAAAATTAAATAAACATTAAAAAAATCACAGAATAATGTGTTGTCCATGATGTTGTTGATAAAACAACAAGAATTATTTTTTTCAATACAGGCATGTCTTTCAGAAATGATCTTGTTGATGATTCTGAAACAACAAGAGAAAATTTCCAGCAGAGATGATGTGATTTTAATATTATTTAATTAGGATAACACATCTGTCCTTAATTTTCTTATAAGATAAAACCATTAGTCATGAAATCAACAGGTATGCACTTATGCTGCAATTCTGTTCTTAAAAAAAACCTACTCATAACTAATAATTTTATCTTTAGCTACAGATATGTTCCTATGTACAGTATGTGCATTGTCTTAATGACACTTCACATTATACATAGAATGTGTATGTGACTTAATCCAAAACTAACTATATTGAAACAGAAATTTGTTTAAAATAGATCAATTGGGGGCACCTGGGTGGCTCAGTCGTATGAGGCTGTGACTTCGGCTCAGGTCATGATCTCACAGTTTGTGGGTTTGGGCCCCACATCTGGCTCTGTGCTGACAGCGCTGAGCCTGGAGCCTGCTTCAGGCTCCCTGTCTCCCTCTCTGTCTGCCCCTCCCCCACTTGTGCTCTGTCTCTATCTCTCAAAAATAAATAAACGTTAAAAAAAATTTTTTAAATAGATCAAATGGTTAGTGTTTTAAAAATAAATTGGGGCGCCTGGGTGGCGCAGTCGGTTAAGCGTCCGACTTCAGCCAGGTCACGATCTCGCGGTCCGTGAGTTCGAGCCCCGCGTCAGGCTCTGGGCTGATGGCTCGGAGCCTGGAGCCTGTTTCCGATTCTGTGTCTCCCTCTCTCTGCCCCTCCCCCGTTCATGCTCTGTCTCTCTCTGTCCCAAAAATAAATAAAAAACGTTGAAAAAAAAAAAAATAAATAAATAAATAAATAAATAAACTTCAGTTAGTGATGTCTACTTCATCCTATTTTTTAAAAGTTGTAAATGATAGGATGATTACTAGCCCCATATTAATACAATTATGAAGAAACGTTTATAAGAAGCTACGTTAATATAGTGTTGTCAATCAATCAATCCATCTCATTGATTTACTTTATTTAGTAATGTTTTTAAATTTTTATTTTATCTGCTTTTATTTTAAGAGTTAAAAAAAGTTAATGAGACATCTGAATGAAAGATAAATAAAATGTCAAAATAACTGAAAAAACTCTTGATGGTTAATTTTATGTATCATCTTGGCTAGGTTATAATACCCAGTTGTTTGGTCAAACATTAGTCTAGATATTCCCTACAAGCTATTTTTAGATGTGACTAATAATCACATTAGTACAGTTTGAGTAAAGCAGATTAATCCTCCATAGTATGGGTGGGTCTCACCAAATCAGTTTGAAGGCCTTCAGAGCAAAGGCTGAGGTTCCAAGGAAGAAGGAATTTTGCTAAAGATTGCAGCACAGAAACCCTGCTTCAGTTTCCAGCCTGCTACCCTGGGAAGTTTGGACTCAGGCTGAAACATCCATTTTTACCTAAATTTCTAGTCTGCTGGCCTGTCCTACAAATTTCAGACTTGCCAGTTCCTCAGTTGTGGTATCCAAATCCCTAAAATAAATCAATCTTTTTTTCTTTATTTTCAAACTTACTCTTTCCCATCCTCCCTTCTTGCTTTGCTTCTTTCTTTCTTTCCTTCCTTCTTCCTTCCTTCTTTCTTCTCCTCTTTCTTTCCTTCCTTCCTTCCTCCCTCCCTTTCTTTTTCTCTCTCTCTGCCTCCCTCTCTTTGCCTCTCCCCTGCTTGTGAGGTCTCTGTCTTTCTCAAAATAAATAAACTTAAAAAGAAAAGAAAAGAAAAGAAAAGAAAAGAAAAGAAAAGAAAAGAAAAGAAAAGAAAGGAGAAAAGAAAAAAAGATACTGCATTTCTACAACTTCTATAGAATAGATTTGGCTTACTGAGAGTATGAAAGTAATAATTTAATACCATAATTCATGCACCAGATTGGTTTCTAATAACTCATATACAGTTAGTTTTTCCTCTCTTCCTATTCTTACTCCATCATCTGCTAACCCGTCCACTCCATCAACTTTTTGAGGAACTTTTTTACACCTAGTTTACAACCTCACCCTCGATCAAGACTCCTGCCATCAAAGCCAGGGGTTTCAATATCCACATCAATACCGGATACATCTTCACTACCTCAAAACTCCCAAGTACCTTCTACTGAAAAGACAATAACTTTCACCCCAGCTCAGTCACCCCCTCACAAGATTATCTGGATCATGAAATCATACGAAGACGAGAACATGGTACATGTGGAGGTTTCCTCTTCTCCATGAGATTCCTGTTCTTTTCTCTCCCCCTTGCCTGTGTACCTGCAGCTCAGACTAACTGAACCTTTTGTATTATTTCCCAAGCCTCTCTCCTCCACGTAAGTGAAATTTCCCATTCTGCACAACAGCTCCGAATATGCAGAATTTTCTTCAGACCTCTAACTCGCCCTCCGCGCACATTCTCACCAAATGTTACCTTGTATTTTAGTAGACCAAAATGGCCAACAGATCTCACTCCTTCAGCTTCCCAGCCACTTTTCACCTACTTCATCTGTTTCTTTTTTTCTATTGCCTTCTTGCCTGCCTTGGTAATACAAAGGAAGAAAGTTCATTTTTCCTCAAATGATCTATCTGAGCTCTTGATTTTATTCCCTCAGAATCTCACTGCCATCAAATATCCCTGCTGTCTTATATCACTTGGCTTTCCTTATATTCCATTTGCATATTTAATGAATTAATACTTGTGAAGTAGCTGACATAATGCGCAGTACATATGAAGTGTTATGAAATCTTATAGTTTATTATTGTTAGTTGAGTTGTGATAGTATTAATAGTTACACAATTATTTTTACATGCCCGATGCAGTGTTTTGTACCTACGCATAGAGAAATAAAAGCAGTAGGATACATTCCACTGCCTCTTTTTGTCCCCAAATTTTTCTTACAGTCATCCTTTATTGAGTTCTTAACATGTCATTCACTATTCTAAACCTTTATAGGTGTAAGAATTAAATAACAAAATATTTACAATGGCTTACTACTTTGCCAAGTGAATAGCAGGCACTTGACTAACATTAGTAAATGTAGTTGTGATGATTAGGCAATGACAACACTGATATGGATTAGATATCCTTAGATATCACTATTAGCCCTTTAAAAAGTAGCTAAGCAATTTGCCCAAGGCCATGAGGCTAGTAATGGTGGAGATGGCCACTTGTGATTACATTAACTCTTTGACTCTAGTTCACTTGATCTGTACCCTTGGAAGAAGTAGGCTAATCTGATTTTTTTTTTTAATTGTCTCATTTCAGGCATCCATCCATATAAAATTTACAATCCTGACAATGATTACCATCCTTCTTGAAACTACTACCTGCCCATATCACCAGCATATTGCCTGTCTATAGCAATAAGATGACCTTCTGAATTCTGACTTGTGTCAGCCATTGAACGAGAAAATTTACAAGACTCAACTAATTTTATCCTTACAATAACTGTATGATTCTGGTATTATCATCTCCATTTTTAAAATGAGCAAAATTAGTTGCATGAAATTCAGAGAGTAAAAATGTATTGATTATAGAGTTACAGAAGCTATAGAATTGATAATGTGGGATCCAATACTGGAACCCAGTAGCTTGGCTCACTGTGTGCACTCATAAGAATGACACCTCTTAGTGTCCAGATTAGTGGCACATAACTGATGCCCAATATGCTGGTTGAATGAATGCCTGTGCTAAAATTACTATAACAATACATAAATAAAAATAAAGTTATGAAATACTGGGAAATAAATTTTCTTTTCAGTTCTGGTGTGGTAAATATATGAAAAGAGTTCTCAGTTGTCATGTTTTAATCTGCAGCAAAAGCTTTGTCTTTATAGTCTTAACATATACCTATGCCTATTTTTAAAAAAAGGTGAGGATACCTGATTGGCTCAGTTGGTTGAGCATCTGACTTTTGATTAGCATTCAGGTCATGAGTTCATCAAGCCCTACGTCAGACTCTGTGCTGACAGTGCAGAGCCTGCTTGGGATTCTCTCTCTCTGCCCTTATCCCACTTATGTGTGTGTACACGCTCTCTCTTTCTCTCAAAAGAAATCAACTTTTGGAATAAAGAATAAAAGATGTAGGGGTGCCTGTGTGGCTCAGCTGGTTGAGCATCCAACTCCTGATTTCAGCTCAGGTCATGATCTCAGAGTCATGGGATCAAGCCCTACATTGGGCTCTGTACTGAGCATGAAGCCTGCTTAGGATTCTCTCTCTCTCTCTCTCTCTCTCTCTCTCTCTCTCTCTTTCCCTTTGCCCCTCTCCCCTGCTCATACTCTTTCTCTAAAACAAAAAACATTAAATTAATTAAAATTAAAATTTAAGGGGTGCCTGGGTGGCTCAGGGTTGAGCATCCGACTTCAGCTCACGTCATGATCTCACAGTCTGTGAGTTCGAGCCCCGCATCGGGCTCTGTGCTGACGGCTCAGAGCCTGGAGCCTGCTTCAGATTCTGTGTCTCCCTCTCTCTCTGCCCCTTCCCCACTCATGCTCTGTCTCTCTCTGTCTCAAAAATAAATAAAAAACATTAAGAAAAAAATTTTTAAAAAATAAAATTAAATTAAAATTTTAAAAAGGTATAAGCAAACAGAATCAATCATGGATACTGCCTAGGCACTGTGCAGTTACAAAGATCCAGATCCTCCTTATATAACTATAATGAAGTAGAGACATTTTATTAATTTAATATTTGACAATAGTCAAATCTTTTTGACTCTTTTAAAAATATACTTAGAAGATCACTCTTTTAAAAATATACTTAGAAGTGTTCATGGGGTGCCTGGGTGGCTCAGTCGTTTAAGCATCCGACTTCAGCTTCAGGTCACTATCTCACGGTCCATGAGTTTGAGCCCCGCATCGGGCTCTGGGCTGATGGCTCAGAGCCTGGAGCCTGCTTCCAATTCTGTGTCTCCCTCACTCTCTGACCCTCCCCCGTTCATGCTCTGTCTCTGTCTCGAAAATAAATAAACGTTAAAAAAGAAAAAGAAAAAAAAAAGAAGTGTTCAAGGTGAAGGTGAAACTGGAAGGGCTAGAGGGAAATCCTAGTAAGCTTCAGGGGAGGGTGATGTTATTTTTCATGATAGAGGACCTGGTGGTACATGGGAGACTGTTGTACTATTTCTGAAAGGAGGAAGGACAGTGAACAAAGTAGAGAAAGCACCAGGAAGATACAGAACATCTGGATACACTGAGAGTGCATGAAAAACTAGGATCGGTCATTCTACTGGGTGGAAACAGCCAGCTAAGCCAGGTAAGGCTGTTTGTATTGCCGGATGCAAATTGGCTTCCATCACATTTGGACGAGTTTCAATAAAGAGTACCGTGCTCCTGGAGTGCTGGTAGTTGCAGTTTTGTGTGAAATCCAATGGACCATGCTTCCTAATTAGGCAGAACATGACTGCACAGTGACAGAGACAGAGAAAGAGAAGCCCAGGAGCCTAGGAGGCAGTGGGCTTTATAAAACACAGCAATTTTCAGAAACCCTGAAGGAGAGATTTGGACATTGAGAGAGTATGAAAATGGCACGACTTTGTGGCATGCACCTCGTTTTGAACCAGGAGCAAGGTCTTGGACTTGGACTAAGGATCTCTAATTTGTTAAGTATCCACAAGAGATGAAGATATATAACGACAGATAAGAATGGTAATGTGGCTTTAGGGCTGTGAGTAGGAAGCTTCTACAACACTTCCTGAGCACACACTCTGGTTGCAAATGAGCAGATAAATATATTTGGGGCTTTTTTTTTTTTTTTTTTAATTATATAGATTTGGGGCTTTTAAAGCAAGGTTAGAGAGAGGATGAGTTCCCAAGAGGTACCAACAGGAAAAATCAAGAGTTGGCACAACATAATATGTACAAAAGAAAAGTATGAGGATATTTAAAAAAAGTGAGAACTAGAAATGAGCACATACATGGTGAACATTTTCAAAGAACTATACAATCTTTATTGAAAAGCTTACTAATTAATAACTTTTTATGCATATTGACTGTGGTCATTCCACCTCATTTTTTCTATCAATTGTAGTCAAAACTACCAATTATAGTGATTCACTCCTGTTTTAGTACAGCATCTCATGCTGACCTTGCAAGAAGAAAGTGTATAGAAGACAAAGGTAAATGGTTATGAGTGAGAAAATTCAGCAGCCATGTAATTAATTAAAATTTATCTTCATCATAAAGTTATGCAAATGATGTGTAGTGTGTGCCCACATGGCCTTCAAATAAAATAAAACACAAACTCAATGGGAAAGGAAATCATGAAACAGAAACAAACAAAAAACCCACTAATCCACTGACATTCCTCATAATCATCTGTTACTTCATTTCAGGTAAGTTTTGCATTCTCTTCCAAACTGCTGTGAAGACTATATTTTTATCCTTTCAAATACACTCTCTTATTCTTCTTTCTAATTCCTATTAGTTGCAACACCCTCCTTCACTTAGTATTAGTTCTGTAAGGAACAGAACAAGATGATTGACAATAGTTCAAACAACTCAGGCCCACAGTGTTAGGCTGAGTTCGTGAAAAAAAGCATGCTAACAAGGAAAACTTAGCACTTTCTTCACTACCAACATTATTTGATGCTAACACAATTTCACTGTGATACCATGGGCACACAGTTAAAAGATTTCGTTTCTAATTCCTACTATACCACCAATATACTGTGAAGACTTAAATAAACTATTTAAAATAGGAGTGACCCAAGTCACCAGGATAAAACAAAACAAAAACCTGTCTTAATGCTTTCTCTCTTCATTCTTCACATTTCTACCAACCCTTCCCCGCCCCCCCCCCCACATTAAAAACTGTATATATACCCTTGCTTTAGCAATTCTATGATGGCTCCTTATTCCCACACAATGATATACAAACTATTTAACTTGGTATTCCCAGAAACTGCCTAAATATTTAGAGAACATTTGCCCTGTAACCCTTACTCAAATCAATCTGTTCTGTCAACATAATAGAGTCATGTTCCCCTAGGAATGTGCCCACACCTAGTGAGTGCCTCTCCCAATCAGAAATACTTCGTCTCCCTCATCTTGACTTGCCGGAGTCCACTCTTTCTTTATAGCTTCAAGCCATTCCTCCAATCGTGCCAATCCTGGGGCGCCTGGGTGGCTCGGTCAGTTAAACATCTGACTTCGGCTCAGGTCATGATCTCACAGCCCGTGAGTTCAAGCCCCACGTCAGGCTCTGTGCTGACAGCTCAGAGTCTGGAGCCTGCTTTGGATTCTGTGTCTCCCTCTCTCTCTCTGACCCTCCCCCTTTCATGCTCTGTCTCTCTCTGTCTCAAAAATAAATAAACGTTAAAAAAAATTTTTAAAAAAATAAAAAATAAATCGTGCTAATCTTTACAGACTATTTATTCCCCTGAACTTCTATAATACACCTTTGTACTTATGATTTTACATCTATTCTTACTTCCAAAAGAGGCTATAACTTATTAATGGGTGGATAATATGCTTTATATATTTTAAATATCCCCAAGCCAAATAGGTGCTCAGAAAATGTTTACTGATAGATCGCATTTTTTTCAGAATAGTTCTTAGAAAATGAAAGTATTTGTGTATAAGAGATTTTATTTTTTTCTCTTCCATGCCCCAGCACACACTCAAAATACTCCCTCTAGATATTTTTTGGTTTAATAGAAAGCATCCTTTCAATAAAGAAGAAATTCAGAATCAAAGAATCCAAAAATTGTTATGGTAATTAAGGATGCTTTAGTTCAATCTATTCATTTAGAAAGAAAAAAAAAAAAAACAAACTGAGACCCAGAAATGTCGTCTCTTTATTGAAGTCATAATTTAGTAAGTCTCAGGGCTAGTAGAAGAAGAACTGGAACTATGACTCCTCAATCTTAGCTCAGATTTCAGATACTACGGCAAGCATCTTAACTCCGCTATGCTGGGTCATACTCTCTCTGATGATATGAACTGTGTTGGTTCTGTTTTAGCACTCTATTCTCAACACTGAGTCACACAGAATCTGCCACACAGAAGTCATTTCAGAATTGTTTGTTGAGTGAATACTGAATGGTTCCCTATATACAACACCATATGAAGAAGAATTGTTTTTTTGAAAAATTTTTTAATATATCAAATTTATTGTAAAACTGGTTTCCATACAACACCCAGTGCTCATCCCAAAAGATGTCCTCTTCAATACCCATCACCTACCCTACCCTCCCCCCCACCCCCCATCAACCCTCAGTTTGTTTGTCAGTCATATGAAGAAGAATTTAACTCCCACGCAGGGCACTATTCAAAAGCATTGTTTTCCAGATGTCAGCTTCTTCTTGAAAACACTGCTCCATACTCAGAAAAAAAGGAAAGAAATACTACATTCTAACTCAGAGTTTCCCAACTACAGCACACTGCCTTCTCAGTAAATTGCCATTAAGATCACCAGTCATTTATCTTTTCCCAGTAGAAATACGGACACATGCCATCATTTCTTTGCCTGAATCTTTGCTTTGAGGAAATTTATAGGCTATTTCTAAGAATGCAGAGGTCATAAAAGAGAGGCTGCAAGTGGAAGGAAGAATGAATCCAGATACACATTCTGAAAGAATTAAGATCAAGCAGTTTGATTCTACCTCCAGATGCCCTTCGGTAATTAATCCGCCCCACTACAAACACCTGTTTCTTATACCCTACCATAAATTTGGCACAGAGCTGGTCATTTGGACAGGCTGTATTAAATAATGACATAAGGTGATCCTTGCTTTCCAGAAGTGTACAAGACCTTCAGAAAAACAAAATTTATAGGCATAAATCATTATATAATACCTGTCAATATACACAATAATTATTAATATAGGTACACAGTACCTCATATACAAGTCCATAATTTCTTCTACACAATTCTAAAGTACATAAAGCTCTCAATAGGGAGCTTTTTTCCATAATCCATTTGAAAGCAAAATTTGACATGACCTGAGCTCTTTAGGTGACAAACACTGTCTTCAAAGGATTTGAGGCTATTTATGAAGTTCATTTATCCCACTCTATGATTGACATGACTCAGAGCATGGAGAGAACTGCAGAATATTAATGTTTTTCATCGTGAAGCAGTGCCCCAGGTCTCACTGGTAATGTTACAAAAAATATTGTATGTTCCCAAAAAACTTTCTAAAATCTGAAAAACCCTGAGTCTTAAAATGGCCTTGAACCTTCACAAAATATATTGTAGAAATGTAAAATAAAGAGGCAGATTATCACACTACATTTTTGAGGCATAATTTTTTTTAAAGTTACAATTCCCAGGAGAGGAGATGAAGAAGGAGCTCAAGCAATCAGCAAGGAACCTTGAAAGGTAGGCAAGAATGGGTACCTGGAGACAACAGAAGAGTTGAGGACACAGGACAAGACACAACAGGAACATAGTGTGGGGGCGGACGTAAGCTCAGGCTCTTATGGCAGCAGGAGAGGGAGGGCTGGGCCAGCTAGAATATGGGGGCATGAGGAAGAGGGCACAGGGGAGGAGGAGAACATTGGTTTGGGGTGTAAGGGATTAAATTTCAACAAAACGGGGGAGGGGGGTGGAAAGCACAGGGAATTTGATTTGAATTTGTAAAAAAGTACAGAATGAATGTAGAATTTTTAGTGACAAGTACTATGATGAGCCCGGAATTTAAGAGATTGATCTGGCAATGATCTGCAGAATAAATTCCAGGAGAGTACTAATACTGAAGGAGAGGTCTGCCGGGAGGCTTTTTGCAAGAACCAGGTGTGAGGTGATGAGGTACTGGGATAACATAGTGGAGGTGGGATTACAAAATGGCATCTGTTACTCTATCGCTAATTTAACTCATTCTGAAAATTAGAATAGATTTCCAAAAGCCTCTCTTTACATGCTCACTCCACATTTTGAATATAACTCTTAGGGATGGACACCTGAAAATGTTTGAAAATGAACAAACCCTTCATTTACTTTATTCACAGCCATCTGGATGTCCTGAATGCACATCATAGTTATCTTGTGACACATGGATTTTTATATTCTAAGCCTGAAGACAGACTCAAGTGGCCATGAACAAAAAAAAAAATTAAAAACATACAGTAACGACAACAAAAAAAAACACTGTACTGTTCCCTATGATAGTTTAGATGTTTTCATTTCACTTTCAACCTAAGAACTTCAAAGTGCCTTGAAAGTAGGCTACTTTTCAGATACTTCAATATTTGGTATTCGGTCATAACAAGTACAGTTCAGATGCTAAAAACTGTTATTTGAATTTCTCTCTCTAGTAAAAGAAAAGAGCTAAGATTTTGAAAATGTAAAGTATCAAGACAAGGCCAGATGTCTTCTCCAATATCCTTGGTCAGAATGACAAGAACTATTGCCTTCAATTGTCAAAGGGAAAAAATAATAAACTTTTGCTGAAAGTTGGAGGTAGAAATCATTTTAATTTTAAAGAGCTTCTTATCTTGTATAAAGTCTAATGGATTTTTTTACTCTCTATGAGACTCTTTCCGCATTGTTTTTACAAAGCTAGTCGAGAATTGATATTTTACATTATTTCATCTTACTCATGATCTAAACAAAAATGCGGAAGTGAAGTTTACTAGGCTTTCTTGGGCCTGTTATAAATTTAAATTAGATAGTATAACACATTCTGAATAAATTCAGAGGAAGTATTAGTCATATAATGGCCTCGAGTGTTACATATAGAGGTGAGCAATAATTTACTCTTCAAACTTCTACTTTATCCTCTGACACTAGATTTAAAAACATGTGAAGTAAATCTAACTAAACATCGTCTTACATATTTTTCAGATTCAAATCATTTTATTAACTCACTTTATTTGTACAAATTATATCATTCCTCCTATCTTTTTCTTCTTTTTTTTAAATGAAATATGTATGCAATACAGAATTGAGAGTAGCAGACTTTGCTCTCAGGGAAGAAACTAAATTCAGACACTTCATGAACGGACTACTAATCACAACACTGAATGCCGACTCCAATTCCCTGGCTGACTCAGCAGAGTCAGCCTGCCATTGAACTTTGGCTGAACAATCTCACATAGCCAATGGTCTGTTTTTTTTTAAGGGACTTTTACTTGGTTTAATCAATGAATTTACCACTTTATTATGATAGATAAAAAATATATGTAATTTTTAGATATGAGGGAGAAACTTTATCGAATTTAGATGCAAACTTTTTTTTTTCTCTAAACAGTCATCAACTTTTGTGAAAAACTGCTACTTTTCAGTTAATAAGTTTGCTCAAAAATTGATAGCTTTTATAAAACTAACAGCCTAGAAATTAAATTACATTGATACAATAATTACATCTGTTTTCTTGAATTCTTCAATATATTTAGTGGAGGACTTTCTAATGAATGTCATATTATGTATCACTTTTCTTTTAGTACTTTTAATATGCATACTACTTTTACTCATCAGTTTATTTTTTAACCAAGTTCTTTTCTAGGTCTGTTTTTTTTCAAATCTCCAACTAATTATGAACTTCTTTAGGGCAAAGGCCTTGTATTTTTGTTTTATTTCTCGGCATAGTTTCTAGTAGAATGTTTTCCAATAGTGAATCCTCAGTTAACATTGCAAACTGACAGACTCTAATTGGAAATGGCCTTCTGGGACCTCTAATCCAGAAGGCTAACAGAACATTTGGGATTTTCAGAATCAGGTTGAACAGTCACAACCTACAGGCAGTAAGAACAGGTGCAGAGCAACTGAGAGAAAGCTGCTGATAGCTATTCAAATTGTGTGCCTGTGGAATGAGGGAAGGATTTCAGTAGGTCCTCATTGAATATCTCTTAAAAGGACATGTTTGTCCAGGAGTGAATGGATAATAATCAGCTTGATAAAGATAGGATTACATTGATTTAAAAGCAATTCTTCCATTATGTTCTCTGAACAAGTATCAGTGACCAAGTATGAAATAGGCAGGCCAGGTAGGTCTTCTAGAGACCCAAGGACATGTTACAGAATTTGTTCCATTAAATCTGACAACTGTACATGAAACTCACTGTTAGAAGAGAATACAAGATGAATTCAAGACTTCCCCTTCTCCAGAGATGAAATAAAAAATTATACTTTGGGGGTGGGGCAGCTGAGTGGCTCAGCTGGTTAAGCATCTGATTCTTGATTTCTGCCCAGGTCATGATCTCACAGTTGGCGAGTTTCAGCCCCACGTGGGAATTCACACTCACAGCATGGAGCCTGCTTGGGATTCTCTTTCCCTGTCTCTCTGCCCCTTTCCTGTGCTCTCTTTCTCTTTCTCTCAAAATAAATAAACAAAAGACTATACTTTGAAATTGATGTTGAAATTATTGTTAAAAAGATGCTTTGTGATTATATAAAAAATTATATTGAGAATTAGATAAGTCAAAATATGTGGTAATCAATATTTTAATACTTATTTTGTACAAAATAACTTCTGATAAAAATTATAAAAATACAAATAAATCAAATGTGTTGTTCGCTCTTAAAACTAAAATCTACCAGGGCGCCAGGGTGGCTCAGTAGGCTGAGCATCCAACTCTTGATTTTGGCTTAGGTCATGAACTCACAGTTCATGGGTTTGAGCCCCTCATCAGGCTCTACGTTTGAACCCCTCATTGGGCTCCATGCATAGCATGGAGCCTGCTTAGGCTTCTATTTCTCCCTCTCTCTCTCCCTTCTCCCAGGCCTGCCCACTCTTTCTCTCTCTCTCTCTCAAAATAAATAAATAAAAACTTTAAAAAATGCCAAAAAAAACCCAACCCAAATCTACTTGTTACCATTCCAAACAATGTATCATTATACCAAGTTAAATGTTTTTTCAATATTTATTGTGCCTTCTGAGTTTCCCCGGAGGCAAACTCTTGAGACAAAGATTCAAGGGCAAACAGTGCATCTG
Source organism: Panthera leo (assembly GCF_018350215.1). Classification (NCBI taxonomy): domain Eukaryota; kingdom Metazoa; phylum Chordata; class Mammalia; order Carnivora; family Felidae; genus Panthera; species Panthera leo. The sequence goes on from NC_056684.1 coordinate 94,948,824, forward strand.
AAAGTATTCCCATAAACACCAGTAGGTTATTTGGAAAGTGAGGAAATAAACATAGAGAACATTATTAAGCTAGTGACAACTGTAAGCAATTAGAATTCAGAGTTTCCTGAGGAAATGTGGGATAGTGAAACAGCCTGAGTCATCCTATCCAAGGAGCAAGTGAGCTGGGGTATTTATATACCAACTATTGCTAACAATATTTTGAAGAATATGTGAAGGGCATTAATTTCTCAGAACTTCTGCCTGCTGAGAATATGGGCAGATTAGACTCTGGAAACCAAAGAAAACCTAAAGGAAGGCATTTCAGTCAGGCACACACATTTGGAAATTATTCCTGTATATATATAGAGTAAAAAAAAAAAAGTTATTGGAAGGGTACCAACATCTATTGTGTTGATCAGGTAGAGTCTTTAGTTTGGGTATCCCGACTTATTGAGGTCTTTTACATTCTCCATTTTTATATATGAAGGAACTTTTTTTAAATATTATCTCTGTTATTATCTAATCTTGGGGTTAGAATAAAAAAGAAAACCAGATTTCAGTCTCTAGAAATCATCCTTCACAGGTGAGTATTCTTCTCTTATTTATTTATTATTTATTTTAAACATTTCCTTTTTTAATTTTTAATTTTATTTTAGAGAAAGTGAGGCAGGAGAGGGGCAGAAGGGGAAGAGAGAGAGAAAATCCTAAGCACGGTCAGTGCAGAGTCTGACAGGGGACTAGATCCTACGACCCTGGGATCATGACCTGAGCTAAAATCAAGAGTCAGACATTTAACCAACTGAGCCATGCAGGCACCCCTCTTTTCTCATTAAAAAAAAGGCTATGCTAATATTTAGCTTTAAAATAATCTTGTTTGTCTAAAATATATTGTAAGACAGAATGTTAAACTGTTGGAATGACACAAATTACTAAACTAGCCTTCTTAAGTAAGCAATAAGTACACTTCTTTATACTTCAGTTGTAGCAACTTTAGACAAATAAAAATTGTATACTTTTTTCATGGACAGAATTTGAGTGAGATATTATAAACACTGGGAATTTGTCGATTAAATTAGCATACTGGTGTTATATTCTTCCACTGAGACAAAGTATTACCCCTTGTTTAAAAACTTATGGAAGAACTGAGAATCTAAAAAATGCTTCAGCTTCAGAAGACATTAACAGAGCGTTCTGAGGGGGAGATGTCTCAGATCAAGACTATCTTCTACCCTGGGATCAGGAACAGTATAATTAAAATCTGAGAAATCAGTAATTTCCCTACTGTACCCATTTTGTGGGTACCCATTTTGTGAATCAATAAATGGGTTTCTGCTTTTCTGTGAGTTTGTTTTGTTAAAGTGTACTTACTTCTAAATCATTCAGATATGCTAAAGAGAACAAAATGACCCATATGTTTTTTAAGATACTCTATAACTTCATGAGTACAGTGTGGAAATGGAGAATAGATGAAAAGAGGAACCAAGAAGACAGCAGTTAGGGTAAGTCTAACAAATATCTCTAAATCCTCAGTGGCTTAAAACAAAACAAAACAATTTCCTCTTATGAATATTCCAATTCAGGGGTGCCTGGGTGGCTCAGTTGGTTAAGCATCCATCTCTCTCTCTCTCTTTTTTTAATTCTAGTTCTGATAGTCTTTATTTTACCTTTTTTTTTTTTTGAGAGAGAGAGAGAGAGAGAGAGGGCCTGAGTGAGGGGCAGAGACAGACAGGGAGGGAGGGAGGGAAAGAGAGAGAATCCCATAAGGAGCAGAGAGAGAGAGAGAGAGAGAGAGAGAGAGAGAAGGGGGACTCAAGCTCACCCCATGCAGGACTTGAACTCATGAACTGTGAGATCATGACCTGAGCCAAAGTCCAATGCTTAACCGACTGAGCCACTCAGGTCCTCCAAGCATCCAACTCTTGATTTCGGCTAGCATTTCCATGATGGTGTGGAGCCTGTTTAAGATTCTCATTCTCTCTCTCTGTCTCTTGTCTCTCTCTCTTTCTCTCCCTCCCACCCACCCTCCCTCTGCACAACCCACCTCTCTGCTCATGTGTGCATGCATGTGGTAATGCTCATGTGGTCTCTTTCTCTCAAAAAAAAGAAAAATCCAGTTCAATTGTTCCTACACTAATTAATCTCCTGTGTAGCTCTCCTCTAAACGGTAACTCTGAGATTCAATATCCTTCTATCACGTCACTCCAAAAACCACAGGATCCTTACACACTTTACTGGAGCCGTCTGTATGCAAAGATACAGTACACAAATCAAGATAATTATGAATTATGTGAGATGTTTCAGGCACTCAACCTGAGTGTGACATATATCACTTCTTCTCACATGCCACTGGCTGAAACTTGTCTCATGACCATACCCAGATGAACCAAAACTGAGAAAACAGAGTTTAAATGTGTATTAAGCAAATAAATATTGGATGAAAGAGTCTACTACAGGTCATGAAATAGCCTGAAATTTAGAAATGTGTTTGTAGCATATTAAAGTGGTTTGATCTTGGTCTTGTCCCCAGGGAATATTTTTACCAATGAATTAGATGAAATATACGAAGTAATAATATTTTTAAGTAAAACATAAAATACAAAAAAATTAAATGAATAAAAAGGAAATGAAATTCTAAAACAAATACATTTAAAAATCTTAAAATATCTGTAGAGAGATGAAAATAAAATGAAATACACAGGAACAGAAGTAAAAAAGGCATATAATTATGCCTTTAGGTTTACAATATGATCAGTTGCACAAATCATGTTAATAGAATGTTAATTTTCAAATGTCTGTTTAACTAAGATTTGACCACAAGATAAGTATAGTCAAGAAAGTAAAATATAACTAATTTTTTAAGAAGCCAAAGCAAACAATTTTATTAGTAAGAATTCAAATTTTTGATTATAAGGATAATGCTTCTAATTTGGTCTATGTGGATCATCTCATAAATACAGTAAAACTGTGAATCAGATTTACTAAAGTTTTTAGAAAAAATACTGACAAAATTTAGCATGTTAAGAGAGTCCACTAGAAGATAATATATTTAGAAATGCCTCATACAAAGGATAATAAATAAAGTGGAGACAATGAATCTATGAAAAAGGTGCAGGGCATCAGAATGACCATTTAAAATGGTCACAAGAAAGAAAGAGAGACATGTTTGCATACTGAAAGTTATAGGAAAGTCAGCGCAATTTAAAAAAAATCTACAAACATTGCACAAACAATTGGAGACACACTTAAAAAATAGCAAAAGTCTTGTCAGTAAAAATATATTAACAAAATCTAACTACACTTTATATAAGAATTGAACAGAAGAAATTAGGTGGATTTAGAGGAAGGTAATATGTTTTTATCTGCCTGTTCATATCTAAGACCATAGAAAATGAAGCCTTATCAGCATGAGATTGACACAGTCCTTGACTTGGCAGATGTCTCTATATGCCCACCTCTTATTTTCAATGAAGGATGTTAGTAACTCTAATACCGTATGGGATGAGATTGGCCATGTGTCCCATGAGTAAATAACTCTAAGAAGCAAGTATTCTTCATCTGCAGTATACACAATATTACAAAATTCTGTCTTGAAATTTATTAATAGGGTAATTACCATGACTGTAACCCATTTTTAATAAGCATTGTAATTACTGCATCAAACATTATTAAGCCCTTCCAAACCCAAGGTGAATGTCTTAGGAGGAGAAATGGTGAATGAGAAAATCATGCTTAATAAGACTGACTTAAGGTATTTGTTTTCTTCCGGAGCTTACCTTGGTATCATTTGTCATTCCAGCCCTTTTTCTAAACTTTGTTATCCAGAAGTCATGTTGATGGGTCCAGTAAAAATAAACTCAAACAACTCACTGTCAATAATTTTTAACTGTGGAGTTTATAATTTTTCTTTCTAACACAGGTAAATTGTATTTGGGGAATAAATTGGTAACATGTCATTCTAATTTCCAACTAATTTCTCAGGTAAAAATGTAATAAATTAATCTAACAGACAAGGACAAAAAAAAATCACTGCTTGCTCTGAATGTAATGAAATGCAGCAATATACCTAAGTGAAATTAAAGTGGGGGATATGTTTCAGAAATAAGAAGGCTTACAAAATGTTTAATGGATATTGAAAAAGATTTGTCTCATGTGTGAACAGTGTCTGCACACATGAAAACTTATTAAGCTAATGCCTCTGAATCTAATTTCTTTTTGAATTAAAAATCATCTTTAATCAAACCCTAACCTTTAAAGTTGTATGACCTCTATTACCCTGTGAGCAATATAGTCATGGCTAAGAATAAGTGAAAGAATTAGGGGAACACATTCTTAGAAAAATTTTTAAGTGCCCTCCAGAATCTCAAGGCAACAAATACATTTGAGGAGGAGAACTTCAAAATTCAATGAACCTGCTTTACACACACACACACACACACACACACACACACACACATATATATATATATATGTATATGTATATGTATATATATCTGCATCAGTATGTGTGTATATATATACATTATATATTATATATATCTCGCATATTTATAATACTCTATTCCTCCAAAAATGGATCTTGGGGCTCCCAATGAGTGGTTGTTGCTTCTTAGAGAGGGCAAATGAAGCAGTGTTCATATTAGGAGAATGTTGACTCTCATCAGTAATTATGAAGTCCTAAATCCTAAAGTTATAATTTCTTAAGATGTTACATATATGGCAGAGAATCATTCAGTTGGTTTGAAAACACTGGCAGAAAGATTTCAACACAATCTGACAGCTCATCTTTCAAATTAAGCTCTCATTCCTCCTCTAATCCCCCATTATAGTCAGTATTCCCCCAAATACAGTTCTCATAATCTCTCTTCTGTGCCTTTAGTCAAAATGCTCACTCATTATGCAATACCTTTGGCCTTGCCCTCTAATTTTTGTTTTCTTTATTTTTTTTATTTTTTTTTAAAAAATTTACATTTATTTATTTTTGAGAGACACAGAGAGACAGAGCACAAGTGGAGGAAGGGCAGAGACAGAATGAGACACAGAATCCGAAGCAGGCTCCAGCCTCTAAGCTGTCAGCACAGAGTCTGACATGGGGCTCAAACTCACAAACCATGAGATCATGACCTGAGCCAAAGTTGAACACCCAACCGACTGAGCCACCCAGGGGCCCCTGGACTTCCCCTCTAATTATTTAAACTCTGTGTCAAGACTCTTAAGAGTCTACGGGCACCTGGGTGGCTCAGTTGGTTAAATGTCCGACTTTGGCTCAGGTCATGATCTCATAGTTTGTGAGTTAAAGCCCCGTGTTTGGCTCTGTGCTGACAGCTCAGAGCCAGGAGCCTGCTTCAGACTCTGTGTCTCCCTCTCTCTCTGCCCCTCCCCGCCCTGTCAAAAATAAATAAACATGTAAAAAAAAAAATTTTAAATAAGACTCTTAACAGTCTGGTATTTCCGCTATTTTTCTGGCTAACATGTTAGCCTGTCACAGTTTCATGGATGCTCACTGAAGACATGAGACTCCTGGGTCAGAGACAAAGGACTTTATTATTCATGTCTCTGATGGATATATGAGCCTCATGTTTTCATGGGTTCTCCTCCTCCCTCAGTTTCCAGGGGAGCAAATGGGGGCAGCCCAGGTGAATGCAGCACACGAAGTTTCCTTAGCTCACAGCTAAGGAATTGAAGCTTAGGAAACCTCCAAACTTAAAGGGTCCTCTAGCAAATCTGTTCAATCATTGCTCCTGAAGGAGACATTACCTTTATTACCCTGGTCAGGAAACAAATTTTCCCTCTGCCCTGGAAGCAAACACCATCTCTAATATCAGAGGCTGTTTGCTACACAGAGCAAAAGCTTCAGAATGAAAGCTGCCACAAGACATGTAGAAATGTCATGAGGAATTTTCTCTCAAATCTCATCCTTCAAACTACAATGTAAACCCTACTTCTTTTTTTTTTCCTTTAATTTTTTTAAATGCTTATTTATTTTTGAGAGAGAGAGATTGAGACCAGAGCACAAGTGGGGGAAAGGGCAGAGAGAGAGGGAGACACAGAATCCAAAGGAGGGTCCAGGCTCTGAGCTGTCAGCACAGAACCAGACGTGGAGGTGGAAACCACCAACTGTGAGATCATGACCTGAGCCCAAGTCAGATGCTTAACTGAGTCACCCAGGAGCCCCTAAACCCTACTTCTTTAATGAGCAGAGTCCACAAGACCCTCCCACTCCCAGCACTACATTTTGTGTGTCATTTGACACATCATTCATGTTGTGTAGTATAATTTATGTTATTTATCTTATTGCTTAATATTTGTATTCCATTTAAATTAACTATATATTCCATGTTGTCCCTTTAAGCAGTTTAAACTCAATGAAAATACAAATTATGTAATAATTTAGCCTCAATTATATATTGAATAGCCACCTAATATTTGTTGAATGCATGAAGAGTCAAAACTTATTTTTTAAGCTTCATCCTAAACGACATGCCAATAAATGACAGTGTATTAACCTGAGTTTTAGCTTATTAAGTTTGGAGAAAAATCAGTTAGAATGTGGCACCAATGTCCCTTGTTATTGCCCATCTTTTACTTGTAAGATATCTTTTCAGCCAATTTTATTTGGTGTCAAATATCAAGGGATATGGATTTTTATGAAGAATTCAAGAAAAATGTGAAAGAAATCTGGTCTTAAGTTTTAGAAAAAAACAGTCTTCTGATACAATTTGGAATGAAATTAGTTTTGACTTATAGGAGCTTGATACCCAGGAGCTCCAAGGCAAAATCTTCAAATCTATATTTTATGAAGTTAAAAAAATAACAAATTATATATGCACATAGTTTAGAAAGCCAAATAATTATACAAAACACCACCTCAAGCATTTCTAATACCCAGAGGCAACGTTATCTATCTAATTCATCTCTTAACCAGTCTTGGTTTTGCCTTCAATATTTCTAAATGTTTAACTGCCATTTATAGCTTTTTTTTCATTTTCCTATTGTCTTACTGATTTTTTCCTGTTCTAGAGAAGCCCTTACTAACTATACTCACCCTTTTGTACTAAGTCTCCCATCCTCCGTCTATCATACTTTTGATTGTCAAATGCTGCTGTTACTAATGACTATGCTAAGTATTCTTCACAGTTGAACCTTGTAATATATTTCAATTACATTTCATTTCATAAAACTTTTTGTCTTCTGTTAATAATGCCCATATTTTGTTTGCTCAATTGTGTAGGCACCTATCATCACCATATTATTAAGCTTTCTACGAAAAGTGTAAAATTACTCTCTAAAGCCACGCAACCCACCATTTGCATCTGTTCCATGAAAACGTCCTTCATGGAGCCTCTTTCTTCCAGCTTCAGTTTGTCTTGGTTTCCCTTGAGACCCAATGCACAACTATCATTTACCATCCTGGGAAGATTCCGCTCTATATTCTCCTATATACAAGACTCTTGTATATAGGATAATAATTAATAATATATAGAATAATAATTCCCACCCAGGTGAATGCAGCACACGAAGTTTCCTTAGCTCATAGCTAAGGAATTGTGAGCTTAGAAAACTTCCAAACTTAAAGGGTCCTCTAGCAAATCTGCTTAATCTTTGCTCCTGAGGAAGACAGGAGCAATTCCTGGGCAATAATAATAATAATAATAATAATAATAATAATAATAACAATAATATTATTATTTCTCTTCTTATTTCTTGATTTAATTTCTGGTTTTGGTGCTACATACATAAAAGTAGTGTCCTGAGAAAGGGAACAAGGCAGAAAAAAATTGGAAATTTTATACGTCTAAAAATGTCTTCTTCTAAAAAGGATCTTCTTTGACACATGAAAAAAAACAATGGCTGTGTGGGAAATTCTAGTTTGGAAATAATTTTCCTTCCAAATCTCAAAAGCTTTACTCAGTTGTTTTCTGGCTTCTTGAGTCTATTAAGACATGTGCCATATTAAATCCTAATTCATTACATGTGACCATTTCGGAAAAAAACACAAAACTCTCTAAAAACTTTTAAGATCTTTATTTTTCTCTTAGTGTTCTGAATTGCATATTGATGTGTTTCTGTGTAGATCTAGTTTACTGCATTGTACTAGACACCTAAGTAATGAAAAATGCATGCCCAAATATGATGGGAAATTTTCCTAATATTTTTAAAAAATAATTTATTCACCTGTATTTTCTCTGTTTGGAATTTCCATTCAAATGTTAGATCAGCTGGACTAATTCTGTCATGTTCTTATCTTATTTTTCCTATTCCATCCCTTTGATTATTAAATTTTGTTTTACTGTCCTTAAGATTTCAAACTTATCTTTTATAACTTATGTAATTTTTTGAATTAAAAAAATTAATGTTTATTTATTATTGAGAGAGAGACAGAGACAGAGACAGAGCAAGGGCAGAGAGAGAGGGAAACAGAATCCGAGCTGTCAGCCCATAGCCTGACGCGGGACACAAACTCACCAACCACGTGATCACAACCCGAGCCAAAGTTGGACACTTAATTGACTGAGCCACCCAGGCACCCCTATGTTATCATTTTTAATATTCCAAGAATTCTTTGATATTCTCTGAAAATTCCTCGTTTTTATTTTTCCTGTTCTTGTTACATACGTGCAATATTTCTTTTTTTTTTTTTTTTTTTTTGAGAATACTAATTAAAATAATCAATAATTTTGTTTTATTTTGTATTTGGTCCCTGAATTCTCCTTGCTTCCTGAATTCTTTTTCCTATTTCTTTTTCTTGGTTTATTTCTTTTTTTCTTAAAAGACTATCTCAAGTTTTGGGGTATAGGGTATAATCCCATTTAAGAATCAGTTATGAAAGGGCTTATTGGTAGTTCTGTGATCAATAGTAGCTTCATTGTAAGTGTATTAGCTAGACTGTTGTCATCAAGTCCCTTACTTGTCAGGACCTGTAGCCTTTCCTCCAGAGTTAATCAGATTTCCTACACAGGAATTCTTCAATATTCTGCCAGGAAGGCATTTTCAGAACTAAATATGAGAACGGATTGTGTCGAATATGTAAACTTTGACCTAATAACCCTGATTTAAGTGCAGTACGTTACCTCCTGTTTTTGATGATTCCAGGTTTCTTAGTTCAAAGTCTCTCAGTTTCAACACCTCACATAACAAACAAACTAACTAACTAACTAAATAAATAAATACTAGTCTTCTGTAGGAGTTGACTGGGAAGCTTGTGGAAAGGAGGCATTGAATTGTGTGAAACGTGGAAGGAGATCAGGGTGTGTAACTCTTCTGGTATAGACTTTCAGCCAATTCTTCTGCTTTTACACTAAATTACATTCACACTCAGGAGCTAAGTGGTGTCTCCAATTGCTGAGCTTTTGAAGGATTCGACTGCAGGAGTATGCCAGTTCTGTCCTTTAAACTGATGGCTTTGATTTAAGCTTTCTTTAGTATGCTAAATAAGCAGTGGCCATTTCCTGATCTGATTCTGTTCCTTCAAAATTGTTTTTCCTTTATCTCCTCTCCCATTCTCTCTATCCTGTATGTATTTGTTGTTGTTTTATTCCCTTACTATTGCTTTAGCATGGTTCTAGAGAGAAGACATAAAGAATGCATATGATTAAGGCAGCAACTTTAAGTAGAACTAATTCTACATGTGTCTTTCAAGCATATAACTATTAGTTATCAAACTCTCAGAAGATATATCCCAGCAAAAGAAGGATTGCATTGATTAGCTTTTAATCAGAAATATTAAATAAATGACTAGGGCAGATTTTAGAAAAAAACAATTAAATCATTACATGGCTATGAAATCTCCCTAGTTATAAAATATACTTTTATTAAGAAATTATAGCTCACAGAACGCTTGGATACTTTTATAATTCTTAGGAAAACAAGTGATAGGTCATATAAGTTAAGGAATATAGTTATATTTTGTCAAAATAGTAACACAGAGAAAACAGTATTCTTGGTTGAAATAGTAAAAAGTAAATAAATAGATAAAAGAACATTTGGTAGTTGCTTTATAAAACCTATACAGTCCAATTTTTCTACTACAAGAAACTTCAGAAAATTTTGTGGGACCAAATTGCTAATTCAGATTAATAAATCTGCCCAAATTGATCAGAACATTAATACAGAGTCACAAATATTTAAAAATATCTATCTAATAAAAACCATATATATCAATCAGCATTGTAGCAGGTTCCTTTTCTAAAACTAAATTTCCTCATCAAAATAATGATGAGCTATCACGAAATTTTATTTTAGGTTGGTATTAGCTTAAACGCTAGAAATTTATTATTAGAATACAGGGCTTAATGAGAGATGTACATTTTCACTGTTAGGAAAACTCTCCATAAAAATGGTGGCCTTAAAATTAATACTTTGTTGGGCACATTTTAGAGATCATCTATTACAGGGGATTCAAGGCTAAATTATAATAGTATTTATTAGAATTTTTGTTAAATTCAAGCCATTATGGCCTCAGTTTGTTACTGCAAATATAGTCCTTATCTGCAGATTTTTCTATATTTTGTATTGTAGGCCCATCCTGTGTTCCAAGTTCTGTCGATACTGATGACAGTTCCACTCAGAGAACCAGTTGTGAAAAGATATAGAAATCTACAGTTTAGGTGATGGTCTAAAACCATGGATCCAAACAGAAAAATCAGTGCTGTTATTTTAGCATTTCTTAAAATAGAGCAAAAGTATCTGAAATAAAGTTGCTTTCTCATTTATGGTTTATCAAAATGAGTATCTATTCAATCAAATAGTCCAACATCAAATCAAAATCCAAGCACAGATGAATCTTAAGACTATAATCCAATTTTTTAACAAGGTTGCCCAATTTAAATGCATGCAGAATTTCTTTTTTTTTTTTTTTTTTTTTTTTTAATTTTTTTTTCAACGTTTTTTATTTATTTTTGGGACAGAGAGAGACAGAGCATGAACGGGGGAGGGGCAGAGAGAGAGGGAGACACAGAATCGGAAACAGGCTCCAGGCTCCGAGCCATCAGCCCAGAGCCTGACGCGGGGCTCGAACTCACAGACCGCGAGATCGTGACCTGGCTGAAGTCGGACGCTTAACCGACTGCGCCACCCAGGCGCCCCCCATGCAGAATTTCTATGCTAGTCATATTCTTATTAACAATGACAGAACAGGTTTTAAATTACAAAGATTCATGCAGAGAACACATACTTAAGCCTAAAAACTAGTCTTCAGTCAAGGTTATATTTGGAACACATGGATTCCTCAAGTAGGCTTAGCTGTCTCTACTGTAAAGTATTCTCATGAGTTAAAACGCTTAACAATTTACTATCTGGAGGAATTTATTTATCCAGACCTTTAAGAATAGGTATAATCACTTAAAACACATGTCTAGATTCCACAAACAAAGATCTTTCCTGAAGGTAAGGCATTATCTGGAAAATTTATATTTCAGCAATGCCACATTTATTCATATGGTCCACAATTTAATACACGTTATTTTCTCCAATAAAATAATTTTAGGCAGCCTTCTAATAAATCTTGGGCACAAAGAAAAGTACTGGAAGTACTTCACTCTGATATGTATCACAGTGACATCTCCCTTCAGTGACAGAGTAAGATGTTTGTCAGGTCCTGGTTGTACGGGAAAAATCCCAAAGGAAGGCAAAGAAAAAGGAAACAAGCCAGTGCTTTCATTCCTGGCTGTCTTGAAGGTGACCCAAGTCTTAAAAGACCAACGGGGCTTTGGAGTGCTGCAAGGAACAGTGCTATCATTTCTACCAAAATGTGCAACTGAGTCTGGACAGCAAGAGATGTGAACATATGGAAAAGGGTGGGTATAATGCAGAATAGTACTGAGATGGCTTTGTAGTAAAAGGAGGAGAAAAAGAATATTTTTTTAAGTCCTAACAATGTCAGTTCCCCCTTTATCTTTGATTTTTTTTTTTTATTTAAAAAAATTTTTTTTAACGTTTATTTACTTTTGAGACAGAGAGAGACAGAGCATGAACGGGGGAGGGTCAGAGAGAGAGGGAGACATAGAATCCGAAGCAGGCTCCAGGCTCTGAGCTATCAGCACAGAGCCCAACGCGAGGCTCGAACCCACAGACCCTGAGATCACGACCTGAGCCGAAGTCGGACGCTCAACCGACTGAGCCACCCAGGCGCCCCTATCTTTGATTTTTAACCCAGCAATGTAATTGTTTAAATTATTACTAAACCTATTGTGGTGGCAATGAAAGTCACAATCTCATATTCAAAACCTTTGGGGAATGTTTTTCAGAATATTTCAGCTTTTCAGAAGATAATACAGTACATATACCATGTATTACATAATACATCCAGCAGGCTCTGTGGCAATACTGTGTAATCAAATACATAATTTCCTGAGTAAAACATACGATTATTCATACAAAGTAGGGTAAATAAAGAGCATAAAGTCTTTTCTGTTTTTCTAGTTGAGTAATTTTAGAGCAGTGGTTGCCATCAAACAAGTTCACATCAGGTTTCACTGAAAAAAATTACCAATAATGCCCAACAAAGCAAAACAAAATACACTCATTTAATTTACAGAACTTTTTAGATTTTAGAATCGTGTTTAAGGTATTGAAGTTGTGTGTTTTAAAATGTCACGACCAAAATTATAAGAACAAAAAAGCACAGGAATGTACTCCAGAATGTTAAATAATAGAAGTACGTAATTATGTAATTAGGTAAACTAGATTAAATTTAGTTTAATTACAAAATATATGAACATCCATGCTGTTTTCCAGAGTGGCTGTTCATATGTAATTTCTAATGAAATCTTGCCATTTGCAATGACACGGATAGAGATAAGAGAGTATTATGCTCAGTCAAATAGGTCAAAGTAAGACAAATACCATATGATTTCACTCATATGTGGAATTTAAGAAACAAAAGAAACAAGCAAAAGAGAGAAGGAGTGAAAGAGAGAGAGAGAGAGAGAGAAATAAAGAGAGGCAAACCAAGAAACAGACTCTTAACTTTAGAGAACAAAGTGGTGGTTACCAGAAGGGAGGTTGGGGGGGGGGGGGAATGGGTAAAACAGGTGCTGGGAATTTGGGAGGGCACTTGTGACAAGCAACAGGTGATGTACATTAAGTGTTGAATCACTAAACTGTACACCTGAAACTAGTATTGACTGTATGTTACACTAACTGTAATTTAAATAAAAACTTTAAAAGATTGTATGTGAACAAAACTAGTAAAAATAGTGTTTTGTTTTGTTTTTAAGGAAACTAAATGGAAATATGTGATTAGGAGAAGGGCCAGAGGCTATACTGTGGTTAGGTGGTAAATGAGTAAGGCCAACCTGTGTGCCCTAGATGCACATGGATGCACACAGGGTGCAGATGCCTAAATTATGCCAGGGGATGCCTAAGGGGCTAGAGATGCTAGACAGAATGGGACAGGACTTCTCTCTCCTCTTTTCCAGGAAGGGAACAAGCACCCAAGAGTGGAAGATGAATCACAAATGCAGCCCTGTTACGCACCTCCCAGTCACCTGAATAACTAAATAAGATTCAGCAAATGGTGCAATAAAGAAATCATGTATAACTCCAGTCACCTTCCTAACAATGTATCTCTTGTTGCACATCGTAAGGGACACAGTGAAAGGCAGAGAAACAGGAACTCCTCACTTGTTACTATGTCTGAATTACTTGGAGGAGAAAAAACCCTTTTTATTCTAATTAGTAGAGAGTTAAAAAAACGCAAGTTCTCATAAAAAGACAACGGAATGATGGATCAACCTGTGCAAAAGGATGAAATGAAAGTAGGCCCTTGATTTGTTTTGGTGGAGAAGATAAGGAGACCAAGAACATTTTAAGTATATTTGCTAAAAGCAATATGTGAAAAAATGAGCCTAAGAACAATTTGCTAACAGCAAAAAGTGGAAAAACGAGACTAACAACCAAAATAAATCAACAAACACTTTACTGGTGGCACAGCATTGCCCAAGGTACTGGTTACTTTCCACAGAGGTGGACTGAAAGCAGACTCTACCTAGAGATTTTGGTCATTCACAAGCCAATCCAAATACCACTTACATGATGTGCCTTTCCAAACACAAGAACAGCTGACTTCACACAGAGGGAAAGTTAACAAAACAAGTTACAGTATGTATCGCATAATATTTTCTTTATGTAATTACAAATGTATTTATATACATACACATAAAGATAGGAGGTATATACACTCAAACTCTAACAATCATGGGTGGGATGATCAATAACATTTATTGTCTTCTTGTTATTCTGGTTCTTAAATGATTAACATGTATTACTTTATCACAAAAAATTATGAAAGTTTCTAAAACAGATTCTTTCTTCAGGAAATATATTAAATGAGCTATAATTATCTTATACACTCTTATCCTCAACTAAACAGAAGGCTATTTGGGGGGGAACAAACCATAATTTTTCTGAAAGACATAAAGATGAAAAGAAAATATATCTCAAGTTGTCAGACAAAAACCCATAATAGACTTAATCATAGTTTTCTGGGTAAGTTACTTACAGTACACATCCACTCTGATTGACTTTATCGCCGGGGACCCCAAGCCATTCTCTGCTTTACAGTAATACCGGCCTCCTTGGTGTCGCTGAATATTTGTAATCCTCAAAGTCTCATTGAAGACACTTGAGTCTTGGAATCTGTCAGAGGCACTTCCTGCTGTTTTGGTCCACCTGATCTGAGCAAGCATCAACAAAGATTGTTACTTTAGGTTGGTTTTCTCAAAGAAAAATCAAATAGCCATTACTCATTTGAAGTTTGCTTTCAGAGATGCTATATGCCATTCCTGGCAAATTGCTGGGAAAAAATTTTAAGTTTATGTGCACAACTGAATTATAAAAATTTGATAGCAATTCCATTATTGTATAGTAAATGTAGTGTATACAATTCTTATTCAATTGCATAGAATTCATGCATAGCTTAATCAGTGTGTAAGGCAATATAAATATAACATAAGAGGAGTTAAACATAGGTAATATGTTGGAGATATGGATTAGTTTCTCTCTTTGTTGAGAATTTAAACTTCCATATTTTTCAAACGCTCTAAGGTACTTTTTATTTATTTAATACAGGAAGGCTCTCAATTTCTTTTCGGACATGCTTCATTATTTTACTTTAAATTTCCTCTTTGATTTGGATAATTTAAGCATGTGACTCTCATGGCTTATTGAGACTGTGTGTGTGTGTGTGTGTGTGTGTGTGTATGTATACATACACACACACACACACACACACACACACACACACACACACTGGCTGTTAAAAGTTCTGGGGTTTTTTTCTAATGGCTTTGCTTTAATAAGTCCATAAATGACATATCTGTTTTGATAAAAAGAATTTATTTTATACCAATAATTATTTTCAAAAAATGTGCAAACTTTTTCAAAGACAGCATTTTTACTAAAGTGCCAAAACACTTTGAATATATAAAACACTCCATTATAAACAATAGCATTCTTTTAAACACAGCTGTGTATAACAGACTTAGTTTTGGCTAGCAATAAAGACTGGCATTCAACTCAAATTTTGTGTATTTTAGTTTATAAAACCTGAAAAAAAGCCACATGATGGTAATGTAAAGTGATAAAAAATAGGAAATAAAAACAACTTGGTTTTATTTCTCTCCTTGCCCCTGCTGTATACAATATTTTTGTTCATTTGTTTTTACTTTTAGGTTGAGAAGTGGTTGACAGAAATCCTTGGTTAAACATAGAAGAAGAAATGAAAATGTAACTAAAGACTGAGTCTTCAAAATTGAAATCCTATAATACTCCCATTAGCTATACTATGTTTATATATTAATTAAAATTTATAATCTAATGATGTTAAAAGTATTTTTAAAAAGTTTTCCACATCATTAAAGTATCAATATGAATATAATCATGTTTGTCCTTAATAGTGAATGAAATGAAAATGTTACTTAGAGATTTATAAAAACTGAGTCATTCACAAACATAAGTATCAAGTTCTTATTCAACATGTTCTGTGTGTATGGAATATAGACAAAAGTCAATGGCAAGACTCCTGACTTTAAGCAATTTATAAGCTGATTACTAATATGCTCGTAAAAAGACAAGATGTAACAAGGGCACTGGTTTGACAAGTAGTATTTCCAAGGAAATATCTAGGGTTATGTTTTCATTCAAATTTCAGAGTCTACAAGTAAACAAAAAAAGAAGATTAAATAGTTTTGTTCTTGCATAAACAGATGCCAATTCTAAGATAATCGATATCTCTAAGATGTAATCTAAGATAAATAAAACATTCCAATTAAGAGGCGTCTGGGTGGCTCAGTCAGTTGTGTCCAACTTCAGCTCAGGTCATGATCTCATGGGTTGTGAGTTGCAGCCCCACCTCTGGGCTCTGTGCTGACAACTCAGAGCCTGGAGCCTGCTTTGGATTGTGTATCTCCTTCTCTCTCTGCCCCTCCCCCATTGCAGTCTGCCTTTTTCTGTCTCTCAAAAATAAATAAATGTAAAAAAATTTTTTTAATTCCAATTAAGATGCCAAATTTATTTGGCTATCATAATACTAAAATTGATTTTGAATAATATATATTTCATATTATAAAAAGTTCAGTATAAATCAATTTTGGAAATGGCCTAGCACTTTCAGAAATTAAAAATGTTATTAAGAGGGGAGCCTGGGTAGCTCAGTCGGTTAAGCGTCCGACTTCAGCTCAGGACACGATCTCACGGTCCGTGAGTTCGAGCCCCGCGTCGGGCTCTGGGCTGATGTCTCAGAGCCTGGAGCATGCTTCCGATTCTGTGTCTCCCTCTCTCTCTGCCCCTCCCCCGTTCATTCTCTGTCTCTCTCTGTCCCAAAAATAAATAAAAACGTTAAAAAAAATTTTAAGATACAATGATTAAGTTGCATTGTACTGTTATAATACTAGAAATCATTCAGCAATAGGGGAGACAGAAAGTACGCAAGAGTGTGTCTGAGTGTGTGTGTGCCTGTGTGTGCCTCTGTGTGTGTGTGTGCGTGTGTGTGTGACAGAATCAGACAGAAAAGAGAGAAAAACAGGGAGAGAAAAAACTATGAGGAATACCAGCAGTTATAACCTTGTTTGTCTTAAAATGACCTTATTTTCTTAAAAGCTGTTGAAGACCTTAAATAACTTTTGTTCATTTAGATTGATTCTATCCATTCATAATTACTGTATTACAAATTAAAACTGAGGTAATATTAAACTATGTATTATTAGCTCATTTCAAATTATATTAATAAATTGATGACATATTAACACAAGGAATATTTTTAGTCAGAAGACTATATTTTCCACAACCAAAAATAATTGAGTAAAAAGAATGGAACCGTTTTATATTTTATTTTATTTTATTTTAATCTTATTTATTTACTTATGAGAGAGAATGAGAGAGCATGTGAGCTGGGGAGAAGGGCAGAGGGAGAGAAAGAGAGAGAGAGAGAGAGAGAGAGAGAGAGAGAGAGAGAGAGAGAGAGAGAGAGAATCCTAAGCAGGCTCTATGCTCAGCATAGAGTCCAACAGGGCAGGATCCCACTACCTTGGGATCAAGACCTGAGCTGATATTAACAGCCAGAGGCTCAACCAACTGAGCCACCCAGGAGCCACAAGAATGGAACTGTTTCATAGTTCTGCAAATCTCTTTAATATCCAGTTTAGTGAAAAAGAGCCAACTAGATAATCATATTAGCTTCTACATGAAATCTGTTGCTACAAAATGTTTTGTTTCAAATATATGAAGAAAATCTGGCCTCACACCAATATTTATTTGGAAAGGGAAGAGTACTTCAGTAGCCTTTTCAGATCACTGAGGATAGTCTCCTTTGATACTACACTAAAACTCTACAATGGTAGTTTCCTAATGTTTTCAGAGAGAATTCTAAAACCATTCCAGTGAACTTTTCTATTCTGTTACATTAAAATCCATTGGTTTATCTTGCACTTTGAATGGATCTCTCACTCATACATGATTGTGTAATATGGCACATCAGTCATTTGAAAATATGAATTCACTGACTTATGCAGATCTTCTAAATATTCATGCTTTTCATCACACAATACCAAAAAAAAGAGCATATTTAATAATTTCACTGCCAATCTCTTCAGAAGAGTCTTTAAGTGTTGGGAAGCCATCATGCTTAATGTGAGCAGATTTTCCAAAATTCTCATTTTCCTCTTAAAATTTAATTTTATAATTAGTAACAAATATGGCAAAGGTATTTTCTTTAGAATGGGAGGTTCAACTTCCCTGATTTTTTAAGAAAATGTTTGCCAAATACCCAAGTCTGAATAACCAGAGTTTGTATTAACAGTCATGCTTTTTATATTCCATGAAAAAAGTGGCAAGTTCAGTACAAGACTCAATCACGCAAGTCCTTTACTTTGAGAAAAACTCTGTATTATAGGAAGCAGCAGAAATGCTTTATGGGATTTCTTTATTTTGCCAAAGGAATATTAAAAATACAGTACTCAACTTTGACGATCTTAAAATTTGATCATTTTTACTGATTTACTGACGATACTCTTAGTGACATTGCTTTTTTTGTTTGTTTCTCACTGTTGGGTACATGTTAGTGAAGCAAGTAGAGAAGAATACAGACTGATAGTACAATTTAATGTCACAGCTTTGTTTTGTGCTAAGGTGCTGCCTGTTTTATCCACCATTGCTTTGCACCATCACTGCAAGTGCAACAGTAAAAAAAGTACTATTTTCTACATAAGCTTCCAGTAAAGATCGCAGGGTCCCCCTAGAGATCTAGCAACCACACTTCAAGAAACACTGATTTTTAAGGATAGAGAAACAGCCATAACTATATCTATGTCTACATCCAGCCATTTATTATTTAATCAATAGTGTTAGGGCAACTGACTATATATCCATAATAATAATAATAATAATAATAATAATTAATAATAGCTGACTCTCCAACACACCCTTCACACTGAAATAAATTCTAGATGCAACAGTCACAAATGCTGATAATATCTTTGTATTGTTGGGGTTTCATAATTGAGACTGAAAGGACAAATTGGTAGAAGCTTCCTTTTGGAAAGGAAACTGTAAATTATGTCAAAAAATTGAAACATATTCACACTTGGACTTAGCAATTATCTGGTTAAAATTTACCTTCCTAACATTTGCATGAATAAGAATGCAGAAAAATGTATATATAGTAATAGAACACTGGGAACAACTGAATATCAAATGATAGGGAAGTGGTTATAAACTAACCGATTCTAAAATTAAACTGAATGTGGGCATTAAAGGATTAAGATATAAAATGTTTTATTAAATAAAAAAGGAACAAAAGAATATTCTCATATAAAGTGAGCACATGTGTATGTATGCATGTGCATATATACTAATATGTTTGTTAGAAATACACACAGAAATACACAAAATTTAACACTAACTCAATGAGTGGGACTAGAAAAAAGAAGAGAATAGTTAAAATGTTTCCTTTCTTAAGATTTTAATTTAGAATTCTTATTTACAAAATTTATTTTACCATAAACAAATACTGTTTATTATAAATAAGTTTTTAAAAAATAATACAATTCTATAGTGAAATATAGAAAATAGAGAAACTAAAAGAGAATAGAGAAAAATGAAAATAATCAATTAGGAAAAAACTTTTCTTCTTCTCTACTTCGAAAAAAAATACTAAATGGAAATATTACTGAGCCACAAAAAGACATTCTAATGATGAGAGAAGAAACCTCCAGATACACTAAGATTGTGACTTCAAAGTCTCCAGAGAAAATTGTGTAGAGTTCCAGCAGAAGGAACGAACTGTTATAATTTGCAGAGCCTTCTCATTCCCCAATGTTCTCCTTCTGTAGTAACTGAGCCCCAAATATTCAGCAGGCACATGGCTGCCCAAGACAAAAATGATATTTCCTAGCTATCTATTCATCCACATTCTTACCAGTGTGCTTAGAGCAAAAGTGTCCTCAGAGGGAAGCAGCAATCTACATTTTGCTCATTTCTGCACATTTCTGCTGACCCCTATCTTGGACCATGAGCTGATTTGGAACAAGGTCCAGGACAGAGAAGCAATAAAACAGAAGAATCTGAATTTCTGACATCATGGAGTTGTACCTACCTGTCCTGAACTCTTTATAACGCTGGGCTTCTACATGGGAGAGAAATAAAATTCTATCTTGTTTACATCATACTTATGGGGGGATTTTCTGTGACTAACAGCCAAATTTTACTTTAACTGATAAGTCTGGGGTGGTACAGAAGGTCAGCTTGACGTCAGGAAACCCATCTCCCAACACTGACTGCTTGAAAACAGTGTAAATAGCACCAGAATTTACTGAAAAAGGTAGGGGCAGGGTCTCTATCTCCATATCAAACAATCAAGATCTCTTTCATGTAGTGTGAAAAGAAAATATTCAGTGATATGAAAACATACAGTGATCTCAGGGTTCTAATACCCACCTGACAAAAATATTTTAGACAGTAATCACCCAACAAAATAACTGGATCTGAGGGTTGGTTTTAGAGAAGACAGAGAAAAGCACATGTTGGTGAGCAGTTAATATGTGTCCATTCTTTAATGGGTAAGTAAAGTTTTCCTGGGTAACATACAACTTAAGTACTAAGTAAAGTTTCTTAAAACCTAAAAGTCATAGAATAAAGGGATCTGTAATATCTTAGCAAAATCCTGGAGTTTGGGGTGAGCGAGCTCAGGACACAAAGGGGAAATAAAACTTAATGATTCATGGGAATGGAAGGAAAAGGGAAGAGAAAAATTATACTAAAGCCTTAAACTTTAGGAGAGTTGGAAGAAATCTCTTTATGGAAGAAACTGTAGGTATTCTGTTTATAAATAATAATAAAATCATAAATGTCTGATTAAAATAATAGAAAAATGCACAACTCCATTAATGGCAGGGAAAATGAGAAAAAGGAGAGAGTGGAAAGAAAAGAAATTGGATAAATATAAAATGGGCAAGAAGAGACCAAAAGGGAAAGAGAAATATATAATTCTAAATAAATAAAAACCATAGAGTAAGATAGAAACAACCTGCATCAGTCATAAAGTAAATATGAACAGACTGAATTTGCCCATTAAAAAGTTTGTTAGACTGGAATTAAAGGTAACAAGTTTTTATGCTATTATCTATGTATGTATATATACATATACAATATACAATACATATATATAACTATATAATATATAATATATATTATATATACACATACATATGTACATATATAATATATATATTGTCCACATACAATATATGTAACATATATATAGAATGTGTATATATATATGTATACATACATATAAACACTAATGGGAAAAGAAAGTCACTACTTTACGTAACAAAAGTCATAACTGATAGCAAAAATATATTGTCATTAATTGGTATGCAGTAAAGTACAGGGCAGCTAAAGACATAATGTAAACCAAATTAGAAATGAAAGAATTTGAAAAACATGCAGTTGCAGTAGGAAATTCCAATCCATCTCTTTGAGAACTAGGAAGTTCTAGATAGTTCAGTTTTTTTCTATTAAGTTAAAAAATAACTAAGACAAAGAGGAGCTAAAAAATAAAATCAACAGATATGACTAATAAAATATTTTTAAAAATCTTTCATACATAGAATAAACATTTTCTTATGTTCATTGAACATTTATAAAAATTGATCATGTAGTTGGAATTAGAAAAATATCTTAATTAAAAAAGCGGATATAGTACAGGCAATGTTATCTAGACTTAATTAAATAGTTATAAATACGTTATCAAAAGATGACTACTACTACATTGTCAAAGAGAAAATTAAAAGGAAAATTGCTAGTGATCTAGAAGTCAACGAATAGAAATCATCTCACACCAAAATCTGTGAATTCAGTGAAAGGAGTGCACAGAGGAAAATATAAAGTGTAAGTACCTTCTATATTAAGGAATGAATGAATGAATGGAAGCATGAATGAATAATAAATAAAACAGATAATCATCTGATTTATTTTAATTTAATGTAGGTTACTGAGCTCTACTCTAACATACTATTTAGCCGTGCAAGTAGAACTAATTCATCTTCATTTTCAGTTCCTTCTCCCAGAGATTTTCGTGAGCTAGCTTGGCAGAGATGTACAGAATGTCACTGCGGACACAATAAAATAGGAAGTACCTCAGGAAGACTTTCTGGATATTTCAACTCTGGATCGCTAGCAATTAGTTCAGTAGAGAATCTACATAGGTTACTACTATCATGACTACTCGTAGTACTACTACTAATACAAATATGTTGAATGGAAATATGGGACTTGAGTTGTACCTTGAGAGGTTGGTGGATAGAATGGTAAGGATTAGGTTTGGGTGTAAAATAGACAAATTAACGGTGATTTATATTTGATGAAAGTTAAATTCTATCATGTAAAAGAAATCTGGAAGGAGGCAGGCCACTGGGGACAAAATGGCTCCATCAGGGACTCAGGCTCTTTAGAGGTGCCCTCCACACCGTGTGTCACTTGAACTTAAGTCCAAAATAGTAGCTACAGATCTAGTTTTCACATCCCATTTTTAGCAGAAGGAAAAAGGATAGGACAAAAGTGCCTGCCAGTTGTCTTCCACAAGAAGTGCTAGGTCACTGCCTCATGACACTTGTGTTAACATCATATAATTATATTCCATCCTTAGCTACGAGAAAGGCTGGGCAGTGTATTCTTTACACTGCATAGTACCTTCCTCCCAACCCTCTGCTAAAATCTGATGGTTCAATAACTCTGGAAAATAGGAGAGAGGATATTTGAGACTGGGAATAAAATATATCCAATTTTCAGATCGGCCGCATTATTAAATACAATTGCACTTAAATCCTGCTACAATGACATCAAACAATCATTTCCATAAAATAACATGAATAGAAAAAGAAAGATACTAGAAATTAGGAAATACATCTATGGTAACTCTCTACCTAATCCGAAGAAATGACATGGAGATCCTCTTTGGTTGCAGAACCTAACACTTAGCCTAGGGTTATCCGACTCCCAGTAAAGAATTCTCTACTTTGTTTTTTGATATAATGAAACATCATAGCATTATGTAACCTTAAATAAAATCAATGTGAACTGAGATAACTCAAGAAAATGTTAAAAACCTGAGGCACAGATCGAAGATAGACCTGGATAAATCTAAACTAGTGTAATACATAGATGCTATGAACCCAATAAGGACTTAGACCTTGACAATGCTCAGATTTGTAGGATGCTCCCCTTTAATTAATGTCTAGTGAATGGGAGGATTTGTGACGTGAAGCTACTTTCTATCAGTTGTCAAGGAGTTAGGGCATACATACTCAGATCAACCTGTAGAGACAAACCTGAGCCTTGTCCCTGCCTTGGTTGTACTCTGAAAAAAGTTACCTCATCAATAAAAAAGTAAGCCAGAGAAAAAGTACGATAAAGATCGTCCGATCTGCTATAATTATCAGGTGACTTGCCACCAGAGCTTTGGGAGCTAAATAAAGCTGGCTACAGAGCAGCAGCCTAGAAGAATATAAAGGAACATCTATGATAGGTGAGTATGAGTAGACAGTGTTCATTACAGTTTTGAAAATAAAGGTTATCCTCTTATCTTGCATCAGTATCAGGGAAAATTACAGAGGGAATATGCTCTCTTTGAATTACTAAATACAATAAATAGAATTCTGAGTGGCACAGACTCCAGATCATACAGGTCCAATTTTCAATAAGGCATATTCGCCTACCATAAATTATAGCAAAATGCCACACTTGCTTCTAAATCTAATTTTATAAAAAGAACTACAATTGTCTGACAAAGCAACAAAAATTTAACCCAAAAACTTCTATACGCTATGCATAAAACATCACATTTTTCTAGTATGCTCAAAATATTAGAGATCACTACTACTACCAACATGACTATCATCACCAATAATAATAATAATAACAATAACAATAACAATGTAACAGACACCTTTAAGATTTCTATAAGTTAGAATTACTATGTGATATATGTGCTCAGTGAAATAGGAAAGAATTTCTCAGTGTATGTAGTGCAAATATGCTCAGAGAAACAGTAAGGAAAGGTGAGTTTGAACACCAATGAGGGATCTTCTCACCAGCCAGAGAACAGAATGGTGGGGAGGGGATCATCATGGCCAACTGCACTGGAAATGGAAGAAAAGCATGGGATAAGGACGTGGGTGTTTCTGAACACTAGATATGCCTTCAAGCAAAGAAGACTTATGTTCTAATCTTCTTTTGGGCTGTGGCTTTTCTTTGGACTTAAACTTTCAAGAACATACTCCTATGTGACTAACCTGTGGGAGAAACTACATAAATGTAGTGCTTACCTGTGACAATGCCAGGCTTCCTAAATGTATATGAACACTACAATAGGACCTGTCGGCGTTATTTCAAACCAAAGGTGATAGAAGAGGGGAGCAGATCTTGGTGCAAATAAATACACGCTCATAAATACAAAAGGCTGGGGGTTAATGTAGATTGCTTCATTTAAGGGTTTTATTTTGTAGCATAACCAAGACATTAATCATCACCTCCGAACAACCATTAACAAAAGTTTACTTCTTCAAAAATTTACAAAATGCTTTTCTATTCCATCATCTGATTTTAATACCACAACAGACTTGAAAAAGTAGGAAAATGTTTCCCCCCCATTTCACAGCTCCAGTCCTTCCAGGACCATGTGACTCTTTAACTTTATACACTGGGCTCCTTTTGACCTGAAAGCTCTTTTTTCTATTCTTATTAATCTCAGTAACTCCTTCTGATCACTCAGAAATCATTTTACTAGAAAGCCTAATTTATATATATATGTGTGTGTATATATATATACATATAAATATATATATACATACATACACATGTATATATGATTACACACACACACAAATTAGCAACTGGTGTTCTGCTTGATTCTCTCAGAGCCCCTTTATCCTCCCATATATGCCTCCCTAGAAGTCTCTGTTTGTCATGGAAGAAGGTCCTTGGGCTGTGGAGCCACTTTGCTCTTAGAGGCAGTCTTGGAAATGCTTTGGGGTTTACCTTCACCCCAGGGCTCTTAGCAATGAAATAGTAGAGTGGATATGAAAGCCGAGAGCCCCAGCCTCCAGACAGGATAGATTCAGAAGCATAATATGTCCTCCAGACTTTCTTTGCAGGATCAAGCTGAGTCTAATCTCCTAAAATCACACCTAAGCCCTCCTTCTTCCTTTTCCACTCACGCTTTCTTCCCCATTAGCAGTTTCTCATGACAGCATTTCCTTAATAAATTACTTGCAAATGAATGCTCATCTGAAGCTCTATATCCAAAGAACCAGACCTAAGAGCTTGGGACATAGTACTCATTAACAAAACCATTGTTGGTTGAATGAATTCCTAGCACTATAATTCTGCTGACAAGGCAAACTTAAATTAGGCAAAGTCCCACTGCACAAGGCACTCACAATATACTAAGTATCAGTTAACTGAGATGTTGATCTTTTTTTTAATGTTTATTTATTTTTGAGAGAGAGAGAGAGAGAGAGAGAGAGAGAGCGAGCGCATGAGCATGGGAAGGGCAGAGAGGGAGAGAAACAGAATCCAAAGCAGGCTCCAGGCTCTGAGCAGTCAGCACACAGCCCAATGTGGGGTTCAAACTCACAAACAGTGTGATCATGACCTGAGTCGAAGTCAGACACTCAATCGACTGAGCCACCCAGGTACCCCAAGATGTTGATCTTTTAAATTTTTTTAACGTTTTATTTATTTTTGAGACAGAGAGAGACAGAGCATGAACGGGGGAGGGGCAGAGAGAGAGGGAGACACAGAATCGGAAGCAGGCTCCAGGCTCTGAGCCATCAGCCCAGAGCCGGACGCGGGGCTCAAACTCACGGACCGCGAGATCGTGACCTGAGCTGAAGTCGGCGGCTTAACCGACTGAGCCACCCAGGCGCCCCAAGATGTTGATCTTTAACACATACTTCAAATGTGAGTTGAGTCTACTCATCCACTTTCATTTTGAAATATGCACAAAAGGATTATATTTAAATTTTATAATTTTTAATATGTTTATATTAATTCATCTAAATATTTCTACCCATTACTCTTTATAAGCATAGGACTTTATTTTAAACATGGGTGGCTAGATATCCGAGTGAGGAAGATGGCAGTGAAGAAGGATGCTGGGCTCACGTCATCCTGCTGATGGCTTAGATTCCACCCACACTGGCCTAAATAACCTAGAAAACCACGGGAAGACTAACAGAACAGACTCTCTAGAGAAAAGCATAGACAAGAGGCCCACGGAAGAGGGTAGGAAAGACAGAGAGGCAGTGCGTGCTTCACAGACTGGCAGGAGGGAGCCGGGCAGTGGAGGGGCAGCCCTCCCAGCAAGGTAGAGCCTCCTAAGTCTGGCTTGCAAAAGTGGAGGGGCTGGGCTGCGAGAGCTCTGACAGCCAGCAGTACTTCTGGAATGTTAAAAGTCAACAGCTCTGCTCTCGGAGAGCAGAGCAGGGAGGGCGAGAGGACACCTGAAGGGAGAGTTGTTGAGCCCCAGGAGACAGAGCTCAGCTTGGCAGGGGGTAACAAAGGTGCTGGCAAACACCATTTCCCTCTCCCATCCCCCAGCCAAAATTCCAAGGGAACCAGTTCCCATCACCAAACTTGCTTGCACTGCACAAACGCCCAACACTGTGTTTCTGGGGATCCATCCTTCCGATGGGTGTGCCTCCCTCCCAGTGCTGCAGGGCCCCTCCCATGGGGGACCACTGACAGAAAAGCAACCTAAGCTTGCCCCTCCCACCTCTGTGCACCTTGCGGATCCACCTTGGCTAATACGCCCTTGGCAAGATCCCATCAAAGCAGCACCACAAGCTTACCAGTGTGCAAGCAGCCCAGACAGGGGCCACACCACTCCACAGTGAGTCCTGCCCCTGGGAGAGGGGAAGATAAGGTACACACCAGTCTGACTGTGGCCCCAGCGGTGGGCTGGGGGCAGATATCGGGTCTCACTGTGGACCCGCCCACCAACAAAAGTTTCTCTAGACAGCACAAGGGAAGTGCCCTGCAGTTTGGAGCTACCGCAGGGACTAGACAAAATGATGAAACAGAAAAATTCTCCTCAAAAGAAATTCCAGGAAGTGACGACAGCTAATGAATGGATCAAAACCAATTTAAGCAATATAATGGAAGAAGAATTTAGAAAAATAGTCATAAAATTAATCGGTGAGACTGAAAAAAGCATAGAGGACAGCAGAGAATCTATTGCTACAGAGATCAAGGGACTAAGAAATAATTATGAGGAACTAAAAAATGATATAAATGAGGTGCAAAATAAAATGGAGGTGGCCATAGCATGGATTGAAGAGGCAGAGGAAAGAATAGGTGAATTAGAAGATAAAATTATGGAAAAAGATGAAGCTGAGAAAAAGAGAGATAAAAAAAATCCAGGAGTATGAGGGGAGAATTAGAGAACTAAATGATGCAATAAAACAGAACAATATTCATATCATAGGAATTCCAGAAGAAGAACATAGAGAGAAAGGGGCTGAAGGTGTACTTGAGCAAATCATAGCTGAGAACTTCCCCAATCTGAGGAAGGAAAGAGGCATTGAAATCCAAGAGGCACAGAGAACTCCCTTCAGACGTAACTTGAATCGATCTTCTTCACGACATATCATAGTGAACCCAGCAAAATACAAGGATAAAGAGAGAATTCTCAAATCAGCTAGGGATAAACAGGTTCTAACTTACAAAGGTAGAAACATAAAGTAGTAGCAAACCTATCTACTGAAACTTGGCAGGCCAGAAAGGAATGGCAGGAAATCTTCAATGTGATAAACAGAAAAAAATATGCAGCCGAGAATCCTTTATCGAGGAAGTCTGTCATTCAGAATACAAGGAGAGATAAAGGTTTTCCCAAACAAAAACTGAAGGAATTCCTCACCACTAAACCAGCCCTATAAGAGATCCTAAGGGGGATTCTGTGAGTGAAATGTTGTAAGCACCACAAAGTACCAGAGACATCACTACAAGCATGAAACCTACAGACATCATAATGAATCTAAACCCATATCTTTCCATAATAACACTGAATGTAAATGGGCTAAATGCTCCAACCAAAAGACATAGGATACCAGAATGGATTAAAAAAAAAAAAAATAAGACCGATCTATATGCTGTCTACAAGAGACTCGTTTTATTTTTATTTTTATTTTTTTAATGTTTATTTATTTTTGAGACAGAGAGAGACAGAGCATGAACAGGGGAGGGTCAGAGAAAGAGGGACACACAGAATCCGAAGCAGGCTCCAGGCTCTGAGCTGTCAGCACAGAGCCCAACACGGGGCTCGAACTCACAGACCGTGAGATCATGACCTGAGCCGAAGTCGGCCACTTAACCGACTGAGCCACCCAGGCGCCCCCAAGAGACTCATTTTAGACCTGAGGACACCTTCAGATTGAAAGTGAGGGGATGAAGAACTATCTATCATGCTAGTAGAAGCCAAAGAAAGCTGGAGTAGCCAAACTTATATCAGACAAACTAAACTTTAAATTAAAGGTTATAACAAGAGATGAAGAAGGGCATTGTATACTAATTACAGCATCTATCCACCAGGAAGAGCTAACAATTATCAATGCCTATGTGCCAAATATGGGAGCCCCCAAATATATAAAATAATCACAAACATAAGCAACCTTATTGATAAGAATGTGGTCATTGCAGGGGACTTTAATACCCCACTTGCAGCAATGAATATATCATCTAGATACAGGATCAATAAAGAAACAAGGGCCCTGAATTATACATTGGATCAGATGGACTTGACAGATATATTTAGAACTCTGCGTCCCAAAGCAACAGAATATACTTTCTCCTTGAATGCACATGGAACATTCCCCAAGACAGATCACATACTGGGTCACAAAACAGACCTTAATAACTATAAAAGAATTGAGATCATACCATGCACACTTTCAGACCACAATGCTACGAAAATTGAAATCATCCACAAGAAAAAGTCTGGAAAACCTTCAAAAGCATGGAGGTTAAAGAACACCCTACTGAAGAATGAATGGGTCCACCAGGCAATTAGAGAAGAAATTTAAAAATATATGGAAACAAATGAAAATGAAAATACAACAATCCAAATGCTTTGGGATGCAGCGAAGGCAGCCCTGAGATGAAAATACATTGCAATCCAGGATTATCTCAAGAAAAAGAAAAGTCCCAAATACAAAATCTAACAGCACACCCAAAGGAACTAGAAGCAGAACAGCAAAGACACCCCAAACCTAACAGAAGAAGAGAAATAATAAAAACCAGAGCTGATATAAATATAGAACCTAAAAAAACAGTAGAGAAGATCAATGAAACCAAGAGTTGGATTTTGGAAAAAATAATCAAAATTGATAAACCCCTAGCCAGGCTTCTCAAAAAGAAAAGGGAGATGGCCCAAATAGATAAAATCATGAATGAAAATGGAATTATTACAACCAATCCCTCAGAATACAAGCAATTATCAGGGAACACTATGAAAAATTATATCCCAACAAACTGGACAACTTGGAAGAAATGGACAAAATCCAAGGCACCCACACACTTCCAAAACTCAAACAGGTATAAATAGAAAATTTGAACAGACCCATAACCAGTGAAGAAATTTATTCAGTTATCAAAAATATTCCAACAAATAAGAGTCCAGGACCAGATGGCTTCACTGGGGAATTCTACCAGACATATAAAGCAGAGATAATACCTATCCTTCTCAAGCTGTTCCAAAAAATAGAAAGGGAAGGAAAACTTCCAGACTCATTCTATGAAGCCAGCATTCCTTTGATTCCCAAACCAGACAGAGACCCAGCAAAAAAAGAGAAATACAGGCCAATATCCCTGATGAATATGGATGCAAAAATTCTCAATAAGATACTAGCAAATTGAATTCAACAGCATATAAAAAGAATTATTCACCATGATCAAGTGGGATTCATTCCTGGGCTGCAGGGCTGGTTCAACATTCGCAAATCAATCAATGTGATACATCACATTAATAAAAGGAAAGATAAGAACCATATGATCCTGTCAATTGCTGCAGAAAAAGCATTTGGCAAAATTCAGCACCCGTTCTTAATAAAAACACTTGAGAAAGTCAGAATAGAAGGAACATACTTAAACATCATAAAAGCCATTTATGAAAATCCCACAGCTTATATCATCCTCAATGGGGAAAAACTGACAGCTTTCCCCCTGAGATCAGGAACATTACAGGGATGTCCATTCTCATCGTTGTTGTGTAACATAGTGTTGGAAGTTCTAGCATCAGCAATCAGACAACAAAAGGAAATCAAAGGCATCAAAATTGGCAAAGATGAAGTCAAGTTTCACTTTTTAAAGATGACATGGTATTATACATGGAAAACCCAATAGACTCCACCAAAGTCTGCTAAACTGATACATGAATTCAGCAAAGTCACAGGATACAAAATCAATGTACAGAAAATCAGTTGCATTCTTATATACTAATAATGAAGCAACAGAAAGACAAATAAAGAAAATGATCCCATTCACAATTGCACCAAGAAGCATAAAATACCTAGGAATAAACCTAACCAAAGATGTAAAAGATCTGTATGCTGAAAACTACAGAAAGCTTATGAAGAAAATTGAAGAAGATACAAAGAAATGGAAAAACATTCCATGCTCAATGACTGGATGAATAAATATTGCTAAAATGTCAGTGCTACCCAAAGCAATCTACACATTCAATGCAATCTCAGTCAAATTGTATCCTCATTCTTCTCAAAGCTAGAACAAGCAATCCTAAAATTTGTATAGAACCACAAAAGTCCCTGAATAGCCAAAGTAATTTTGAAGACCAAAGTGGGAGGCATCAGAATCCCAGACTTTAGTCTCTACTACAAAGCTGTAATCATCAAGACAGCATGGTATTGGCACAAAACCAGACACATAGACCAATGGAATAGTATAGAAACCTCAGAATTAGACCCACAAAAGTATGGCCAACTAATCTTTGACAAAGCAGGAAAGAATATCCAATGGATAAAAGACAGTCTCTTTAACAAATGGTGCTGGGAGAACTGGACAGCAACAGGCAGAAGGAGAATGAAACTAGACCACTTTATTACACCATTCACAAAAATAAACTCAAAATGGATGAAGGATCTGAACGTGAGACAGGACACTATCAAAACCCTAGAGGAGAAGGCAGGAAAAAAACCTCTCTGACCTCAGCCACAGAAATCTCTTACTTGACACATCTCCAACGGCAAGGGAAATAAAAGCAAAAATGAACTATTGGGACCTCATGAAGATAAAAAGCTTCTGCACTGCAAAGGAAACAATCAACAAAACTAAAAGGCAACCATGGAATGAGAAAGGATATTTGCAAATGACATATCAAACAAAGGGCTAGTATCCAAAATCTACAAAGAACTCACCAAACTCCACACCCGATAAACAAATAATCCAGTGAAGAAATGCGCAGAAGACATGAATAGACACTTCTCTAAAGAAGACATCCGGATGGCCAACAGGCACATGAAAAGATGCTCAACGTCACTCCTCATCAGGGAAATACAAATCAAAACCACATTGAGATATCACCTCATGCCAGTCAGAGTGGCTAAAATGAACAAATCAGGAGACTATAGATGCTGGAGAGGAGGTGGAGAAACAGGAACCCTCTTGCACTATTGGTGGGAATGCAAATTGGTGCAGCCACTCTGGAAAACAGTGTGGAGGTTCCTCAAAAAATTAAAAATAGATCTACCCTATGACCCAGCAATAGCACTGCTAGGAATTTACCCAAGGGATACAGGAGTGCTGATGCATAGGGACATTTGTACCCCAATGTTTACAGCAGCACTTTCAACAATAGCCAAATTATGGGAAGAGCCTAAATGTCCATCAACTGATGAATGGATAAAGAAGTTGTGGTTTATATATACAATGGAATACTACTTGGCAATGAGAGAGAAAGAAATCTGGCCTTTTGTAGCAATGTGGATGGAAGTGGAGAGTGTTATGCTAAGTGAAATAAGTCATACAGAGAAAGACAGAATACCATGTTTTCACTCTTACGTGGATCCTGAGAAACTTAACAGAAGACCATAGGGGAGGCTTTAGAAGGGGAAAAAAAGTTAGAGAGGGAAGGAGGCAAACCATAAGAGTCTCTTAAAAAATGAGAATAAACTGAGGGTTGATGGGGGGTGGGAGGGAGGGGAAAATGGGTAATGGGCATTGAGGAGGGCACCTGTTGGGATGAGTACTGGGTGTTGTATGGAAACCAATTTAACACTAAATTTCATATTAAAAAATAATAAAAAAAAATACGGTCACCTGGGTGGCTCAGTCGGTTGAGCTTCGGACTTTGGCTCAGGTCATGACTTCATGGTTTGTGAGTTCGAGACCCTCATTGGGCTCTGTGTTGACAGCTCAGAGCCTGGAGCCTGCTTCAGATTCTGTGTCTCCCCCTCTCTGCCCCTTCCCCGCTTGTTCTTTGTCTCTCTCTCAAAAAAAATAAACTATAAAAATTATAATAACAACAACAATAATAATAATAAAATAAACATGGGGGTTGATGTTAGAGGAAAATATTAAATGATACCTTATCAGTGTCAAATTAGTGTTTGAACCATCATTTAATTACCAATTAGCAATATTAAAGGGGACATGAGTCAACTTTGATAAATGGAAAAAAGAATTCATAAAGATAAATTCATTCAAGAGAACCAACAATATTGGAAAAAATAATATAAAAATAAAAACTATTATGAAGTAGTTTATCAATAGACCACCCAAGTTTTAGAATGGACACAGACTACTAAATGGATCAGCAGTACAATATAGCTGGTAGAAAAAAAAGTAATCACTTTGCTAAGTATATCCAACTATGACTGAAATGTAAAGTTTTGACTTCATTTTTTACCATCATCTAAATTTTGAAAGATTACAACATTTCATATAAGCTGTAGAAGAATAGGAAAAAATGTAGAAGATACTCTCCATGTTTTCCAAAAGGTGAAGGGAAAGAGATTTGTTTAGCTGCTTCCTCACCAGCCACTGCTTTAAGGCTTTTTTGGAGGTCCCGCCTCCTGTTTGTGACCTCTGAACGGTTAAAAGCCCTAAAACATGGTCTTTTTCTATTTATACTGAGTTTGGGCCATCCTCTCCAATTCTCTAAATGCCATTTACACGATGATAACTCCTAAGTTAGTGTTAGTAGTTCAGGCCAGTCTCCTGGCCCCACCATCTGCCTGCTATCTCCAATGTAATGTATCCAAAATGAGCTCTTGGTCTCCCCTCTAAACCAGCTCCCTAAATCTTTTCCATCTCAGGCAACAGCAACTTCATCCTTTCTGTCATTCAGACCCAAGCTTCACAGCTACCTTGATGAAAACAGATTGTGAATAGAAATGCAAAATCATATTATTAATTTTAGTTCCCAAAAGAATCATACCAGGTCTGTGATCGACTATCAAATTTGATTTCTACCTGGAGAGGTTGTAAAACAATCATTCAATGAATTTTCACATTTTGTCAGGAGTCCCTAAGACCACAGGCGACTTACAAGACTCATGGCATAGTCCTAGTCATGACTATAATATGTTGAAGAAAAAGGACACAAAGCAAAACTAACAAAAGGGAAGGTGGATGGGGAGAAGTTCAGAGAAAAACAGGCACAAGCTTCCAAGAGTCCCCTCTCCGTGGAGTCACACGAGAGGCACTTAATTCTCCCAGCATTCAATTACGACAACACATGTGAAATGTCTACTGGGAAAGTGCATCAGAGTCTCAGTTTTTACTGAAGGCTGGTCATACAGGCACCCTCTGCCTAGCATACACAAAAATCTAGACTCCCAAAAGTAAAGCAAGTGTTCAGCATCCACGTTATTGTTTGGATAACAATTTAGGCATAGTAAGTAAGCCACTCTAATCAGAGAATGGTGGACTCTTCCTGAAATCCCAGTTCCCGGATGCCAACTAAGGGCCAACCTTGCTAGCAGACCTGAGGATGGTGTCCTCAGGCCTGCTGGGTCAAGTCTTTCTGTACAAATATACACCTTGTAGCAGAAGCATTGTGTGGGCCTTCCAAAGAAGCTCCTTGAAAGTCAAGGGTATGGGCCCACTTATCTTGTTTGCTTTTCTTCCTTGTTAATTCAGATTCAAATGTGATAGCTGAGCCTCCAGGATCCATCTTAGATTGTGAGCCACCTCCTTAGAAGTCCTGTGCTAAGGATGGGTCCCTATGGACATCATGAACCCATCATACCACCATCATACCATTTCAACGTTCTCAACATCTACATTTATTTTCTATACAGAATTGACACTTATCTTGTTTAAGCTATTACTTCTGCATTCAGAAATTAGAAGCCAAACATGTTTGTCATGAAAAACTTAAATCAAGCAAAATATAAGAAATCCATTTTTAACATCTGTAAACGCTATAAATAAAAGATCTGTTTTTCTTTTTCCTTTTTTTAAACTTTTTAAAAATTTATTTATTTTTGAGAAAGAGACAGAGACAGAGACAGAGCATGAGCAGGAGAGGGGTAGAGAGAGAGGGAGACACTAAATCCAACGCAGGCTGTGAGCTGTCAGCACAGAGCTCAAAGTAGCACTTGAACTCAAGAACCATGAGATCATGACCCAAGCTGAAGTTGGACACTTAACCAACTGAGCCACCCAGGCACCCCAAGATCTCTGTTTATCAAATGAAAAATGAAGGTAATACCATTGAAGAAACAACTAGAAGTACCCAAAGAAATAAATTGCCTGCATTGGAAATGCCATATTTAAAGCATCTAAAAGATTTGAGTGCCAGCTCATGAGAGAAAGAACAGACTATTGGTTAAAAAATAAGTAAATCATTAAACTGGGCCTTTACAACTTGATCATCCATCCATACATCATTTTTATGAAGTGGGGGTGATGAGGTAATGACATACAATATATCCCCAAAACATTTGCTTTTTGTAATCTAAGTGAATAAATAGAGGAGGCTAGTTAAGTTTCCCTATGTTTCTTCCAGAACTTTCAAAGAGCTCCCTGATTTAAATTTAGCACATTTATACTTAATAATCAATATTTATTTTACCACAAATTTTACTAATTAAGCATTTTTTTTAAACTGTTGCCACTGAATAGCTTCTCATCTTCCTTACGGGTTTCTTATGGGATTTTTTCTTACTATCACTCTCAATCTTGTTGAAAGTGAAGCAGTAATTTCCTTAATGGTTTTTTATAATAAAATATAATCTAAATTAACAGTATTGCAAACACTGCAGAGTATTAGAAATGTAATAAAAAATAAATTGCTGTGTGCTACTCACTCCAAAACAGTGCTCTACTAAAGCTGTAGCTAAATTTATTCATAACATAACCAAATGAACTTTGCCATTTAAGGCATTAAAAAAATACCAGCACACTTACAGAAACATGAGAATGTCTTTTGGCATATAGACTTGACAAGGATGTTTGTAATTATGGTATTCTAGTATTCTCCTAACAGTTAAATTCAGACAGGTGTACCAAATAAATAATTCAGTGTGATTCCATTTCATATTTTCCAATAATTCAACTAAAATACCCCCCCCAATTACATTTAATTGGGCCAAGAAAATATTTTAGAGTGAATTATCTGTCCCTCTGCATTTTTCTAGGCACCAGCACTGGGAAGAGAAATTAATACCTCTAATCCCTATGGGTACACTTTCAATTTTATGTAAAAATCCTATCTCACACTTTTTCCCTAAGCTAATTGAGCAACTTTTAGAAAACCTAAGAACAAGAACACATTTTATAGACACTTTGCAACATTCAAAGGTGTAAATGACCTTTAGTCATAGTTGCAATTTTGGAACTTGAACTCAAGAAACAGCCAGGTGGTGGGAAGCTATCAACATGAAGGCCTGCAAAACTAAACTGAGGCATCAAAAATAATACCTATGAAAGAGGACTATTTTAAACTTTCATGCAAGTGGCCCCATCTCAGGATCCAGAAATATATTTATCTTGTACACATTTGAAGTATTTCAGTCCACTAGATTAGTGCTGGGGTTAAATACTACAAGAATTTATGTGTAACTTGTTTCAATTTTGAATAAAGATTAGAAAAGGAAGAAATGGAAACTAAGTTGCTTTGGATTCCATAATAGGCTACATTATTATCTTTATAACAACCCTACAAATAAATACTATTATCCTAAATTTGCATATAACTGAGATTCAAAAAGGTTAACTAACTTTCCTAAGGCCATCCAATTAGTAAATCATAGTTCCAGGATTTTAGCAAGCATCTGTAGGGCTTTATTTCTACTAAAAATCATCCATATCTGTTCACTCAGGTTCACTCAGGCAAATGCTTTATCGAGGTATATCCTTTAATCTTCACAGCAATCATATCAATTAGGTACAGTCTCCATTTTATAGATGAGACAACTTATGCTGAAGATAATACAATGATTTGTCCAAGATCCTACAGCTAATATATGGGAGAGTGAGGATGGGGGTCCCCCTCTTTCTGAAATTGGAGTCTGTTTTTAGTCTCGCTCTGATGTATTAATAGTAAACAAGTTTGGTGGCTTTAATTCAACTCCTATTGAAAACTTTTCTCTAGTGCAAGTGAAACTAGATGGCTGCTTTAACTTAGTAAAAAGAGCACACAGTATTTGACTTTATTGACCCACTGTAACACTTTCTGCACATATTTATATTTCTACCAGAATATGTTTCCTAATTGAAATGGAGATGAAGGATAAAGCACAAAATTACCTGGGATTTTTGGGACTGAGTGTTTCTGGGACAGGAAAAGACATAAGAAAAGGAACTTGACGCTAAATGCTGAGCAAAGAAGGAAAAAAAAAATCAGGAATTTTAAAGTTAGAAAGGTCTACAAAGAATCTTGTCCTAAGAGTGGTTTCCACAAATAACAAGGAATTGAAAGGATATATCTTCAACACTTAAAAGCTTCAAGGTAGGTTTTCCTCTCTCTCAAAAATAAATAAACATTAAAAGGGGTACCTGGGTGGCTCAGTGGGTTAAGCATCTGGCTTAGGCTCAAGTCCTGATCTTGCAGTCCATGAGTTTGAGCCCCACTTTGGGCTCTGTGCTGACAGCTCAGAGCCTGGAGCCTGCTTCAGATTCTGTGTCTCCCTCTCTCTCTGCCCCTCCCTTGCTTGTGCTCTGTATCTCTGTCTCTCAAAAATAAACATTTATTTTTTTTTAATATCTTCAAGGTAGGTTTTCAATAGCAAGTTAGAGATTTTGACTTTTGTCCAAATATAGTAAAAATCAAATGGGTTATGGAAATAGATGGTTGGGAAACTGTGCCACATGATTATCCCATATGACCACGGGATGTAGTTCATTGGTCACTTAACACCTGTCCCAACTTTTGACCAAAATGCCTTCTTATAATTCAAAGGCCAGAAAACTAAATACATTTACCAGATACTCTTGCATTAAAGTTGTGGACAGAATTTGGATTTTATCAATAAAAATTCTGAAAACCAAATTAAGTGTGAAGAGAGGTATTTTGTGAAAATCAATTTTTGCAGGTGTGAATCACAGTAAGCATGGTTATGAAACAGTCACCAGCTATGGAGCTGACTTCTCAATAACGTATGTTTCTCTTGAAGCTAATGGCTGGGAGAGAGAACTACTCTGTGATTCTAATCGAGGAAGCCATTCTGTTGGTGGGCAAATGCTATGGTGTTATCCTGGGAATCATTTCTACAAGTCCAGCCTAATAGCCTGCACTTGTAGTTCTTAGAATTAGTTTTGTAAGGAATTATTTATCTAGATCAATTTAACATTTATACTTAAACTAGTTAGAATAGATTCTGTTACCTGCAACTGAACCCTGGCTGATGCAAACCTTTTCTGCTCACTGTCACCTGCCTTTGATCAGGTTCACCTTCAAAGCCAGGCCCAGCAGAGTGAAAGCATAATGTTAGCACTCTGTCTTCTCCGGGGCCTTGATCCTCAAAAAGAATGCTCCTCTTTGGAATTACCTGGGTCAGTATCCACTATAGGCTACAACATTTCTCAAGTACCATAAGCACCATAAAAGCTAACTACCCAGTGGAATTAATATATTGACACAAACTCTTGGCTGCATAAGTATTATCAATTTGCAAATTTAAATGATGTTTTTCTATCCTCTAATTTTAATGACTGAAAGAAGAATGATGGAGAATAGGTCAGCACTGGTCACTGAAGGGAAAAGTGGCATCTGCAATAGAGTGTAAACAGAATTCGTATTCTGTGAAAGAGAAACAGTACCAGGGATACCTGGAGGGCTCAGTCGGTTAAGTATCCTATTCTTGGTTTCAGCTCAGGTCATGATCTCACAGTTCCACAGCTCGTGAGTTCAAGCCTCGCATCAGGCTCTGTGCTGACAGCACAGTGCCTGCTTGGGATCCTCTCTCCCTCTCTCTCTTTGCCCCTCCTTGGATTGTGCTCTCTTTCTCTCAAAACAAACAAACAAACAAACATAAAAAAAAAAACAGTACTGGGGTTTCATGAAATATACAGACGCTACTTTTCAGGATTCAAAAAGACTTTAGTGTGTCTTCAGCTGAAGGTAAGCACTATTATAAAAGAGCGTCATTATCAGCATTTAAAGTACCAGTGCATTTATATTTCAATAAATTATTTTATGAAGTTTAAAAATAAACATTTGCTGTTTGATAGTAAATAATGTCACCAGTTCTTCAACCCATAGAAATTTAACACCAATAACTACACAAAAACTCATGAATACTTAGTTCCATCCTGACATAAATGAAGATTTATTTCACAGTATTTGGAATCAGTTGCACATGAAAAACTAAACTATATTTCAGGTAAAATATAAATAAAATATGTATTACAAAGTTAATATATCACATGGTATGTCACAAATACAATGCTTAAAATAAAGATTTGTTCATCCGTTCCCCCCAACAAACTTAGTTTTCAAGCCAGCAAATGTGAGGAAATATATTTCACTCATATAAGTGTACTGTCCTTAATTTTATTTATTTAGTCTGTTAGTTTTTAAAGTAGGCACCATGCCCAGCGTGTAGCCCAACACAGGGCTGGAACCTACAACCCTGAGATCAAGACTGAACTGAAATCAGGAGATACTCAACCGACTGAGCCACCCAGGTGCCCCTGTCCTTAAAGAAATAACATCAGATGCTGTACTTTCAGGCCTCATTTGCCACTCTGTGAAGTCTGCCTCCTAGTTTGAATACTCCTCACATGATGTGATAGGAGTGCATGTGGGTGCAGGATGTGAAGGGAGGCATTACAGAAAGGATGGCGGGTGGAGAAAACTAATAAGGGATTGCTGATCATAGAAACATGAGGCTGCTCTAGCAGACGTGACACAAAGCACTGGAAAACTATACTTCTTCAAAGTTTATTAAGGAGCCGCACAATGTGCCTTAACTAAAAGGCAGAATCCTGACCTAACAGCATCCATGGCTTTTAATTCAGACTCAAAATGAGACATTTCTGAGAACATTTCACTTCCACCCTTGCGGTTGGGGAG
The DNA here is from genome assembly GCF_018350215.1 of Panthera leo. Classification (NCBI taxonomy): domain Eukaryota; kingdom Metazoa; phylum Chordata; class Mammalia; order Carnivora; family Felidae; genus Panthera; species Panthera leo. Next base: position 94,988,332 of record NC_056684.1, read on the forward strand.
AATTCAGAGCTTTTTGAAATCATGAAGGAAAGCTCCTACCAGAGAATGTCACCTATAGCCCCTACTTTGAATTCAGGTCTTTTAGGAAAATGGGTGACACAGATGAAACCAGTTCAGCGTATTGCCTCCTGAGCTATTAAGGGTAACTCCTAAAATGTTTTCCTTCTAACCTGCCAGTTCAAATTAAAACCAGCACACACAGCACCATAAAATACCTTATGTAAATATCTTTTTATTAACTTCATTTTATACATTTAGATCACAAAACTAAACTCACATAGGAAGTGACAATAACCAGCCTCCCCATAATTAATGAATGTTGCCCCAATAATATACATATGTATAAACATATATTCAATATAAAAATATGTATCTATATTTCATGTTATATATACACACATATGGAGGCATACATATATTCATACATATAAAACTATAATCATAGGTTCTTGAGTACAATAGTGAAAACATATAAAATAATATGAGATAAATTAAAGAGTATTTCTCAACTATCAATAAAGGTTTGAACACATCTGAAACTAGGTTTTTTAATATTTTTTTAAGTTTTGTATATTTATTTTGAGAGAGAGAGACAGAGAGAGAGAAGAAGCAGGGTAGAGGCAGAGAGAGGGTGACAGAGAATCCAAAGCAGGCTCTCCATCACCAGCGTGGAGCCCAATGCAGGGCTCGAACCCACAAATTGCAAGATCATGACCTGAACTAAAATCAAGAGTCGAATGCTCAACCAACTGAGCCACCCAGGCAGCCCTCTGAAACTTTAGTTTCATCATCAGTGGTTTTCATACACCGTATAAATTATAAATATTTAAGATCTCTTTATTCAAATGTACATCTACCAGTGTTATTTCTGTGCCTGATGGTGATAGGAATAGAATGTTGCTATTCTAGCAAGAGCTCATGTTGAGGATACATGACCAAAAGGAGACAAACGTATGCTGAGCTTACCAGGTAACAGAAGATGGCAGACATTCCAAGATGTTACCATGACACTTCATGAAAAACATTTTTGCCTCTTGTCCTAAATTTACACATTCACAATTTCAGTTATGATGCTATCCTATAACAAGTCACACTGCTAAATGAATACAATTCACATCAAACTTCCAATAAACAGAGTCCACTGAACGGTATTTTCAATAGGAACGTATTTTTATTTTTTCCTTAACATTCTTTTGATGGAAGTATTTATTTGATTTTTCACTTCAGTCAATTACTGTATATTTACACAGCTAGCTTCATTATCTCTAATTAAGAAATCAGTGTTCATATGTGTAATCATTTGAACATGTAATTATAATATCTAATTTTATAATTATAGAGTATATTGAAATGATCAAAATCTTCCTCTTATTGATTTTAAAAGAATGCATGTTATTTATTAAAAACCTGAAAGAGAAAAGGTTCATACTTTACTTGCAATACTGTTTTTAAAACTGCTTACTTTCCAAGGTTAACTTAAGTTTTAACAGGGAAAGAAAAAGAAGGTAAAGATATAAATCTTATGTATATAAAATAGGCCACAGGATAATTTTTGCATTATTACGTACTACAACATGCCAAAATGTTTATTAGTGAGCTCTCACCATGCCCTGATTCAGGCATTCATTGTATTCACTCATCATACATTTATTATTTGTATCCTAAGTTTGGACTAGGGAGAAATTAAAAAAAAAAAATTCCAGAATAATAGAAACATAAAAAAGGTTTCTATGCCTCTGACGAAGTTTTTGTTTTCCAGAACTAATTACAGAAAGAATAAGGTGATCAACTGACAGCAACTCAAAATGTATAAGCAGAAGCGGATCTTACAATCCTTTCTATTCCCCACAATGTTTGCTCAATGTAGATTAATACTACCCTCTATATTAGCCTGGACCTTTTAAAAAGATCAGAGCCTTAGGCAGGGATTGCAGTGTTGACAGTTCCTTTGGGAGATGTGAGTCCAGTGAAATAAAGATAAGGGGGAAAGGAGGGGGGTGACTGAGGCAAGGAGAGGTAGGAGGCAATGCTAAAGATATGTTGCTCATGGTGTGCCTTTTTTTCTGCATGTAGGATAATCTGGATGATTTACAAAGAGGGAACATACTTTCAGTGAAGGTCCCTGAGGGGAGAAATTAAGAGAAATTCAATCTATCTTATTATATCCTGTTGCTTGCTTCTTATTTGTCTAGAGTCATGCCAAGAAAAACTAACAAGTGTGAGCTTCAACACCTGGCCCCCATGACTCCTCAGGAAGCCAGCTCAAAAGACCTAGAAATGGCCTTGGAAATCAAGGACTTCATCACTGCCAATGCCTGGGCCCAAGAGTTAAAAAAAAAAAAAAAAAAAAAGAATGCAGAATCAATGGTATAGCCAGAGAAAATAGGGTTACAAGAGAAGACTCCATTGTGGGGAGACAGTGGTTTTATTATGTGAATGGTGTTCCAAAGAACAAAGCTGAATGATACAATTAACTTCAGTAGGAAATGTTTAGAAACAGTCAGTGTTTGAGGAAAGTCACAAGTGGATAATACCGGTGAAGGAGACTGAGAGTCACATGCTATTTCTGGGATAAAGGAATGCTAAGTAGTCAAGATGCTTTTTCCCACAGGTTCCTGAAAACACAGTGAGTACTTCAGTAACAATGTCTTCCCAAATGCTTCCCTAGTTGCTGGGTGGGACTGATGATGCAGTGATTGCTGGCATCTTATAGCACCCTTCAGTAATGGTTAAATGAATGAATGGCCTCTTCAGTGACTTCAGGGAGGGGACCAAAGGCTTTGGTGACTTTTTTCACATTAGTGAAATCTAGTAGTTAAAAGTATTTAAAACAAGTTAATGTAATATTGAAAGGAAGGAAGGAGGGAGGAAGGAAGGGAGGGAGAGAGGGAGGAAGGGAAACCCAATATCTCAAGAAACTTTTTCCTGAGCCAGGCCATAAAATATAAAGGAGAGCCTCCATGAAAATGAACTCTTTAACTTTGTTTGCAAAATAAGCCAAGCTGTTAGAAAAAACTTACATGGCACCAATTTAATATTTCTCTCTGACCCAGTTCTTAGAAATTTGTTATCAAGTTACCTATTAATATAACTTACTAGTGCAAACACCCTAAATATGTAGTACTTAAAATATTCAGGTTCCTGTAAAAATAGCTATTGCCTCCCCTAGAGTAAGGCAAGCTTTCCCTTTCCCACAACCTAAATCTAATTTAGACACACTTATTATTAATTCAGAATGCCAGAGAATCTGGTGCATAAAAAGGAGAGCTTTGCAAAGAGAGAAGTCACTTACTTTTTGGGCCCGATCCAGTAAAGTAAGTTCCTGACATCTAAAACACCTTAATTCCCTGATAAAAAAAAGTTAACGTCACCTTAAGCAAATTTAAGAAATCTAATTTCTGATATTATCAACCAGTTTGATATTATCAACTATATACATTTCATACCCAAATCTCTCATGCCTTACCTTTAATGCAAGGTGTTCTTTACACCTCCAAGCTCACCTGAGACAGTGTAGTAGAAAAGACTCTGAATGAACAGTAGGTCTTATAGACTTGATTTTATAGGTAAAAATTATCTATATCTCCTCCATCTTTAAAACTTGGGGTAAAACGAAAACAAAAGCCAAAATAATCTTTCCGGAATGAGTCACAGTTATTACCTTATAGCACAAAAGTGTTAGAAACCTAAGATTTGCAATGCAAATATCCCTGTTGATAATGGACGTAGATGCCCTTGAAGTTTACTGTCAAAAAATTAGTAGATCAAGGCTCCTGGATGGCTTAGTCAGTTAAACATTAGACTCTTGTTTTGGCTCACGTCCTGATCTCACAGTTCAGGAGTTCAAGCCCTGCATCAGACAGTGCAGAGCCTGCTTGGGATTCTCTGTCTCCCTCTTTCTCTCTGATCCCCCCCCCCCATTCGCTCTTTCTGTCTCTAAATAAATAAATAAATATAGTAAATCAAAACTCCTTGTCTGTATGTATGGCACGTAACCATTCAGACTAAAATTCTTGAATCATCCCTGACTACTCTCCTCCCACCCTCATATCCAATCTATCCACAAAACCTTCACTCAGAATATATTTGATCTACTCTCTTTCACCAACCCCAACATGAACCCCATAGCCAACATCACCATCATCTCTCTCTGAACAGAGTACCCATCTTCACTCTCAATCCCTCTAATCTATTCCCCAAGTTGCTGGCAAATTGATCCTGTTAAAACATAAGTCACAAAGTATCACCTCCTGCTTAAACCCTTCTTTGCCTTCCCAAACTGGGTGCAAGTAAGAGGGACCTTCTCATCAGGCCCTTTTCATCAGAAATCCTTTTTCACCTCCAGAGGCCTCACAGTCACTGCCCTGCAGCCTTACGGAACTTCCTATTCAAACACATCCATATACATCTTGCTTTAGGGCCTTTGCCTTTGTTATTCTCTTTCCTCAAGGCTGTGCTTAAATGCCTTTTCATCACTGTAGGCTTCCCTGACCATCCCATATAAAATCTCAATCACCTTATATAGTTTAATTTTCTTCAGGATATTAATCAATACCAGAGATCAGGAGACATGTAAATCTGTTTATTGCCCATTTTGCCCTAGAAAATATAACCTCCACGAGGGCTGGGATTTGGTAGATTTTGTTCATTGTTGTATCCCCAAACCAAAATAGTGCCTCACACTTAGTAGATGCTTAATGCTCACCTCCTTACATATGGCATATAGTGGCCTTTCTTTACAACTCCCTGGGTAAGCATTAGAAACTACCAATGACCTCATTAACGCCTAGTGTAATTCTGAGGGAAATGTGAATGCTATTTAAGAAATTCAACTTTGTAAATGTTCATAAAAAAGGGGTTACCCATTCAGCAATAATAAAAGCACCAACATTATTAATTAGAATGTTTAAGTTACCCTATAGACCTCTCCAAATAAATTCAGAAACACCGTGTTCCCAGAAGAGCATTTTATTCACAGAAGTTTTATGAAAAGGCTTTAAAGCTCAGCAGTTTAGGAAGAAAATAAAGTGAAAGCTCAGTAACAAAAAAGAAATTATTCCAGTAAGCTCTCCACACCTAATGATGTAAAAACAAAATAAAACTTAACAAAACCAAAACAGCAGCAACAACATTTTTTTAGTCAAACATGACCAACCCAGGGGACCCCAAATAACACAGAATAAATTAGAAGAATAGCTTTAAATTAAAAAAATAAAATAAAAAGATGAGCTAAGAAGTCCACTTCTTAGTCCAAAATAGTAAGGGATATCTAAAAATGTTCAATGTAAATTTATTTGATGAGCTCTGCAATCTATTTATTCTTTACCAAAGATTCCATTATCAATATTTATGGGGCAGGGTTGGGCTATTCCTAGAATACTACCAAAAAATTATCTGCCACAAACTTGAGTGTTCTACTGCTATCACTCAAAGTTTTACTGACAACCTAATATGAGCTTCACTCTGGCCTGGAGAAACAAACATCCTCTGTGATCCTGAGGACCATAATCTATAAGAAAGCTCAAATCTATGATGAAATGGCTTAAGCGCTTGATTAAGTTATGGGCAAATTCTGTCATATATACAGCATTAAGTTCATGGACTAGTAATCCTTTATTTTAATCATAATTATTTCAGTATAGGCTTCTACTCTAATATGTCTAATGTAAATTACTTTCATCATATAAAATGATTTATAAATTTCATATAGATGAGAAAATCAGCCTTCTCAAAACGATGTGTTTACTTAGAAAAAGGCAGGCAATATGCTTTGATCAATTTGATGTGAAACATTAAAGTCTTCTTTCATACTAAACGGGTACCAGGCATACAATTTAAATTGAGGACAATTTTTGTTAATTTTTAATATTTCAAGGGAACACACACCAAAATGGGCTGTAAGTCAAATGGCTATTTTATTACTACCTTTGCAATAATGAAAATGTATCTTCCTTAGGAAAGGAAAAACAAAAACAAAAACAAAAACGACTTCAATTCTTGACAAATCAGATCATTCTAAATTATCTGCCTAAAAGTTCACTATTTTAATAAACATTTTATTATGTTTTTTTTTCCCTCCACATTCACAATTGCTATTTCATCCTCACTTTTTGAAACCGTGGGTTTTATATACAAATTTTATATCACCTTTTTAATGGTGTACATTTTTTTGTGTGAAGTGTAACAGCAATCTTTTTTTCTAAATATTTCAGTCCTTGAAACAGCTTCAGCACATACAGTTGTTATAACCTTGTCACTCAAATATCAGCCTAAACACAAAGTGATCTCACCGCACATATGGAAGCATGGACACTATTCTCAACAAGAAACATTTTTTTTCAGGAGGAAGAATGTTGTGCTGACAATGTTCTGTTTCTCAAATCAGGTCATAGGAGCGTGTTCAGTTTAGTGAACATTCAATAAAATAACCACCACATAGGGGCGCCTGGGTGGCTCAGTCGGTTAAGCGTCCGACTTCGGCTCAGGTCACGATCTCGCAGTCCACGGGTTCAAGCCCCGCGTCGGGCTCTGGGCTGATGGCTCAGAGCCTGGAGCCTGCTTCCGATTCTGTGTTTCCCTCTCTCTCTGCCCCTCCCCCATTCGTGCTGTGTCTCTCTCTGTCTCAAAAATAAATAAACATTAAAAAAAAATTAAAAAAAAATAAAATAACCACCACCATAATAAGGAGTAACTAGATAATTAGAAGGAGTTAAGACACTGCATTGGTATTGTCAAGGAAAGAGCCATCACACGTGTTTGTCTCTGTGGACACCCATGTGGAGGAAGGTACAAATTGAAATTGAGAAAGAGCATAGTGTGGCAGTGGAGAAAAAGAAGAGAAATATTCGAAAAGACATTGTGCAAATCAGACAGGAATGAATGAGCAATTATTGCTATGGAGGTAGGACATGTTTCAGATCATACACAACTGAGATGTCTTAGCTAAAAACACATGACCCAGAAAGGGCAGGGCGCCGTCAGCTAAAGGGCTCTTGCTTAGGATCCACCAATCAGTGAGCGCTTAGCCAAACCTCTAGGAAGCAAATGCCCCTAAGGAGGGTGGTATTTGTGAATTATTCATACCTTATTGCCAACGGCTTTAATCAGATACTCCCTTCAGAACGTTCACTGAATCAGCTGATTTTAGGTAATTTTAGGCACACAAGGGGGAGGGGTGTGTGTGAGTGTGTGCGTGTGTGCGTGTGTATGATTTTGGAAAATGACTTCTTTGGAGGAAGCTTGGCCTAGCTATATTTGAGCTACATTTGCTGAAATCATTGAAGGTTTTCAAATTCTATTTACATAACCCTTCTGACTGGATGCCCAATCCAGGGGACAGACATTCAGAGTCATTTGATGTTCAAAGTTAAGCATTTAAAAAATGGCATCCTTTAATGCTTCCTTAAAACAGGTGTAACTCGACTGTTAGGAACCTTCTCATGGCTTGGGGAAGGGGTAGTGCGTTAACTAATTATAACAAAAACCAAATTTGTTGGGCTTACAACAGGCAAAACAGTGAAGCCATTGTTCACATTCTACTACTTCCCATGTCTCTTTTTCATACACATCACATCTTCATCCTGTCTCAGGCTATCTTTTCAGGGATACTCCCACCTAGCTCCAGAAAAATCTTATCTTCTTGATTAAAATGTCAATTCCTGCTGAGGTCAAAAGGAAACAAAACTGAATTTTTTAATATTAATTTTTGTTAATGATGGAGAAGGTCAGGTCTTAGTTGCTTGTAAACAGCAAGGCTGTTTCCTTTTGCTGAAGATCAGACCCTGATCAGTCCTTGAACCAAAACACTAGGTTTCCTACAAATTATTTGTGGCCCAAAGTATTTTTATGAATTCCTACAGGGAGGAAACATACAGACTTCCCCAAACTCTTACATCCTTCAGCCTCCTTTTCTCTAATTGTCCTGCTTTCCAGAATATCTCATTGTATCATAAAACACTAGCATACATTCTAAGATTTTTCCAATGGAGTCACAATGTATAGTATCCAAATTAACAAAGTTTGATGTTTACCTACCAAAATTTTTTTAAGCAGGCAAACAAGCAAAACAAAATAAAACATTGCTAATAGTGTGACATGCTAGACTGAAATCTCTTTGTTGCTTTGTGATCCTAGGAAAGTTACTTTTTTTTTTTCCAGAAGTTCACATTCACACCAGTAAAATACACACAATTATATTCAACTCACAGGGCCATCGTGAAAACAAAACAAAACAAACAAACAAAAAACCTGAGAAACAGTATGGAAAATAAGAGTAAGGAATATTTTTGCTCACTTTAGCATCTTCACTGCTTTCCTGGCATTTAGTAAAACCCACGTTTTCATCTAATAATCTATTACCATAGCTAATATTTCATTTAGAGTAATTGTTCATTCAAACTATAATCCCGTGTCACACGTATTTACAGTTGTTTTTCAATAATTAGATAATTACTGAATGGGTTGATAAAATATTGCCAGGCATAGAGGATATTAAACTCTCATGCAGCCAAACATTCCAACCAGTCCAGCGGGTAACTGGGGACCACATCACAGTGGTATGTGAACATGCATGTGATTGTTTTACCTCTGTCTGTACCTATGCTTCCTCTGGGTTTCATTTTACCAGTCTGTAAAAAATTAGATGACCACAGAAGCTCTTTATAATTCTACAATTCTATAGACTAATTCTATAACCTTTACAATTCTATAATTCTAAACCATAAGGTCCATAAAGAATCCATTCGCATCCTGATGACTTACCCCTATTGGCATTTACCACACTTAACCACACTCTGATAACATTCTGCTTCTTTAGTTATCTGTTTCCCCCTTGTGATTCTTCCTTTGAGGAAGGAAACTTCATTTTCTCCTTAATTACATGTTATCCTGGGGCACCTGGGTGGCTCAGTCGGTTGAGCGTCAGGCTTCGGCTCAGGTCATGATCTCGCAGTCTGTGAGTTTGAGCCCTGCGTCGGGCTCTGTGCTGACAGCTCAGAGCCTGGAGCCTGCTTCGGATTCTGTGTCCCCCTCTTTCTCTGCCCCTGCCCCACTCATGCTCTGTCTCTCTCTGTCTCAGAAATAAATAAACATTAAAAATTAAAAAAAAATTATATGTTATCCTTAGCAGCTAGCAGACTGTCCGACACAAACTATATGTGGAGGGGCCCCTAAGTGGCTTAGTTGGTTAAGCATCTGACTCTTGGTTTTGGCTCAGGTCATGATCTCAGCATTTCTTGAGTTCAAGCCCCATGTCGCACTCTGTACTGATAGCACAGAGCCTGTTTGAGACTCTCGCTCTCTCCCTCTCCCTCTGCCCCTCCCCCACTAGCGCTATCTCTGTCTCTTTCAAAATAAATAAACTCATAAAAAAATACCTGTGGAATTATAATAAATTAGTCTAATGAAGGAATAAACACTCAACAGATTAAAGTAGAGAAGATAATACAAGTTTACTAATTTCAAAGTTGCTATTTTTCCTACTTGTCCTAATGCAATGTATTTTCAGTAGAAACCACGTACCTCCTGGAATTAAATAAGAATATGTATTTGATGTTATATTCTTGGAATTTATGTATCAATCTTTTCTACTAGACTTTCTTAGTTCTTCAAAGACCTGTCTCTGGTCTTCAGTGTCTAACATAGTTTTGGGCCACATATATTATAATACTCAATAAATGTTGAATAAAAAACCTTATATAACATCTTTACAAATATAATTGTAATAATTCTTTTTTTTAATATTTATTTATTTATTTTGAGAGAGACAGAGAGAGTTGGGTCGGCGGGGGGGGGGGGGGGGGGTAGAGAGGCAGAGAGAGAGAATCCCAAGCAGTCTCTGTGTTGTTAGTGCAGAGCCTGATGTAGGGCTGGATCTCATGATGAGATCATGACCTGAGCCAAAATCAAGAACTAGGTGCTTAACTGACTGAGCCACCCAGGTGCCCCTAATTGCAATAATTATTTAAAATCATTTTCTTTCTATCCTTGGAATTTGATTCTTGCATCTATGCCAATACTCATTTTCAAAGCTTCTCTAAAATAGAGTCAAGTCTTTGTGGCAAAAGTATTGTCTAATTTGTAGCACACAGACCAACTGGCATTCTTCAAAAACATGATATTTTGATTAAAGGTGTAGAAAACACTATCCTATGAAAAGGCAATGGAAAATGTGTGGGCTCTGTCTCTGTATATTTTGATATACTTCCCAAACAGTCTTTGGTTCCCTTGGTCTCTCAAAAATAATATTGTGTAATAATAAAAACAGACTAAGCACAAGTGGTCTTCTCATCATCAAGAAGATGAGGATAGGCAACAAAGGACAAATGCAGGATGTGAATCACTATTTTACATAGAGATTTATCATTGGCAGTCTCAGATTTAAACTTAGGTTTACAGGTAGACCAGTACCTCATTGATGTCAGGACTTCTCACATGCATTATAAAAATATATTGAGTTTCACCTTCACTTCCTAAAGAAATTAATTCTGGGACAAACAGTGGGAAAGGAGATGATACAGAATTCTTGAAATCCTTTCTTGTGGAATTTTCTTTAAATTCCTGAATAGGACAGCAGAAAATGAGGACTTTTTTTTAAGTGAAAACAATTTTTGAAGGAGCCCTCCTCATACTTGGTTCTTACAATCCAGTTATAAGGAATCAGCAAGTGCTATAAATTTAAAGAAAGCCAACCACTTCCCCCCCCTTTTTTTTTTTTGCCATACCAAAATTATAAACATCAAATGATTTTTATAATATTTGTTTTTATACAAATGCCATTCAAAGTCGTGTAAGGTCATTTCCTGCTTACCAGAGGGAATAACTTCCAAATCTTTCAGTATATTTTTATATTTACTTCCATAAATCTGAATAACAATATTCATATTGTTTCTTCTATGTTCTCCTGTGTGGAGCATTCTGTATTGGCCTTCTATTATGGAATATGAGGACTTAGCTCTTCTGCCCAGCTTCACCCACAAAGACATACAGATGCATAAACACATAACACACTTCTTATCCCCCTATATTCTCAAATGTAGTTCTATCACAGTTTTAATCATTACTCCGAATTTATAGTATTAGGACTGGGTGATGCTGTTCACCACCATACAGTATACTATGAAAAATTTTCTTTCTTGCACCATGTCTGGTCTTCCTTGAAGTAAATTATTGTGATTTTGTTTTGTCCTATCCCCCTTTTTAAAATATTGATATCATGATTTCACTGTCATCTCTCAGCAGAGCACTTATCTGTTTCAGTATATACAAATACATTAAATATTGCATTCAAGAGATTCTATGTCTCCAATCTGGACAGGCTGCTTTCTGAATCTGCTTAGCAGCTATCATCTCAGATACTCCTTCCCTGTAACCAACTTCAACTGGCTTCTCTCCTGTGTTCTGTACTTACGTTCTTAGAAAGATTCTTATTTTTTTGATTATCACTTCTTCATCATTTTTGTCTTCACTTTTTTTCCCTGAGACTTATATTATTCAAACAATATGGACCTCTTGGAAAAATTCTCTATTTTTTTTTTTGTCTCCTAATTTCCATTTCTTCGTCTGCCCTACTTTCTGACTGATTTCTTTAATTTTCCAATCTCCTACTGAGACTTCCCTCACAACTATCTGATCTTTAATTGCCAAGAACTCATTTATGTTTGATAACTCTTTTTAATAGTAAACTATTCTGTTTTCATGGATGCGATAATAGGTTTTATCACTCTAAGATTACTAACAAAACATTTTGAGGATATCTTCACTCTCTGGTAGCGTCTTTCCACATGGTTTTCTGTTTGTTTGTGTTTTTTGGGGGGGGTATTTTTTTTTTGGTTGTTTTGTTTTGTTTTGCTTTTGCTTCCATTTTTCATCTCAGGTGACTTCCATAAATATGTAGTGATCCACAGTTGTCTGTTCATATTAAGAGCAGAACACTTAAAAGCTGATTGGAAATGCCATGCCCATAAGTGGGATTTATTAACTATAGTCTTCATTAAATGATGATCTCCTGGGCCATTTGCTTGGGGACTTCAGTCAGTATATTTAGGATTCTCTCCCTACCTACCCCAGACTCCTGGGAAAAGTATCTTCCAGTTTCATACATGGAGGATGTATATACCATGTCTGCAGCCTCCTGGGCGTGAGGTGACAGGAGGATAGGGCAGGGTACTGGACATCACAACTTTATCATCTCAATGGTCACTTACTCACCCTGTTTTAATTTAGTGTCCCCCTCATTTACCTAGGCAGGGATCCTCTCTTTTTCCCCTTCCAGAATATCAGACTGTCAGAGGGTGAGAGGAATGATCACTCAAATATGCAGAGTCAAGGAGAGAGGATCTGGGCCCCCTTGCTTTTCACACAGATTTTCAGCCCCTCTCCCAGTTCTATAGCCTTGCCATCTCCCCACCTTCCACAAGTACCTGGTGCTGTGAGTTAACAAGTGTTTGATGGTGTAAAGGAGGGATGTCATAACATAAGTCGCACTTCTCTGTTTACACAGTGGTGTTTCAGAATTCAGCTCTATTTTCCCCTTTCTGCTGATAAGCTGCTATTTACATTCCAATGGCTTGTTTCCTAACATCTCCTTCCCCACTGATTGTCATTTTTACAACCTTATAACACAACAGTCTTAATGCACGTGTTCAATCCATTATTTTTTAACTGGGTTTTAAAAGATTATGTTACTCCACATTAACTTCCGCCACTGCTCTGTGTGCAGTATTTCAGGTGATTACACAGACTTAGGTTTTATCCCCTACAAAGAACTCAGAGTATTATTAATAACAATAGCTGTTTTCTTTTCTTTGGGAGGGGCCGGGAGTCACCCTAAACAACAACAAAATAACCAAATGGCACACTGAATAGGACTGCAAACTGCATATTGCAATAAGAAATCTGAAAAACTATAGTTCTTTCTAGAAGTACAATCAATCCCTGAGAGACAAGGGTAAAATAAATTATTTCAAAGTTCCTTCCTAACTCTAAACTACTATGAAAGTACAGAAAATTTTATATGTACTGACATGGAAAAATGTCAAAGATATATTTTAAGTGAAAAAAAAAAAAACAAGCTGTAAAACTGTAGGTACTGAAGGGTTGTATTTTTTGTGAAAATACATAGGATTTTAAATCTATCCTTACTTCCAATATAAAAGAAAATACTTCTATGAAACATTAAAATAGCTCATTTCTAGTCAACATTTCCATCAAATATTATAACATCCTTCCCTTATATGCAATAATTCCCTAAAGAAAATAACAATGGCACTCACTTATATAGCTTTATCTCTATGAAAGAGTGTTTTTAAGGAGATTTACAAATATTAACTCATTTAATACTCAGAACAACACTAGGGAGTAGTTGTCACTATCACCTCTGTTTCACAGATGCCAAAATCGAGGTAAGGGGAGATCAAGTATCTTGTTCAAGGTCACATAGATCTCCACCGAGGGGAGGTGGGCCTTAACTGGAGGCACTCAGGCTCAGAGGCCAGTGCTCTCCAAGCTCACCCACTATACTATGCTGCCATACACACTCCACTCTACAGCTCATTCCAAACATGAACTTGATGCCTAGGCCGATTGGCAATTTGATTTTATGTCACCTTTCTGCCCATTTATTTTACAAATATACACTGAGCACCAATTATGTACAAAGCATTGCTTGACAGTCTCTGCTTCCAGTAATTGATCAGCTCGTCCCCTTAAGAGCTGGTCCCAAATTTATCAGTCCTCCTCAAAATCCTGATCCAGTCACTTCACACCTATTTCTAATGTCATCATCATCACTGATAAAAGAAAAAAAAAGGCATTCAAAGGCTACCTGGAGATAAAGAGACACATATTTTAATATACTCTAGAAGGCACCATTTCCAAAGCTCCCTTCCTGCAACCATTAGAACAGGTCCTACATACCTATCTATAGTCAAGTGTTAGGAGTTGCTGACAGGTAAGGAAGGTTGAGCTAGATGACTCCTAAGGTTCAACCTCATAATTGCAAAATGAGGCAACTACTTAATATCTCTGGCCCTAAAAATAACAGCACTTTCCCCAGAAATGAAGCCTGGTAACGTGGCAAGCAAAATACCTGAGACACGAGCAGGACAACTTTTCCCTTTATTCTATTCTATTCTATTCTAATTCTATTTTATTTTTTAATTTCAAGGTCCAGAAGGGTTTCCAGAGAAATAAAAAGAATCAGAAACTTGTGAATTTTGGGCTCAGATGATGAAGAAAAATAAAGGAAACACACACACACACACACACACATACACACGCTTGAAAATATCAATGAAGTCTGAGGATCCCTGATGGTATAATTCCTGAAAAGGGCAGGGCCAAGTCCTGGATTTGGGGAGCAAGAAGATTCCCCATCTTCTCTGATGCCCATGAGCAATCCTCACAGAGATTATTGTAATTGTGTGCGATCCACAGAGCACAGACTCATAGTGCAGATTTTGTTGTTGTTGATGTATTTTCTGTTATAATTACTTTCTAATATTGAGACTATACTTGAGGCAGTATCTTAAATGGTTTGTGGTACCCCAGCCATCTTGGTCACAAGGAAATGAAAGCTTTGCAGGACAAGAGGCTCTGAGTCTGTGTACCTTTGACTGATGGAATAGGGTAGCGTTTAAGCAAAAAAGCCAGATGTAGAACCCCTTCGGGGAGTGAGGGAGTAGAACTAAATACGTGTGTATATTCCGTAGTGCCTAGTATAGTGTCAGATTGATAGAGTCAATACATATTTGTTAAATAGGAGAAAGTATGACTGAATACATGAAATACTAAATATTCTGTAAGGAGTAGGAGAGAACAAACTGATGAATTCATCTTAAAAAAAAACATAAGAATCACTAGATAGAAAAATAGCAATAAAAACGCAGGTAAAAAATACACCTCTTGCCATATCTTACATAAGTTTCACAGAAGACACACAGAAAATATCATATATAAGAAGTTTAGGAAAATAACTAAAGAAGATAGTTTGTTCTGTGTATTTGCAGAAAATCATCCCTAACAGTAGCCAAAAGGAAATGATTCAGAGAGAATGCAATTCACAGGCAAAAGAACATTATATGTAAAAAGATATATGATAAATCCCTAATGTCTTGTTGAAGTTATATAGTTTCAGGATAATAAAAAGAGTCTTAAAATTGCCAAACAGTTGGCATCAGGAAAATTATAATGTCTTGGTTTTGTTTATTTTTGTGTTTTGCTTTGCTTTTTCTAAAAAAAGAAAAAAATATATATATAATTCCCGAGCATCAGAATAGTCATAAGTCTTAGTGGCTAGAAAACCAAATAGTTTTCTTAAAAGCAACACAATATCAGGCTTATCAAATTAAAGGAAAAATCTTGTTTTTATTTCTCTAATTGCTAGTAAATCATTTCAACTAACACCGTTAGAATAATTACAATTAACACTGCTACAAGATCTCAGAAAAATTAGTGTATTTGATGTTAACACCGTTGTCTGAAACTCAAAATTTAATTTATGTTTCAATTAATCTTTTCTATCAAAATTCTTATGGTCACTCTACTTTCTTCAGCGTTTGTTAAGACAAGACACAGATTAAACACAGGCGCGCTCTCTCTCTCTCTCTTTTTCTTTCAGAAACAGACTTAGATATTCCTGTAAAAAGTAGGCCAGGAATGAGTTCAAGGGCTGAGGAGTAAGACCTTCACTTATTTAAAAAAAAAAAACAAACCTTAAAGACCTTATCATTATATTTCCCTTTGTGTAGCAGACCCTGTTCCTGAAGAATTGCTAACTAGACAAGGTAATGCAAGATGCTCACCTATAACCTGACACTTGTCTGGAAGGGAAACAGACTTTCCCACTGTGAAAGCTGTAAGAGAACACACACACTCTATTATGGTCCTATCCAAAGGGCCTAAGAAATGTCTTTAAACTCCTCTGGAAGATGTGTCAGAGATACAGGACTGTGAAGCGAAATTCTGGGGTGGAAGGGGAGTGTCTCAGTCATTGTTAACTGTATCTGTAGCAAAATGATACATTGTACATGTATCACTGCACAATGATACAATGCTTTATATTATATTAGACAGCAAGTCAATGTATCTCTACCTAGCATGTGGCAAAGAAGGCAAAGCTAGCATGGACCTTCCACCTGAATACTTTATTGCTGAGGCCAGAACAAATCTTTGGGCTTTTAGGGAGCAGCATAGTCAAAATCTATCTCAGATAACATGGGGCAGGCCATGCAGGATTCTGGAAGCAGGTCTTCTACTGGTGAATTGTGGATGGCACTGTATTTTCAAATTTTATTATTTATTTATATTTCCTACTTAACTGCTTTTAATCAATTAACATACCCTTCCACACACATATATATGTATATTGTAAAAAAAAAAGTTAGGATTTAAGATGTGACACTTTTACAACATAGTCACGAGTCCCTGGACCCTCCTGCCATTGAAAGATAAGGTCTATCTACATCCTCACCATTTGAATGTGGGCAGACTTGTGACTGCTTTGAATAAGTACAAAAGGGCAAAAGTGATGCCAAGACACATCCTAGGGCAGATCATAAAAGGCAATTTAGCTTCCACTTTGCCCTCTGAAATACACATTCTTGGAGCCCTGAGCCACCTCGCAAGATGTACAGCCAGCCACCTGTCGTCATTACACTAGAGAGTCCATGTGTAAGGACTGGGGCTATCCCTCCCAGTTCTGCTCAGCCTTTCAGCCATTTCTGATGAGGCAACACCCAAGTGAATTAAGCCTTACTAGCTCATCTAGAACAGCCTGTTAATAAATACCCCCAAGCAACTTTCATCAAAAGCACAGAAACAGAAGAATCACACAGCTGAGCCCTAACAGAATCCATGACCCATAAAATAATGAGCTACAACAAAATGATTACTTTAAGTCACTACGTTTTGGGGCTGGTTTGTTATACCATGATAAACAACAAGAATACATAAAAGATCTGTTAAAAAACAATATTGTAGGATAAAATAATATTAGAGGTAAGACAGAAGAGAAAAATAAATGGTGTGGGATAGGTCATAAACCTCTTATGCTCCTTTTTAATGTCAAGCTTTCTCTCTATGTTGCCCCACAACTTCTTCCTTCTGTCTGGAACTACTACTGTGAGCAAGACGCTTTCCGTAGAATCATTCTTAGGCTCCCCAGCCTTGACGTCTCAGCTTTAACAGTATCCCCCAATAGTGCCTTTGCTGGACGTTGATCTTCCTGCTGTCTTGTGTAAGCACAAACTCTTCAATACTTTTAATGGCCATCAAAATCTGTGAAGGGCTACGATTTTACTCTATTTGTAAGCAGACAAGCTAAACTAGCCTGCCACATTAAAAAAGGAAAAAATTACTAGTAGAAGACAAAAGCCTCCTGGAAGAGAGACAAAAGACTTTTTTACTCTTGGGTGAGAGACAAAGAAATTCATTACCCAATATTGTTATTATGGCATTAGCAGCCATCAGGGTGTCCACATTTGCTCTGGTTCCCCAAGTCTCTATTCCCACAGGGCACCACAAGGAGGTCCAGATTAGGGAACCGAGATTTTTTTTCCTCAGTTCAGAATGAAATGCTTTTTATTTTCTGTGTCGAGAGAAATGCCATCAGTTATCTAGCGGGCACAGAGAGGCTACCCATTGGTTTATCCAGTGCTTCTGGGGCCTGTTAGGAGTCCTGGTGAAAGGGCAGTTGATAGAGTGGCTGACGGTGGTGAGGAGGCCTCTCTGAGGGCTTGTGGACTGGACACACATATATGTTCTGACGCAGAAACATCACATTTTCCCCAGATTTCACCCAAATGGTGAGCAAGGGGCCACAGAAAGTTTTGGTGAGAAACTCCTGATCTATATTATTTTCCTGTCCTAAGGAATTTTTATACTGAATAGTTTATTCCTGCTGCTCCAGACTGACACTATTTATAATTTTCAAGGCTGTTTTCTGTATTAAAAACTTTGGAAAGATAGTCTGGAAAAAAGGGGTCAGGGGGTCAGTGCCTCCGCTTTTAATACGTGCAGACAGACATATGAGAGACCCATGTAGAAATATCTCCAAACAATCGTCTGATTTTTATATTCCCTGATTGGTACCAAGTTCCTTGAGGGTCCTAATCACATCCAACTTACTTGCTACTATATCATCAACATTTAGTACAGTGTCTCCACATAATACCTGCTTAATACATGCTTTTTTCAGAGAATGACTGCATTGACTGAAGACAAGTAAGTCCTTAAAAACGGCTTTAAAAAGAGTTTTCTCCAGCAGCTTTTGAGACAAGGAGCTGTGAGTTCAATTTTATTCCCTGCCAAAGGTCCAATATACACGTATTTATTGTTGCAAACTAAATATGATCCTGTATTATTTAATATATATCCTTCAACATTTAACATAAGCCAACAGATTGCTTGACATTCTTTAAGGAAAATGATTGGGTATAGCAAGGTCCATGTCTCAAGAAAGAGCAAACCACCTCTACCAGAAAGTAAACAGAGAAATCTATGGACAGGGCCAATATTTCTGACTTTGCTTTAATGCCCAGATGGATGAATAATTAAAACCTCAAAGTCAGGTGCCTGGGTGGCTTAGTCGGTTAAGTGTCCAACTCTTGATTTCAGCTCAGGTCATGATCTTGCATTTCATGGGTTTGAGCCCTGCATTGGGCTCTGCACTGATGGTGCAGAACCTTCTTGGGATTCTCTCTCTCTCTCCCTCTCTCTCTCTCTGCCCCTCCCGTGCATTCTCTCTCTCTCTCTCTTTCAAAATAAATAAATAAAAAAAAATAAAACCTCAGTGTTTTACTCCATTGATAAGATTATAAATTATTTTGAGGATCACTGGTAAGATATTCATGCATGACCATCAGGATCAAAAAGGATTTATATCTTCAACAAGAGTTCTCTGATTGGCCTGAGGTAGATATAATAAATTTTTTGATCAGGCTCTCAACCCAAAAGAATGTACAGAAAGTAAATTAGTTCCTTCATATTATAATTTTCAAATATTTTGATCATTTTTATTATATTCTTTTAATTTATCTGTTGATTAATAATGATAATGAATGTTGATTAAGATGCTTATTGGGTGGCCACTGTGCAGTGTATCATTGCCTTGCTATGCAATACAAGATAGTAACAGCAACAATAACAATATTAATGGTAATCAAATCTTAACATTTAATGTGTAGCACATGGAGAGGGCTGCATGTACATTAAAATTTATTGAGCACCAAGTATATGCTTCAAACTGTCCTAAGTATTTTCATAAATATTAGCTCATTTCACCATTAATACAATCTTGTGTACTAGGAGTTCCCTCTCTTTGCACTTAGGGAAACTAATATTATTGAGTACCAAGTATATGCTTCAAACTGTACTAAGTATTTTCATAAATATTAGCTCATTTCATCATTATTACAATTCTGTGTACTAGGAGTTCCTCACTTTGTACTTAGGGAAACTAATATTGCAATAAATTATCATGCGACTCTTCATCTAGGAGTTGTGAGTTCAAGCCCTACGTTGGGAGAAAGAAAAAGGTTAAATGACCTTTTCTAGGTTACAGTAAACTAAGTAGTAATGGCTGAGCTGAAAACTAAGATCTTCCAAAAAGTGCCCAAACTTGCTGGCTATTTTATTTAATGGCCCAAATATCCAGTTAAATTACAAAATCATAGGAGTCATTTTTTGATGATTTTCTTGAACCTCTCAGCAATCGCTGCTCATTCAACCTCCAAAACATATCCCAATCTCACCATTTTGTAACATCTCAGCTGATATCCCCACCATCTAGGCTGCCACTATTACCTCATCTGAAATGTATCAATTGCCTGTTAACAGATGGTGTTGCTTTCTTTCTTCTCCTATGCTCCATTCTCCACACAACAAGAAAGAAAAATAACATTTAAACACATATCAAGATATATTAAGTACTCTCTTCCCATTACTCCTACCTGTTGTGGACCTTTAAAGCGCTAATAGCACCTTCTGTTTTCATATATATATATATACTTTTCTGTTCTTAGAATTGTTCATGCTGGTCCCTGCCAGGGGGCCATTCTGCCTACTTGCTCATCTATGTGAAAAGTTCCCCTTCAACCTCTTGCCACCAAGATCTTCACAGGGCTCAGCAATTTCTCATCATTTAGGTCTCAGCAAGGTATCACTATCTCTGAAAGTCTCCTTTGACCATCCCAGTTGGAAGAGTACCACGGTCCCTACCCACCCCTCTCTACCTCATTTCCTCATCCTTCACTCCCTCCCACTTACAGCCATGACAACTCTTCATCCATTTTATGTGCTCATTATCCATTGCCTCCTGTACTACAGTGTAAGCTTCTGTCTTTTGCACTGTGAGATTCCCTCTCCTTACATTGTAGCCATTCAATAATACTGATTACATGAATGAGAGGAATACGGAGCTTTATCTACTATGACTCACTAGCCCTGAAGCATATATGCCATACCTCAGTGTTGTTATTCTGAAGATAATAAAACATCATGTCAATCTCACACTGTAATTTTCTGTCAGTAAAAACATGGCGACTATAAGTAAACATTATTTGTTTATTGTTTTCACACAAAGCACACCAAGATATTTAGGTGCTCAGTGATGCATTCAGACTTCCGCATTTGCATAGAAACTAGTGTGAAGATGTTTGGAAATAAAGCAGTATCACTCAAGACAAAATAATATTTACTTACTTAAAACACACACACACACACACACACACACACACACACACACACACACACACACACAACTTCAGGCAAACAATCAATATAAAAAAAAGGCTACCTGGGTTTAATTTCAGTCATTTCCATTTGTTAGTACAGGACCCCAAACAAGTACTTTAACATTTCTTTGAGTTAGTTTCATCTAGAAAACAGGAAAAATAGTAATACCTGACTCATAACAGGGTGATTTCTCTTGTTATAGACTTCTATTATTGTTACTATTAATCATTTTAATTTATGGTGGTTGGAAGGGAAGGGGCTATTGGAAATAGGGGAAGTGAGTATAGCCCTCCAGAGCCACCCCTCAGCACTGCCTTTCCTTCACCCCAGTCATTCTATCTACTTTCTCCATCTCCATGACCCACATGACCCCCTTTCTCAATCCAGATCTGTAAAGGTATCAGTTTTAACTTGTTCAGGCCCTTTTACACAGAAAAAGAAGGAGGAGAAGGGAACTTGCATTGATGAAAAGAAAAGAGAAAGATTAGACAATCTATAATCCTAAATATAAGAATCTCATGAAGTAGAGAAACACTGTTAAAAATAAGATATTCTTACAATAAATACATTTTCAAACTTATTCAGGCAGACCACTTTCAGAACAGAAAAGATTGTGATATATTTAGATGTGGAAGACATCAGTGTTTTCACATAAAATGCAATGACAGCATACATGCACAGGTCTTGTTACAAAAAGCGACAAGGAAAATATTTAACCATAATCTCGCACATTTGTATTATTTTGGGATAGCTATTCATGTTTTCCTAATCGAGTGAGCCAGTGATAGGCAGTAAAGGTTTAAAATTATTTATGGAAGAAATGTGTAGAATTAAGAAAAATTAACCTGTTAACATTGTGTTTTGGGGGCATATTGAGACACAACAGTATTATTCCATTTTGGTGATAAACCTTGACTGTTAACAGGAGCACAGTTTGGAAGTGACAACTTTAATCCAAAGCTTGATGTCTATCAAGATGCTAAACTTATCTGTATGTTAGAATACAGCAACAGTTACCAAAAGGGTGATAAGAAGGACAAGGTGAGGGTGATGTCTTAATAAAAGAAGAAAATAATATTTATGTGTGACATGTTACATATTGCAATTTTCAAGAAAATAGACCACTTTCTAATAGGAATATCTTATGAAAAACAAATGCCTGAAATAGGAAAAATTCTAACATATGGACAATATCCCAGTCAATACTTCCTTGGCAGCTTTTCTTTATTTTATGAAATTGAGAAAATAACTTGCTACTTGAGCTCAGCCACCTGTGAGTAACACTCATGAAAATCAATGTTAAAGTCTCTCCTATTTACAAAACAATGAATGAAAAGTACACTCATACTGGCACTGTATGGCCTGCTGTCCAAGGAACATGATATCTCAGAACCTTGAAGCAGTTTCACTGGGTTGTGTTTTGTTCCCGATTTACCTCTTTTTTTTTTTTTTTTTTTAAACTGGGTTGAATTGATGGCCGATACAGCAAATGGCTGATGATTTTCTTCTTTACTCATTCACATAATCATCAGGATATGTTAGGCATCTGTTACAGGTCACTCATTTGCAAACTGTGCACATGCAGGGGGAAACAGGACTTTGATTCTGTCTTCAAGGAGCATACATTCTTGCGAGAAAGACAGCAGGTCTTTATTAGACAATTGCTAATCAAGACTGGAAGGAATTCTCAAAGGGATTAGGAAAAGGACAAAGTAACAGTGAAGTCTCAATAAAAGGAAAAAAAAAACCAATTGTTTCTTCGGTGACCTTTTTTTTTTTTAAATCCTCTTAAACATGTTTAATTGTACAGTTCAATGGTGGTAAGCAAGATCACATTGCTGTGCAACCAATCTCCAGAACATTTTCATCTTGCAAAACGGAAGCTACCTACCCATTAAACAACAACTCCCCATTCATTCCTCTTCCTAGCCCCTGGCAACTTTTGTTCTATTTTGTGTTTCTAGGATTTTGATTACTCATATAAGTGGAATCATATAGTATTCACCTTTATGTGACTGGCTTATTTCACTTAGCATCATGTCCTGCAATTTCATTCATGTTGTAGGATATGGTGAGCTTTTCTTTGTTTTATAGGGATGAATAGTATTCCACTCTATGTACCACATTTTGTTTATCCATTCATCTGTTCCTGGACACTTGGGTTCCTCCACTTCTTGGCTATGGTGAATACTGCAGCTATGAACATGGATGTGCAAAATCCTCTTTGAGATCCTCCTTTCATTGTTATGAATACACACACAGAAATGAGATTTTTAATTTTTGATTAACTCTCCAAACTGTTTTCCATAGAGGTTGCGTCATTTTACGTTCCCATCAACAGTGCATAAGGGTTCCAATTTCTCCACATCCACGCAAATTCCTGTTATTTTCTGTTTTTTAGATAGCAGTCGTCCTAATGGATATATGGACGTTTGTTTTGTTTTTGTAGCTTCAAGTTCTTATTTAAAGTCCAATTAGTTAACATACAGTGTTATACTAGTTTCAGGTGTACAATTGAGTGATTCATCACTTAAAACACCTAGTGCCCATCCCAACCAGTGCCCTCCTTAATACCCATCAGACATTTAACCCATCCCCCTGCCCAACTCCCCTCCTGCAACTTTCAGTTTGTTTTCTATAGTTAAGAGCCTATTTTATGGTTTGCATCTTTCCTTTTTTATTCCCCTTTGTTCATTTGTTTCTTAATTTTCACATATGAATAAAATCATATGGTATCTGTCTTTCTCTGACTTATTTCACTTAGCCTTAAGTCCACAATGTTGTCCACTAGCTCCGTCCACAATGTTGCAAATGGCAAGATTTCATTCTTTTTAATGGCTGAGTAATATTCCATTGTACACATATATACATCCTCTTTATCAGTTCATCACTCGATGGACATTTGGGCTCTATCCATAGTTTGGTTATTGCTTATAATGCTGCTATAAACATCGGGGTGCATGTGTCCCTCCAAATCAGTATTTTTGTGTACTTTCGGTAAATACCTAATAGTGTAATTGCTGGACTGTAGGGTACTTATATTTTTAACTTTTTGAGGAACCTCCATACTGTTTTTCAGAGTGGCTGCACTGGTTTGCCTTCCCACCAAGAGTATAAGAGGGATCCCCTTTCTCCACAACCTCACCAACATCTGTTGTTTCCTGAGTTATTCATTTTAGCCATTCTGATAGGCGTGAGGCGATATCTCATTGTAGTTTGACTTTCTCGGATGATTAGTGGTATGAGGGCTTTTTTCCTATGCTTGTTGGCCATTTGTACATCATCTCTGAAAAATGGCTGTTCAAGTTTAAGCACGTTTAAGAAAATAAACATTTATTTAATAAGCACTGTTTTCTCAGCACTGTGCTAGCTGATCTCAAATGTATTACCTCATTTAATTATTTCAACACTATATAGAACTGAATTTTCAGGGTGGGCAACAGATAGGCAAACTGACAGATTTTTATAGAGATTGAGTAACTTGATATAAGTCTTCAGCTAATAAGACATGGAGCAAAGGTTTAACTCAAATAGTGACCCTTCCAAATTATTAAATTATTGATGCTATTGAAGTTTCCAAATTATTAAAACATCCAAAGATTTCAAATGTGGAAACACCTAAAGTACTAAAGATATTATAGACTACCAAAGAATACATCGTAAATCCTAGCCAAAATATGACAGTGTGAAGGAAAACCACCTGTCAACAGAAGAGCCTAGCAGTGTGTTTGACTGGAGCGCACAGTACACACAGTCATGAGAGATGGAGGAAGAGCTGTCAGCAAAGGCCAGAGCATGTGTCCACGGGGAGGGGGCTCAACAGGTGCATTAAAGCAAGGGGCTAACACGAGCGGCTTTGTGTATTTATTGAGTGTATCTACTGGCGTAGGTCCAGGCATCTGACCTATACCTGAATCATCTACAGGAACTTCTCAAAGCATATATTCACTACATTCTCCTCCAGGAGTTTTTCCATACTCCATCCCCGTTCTCCTCTTTTTTTTTTTTTTTTTTTTTTTTTAATGCTCACTTTTGGGTGATGTCTCCAATTGTCACAGGATGAGATGTCATTTTTCATCTTTTCCTTGTTACTTAAAAATAGTGATTCGTTTTCATAGTTGCATAGCTTTCGTCTTGGCATCTGCTAGTTATACCATCTCTTATTAATCACATTTCTTGGCTTCATTCAATGCAGTTCTAACACAAATAAAGTTCCCAGGACACTATCTTTGTGTCTGAGCATCATACTCATGTTAATCCTTCTTGTCTGGTAAATGAGATTGGAGAGCACATGTTATTGGAAGCAAATACTATATTGTACATGTAGTCCAGATGCTAGCTGAGGTCATTCTGCCCACTGAGAGTTATACATAAAATTAAATTGACCCTTACCATGCCATCTCCCTCCACCATCTATGTTTAATGAGAAGTTTGATGTCCACCTCCAGATTTCCAAAAATTCAAGGCTTGGTTATTTTAGCTTTCTGGGTTTCGTAATTCAAAATTTAGGTATTTCTGAACTCCTGATATCACTTATATCTCATTCCCACAGCTATTTTCTTCTCCATGCCCCATACCAACCTGTTATATATTCCCTTTAACTGGATGTTAAAATGATTCACCTAGAGTATGTGTAGGAGACTACTGAATTTTTAGAATACCTGGGAAGAGAGACAGTGGTGACATCATAGAATTAACAAGCAAACAGCTGAAAATAAAATATTAAATCCTCATACCTCCAAAAATCTTTCATCTACTTTCCCTCCATTGTAATCAAGAGTTAATCAGTAGCTAACAGTTACCAACAGTGCCCTCCCTCCCATAATGCTCAATGACCCTTCTCTATTTTCTCTCTCCCTCTGTCCACCTGACTCTCCTCCTCCTTTTCTCTGGTTTCCCTTACTAGCAAATCTCAGTGTATTTCTCTGGTAGAACAGTTAACCTATTTGCTTCTTTCTTCCAACCAAACCAGGCATTCAAGAGCTCACCTTACACACTTAAAGATGTTACGCTACATAAAGATCATTTCTCTAGTAGGAAATTCTGACACTCCATTAAAGGAAGAAGTGATTCTACTTAATTGTGATTTTGTTTTTCTATTATTTATTTATTTCAGAGAGAGAGAGAGAGACAGAGAGAGAGAGACAGAGAGCACACAAGTGCGTGTGAGTGCGAGTGGAGGGAGAGAGGGGGAGACAGAATCCCAAGCAAGTTCCATGCTCAGTGTAGAGTCCACGCAGGGGCGCAATCCCAGGAACCATTAGATCACAACTTAAACTGAAATCAAGAGTGAGACACTTAACCGACTGAGCCAGCCAGGTGTCCCCATAATTGTGATTTTAAATAGATTATTTTCTTTCTCTATTATATTTGATTGGGTTCAAAGTTATTGGCTGTTTAATTTGGGAGAAAATGCCAAAAATTTTTATTAAATGTAACAAATTAAAAAATCATTTAGTGACATATTGATAGAGCTGTGAAAAAAAGAGAAGAGAAAGGGTGGGGGAACAAATAGAAGAATAAGGAGATAGGAGTGGGGTAGAAAAGTACAGACGGAGAGAGAAAAGGACCTGTTTAGGGATAGTGTCAGGTTAAGAAAACCCAGATTTAAAATAAATTTAGTTATAACTTACACTATTTGGCTGCGGCTTGTAGCATGTACCCTCCTCTGCTGAAAACACTCCAAATAACTTCTGAGCTGAGAATAAAAAGCAACGTCCTTTCAACAGCCAACACGACCCTGGGCTTTTGCCCTGCTTGTCTCTCAGATCTCATCTCTTCTGCTCTTATAGCTCACACCAGTCCAGCCACTCTGACCTTTTCCTCATTAACAACTGGTGTGATATCATCTCAGGGATGCTGTCCTTGCTGGGTCGTCTTCCAAAAATGTTTTGCCATATCCCGATACCCCCTTCAAGTATTTGCTCAAATATCAGCTTTTTACTGAGGCTTCCCCTAAACATTTTATTGCAAATTGAAATAGACTTTTTCCAGCTCTCCATAACTTCTGCTCTTATATTTTACTTATATATTTGTCCATTGTCTGTGTCCTCTTATCGATGCATTTGTAAGAACAGGGATTTGTGTCATTTCATTCACTGCTGGTTTGTCCAGTGCCTGGAACCGTGCCTGGTACAAAGGGTTGCTCAATACAATTTTTGTAATGGTTGAACTTAAATCCATTACCTGTTATCTAAACTGTATAATGAATCCCTTATATAGTTCTTCAGGAGCTCTACCAAGAAACAGACAATTAGCCTGAAAACAGGGGCAGGACATGGAAACCTAAGAGCCAGAACAAGAACCTGGAGTCTTCGATCAATGCTTCCTAAAGAATGTGAAGTAGAATTGTGGCCTTCAAACATGTTTTGTCCACATAACTCCTAAAAGACTTTAAAATCCAGTTACCCCTCACATATTTTCAGGTTAACTTCTAACATTATTCTCATACATTTAGTTGCAAAGATGCATTGTAACTATTGAGATTTGAAAATAAAATGAATATACCATTCAATTCAAGGGATTCATGTATTGTGAAGATATTAAAACCCCTGAATTGCTACATGTTAAAAGGGTGAATTTTATGGCATGTGAGTTATATATTAATTTCAAACTTTTTAACATAAAAAAGAAAAACAGAAAAAAAAATTAAGTACACATTGGACCTTCCCCCAAAGTTAAAATCTGCCAAATTAAAGCTAGTTCTGACTTTGAGATTAAATAAATTCACCCATAACTAAAAGAGAACATTTATATTTTCACTAATTTCCCTTTTCTAGCAACTGCTTTTAACAATAACATTTTTGATATTATACATTTAGCAAGATCTATCTTCCTGATGAGATGAAAAAAGTTTTGTAAGATCTTTTTTGCTTAATAAAAGGCTGTGACTTATTGAAACAAAAAATGGATCCATGGAATATACAACCATTTGATGATCAATATCATGTATTAAAATATGAAAACATGGTCTTCATAATAATCAGACATTTTATATCATTTCTCGTTCTCCTTAAATCATGTGTCACTCCACTTTTCTCCAGAGAATTTTATCTTGAGGTAATATGTTTATATGCTTGAAAGTCATTTACTAATTAATGTTTCATATTACCTTTGGGAGAAATGGAGTATATTTTTGGGGTTGAGATTAAAGTTATTTGAGTCATCACTAAAATTCTATTAGTACATAACTGATCTAACAATATAAATATGTTACATTTTTTGAAATTATTTATTGAAAATGCATCTCTTAAATGAATAAGGCTACTTTCCCCCCTAAATTAATTCATGTATACTAAATGATCATCACTTATTGCTAAAATGAAGTGAAGGGTTTCACATCACTCTTATTTCTATTTTTCATTCTCCTAATTAAAATCGGAGAAACATGCTCATATAAATATGAATATAAGAATTTTAATTCTTTGAAATTCTAGCTTTGGGAAAAATAATATATAGTGCCACACTACATCACTGAAAATTATTTCCAGTAACTTGTCTGCTGACCATTTCTTTAAGCCCATCTCCAATTTTGTTAAAGCAAAAAGAACTGAAAACTATCTTAGTTGTGAAAGAATCTGCTACCCAAACATAAATCATTCATCCTTTCTACTCCAAGACTAATTTCTATTTGTTTGGTGCCTTGGAATTTTTTTGACCCTGAGGTAAGGCACTTAAAAGATTAAGGCTGTGAAATTTAAATATTGGTGTTGTGCTGTTTTCTTCTTTTGTATAAAGGGTGAGAGTGATTATCATGGAAAGTGGAGGGGAGACCCTTGGAATTTTTTTTGACCCTGAGGTAAGGCACTTAAAAGATTAAGGCTGTGAAATTTAAATATTGGTGTTGTGCTGTTTTCTTCTTTTGTATAAAGGGTAAGCGTGATTATCATGGAAAGTGGAGGGGAGACCTCAAATCCCTCCAGTCTTGTCTCAAGTATATCCATTTTAGGGAAGTTGAAAATATTAAGATTGATTCCCTTAAGACTATTTCCTTTACTCACAGACCCTTGTTTGATGATTGCTGTGGAAAAAAAAAATAGATAAGAAAGGAAGAAGGAAGGAAAGGAGGGAGGAAAGAAGGAAGGACAAAAGAAAGAAAGGGAGAAAGAAAAAACTGAAATCTCACAAATGAGGGTCCTAAAATGTTTATGAGATAGGCATGTTTCAGAAACGCTTTTGTTATTCTCTTAAGAGATTCATAATATTTATTGTTCTCTGGTGAGGAAACCTGGCTGCCTTGTTTAACTCTGCCTTTCTAAATCATATCTGAACATAGAACCCTTTCCCTTGTAACATTATTGGACAGCCCACAGAATTAATATTCTATTGATACATGTTTAACACTATGCTAGATGCTTCTACTGAAAGGCATGGGGAAAAAAAGTGTGTGTGTGTGTGTGTGTGTGTGTGTGTGTGTGTGTGTGAGTAAAGTGGGAACTTTGATTAAAAACTGTGGTTTTAGAAAATAAGACCTTGCTATCATTGGAAAGTGAAGTCTGGCAAATAAGGAAGCTGAGAGAGAAGACAGGGAACCAAGGGCAGAACAGGATATTGCATATTCAGAACAAAAAAGGGGCTAGTTCAAGAAATATGGGGGAAGGGAGAAGACTCAATGTCACTACCAAATTATTATATAACAGACTGACAAGACTGTCCAACATCTAGGATGTTTCATACATATTCAACAGATAAGCTGCTGCTGATAACAGAGTGTTCTTTCTTCTGGAAGCTGGGGGTGGGAGCCTAGACAGAAAATAACTCTGCATCTCCAGAGATCAAGGGAGAAAATTCATTCAGCCTCAAACTGGTGCTAGGTAGAAAAAAAATGCTAATTTCAGGGGGAAAAAAAGGATAGCATAGCCTAAAATATAATGCTTTGTGGAAAGCTGAACTACCTGGAAAGAAAGATTACACAGTCTGGATGAGAGCAATGGGTTATTTAAATTAATGCAACATAAATTAATATCTAGTCAGCTTTCCCTCAGAGATTGCCTAGAACTATAATGAAATCTTGTGTGCTCAATGCTGTGCACATATTTTTGGAAAAAGAGTGACACAAGACAAGTGAAAGAGGACAGTCAGGCTTTAAGCCGGAGGAGAAATCTTTACTAAACCCCTGGATAAGAGGGACACGAGTCATTCAAGACAGAGCATAGGTTGTATCCGGGAGTCATCTCTACAAGGCTTCCTTGGATGTGTCCTCTATCTTCTCTCTACTCAGAGTGTAATTTTAAAAACAATTTGGCAACTTTATAGAAATCATCCCACAGGTAAGTAAAAGACAAAAACCAGCATGGAAAATACCCACAATTAATAGCAACAATATAGAAAAGTACAACTTTTGGTTAGATAACCCCTGTAATATTTACATGAGCATCCTTCTTAGGGTTCTCTGAACACATATCTGATGGAACTGGGCTGAATCTGAACAAAGCATAAGCTGAGAGCTGAAAACAGATGTCACTGAATCAAATCCTAATTCAAACCTACATTTTCAAGGTCCCCTTTGTATAAAGTCCTATGGTCAGTCCATAGAGTTCCTAAAGAATGCAAATTCCAGCAATGGTTTAAATGTGAAATCTAAGAGACAGACTTATATTTAACTTTAATATCAGTTGCCATGACAACCAATGGGCTATTTAAAGTTATTAGCATCCCAGCCCACTGAGTTAATAATATGGACAAGAATGGCATAAAAGTTAAGCAAAAGCAAATTACTTTAATGTCATATCACATAGCAATGACAGTGAAAGCATGCAGGCTTAAGAGGGTTTGGAGAAACATAGTTAAAAGGACATATTAATCAGCCACTCTCGAAATTTGTAGCATATTATTGATGCCTTCTGCCTACGATATTCCTCAGGCTCATTAAAATTCTAAGTTCAGGATTTAAATAAAATGAAGCAAAAAACATCAAATTGGAATGTAAAAATTGCTAGTTAGCCAAAATGTTTTACAACCACGTGGTCTCCATCTTATTAACTATTTCCTGTTTTAATCTCAACACACATGGTCAAGTATGTCTTACAGAGTCACCTTGGGGATATCCAGAAGATTTTAACAAAGAAAAAAAGGTGTGATGCAGTAAGGAAGAGAGGATCAAGCTTCGTGAACTGTTGTTTGAAAGAGTCATCTGCTAAAAGCAGCAAAGAATGACATAAGATGTTAAAACAGATGGCCTAAGTCACAGTGCTACATCACATAAGTATGGAGAGGAACTAAAATAGCCCAAGTAATATTTTTATTAACAAGTTGCCAAGTACAGTAGCAAAAATACCTTTAGAAAGAATCTCACTTCAAAAAAGAGGTTTTTCCCCCCTTACACTCGATGTTATTTTCTGAATTACTCTTGGTCTGTTGCATATGTTCAAGCATCTGGGTGCTTGCCATGTTCAGATGAAAGAAACTAACCTCTCTCCTTGAAGGATGCCTCCTTGCCTTCTGAGCCTACCTCTGCGATGGAGACAAATGAGAGTAAACTAAACCAGAAACTCATGAGAAAAGTGCTATACCGCACACTCTTACAGAGAATTATTTTGCACATTAAACAAGCTGAGTAGAGAGTTCTCTGGTCTTTGAATTAGTTACGAAGAAAGAAACATTCATTAAATCTGTGACAGTAAGTGTTGCCAGAATGACCTGAATATTATTAAAGGTGATGCCAGGAAATCAATTCAAGAACATGGACGCACATGGGGATGGGTATAAACAGTAAGCTATAACTGCCCACGGACGTTTCAATTACAAAACCAGCACACAAGAAGCAGATCAGAACACAGTATATTCAAAGACATGTGAAAAAACCTCCCAAGTCAGAAAGAACAGTTTGAGATTTATAGAATGATTCACTTGTACAGCCTTATCAATGAATATTATTCACTAACATATATGAATTCATTCATGTATAAATTACTCTTAGGGAAGACTTTGGAAAAGTGGCATGGTATACTGGTTGAGAGCATAGAATGTGGAGTCAGACAACCTGGGTTTGAATCTCAGCTCCTCTACTCTGGACAAATTAGGTACTATCTGGGCATAATATGTATGTTGTCTCACAAGGCTATTCTAAACGTCAAATGAGCTAATGAATTTAAAGCCCTTCAATACATAACTTTTCATTATATACCATTTAAATTATCATTATATATTATGTACATAATATATATAAATAGGAGAATGATGAAGATAAGCACTTATGGAAATTCTAATATTTTCCTTGCTTGCTCCAAGAATTTGCTTCCACAATGACACCTTTGACCAACAGTCTGGAGGACAGAAGTTTTACAGGGGAAATTTTACACAAAGTACAGTCAAAAGATGAAGATGACAGTCCCTGGTCAAGCAATGACCAGGAAAGCTAAGACAAAAAGGTACTAATATTTGTCCTGACAGTATCTGGTATCTTGGACTTCACACACACACACACACACACACATACACACATGAACAGGACAGATTTTTGAAACCTAACATCATTTAACATTGAATTTGGCTTGATTAAAAATTTGGCTTTCCTTAGAGCTTTCTAACAAGGGAAGAATATTCTAGGCAAAGAATGGAACTACCTCCTTAGTAGTTACGTTTCTCATAATAAACAAACAAATTCTGCTTGTAAACTTAAAATTATTGCGGTCTTTTTTGGCATGAGTCAGCCTCCCAAGTTCACTGAAAAGTTTGAGTTTGGCCTACCAGGCTATGGGGCAGACAATGGATGGAGGCAAATTCACCAGTATAATCCCTCCCTATATGGCACTTGCCTGTCTGCTAGCCAGGATGTATCCTCCTGGTGAGATCCCAGGTACTCAGATATGACTGACTTAAATTCCTATAAATTGAATCATAAAGAAGTGATACTACATAGTCTTAACATTTAGAACTTAAAGAATCAAGATTTATTTAGGTTCATTGATTCAAATTACAAAGTTTATTTTTCCTCCTCCAGTCTCATAATCTCATCGGGGTAACTGCCAAAGAATAATAGGCAGGCACAGTTAAATAGTGGTATGTAGCAATATTTTTCAAGCCCCTCTCAATGCATAATTGATTTATACTTTCTTGTGAGAGGTCCTCATTTGTATTAGAAAGATCTCTGATCCTCAACTGGTTTTTAGTGTTTCAGTGAGGTCCTCATTAAAAAAGTCTTACGGATGGAATGACTGACCATGCCCTATATTTAAGACTATTGCTATGGTTGTCATCACAGGCAAAGGTGCTAGAAAGCTCCAACAAATTCACTAGAACTGTATCAATACCCTCTTAGGCCAACTCCCTGACTCATGTCATTGGAGTGATCACAGTACAGCAAAAACATTCACGTTTACCTTGTATTTGTTTGAATATCCACTTATGGCCTGTGTTGTAAGCCATTCTTTAAATTACAACTGACAGTGAATTCACCTGATCCTGAGTTTTATGATTTGCCATTGGTCATGATGTCTCTTTTTCTCCTTTATAAAGAAAAATAACAATACAACCTTGAGTTAAAAAAACCCTAAGAAGCACTAACTTGTGACCAAGCCAGCCTGCCTTCGTGGAAGTCACATAAGGTCTCAAAGTCATGTGTCATTTTGTAACAGATTTATCTAAAGTGAGAGACTCAAAATACTGTTTATTTCAAAGAATTTAACATTATTACCATCCCTTGAACCCATGAAGAAAACAGAGAAGCAAGCTCTTTAAGTCAAGATGTCCTTGGAGAATAATTTAATAACCATAATTGTTTTCAAGGAGCAGAGAGGTCCTATTTCTGCATACTTCCCCAATATTTTTTACTTCTGAGTCACATCTCTATATAAAAACTCATGTCTTACTGAAAACTACTTCACTAAGAAATCTTCACTTCTCTGCTCAAATCACTGCAAATTATCATGTCTTTTTAGACATCACCATCAAAAAGGTAGTGAACAAAAACCAATAAAACAACTATTATTAAAATTCATAATTCTTTCTTACAAATAGGTTTAAAAAGGGGTTAACTGCAATTTTCAACATTTTTAAAGCATTTTGAATGCATTAAAATTGGCTTCCTCTGGCATTGCTGAAAGAGTATCTTTTTAAAAATATCTGATGTCCAACAGAGTCTCCATCTTATCTACAGCATAGGACTTAACTAAGTTTTTAACATTCCGAGTTCTGTCTTCTAAAGAAACTCCAAAGAATTTAAAATTTTTTCTTAGTGATTAGTGTTTTTCCTTGTCTTGCCCCTAGCCAATATCTTTCAGGTTAACTTTAAGAAATACTTGTGATTTTTCCTTCAATATTTTATGATTGTTTTCTTTTAAATGTTCCTTCAAGCAGGTGCCTTTGTCCAGCAGTGAGCTAGTAAATGTTTGACCACCAGTTCTCCAAATAAAAGCAAAGTAAAACAAGAAGCCTTGATGTATATAACATTTGCCAATTTCTATGGTGTAAATACTTCCAACAGAGTGGATTTCAAATTACTAATATAATGACACTGAACACAGAGCTAGGAAGAGACATGCAATATACCATTATGTTACATTTCCACCAGACAGATACAACAGACATAAATAATGTCAAGAGCATTGATAATAAGACATGATAAAATAATTAAGAAGTCATTAGTTTTGAAGATGCATTACCTTTGGTTTTAGTATAATTTATTCAATCATAAGAGTACATCTAATTTTTAATGACCTGTGTATTTCACAATCATCTTTTACAAGCCATTAAGAGCTGGCTCCAATACACCATTGCCTCTACTATGACAGTTAATCAAGCTTTAAGCTTATACTTCTCTTCATAAAAGTTAAATCCATATTTAAACATCCATCTAAATACATTGTGCATTTTTTTTTTTACTGTTTGCTATATTTTCTACTTAGGGTAGTTGGAATGTGCTATTATCTTCTTGTTAAGTTCATGGAGGAAAAGCCTAAATGCAGGGCATCAACTTGATATCACTATGGAAACCAGTGTTTGATTTTGTTTGGGGAATTACATTCTCTTAAACTGGCTGATTTATGATATGATACGTTGTTTAAAAAATAAAATGGCTGGGCAAATCTCTGAAAGTCCTAGAAAAATCACAACACTCCTGTGAGGATCAGTGACGTTAGTACAATCTTTTCTCACGTCAGAAGGCTTCCATGTTAATACGGACTAAACTGATGAGCCCAACTTCCTAACAGCACAGTAGTTCAATATTTTTTTAGTTGGGCACTTTCCAAGCCTTCAAAAATAAAGCCACAAATCATAATACCTCCCACATAAAGTCTCCAGAAATCATAATCTTCACCCTCCAAAAACCTTTGCTATTATTATTGCAACTAACGCTATTAGCAAACAAACACTGTTCCAAGGCACTGTTCTGGTTGCTATCCATAGTACCTCATTTAATCCTTATGACCACATGGGGACGGTACTTCTGTTATCATTTTTAAAGGTGAGCCAACAGGAAGTTTAGATAGACTAAATAACTAGCCCAAATAATGCTGGGGATAAAGCTAAAACTTAAACCCAAGTTTTCCTAACTCCCAATCCCTTTCTCAATACCACTATGTTTATTACACCTATGATCCCTATGTCACTTGTACTCCATCCCCCTGTGTTCCAACCAAAAACCCTAAACTTATTTGATGTTGTGCGGTCTTTAACCATTTACAGTTACTTATCACTAAAATCAATAGGCTATATTTCTGAAAGAAGTCTCAACTTTGTTCCTCTCTACTGCCACTACCCCAGTCCAGGCCACCAACATCTTTGGCCTAGGAAACTCTAAGAATCTCCTTGGTTTCCACTCCTTCCATCTTGCAACTATCCTCTGTATCCCCAGGCTCTATCATCATCATTATCCAGATTTACAGAATGGGCACAGTGACCAAGACATTGGGTAAATGTCCAACAGGAACAAATATTTTGTAGTTAACAAGTTGGTTTGTACATTAACAAAGCAGGTCTCCTGTTCAGTCAAGAATGGTTACATAGACTAACGCCAGGCTTCTAGCTCTGAAAGCAAATAGCCCTTACTCTCTATAGAAAAGAACAAGAACAAGAACAAGATCTATGTTTCAAGAACTCTTGCCACCCTCACATCCCACCCACCAAAAGTCCCTATCTCCATCCCCACCCAGACCTGCCTTCAGAAACAAATATATTTATATATGTTATTCTTTAGCATGAAGTTAGAATGATCTTTCTAAAAGTAAAGTCTGATTCTGTCAATATCTTCATTAATATATTTCAGTGAGGGCTTCAGTGAAGCCCAAAGTCCTTAAAAGGATTCCCCAAGCCCATCATTATTTGTAATCTCTTCAGGCTCTGGTCTTGCAACTTCCTCTTGCATAGTGACCAACTTCTGACTGTCGGAAGTTGCCAAGGTCTTATCAACTGGCTTTTGAACAAGCACTTTCTTCTGGCTAAGGGGCTAGCTAATCTTCCATTCCTACTCTTGCCAGACACTCCCATTGAGTTCCAATTAATTATACAACTGTAAACTTAAAATTTCTAGTGCCTACAACTATATGTAGTAGGATTTCATAGACTCTTGCATGAACATTTTCTTCAGATAAGCTATGTGATATATTTGTTCTTGTAAGAGAGAAGCTATAGGCCATTTGAAATGATCTATTATCATCATTAACTATATTCATTTGTATCACTCTGCAAGTAAAGAACACACAGATAGTTAACTTCCCAGGGACCAGTTTCTTTATCCAAAAAATGAAAAGAATGGACCAGATAGGTTTTACAAAATAAATGGATAATTTACATTTCTAAGTTAAAGGACTCTGTACCTTCACTGAGATCATTTTGGGGACCAGAACCTAATAAGCAGTAGAAAGAACTTTCTCTAAGCAGCAAGTAGCATTTTCTTTAATGAAAATTGAAACAGTTTTTGGAAGAGGTCAGAGAACTACAAGATACAGAACAAAAGTGTGCTATTGATATCTGTTTCATTAAAATATAAGTTAAATATGTGAGGGCCTCTAGAATTAGAGATGTCCTGGCTCTTGCTCAGAGCACACTTTTCAGATTTCAACATAGCATTCCTAAGTGTGTGACTCTTTGTGAGTACACTCATGAAAAAAATAAATTCACTAGGATTCAGCAAATGATACAGATTTATCTGTGCAGGCACTTTTGAGGGGCTGTTTTCACCTATAAACCTAGATTCTTTCAACACACAACAAAAAGGCAGATGGAATAACGTCTGGAAAAACACCAATATTTTTTCTCCTTGCAACCTATTACATCAGCCAGCATTTCCCTGTAGTTGTGATTATTCCATTATGACTTGATTACTAACTATTACTGCCACAGTTGGAAAAGTAAAAGCCCAGCATGGGGCCATCTCCATTAAAGGAATATGAAATCCCATAACCAGCTCTCGGGCTGCACGGCTGCTGTGGGGTTGAACTCAGAAGTACATTAAGTATCTACTTAAGATGCTGTTTGAAGGAGCACCCTAACTTACATCATTATTTCATTTAGTTTGAACTGTACCATGGATTTTTCCATTAAGCAATATTAGACACTTAAACACTATATTGAGGTTAGTCGTGCTCTAAAAAAAGGCCATGCGATTTTTTTTCTACTCTCTTTCCAGAGGTTGAGAATTTTCTATCACGTGTATAGGCAATCCTGATTTTCCCTAGTAGAACAGACTAAGTGGTTACATAAACTAGGGAGTACCATCATGTTAAAGAGGCATAACTGAGAAGAGAAGCATTAATATTCATGTTGGTAACATGGGCATACGCCATTTATAAAATCAGAGAGAAAAGAGCTTTCATTGCTATAATTTAACAGGCCCAGGAAATACAAAATTTTAAAAAGTCAAATATATCCAAAGCACATAGATTATTGTTAATGGGGAAAGGGAATTATGATACTATTTCATATCTATTCTTGTTTTATGTGTCACAAATGACAAGATGGCCCAGGATGAGAAGTGAGACATGATGAAGTCCTTTCACCGTGTTTTAAGGACAAAATCTAGTGGTGGAAAAACACCAAACAACTTAAATATTTTACAGGGGGATGCTCACCACTGCGAGAAAACTACAAATTATATATATTTAAAACTACAAATTAGTACATTAGCATATATGTAATTACGCTTGGCAAAGATTGCATATATGTGTCTATGTGAGTTTGTGTAAATATACACCCCAAATAATAGAAATATCTAGGGAAGATACATATCTTGACTTTATTTTCGAAACCAGGCAGATTTTTTTTTACTCAAAATAGCTTCCGCTACCATAATTATGTGGAGAGAATCTATATTTAGCCAGATTAAAGGTTTCTTGAGGTAAAGAGGTTACTCCATATTTACCATCTTCTTTCCTGTGTGGGATTCCTCACTTTGGAAGTGAAGGCATATCTCTGACAGGAGCCAGTGCAAGCGTGGATATCCTCGCTATCAGAGAGAGGAGCTTAAATGGTTCCAGATCTCAATATCCATACCATTAACATTCTCCTTCCCCCAAAGGCTTGGCTCAACTCCCTTTCCAATCATCACTCCACTGATAGTAGCAATGTCTTCACCTCTGAATCCCTTTCTTCCTTTTATTTTTATCATTTAAATACGCTTAGTAATAACTAATGTAATTCTGTTCCCCTTCCCACACTGCCCTCCCCCGACCAATTTTGAAAAGAAAATAGCTCCGAAAACACAGGAAATTGTGTGAGCAAGTCTGTGGGCTCACTATCTAAAAGCTTATGTGATTGGAAAAGAAAATCAGGGAAATATGGATGAAACTTAAAAGTCTAAGATGTGGTTCTAGGCCTTTTTGCAAAGGGTCCCTCTAGGGAAGAGGATGAGAAGTGAGTATAAGTAGAACCTGGAAAAATACACAGAATTTTGAGAAGACCCTGTTAAGAGGCATCAAGTAGCAGTACGAATGATCAAGTCAGAATTCCCATCCCAGCCCTGTGACTGGTTCCACAACCTCCTGATTTTACGTAAATCACATACGCTGAAGAGACTGTTACCTTCTCCCTTTAGAAAGAGCAACACCAATAACATCAGAAGATAATTCTTTAAAACATTAAAATTTCTCTTCGCTGTTGCAGCCATTGCTGGACATCAGTGGCCAAAATGAAGTGCAATCCCTTTGTGACTTCCGACTGGAACAAGAATCATAAAAGGCATTCCAATGTACCTTCCCACACTCACAGTAAAGATTATATCTTCTCTTTACAAAGAGCTGAGATGGAAGTACAACATTTGATCCATGCCCACCCAAAAGGATAAGGAAGTACAGGTTGTGTGAGGACATTACCAAGGTCAGCAAATTGGCAAAGTAGCCCACATTTACAGGAAGAAATACATTATCTACACTGAATGAATACAGCAAGAGAAGGCCACTGGCGCAACTGATCCCTGGGCATCCCTCTAGCAAGGTGGTTATCAGTAGGCTAAAACTGGACAAAGACCACTAACATATCCATAACATAAAGCCATATCTCATCAGGAAGCAAAGGAAAAGGGCAGATAGAAGGAAGAAACAATTGAGAAGATGCAGGAATAAAGGAATCTTATAAACGACTTTAAATAAAAACTGTTAAAATGGAAAAAAACTTATTAAAATTATAAATAACTTAATTATTAATAAAGTTTTCCTTAGAAATAATTCCCCCCAGCAAATATCCATTCCTTATTTTCCCCTGGGTTTCTAAAATAATTTTCTTTCTCCATTAAGGCTGACCGAGTCTTACAAAAACTGCTTAATCTAGGACTTCACACTTAGTGAGTCACAGTGTCCTGAATGTTAACTGAAAAATCACTGTTTGTTAGTGTGGATATTTTTGCTATTTTGTGCATCCCCAGACTTTATAGCCTAGAGATTCATGAGTAACAATGCTTTGTTCTTCTAAGTTACATACACAATTGTACGTTTTTCTCTTCATAAATTGAAACACACCCAAACCAAAACTTTGAAAAGTGAAACAAAAACTCCTTGCATTTTTTTCTTCAATAAGTATAAATAAATACAGTGAATGTTAAAGTGAAGTTTAAGGAAGTAAGGGAGAAAGAAGGGAGAGAAAACAGTTAAGTGAAAGATGAATCATTACTATTCAATGAACCCTAACTACAAGCTATACACTGTGCTAAGTGCTTTCCATGGACTGTATGCATACCTCATAAGGAAGGCAACACAATTTAAATTGCTTAGACATGAAAACTGAGATGAAAACTAAAGGTCTTGTGGAAGACCTTCCATTGTGGGTGAATGGCAGACATACCCAGATACCCAAGCATGTGATCCAGAAGAGGAAAGAGAGAGACAGAGGTTGGGAGGGAGATGAAGATCAGAAGTGGATGACACTGTTCACTCCTTTCCCCCACTCCCGAAGTCTTATCTGGGTTATAAGCAAGCCCCATGCCAGCTGTTTCTTGACTTCTCTGTTCTCCAATTAGGCCTTTTAGTGAAGGAGAGCAAAAGGAATAGCAATGATTTAATAGAAATAACCTTGAATTTTCTTCAAGTAAAACATTTGCAAAGATTGGCACTTCAAATATTACTAGTAACATTACATGCAACCCATTTCATAGCTATTTCCATCACCCCAATGTGTTATCACAGAGTTAGCCTAATAATGCCTTTCTGTTAAAATGTCTATATAAAACAATATGCATATGAGGTGGTTTCCAATGTTTGCTAATCGGTTTGCAAAATGCCATT
Source organism: Panthera leo (assembly GCF_018350215.1). NCBI lineage: Eukaryota > Metazoa > Chordata > Mammalia > Carnivora > Felidae > Panthera > Panthera leo. Next base: position 95,028,714 of record NC_056684.1, read on the forward strand.
AGCTTCACTTGGTTCAAGGTAATTGGTTACTATAAAAAATATAATTCCCAGCTGCAGGGAGATGCATAGACCTACTTTCTACCTAACTAAGGCAGAAATTTTTACTCTAAGGAAACTTAAGCAATCTTTAGAGGCACCCTAGGGGACAACTGTGGCTAGAGGTTGGGTCTCTTGACCCTCTTTTGCAATCTCTAATTAGCAGAGCGACTCTGTTCTTACATGATTTATATACTGGATTTTGAATAAGATTTTGGCCAAGAAACAGTTCAGTTCAAAAAATCTTGAAAATCACCGAGGTAAGGGACTTAAATTTTCTTCAAACATAATTTTGAATATAAAACCAATTAATAATTGTTACTTAAAGCTGTCGTCAAATCCTGCATCAAATTATATTCTGGTGTTATTAATGAAACTAGAATGACAATGAAGTCTCTTAGTAAAACCATATAATAATACTTGAGTAGCAGGGTTTTAGTGGTTCCATCCACCTCTTTCGCTGAAGTACACTGAGGCAAGGAAAAGTCAGAGCAAATTAACAGTGTTTGAAAAGCTTAATGGTGCTTTAACAAAAGATACAATAATCATAAGGTTTTTAAATTTATAAGGTGTATGTTATGAGAAGAAAGTAAAATGAGTCAGATCTGATCTGTCCTTCATAAAATCATGTTAATGGCCCTGTACACGCTTTGCTTTTTGTATGCAAATATTGATTATATGCTCTTGTATTTTGTCTTTATCATCTACAATTTTAAGGCAAATTTTATGCCCCCATAAAAAAAAATAAAAAGAAAGAAAAAATGCACATAGCATTTTCTAACATTTTGGGAGGGATTTTTCTTGTCTCTAACCATTTTAAAATTGGTGTCAATATTATAAAATTTTGAAATAGCCTCAAAAGGCTGTATGAATGTAAGGAATAATATAGTTAAGGGGTGCCTGGGTGGTTCAGTTGGTTAAGTGTACTACTTCAACTCCGGTCATGATCGCAAGTTCGAGCCCTGTGTTAGGCTCTGTGCTGACAGCTCAGAGCCTGGAGTCTGCCTCAGATTCTGTGTCTCCCTCTCTCTCTGCCCCTCCCCCACTCACACTTTCTCTGAAAAATGAGTAAGGGTTAAAATTTTTTTGAAAAAAAGGAATAATATAGTTAAGTTCAGCTGTTTGTTTCCTATACAAAAGAAACTACCCTAGACTCTGCAACATAATGATAGGAAGAAGATGAGGAAGAGGAAGAGGAAGAGGAAGAGGAAGAGGAAGAGGAAGAGGAAGAGGAAGAGGAAGAGGAGGAGAAGGAGAAGGAAGAGAGGCAGGAGGGAGAGGAAGAAGTAGAGGAGGAGGAAGTAGAGGAGGAGGAAGTAAAGGAGGAGGAGGAGGAGGAAGAGATGGAGAAGAATTCATTTCTGAGGAACTTTTAGTTTAGTGATAGAGCCAGCTATATGAAGAATTTTCATGCAATATGGCTGTGAACATAGTATATCCACCAGCAACCCAAAAAAGGGCACTGAGCTCAAACTGAGGTTTCAGGAAATCGTTTTCTTTTTCTTTTTTTAAAAGGTTTTATTTTTTTCTTCAAATTTTTGTTTCAATTCTAGTTAACAGTGCAATATTGGTTTCAAGAGTAGAATTCAGTGGTTCATCGCTTACATACAATACCCAGAGCTTATCACAAGTGCCCTCCTTAATGCCCATCCCCCACCACCTCCCTCCATAAACCTTCAGTTTGTTCTCTATAGTTAAGAGTCTCTTATGGTTTATTTCCCATACGTTCCCCTCCCATATGTTCTGTTCTGTTTCTTAAATTCCATGCATGAGTGAAACCATATATTTGTCTTGCTCTAATTTATTTCACTTAGCATAATACACTCTAGCTCCATCCACATCATTGAAAATGGCAAGATTGCATTCTTTTTGATGGGTGAGTGATGTTCCATTCTGTATATATACCACCTCCTCTTCATTCATTCAGTCAATGGATGTCTGGGCTCTTTCTGTACTTTGGCTATTGCTGATATTATGGCTATAAACATCAGGGTGCATATACCCCTTCAATTTTGCATTTTTGTATACTTTGGGTAAATACCTAGTAGTGCATTTGCTGGATTATAGGGTAGCTCTATTTTTTTTTTTTAATATTTTATTTTTAAGTAATCTCTACACCCAATGTGGGGCTCAAAGACAGAACTCTGAGATCCACAGTCCCATGCTCCATTGACTAAGCCAACCAGGAGCCCCTCAGGAAAATTTTTTCTATAAGATAACCTTTAGGTTCAGGGCTTTTAAAAACAGCTTTATTAAGATAATCATTGAGGTATAATTAACATACTATACAATCCACTCATTTAAAAGTAACAATTTCATGTTTGGCCATGCAACCACCACCAAATTCAAATTTTAGAACATTTTTTTGTCCCTGTAAAAGAAATCCAATAGCCATTAGCTGTCACTCATCATCTTCCCCCCACACCTTCCACTTCCACCCCACCATCCCTAAGCACCTCACTAATCTGCTGTGCCATAAAAATGGAAGTATGCATGCCATATAAATGGAAGTATACACTACATGGTCTTTTGTGACTGAGTTCTTATCATAGTGTTTTTAAGGTTTACCCTGTTGTAGTATGTAGTATTTTATTACTCTTTTATTGCTGAATAACTTTCCATCATATGGATACACCATATTTTATGTAACCATGCATCAATTAATGGAATTTGTGTTATTTTCACTTTGGAGATATTACAAGTAATGCTTTATTAAGAACAGCTGTGTGTACAAGTTTGTATGAACATCTTATTTCTTAAGAATATACCTGAGTCAAATTGCTGGGTCAAATGGTAACCCCACATTTCACTTTTTGAGGAATTGCCAAATTGTTTTCCAAAGTGGCTGCACCATCTTACATTCCCACTGGCAATGTAAGAGGGTTCCAATTTCTCCACATCCTCACCAACACTTGTTAACATCCTTCCTTTTGTTTATGGCTTAGGGCTTGAGAAGTGGTATATTGCTGTAGTTTTGATCTGAAATTCCCTATTGACTAAATGTGTTGAATATCTATTTCATGTGCTTATTGGCCATACATATATCTTCTTTGAGGAAATGTCTATTCAGATCCTTTGTCCATTTGTTAATTGTTTTTGCCTTTTTATTATTGAGTTGGAAGAGTTACATATATACACTGTATACAAGTTCCTTATCAGATATATGATTTGTAAATATTTTCTCCCACTCTGTGGGTTGTCATTTAACTTTCTTGAGCTTATTTGCAGCACAAATGTTTCTACTTTTCAGGTAGTCCCATTTATCTATTTTGTTGCTGTTGTTATTCTTGCCTGTGCTTTTGGGTGTCATATCCAAGAAAATATCTGAGCTTAGGCCTTGAATAATGAGTACGACAGAACCAAATTAAGAATAGTAGAAGCTCAATCCAGGCGGAGGTGACAGAAGAAACAATGGGATGGAAGCATGATCCACTGTGATATTCTCTTCTGTTTGTTTGGAACAGGGGAGATTCCCACAGAGCCATACCTAGCAACCTGGCACACCATCATACCAGTCTTAGGATGCACAATGTAGCTCTTAGAAGAGCATTATTGACATTAGCCTATTGCTGGCTGCAGGTTAAGCTCAATTAAAGGATTATATGTACTAAAAGAATGTTTCCATAATGTAACATTTTAAAAATATCTACATTCCCTCAAATAATTTTTAAAAACATGTCCTCTAATTTGGAGGTCCTGAGGCAAAGTCCAGTTTACATATCCTCGTTTTCATTCTGGACTCTATACTCTAAGAGGCTGCCAAGTTTAACTTAAAAGCTTTTTAAAAATATTATCATTATATGAAACAATGGTACGTAAGCAATCTGCTCTTCCTCTGAACCCACTAGCAATTTATTTGCACTCCTCTTATAGCTTTGATCACACCCCTCCTTATCTTAACCTATCATTAGAGTGTAAGCTCTTTGATATTCTCTAGTGTGTCTATTTTCCATTCATTTCTCTAACAAATATTTATCAGGTCTAGGTCACTGTGTGTGGGGTACAAGGTCAGACCTAAAACCACAAGGGCCAGGAAAGCTGAGTTATAACTTACACTGCAGGGCTCCTCTTTAGGGTCAGGGAGAAGCCACCCTCTAAAAGGCCTTTGCCCGACATCACAGGCTGGTGTTGCTTCCTCCTCTGCCCCACCCTGCTGCCCCATTCCTTTCTTTACCAGTGTCTCCTATGAGTGTTTCCTGAACAAATCATTTACACACCAATTCTCACCTCAGGAATTGCTTTTGGGGAACTTGATCTAAGACCCTATGATAGAAGAAACACAATGACAATGATATGCAGTGAGGATACACAATGAACCAGATGGATTTACATTTTTCTAGCTAAGAAGCTAGATTTAGATAACTATTTGCACAGCTAAACCATCTTTCTCACCTTGCTTTGACTAGCACAACACTAATAAATGCTCCATAAATATGTGTGGGGTGAACAACTATGAACCATTAAATGAACCAACCAATATAAAACACTTATACCCAATGACTAATTCCAATGCCTTTGATTGGGCAATATTGACTAGAGAGGATTTCAAAGAACTCTATTTAATGGCAGAGAACCAGGTTAATATTAAATAGTGGAAATTAAATGTATCAATTATGGTAAAGTATATAGATCACTTGGACCTAATTGGCCAGAACTATGAAATGTACCTCCAACAGAAATGAGAGGAGCAAGAAACACAGTGGGAACTGGACTAAGATGAATTCAAAGCTCAAGAAGGCTAAATTGTTCATGCATCATTCTTGAATATTTTGGTATCAAGAATTAGATAGCCCTGAGCATGCTGACTGTCCTATTACCCCAGTTTTCCTGGAAATGCTGATAACTATGAACCTCGACCTAGTCACGTAATATCTCTATGTTCAGCTGCTGTGTGATAAAGTAAGGAGTTGCCCAGGACTGGCCCAGAGATGAAGTGAAGAGCAAGAAAAAGAGGTAGGAAGATGCAGGCAGCAGCTAGCAAAGGGGGAAAGCAGAGATAGAGAAGGAAAACAAAGCTATAGAAAGGCGTTAAAGGATGGAGAAGGGAAAGAAAACCATCTCAGGTTTAAAATCTACATAGCAAGAAGGATGAACACGGAAAACTAGAAAATTAGCTGCAACAACAGGGAGTGAATTTAATATGTAAAATAATACTATATTTGGATAAGGCCAGAACTGATACAGTAAGCCTGGTAGTGGTGTTAGAAAACACTGCCCCCTAGAAACAAGTTTCCCTCACAAATTGACAAAAACTGTGTGAGTCTCAGACTTGCCAAGCATTCCAGATCCCCAGTGAAATCTCAAACTGAGCCCCAAACCAGGTCCCATCACCTAAAGTCCTGCACTATAAGTAGTGACCTTACTGATGGAGGCCATAATAGAATAAGATTTTTTTTCTAATCCCCACCAACCCTTTGGGAATACTATCTGTTTTTTAAGTTATAATATAGCTATTATAAGCACACAATTCAAAAGAAACAAGAAATATATACAGTTAAAAATAATCTTCCCCACCTCCTCTGTCTCCCAGCTCTCTGCTTAAGGCATCATGCATTATTTTAGTTGTTGTATGTTCTTTCAGGGCTATGTCATGAAATTTTCAAACAAATGCTTTTGCTCTTTTTCCACTCATATGATCCTCCTCCTCCCCAACAACCCATTTAACAATATATCTTGGAGAACTTTGAAATCAAAACATATACAAGGACCTTATTCGTTTTAGTAACTGCATGGTATTCCACTGTATATTTGTTTTTTGTTATGGATTTATTTATCTAGTTCTCTATTATTACACACTTAAATTTCCATGTTTTTGCTACTACAAAAATGTTGCAATGTAAATCTTTGAAGACATATGTGTATATATATATATATATATATATATATAAATAATATGTAATATTAGAAACACATATGAGTTTGTAGGATAAATACATTAAAATGACATAGCTGTCAATATCTAAGTGCATCAGTTTTACTTTTTGTTTTTTAAATGTTTATTTTTGAGACAGAGCATGAGTGGGAGAGGTGCAGAGAGAGAGGGGGACAGAGGATCCAAAGTGGGCTCCGTGCTGACAGCAGACAGCCCGATGTGTAGCTCGAACCTAGGAATCATGAGATCATGACCTGAGCCAAAGTTGGACACTCAACTGACTGAGCCACCCAGGCATCCTTATGTGCATTATTTTTACTTACAATTCCAAACTGACCACAAATTTAACAATTTATGCTCCCACCAGCCATATAGCAGACTGTTCATTCCCTCACATATTGAATAGCATATTATTAACTGCATTTTACCTTTGTCAATTTAACGGATTTTTTTAAAGTCTCTAGTTTCAATTTTCATCAACCTTATAATGTAAGTGACAGACTAAGCTAATTTTGGTCTGTTTAAGAGACATTTGTGTTTCTTTTTCTGCCTGCTCACATTCTTTGACCATGGTTCTCTTCAGTTGTAGTACTATTTCTTACATATGCTATGCTTTCTTTTGTTGAAAACATTAATTTGTTTGATATAAATTGTAAATACTGTAATATTCTTTTCCAGTTTGACATTTGCCTTCAGTTTAATTTAGAATTTTCCCCAAAACTTATTTTTTATTACTGTTACCATCATCATCTTCATTATTTAGTGTACTCAAACATACTACTAGTCTTTTATTTATGGCTTCAGGGTTTAATATTATCAATACTTAATCTATTCTGAGATAAAAGTAACTCATGGTTTCCTCTAATATTTTTGTTTCTTTTTTCACATTTAACTCTTACATACCTCCAAAATACTCACACAGACACAGACACACAAACACACACACACATACTCTTTTAAAAAAAAAAATTGAGATGAAATAGTTTATCTTTCACCCCAGATATGGCTTTACCCTAAAGCTCTTCCTGCTATTTAATGTTTAGTAATAAAAAGGACTAGAGAATAATTATTTCCAATTTTTTTTTTAATTTTTTTTAACGTTTATTTATTTTTGAGACAGAGAGACAGAGCATGAACGGGGGAGGGTCAGAGAGAGGGAGACACAGAATCTGAAACAGGCTTCAGGCTCCAAGCTGTCAGCACAGAGCCCAACGCGGGGCTTGAACTCAGAGACCGCGAGATCATGACCTGAGCCGAAGTCGGCCGCCCAACCGACTGAGCCACCCAGGCGCCCCAAATTATTTCCAAATTTAAACTCCTAATTTCTTTTTTAAAGATATTTTCATCCACTTAGTTACCAAAACAAAAAAAATAATTTTTGTGTCTAAGTTATTAAATATTGTATAATTCATTTTATGATAGATATAACAGGAAGTTAGTACGTTTAAGGTTAAATTTTTTACAAGTGTTTTACTGAGATTATAAATAACATTTTCTAAACAGGATATAAAAAAAGATACCTGCACTTCCATGTTTATTGCAGCATTACTCACAAAAGGCAAGATAGTGAAGCAACGTAAGTGTTTATTAACAAAAGAGTAAATACACTAGATAGATAGATGATAGATAGATGATAGATGTTATTCAGCCATCAGAAAGAAAGAAATCCTCTCATTTGCTACATCACAGATGAATGCTGAAGGCATTAATAAGCTAAGCAAGACAGACTAGACAGAGAAAGACAAATACTATATGATATCACTAACACATAGAATCTAACACAAAAAACAAAAAAACAAATTCATGCAAACAGAGAACAACAGTTACCAGAGACTGCAGGTAGAGTAACTGGGGAGATGATGGTAAAGGGTACACACCTGCAACTAGAAGAAAAGTAAGTTCTGGAAATCTAATATACAGCATAGTGATTATAGTCAAAATACTGTATTACATATTTAAAGTTGCTAAGAAACTACATCTGCAGTATTTTTACCACACACACACACACACACACACACACACACAAATGATAACTATGTGATATGATACAGGTGTTGGCTAACACTGTGGATGAAATCATATTGCAATATATACATGTGTCAAATCAACACACTGTGCTCTTAGATATTTAGCATTATCTGCTTTAAAATGTCTTCCAGGCTAAAACTTTGACTGCCAAACTCTGAATTAGAGGACTCTGCAGGCTCAGTCTCCGCTCGTGTGTGCTACAGCCAAACGAATATTATTTTTGATACTTATAATATCCTGGAAAATTTTAAGCCTCCACAAAAGTAAAGAGACTGGCTTAACTGTATATACCCATTACACAGCTACAACAAACAGTAGTTTGTCACTCAGTTTTTCCTATCATTCCATTTATTTAAAAAAATCACTTATTTTTATTTTCTTAAAGTATCTGAGCAAATTCCGGACCATTGTATCATAACTTTTGTAAAAACTTCATATAATCCCCATCAGATAGCACATAAAAAACATAGCATACTGTCATTTCTTACACTTTGTAATATTAGCAAAAATTCCTTAATAGGATATAAAACAACCATATTGTATTCAATATTCTTTGTCTCAAAACATCATATTAAAAATACATTTTTTCAGCCAGAGTCTAGAAAAAGTCTACCCATTGCATAAGAATGATATGATCCCTTGAGGAGCCTGGGTGGCTCAGTAGGTTAAGCATCTGACTCTTGATTTTGGCTCAGGTCATGATCTCACGTTTCGTGGGATTCTCAATCTCTCCACACACACCCCTGACCCCTACCTCACTCACATGCACATGCATGCTCTCTGTCACAAAAATAAATAAATAAACTTAAAAAAAAAAGAATGGTACGACCCTTAGTTATCTCAATCTGTAACATTTCCCCCTCTCCCTCCACCTCATATTGTCTACTAGGCGATTTGTCCTGTACATTTTTTCCTACATTCTGTATTTAGGTAATTGCACCCTGGTGCCATTTAGCATTGTTCTCTAACCCTGTATTTTCTGGAAACTGCTATTTAGTTCTAGAAGCTTCCTTGTTGTTAAGTTCATGTTTTTAATTTTTATTTTTTTAATTAATTTATTATTTATTTTGAGAGTGGGGAGGGGCAGAGAGAGAGAGAGAGAGAGAGAGAGAGAGGGAGGGAGGGAGGGAGGGAGGGAGGGAAGACAGAATTCCAAGCAGGCTCCACACTGCCAGTGCAGAGCCTGGCACAGGGTTTCAACTCACAAACCATGAGATCATGACCTAAGTGGAAGTTGGATGCTTAACCAATTGAGCCACCCAGGTGCCCTTATAAGTTCATTTTTAAATTTATTTGGAAAAGAGCAAGAATAATTCATGGATGGATGGCACTGTGTACTTCCTAGTACTTCTCAGCAAGAGGAGTATAATATCTGGTTGTCCTATTTTTAGTTAGATTAAGAATGATCAGAGGGTCCAGGTGTTGTCATACTGAGCCATCCACTTTAAATTTCCTCAACATATTACACCTAATGATTTTAGCAGTCATAAACGATCCTTACCTATATCCATTATTTTTGAAGGGGATACAAAATGGTAATTTTTGAACCCTATAATTTTTACAGAGTGTATTACTGAAATTCATCTCTAAAAAGACATTTTCTTCAACAAGTATTTCCTTAATTTCAAATACAGTTTGTATATAAAAGAAAAATGCTCAAACATTATCAATTTTCAGAAAAATGCACGTGTGTCTTATCAAATTCTAAATGTGGCCATTATGTTTTTGTTAGTTGTTTCATTTTGTGGTTGTGTTGTTTTAGTGTGTTGGTATCATTATACACTCAAAGATTTTTATTTCTTTGACATGAATACAGTCATTCTAAAATTCACATTATTTCTTATTTGGCTGGTAGAAGCCTCTTCCAGTTGGCTTCTGGGTTCATTGGAAATAAACCTCAGTCATCTTTGATTGTTTCCTTGTTTTATGGCTAGAATAAAAATCTAAGGCTCACCTTATATATTTCCTGCCCCAGGACAGGAATCAACCATTTTTCCAAGGAGACCTGGTTCCATTTACTGTAAAATTGTAGTTAGAGATCAAAATCCAGGTACTATGGGCATCTTTGCTACATTATTTCTAGAACTTTTCAGTAGACTTAACTAGGACATCATATTTAAGAAAGTGAAAAATAAATTATGATTTCATATTGATATTGCCAACTAAAATTAAAATCACAAAACTTTCATTTAAATTGTCTGAGAGTGTCAGCCTGCCGTATTACTTTCCTATTGTTGCTATGACAAAATGGCATAAACTTGGAGGCTAAAAAGCGTACAAATTTATTATCTTACAGTTCTGGAGGGGGGAAAAATGAGATCTCAAAGCTGAATTCTTTTGAAGTTTACAGAGTAGAATTTGGTGTTTTGTTTGTCTCTTTGTTTGTTGCTTTTCCCAGCATCCTGCAACTGCCTACCTCGTTTAGATTATGGCTACCTTCCTCCATCTTCAAAGTCAATTGCATACATTTTCTGACCTCCTGCTTTCCTCTTTTAAGGACTCTTGTGATTACATAGAGCCCATCCAGATAATCCAGGGTAATTTCCCATCCCAAGACCCTTAACCTAATCACACACATCTGCAAAGTTCCCTTTGCCATATGAAGTAACATTCACAGGTTCCAGAAATTAGAACTTGGATGTCCCTAGGGGCTATTATTCAGCACACCATGCTTATTATATATATTATATTACATTATATATTATATTATAATTTATTATACAATATATTACCATATATATATATATATATATATATATAGTACATTATAATAGCTTCAAAGCAAAAATAACAAAAATAACAACAACAATATTATAATTAAAGAGAAAAACTACTAAATTCAGTTTAGTCTGTTTTGCACTTCTCCCTCATTGCCTCCATTTAGGATATATCCCTCTAGGATATAACCAAAAGACCATGTTTTAAAATAACTTGAGATGATCTTTGTGTTCTGATTCTATCAGCTTGATACTGACTTTGGTTAATTTGTTTCCATTTGTGTTCAAATTTTAGGAATTTAAAAATGATTTATTTTATTTGGAGTTACATAAATATACATGGTTTTAATATCAAAATGTAACTTAACTCAAAAAATATACATACGATAACTCATTGTGGTTTCAATTTGCATGTCTGATGATGAGTGATGTTGGGCTTCTTTTCATGTGTTTGTGACCATCTGTAAACCTTCTTTGGAAAAAAATGTCAACTCACATCTTCTGCTCATTTTTATTTTTTTTAAGTGTTTATTTATTTATTTTAAGAGAGAGAGAGCATGAGTGCACCAGCAGGGAAGAAAGAGACAGAACCCCAAGCAGGCTCCGTGCTGTCAGCACAAAGCCCGACTAGGGGCTGGATCTCATAAACTGTGAGATCATGACCTGAGCTGAAATCAGGTGTCAGACCATTAACTGACTAAGCCACCCAGGTGCCCCTGCTCATTTTTAATTGGATTATTGTTTTTTGGGTGTTGAGTTGTATAAATTCTTTATATATTTTAGATATTAACCCCTTATCTGATACACAATTTGCAAATTAATCTTCTCCCATTCAGTGGTTTATCTTTGTTTTGTTGATGGTTTCCTTCACTGTTAATATCACTAATCATCAGGGAAACGCAAATCAAAACCACAATGAGGCATCACCTCACACCTGTCAGAATGGTTAAAATAAAAAAAAAAAAACACAAGTATTTTTACAAGTGTTGGCAAGGAAAGGGAGAAAAAGGAACCCTCGTGCACTGTTGGTCGAAATGCAAGCTGGTGCAGCCACTGTGGAAAACAGAATGGCAATTCCTCAAAAAATTAAAAACAGAATTATCATATGATCCAGTAATGCCACTACTAGGTATCTACCCAAAGAAAATTAAAACTTTAATTTGAAATGAAATGAAATTAAAATACTAATTGCAGCATTATTTACAACAGCCAAGACATGGAAGCAACCCAAGCGCCCTTCTATAGATGAATGGATAAAGAAGATGAAGATGTGGTGTATATGTGTGTGCGCGTGTGTGTGTGGGTGTGTAGAGATACATACACAACAGACTATTACTCAGCCGTAGAAAAGAATGAGATCTTGCCACTTACAACAATATGGATGGATCTACAGGGTAGTGTATTAGGTGAAATAAGTCAGTCAGAGAAAGACAAATACCATATGATTTCATGCATATGTGTAATTTAAGAAACAAAACAAATGAATAAAGAAAACAAAAAGAGATAAACCAGAAAACCTACTCTTAATTATAGAGAACAAACTAGTGGTTACCAGAGGGGAGGTGGGGGCAGGTGGGTGAAATAGGTGAAGGGGGTTAAGAATACACTTATGGTGATGAACACTAATGTACAGAACTGTTAAATCATTATATTGTACACCTAAAATTAACACAGCACTCTATGTTAATCATATAACCATAATTAATTTATTTAAATATAAAATAAATAATTTATAATTTTATAAAATTATAACAATTTAATTAAAAATAAAATAAAATAAAATAAAGACACATTTAAAGGTATCTGGCTTAATCTCTGTCCCTTCATTCTTGTTCCCTTATATTTCTTAAAAGTAACAATCTTCTTTAGTTTTTTTCTATTACTTATTTCTAAAAATATCAAAAAGCTTGTATAAACATAAATGCAGATAGATGGCTGATAAACAGATGTATCTTGACCACAGAGATCATTCTATTGTAATATAAGGATATCTTCCTCATTTCTTTCACAGATGCCTAGAGTTCCACTGAATGCATGTATCCTATTTTATCCAATAGTGTGAAATTTGAGGTAAAGATTCAATGTATTTTCTTTCAGAAAGATAGCATTTTGTGCCAAAACTACTTATTAAGTAATGTATCTTTTCTCTAACGATTTTAAACAGTACCTTTATTTTGCACTGTTTGTTAGTATATATGGTTCTTTCCCAGAGCTTCATTATCTGCTTATAGGCCTATCTATTCATGCAACAATACCAGGTTATTTAAATTATTATCTTCTACATGGTATTTATATGGTATTTAATCATAATTATCTAGATGGTTTTAAAATTTGGTAGGGTAAATCCTCCCAAGTTAACTTTCTTTTTAAAAAAATGTTTAGTTATTTTTGCTTTCTTATTTATTTCCACATAAATTTTAAAATAAGCCTAATTAAAAAATAATCTTATTGATATTTTTATTTAGATCATAATAAATGTATAAGAGGATAGGTTCTTGAGGCAGCATCATTGGGGGCCATCAGAAAAAAAAATATGTCTGTGATTCAGCTGGAAAAGTGGGCATAGATATCAAAGATAGTAGTAATTTTAGGTAGCAATATGCACTCTGTATAGGATTAGTAATACTGGGAGTAATGCCATTAGCATCTACATTAGTGCCTCACATTTGCCAGGCATTATACACACATTATGCATTTTAATCTTCATATAAACCTTTTAAGAGGCAAAGTCAAAACTAGAACCTAAATCTATCTTTCTCTACAGCCTCTAATGAACCACTACATTCTGCTACGTCCAAGGAAGTAGTCTGAAACAATCTATTAAGTGACATCCTGCATTAACTGTACTCTGGAAGAGAATTGCCTCCAAAGTACCAGTAAGTGTGCTGAGTAGGAGGACTTCTGTGAAAGCGCTGGTCCAAAAACAGACTGGCTGTCCCTGACTGCTGGAGAATGCTATGTCTATGTAAACGAAAAAAATGTAGGCAGTGACCTATGACTCTTACAAGGTAAGTAAATATCTAGGACCTGCATACACCTGCAGTCTAAGGGATATTTTGGTAACATATATGAGCATTTCTGGGGATATTCTATGTAAATCCACTAAATGAATGACCTTCAAACTTTAAAATGCATCAGATCATCCAAAGACTTATTAAAATATATATTACTGTGCCCCACCCCGAGAAGTTTCTTATTCAGTAAATCTGGTTTGGGACCCAAGAATTTGTGTTTCTAACAAGTTCCCAGGTGATGTTGATGCTATTGTTTCAGGACTCACAATTTAAGTTCGATGGGCTATGCCTGTAATGAGTACCAATAATAAAATCTGATCAAAGTAATGATCAAGTAAGATCATTTTCAGGCTACCATGCTAAAAAGTGTGCAATTTCTGAAAAGGGGAGAGAATGAATACAAATGTTTCAAAACACAGGCAGAGTGTAAGGAGTATGAAGTTGGCAGTCTGGCAGCCACCTCATAATCTAGTCTCTGTCCCCAAAAATCTGGGTGGCCTAGACTTAGTCACTTAATTTCTCCAGACTCAGCCTGCACATGTGTCAACTGCAGCAGAAAGGAAAAAAATATATTCAAATTTTGTCAGAGTTTTAGGATTCTAATACAATAAGGTGCACCCATTCTAAAGAAATTAGAAATACAGGAACTAAGACTGTCCTTGGAGAATGCAGTTACAATTAATTAAGCATAGCATTTCAGAATAGAGATATGCAAAGTCAGCATAATGAAGGCAAATTGTTAACACATCCCTGGGAATTGACTATAATGTGATTGAATGTATTAATATTAATATACCTAAAAAAGAATGTGCCAATCAAAATAACAATTGGTCAGCCTCGGGAATGGAAAAATAAGCGTTTAGGAAGACAAACTGGCAAGTATTATCTACTCAGGAACTGTCCAAAAAAGGAAATCTTTACTATTGGATTCAAGCCTTATGGTTTTATACTCCATAATAGATGAGATGGCCTGAGCTACCTCAGTTGAAAGTCCTTGCTTACCAACATGTTTTTGTTTATCTTGTTGATTGGCTTGCCTAATGGGAGAGTGAACCTGATAGAAGGAGCAATGTCCAATCAATTTGCCACTGCAAGTTTAAAAATGGGCCTTTGATCGTAATTTGGCTTTATCTGTAGCTTATATACACTGATTGACAAGTGGGACGATGTGCTATGATCTGTAATTGTATTTCTCATTACAAATGCCTAACTTGATTTTTGCATTGTTTGTACATGTATGAGTCTTTATGAGTTTAGAAAATGCATACTCATCCCTAATCTGCTTTAACTATACTAACAAAACCAGGCTTATGAACCTACAAAATGAGTACTAGAAACTGAGTGGCCTTATTTACCAAGATAAAATGTCCCTTTGTGGATAACTACCTAGAAAGAAAGCTTGCATTTCCCAGGTGGTACTTCTCTGCATTGCTATGAGGGCTGGTTGTAGCCAGTATGATCACAAATCCATGTTTTAAACTTTTAAACCTTCCTCTGCTCTATTCTGTATCATTGGGAGGAACTAAACACTTGTAGATTATGCTACCCAGACTCTCACTGGTTTCAACCAATGGACTGAGACTGGCATGAGACCAAATGACAGAAGAAAAAGAAAAGCCAAGTATTTCTCCCTCTTCTCAGCCTCTTCTATCCCCAGTGTAACTCATTTCCTACATTACACTTTTTCAGTTGTAAACTCAGAGTTTTAAATAATCAGAATTGTTTGTACTTTCCCTGTCCAACCCTAAGTGATTACCATATGACATAAGAACCCACTAGGAACTATAACCATGTGTTCAAGAAGCATGAAGTGTGTGTCCATGGACAGACAAACGCACATGGGCCTGCACGCGCGCGCACACACACACACACACACACACAAATTCATTATAAAATCATATAAACCAATAAAAATTCTGGTTTGTACTTTTTTTGGTAAATTATACTAGATAGCCCCATTAAGTAGACATAAGCCAAGTGTGTGACTCATTGTGACTGTCAAAAGAACAGTCAGAAGGAATAAAAGTCTCAAATAGACAAATGGTTAGGAGGGCAGTTATAGACTTAAATTATGTGTATGTCTAATAACAAACTAAATGTAGTTTTCAGTTTAATCTGTAAACATATCACTAGGAGCTGGTCTAGAATACTTAGCAATATTCAGACTGATAAACATGATGTTAGAGGATATCATCACAATACTGGACCACTTTGGTTAACCAACATATTGGCCAAGGAAGTTAACTGGTCTCCAGGCAGGGGATCCAAAGATATATGAGAAAAAAAAAAAATACCTCTAGATCACTCATCTTATTTCATGCATCGAAATTCCCTGTGCTTATAAGGTAACTAACTTTCCTCCTGGGCTTTCTGTTTTGACCCCCATGAACAATAGAAGCTATATTCTTTCAAATGCTTCTAGCAAAATTAACTATGACTAGTTGGCAACATGAACATGTCTTGGCATATACTTTTTCAAACTCTGTTCTACTTTCTCTTGATACTGGTTTTCCCCCCTCTTTTCAGGTAAGAACAAGATGTCATCATCTGTACCTTATTTAGACATAGGATTACAACTTTGTATTCTGGTTTTAAGCAACAAATTCCAACAATGAATGACCAGGTTTTGATCTGATACTTTGTGAATATGCTCCCATCACTGAGATCCCAATGTTGAACTGTTAACATCTATAATTAAAAATGTACACCGTTGTCAAAAGTGGCGTGGAGTGTTTAGAATCTTCTCTGACTGAAGGGCTTTAATGGCTTCATATTATTGAGTCCCACTTCCCGAGTGTCTTTAAATCCTTGCCGGATAGTAAAATAAGAACACACATTAAATCTTCGAGACCACCAAGGGAACATTTAATGCATTCCTGCAGGAACTAAGTTATATGGCTTCCAACAGTGCCTATGTAAGTGAATCTGAAGGTTTTTTTTAAATGCTTACTTCTAAGAGGTAAATGGCATAGGCACAAGCCAACACAACTTAGTATTTTTTGAAGGTAATGGAATTAATTAAAATATTGAAAAATTACCCTAAAATGAAAATGCCTGTTGCATTCACTCATTTGGTAAATAATTGAGACCCTCTATGTGTAAAGCTTTTATGTTTATTTTCCCATATATTTTATTCTCCACAAGACACTTTTGGGGACTGAGAGAGGATGACGTTAATAATTGTACCAAAACAATAGCCATAAACTAGCAGCATCCCAGGCAAATCGTAACATAGGTTCACTCTAACGTGATAGAAAATGTGAAGGCAAGACCCATTCCTTCATTTTTAGGAATCCTCTAAGTGGAAAACAATATGATTGTTCCATTTTAATTTCTATCATCATTATCACTATTCAAGATTTTTTTGTCTTGCCTTCTGCTATTTTATTTGATCCTTAAAGAAGCTTACTATATAATCACTACTACCATTGTCATTTTATACATGAGGAAAGTAAGTGAAAGAGGGTTTAAATAAATTGTCTACATTCACATGGCTAGAAGGTAGAGAGAGTGGCATTCAATTTAAAACCATGCAGTTTGATTCCAGAGCCTAAAATCTCACTCACTCCCCAAAGCAACATCCTAGGATACATTTATTATAGTAAGAAATGGCGAGGTATTCTGGGACCACATAGAAATGGCACTTAAGCAAGCCTCTTTGACCAAGAGAGGCTTTCAAAATGATTTGACAAATAAGCCATTTATTCAATTAACCAAGGGCAAAGGTACAGACAAGTGGATGGAAGGGACAACAAATAAAAAATCTGTAGGCAAATCACTGAAATTTTCTTCAAGATTAATGGTACACAGCAGTCACACTCTCTCCCTCTCTCTCTCTCTCTCTCTCTCTCTATATATATATATATGTATGTGTATATATATATATATATATATATATATACACACACATACACACACACACACACACACACACACATATATATATATATATATATATATATATATATATATATATATACATACACACACACATATGATGTGCCCTTTAACGGCAGCCCCAGAACATGTCCAGTGAAGGTATGAACTCTCTCATTTAAAAGAACAGATAATATATGTTATGAGTTGAACTGTGTGCTCCAAAAAGATAAATGGAATTCTTAACACCCAGTATCTCAGAATGTAACCTTATTTGTAAATAGGGTTGTTGCAGATGTGATTAGTTAAGATAAGGTTATACTAGAGTGGACCCGTGATCCAATGAGATTAGTGTTTTTATCAGAAGAGGGAAAATATCATTGGAAGACAAACACACACACACACACACACACACACACACACACACACTGACAGAAGCACAGGTTGGAATGATGCAAGTGAAGGCCAGGAACACGATGGCCACCACCAGAAGCTAAAACAGGCAAGGAAGGATTCTACCCAAAATCTCATTTCAGAGAGAGTATGGCCTTGCTGACACTTTGCTTTTAGAATTCTAGCCTTCAAAACTGTGAGACAATACATTTCTGTTGTTTCAGTTACTTTGTGGTACTTTGTTATGGCAGCCCTAGAAATCTAATAAGATTTATAATCATGCAATTCAGGCATTTGTACAATTTTGGAATTAGGGACCCTTTAAAGCTAATATTGGGCATTAGCCAATGTAGAATTTATATATGTCATAAAATGTTTACATGAATTTTATATAACACAGCCAAATGGTTGGCTATAATCCATCTTGTTGATGGCATGGTGAAAAGTTATTCAAAATGATCAGTTGTTCTAATTATACATGGTATCAATACAAAGGATCACTTAGATTTGGTACTATACCACACCTGGATGCCTAAAAGTTAATTTTAACATACAGAATTTCAATGACAGCCAACAGAAAAGACACTAATTAACTACGGATTTTGCTCTGCTCAAGCTTATCCAACATCATTTAATGATTTCTGCCAAAAGCAAGTAAGAAAACAAGAGGAGGCCAGGTTGTATGGGATAATGTTTCCTCATGTATCATAATAAGCAGAAAAAGGAAGAAATCAATGTTTGCTGATGGAAAAAGATAAAACTGTCAGGAAAATAAATGTTATTTTTAGGTTTTGTTAAGACTTTGGCGCTAAGAGAAAATCAGAATAAAAGATTGATAATTCCTAAAAAAACAAATAAACAAACAAAAAAGAATTGATTCAGTCATTCCTAATAAATGTTTTCTCATTTTTCAGTCCTGAAAATACTCACATTTTACAAGCACTTTCTTTGGTGTAGTTTAAGTTAACTTTTGTAGATCCCAGAAAGGTTTTTAATCTTTATTGAGTTTTTGGAAATATCTCTGAGCATTTCAGGAAAAGACCATGAGGAGTCTAATTCAGAATAAATATGTCATGTTTACAACCAGCACTGATATAGATTATTAATTACCACTGACAGGATATTCTTTAGCATAGAGGTAGATCAGTAGTACTTTCTATTATTATAATTGAAATTATTAAACCTAAATTTGAAACCTCAATGTTTTAAAGTCAATTTAAGGAATGTTCCATTAGATTGGAGTTTAAAAATTTAAGTAAATCCAATTCATTTAATTGGTATCTTTGATGTCCTAGCTATAAGTGCAGAGAATAAATTTCACTCAATAGGATCACATGTAGACAAATACTATATTTTTCATGTTGCCTTTTATAAATAGTAGGGATGGATATAACTATAAATGATCATTTATGACATGTTGAATGTGCCCAAATGACTCACACTTTGTGGATTTATCTTTATCTGTTTATATAGTACATACATATATGTAGTAAGTGTGTATGTGTGTATATATACCTATTTTTTGTCTATACGTATATACAAAATGGCAGCATATATGTAATATAGACTCAAAACTAAATCAATTAATTCAATTGACTTTCCACCATGAAAAAATTCACTTCATACTACGTTAACGTTACTGAATTTAGATTTGTTGACAGCTCAATAACTACTATGAAAAAAATTTTTAAATCTGAAGGGAAAAAACTATTGTGGGATATCTACCACTTGGAAATTGCCCCAGTTAAGTAAGACATATCTGAAAACATGTCAATAGGAGTATTATTCTAATAATAAAAATACAGAATCCAATTCATCAATGTCTATGTAATTATTCATAACTTCCGTATTAAGAGAACTGCAATTGTCTACCCTAAAATGATACATTTTAGGGGTACCTGGATGGCTCCGTCAGTTGAGTGTCCAACTCTTGATTTTGGCTCAGGTCATGATCTCATGGTTTGTGGGATCAACCCCAATGTGGGGCTCCACACTGACAGAGCACAGTTGGCTTGGGATTCTGTCTCTCTCTCTCTCTCTCTCTCTCTCTCTCTCTCTCTCTCTCTCCCCCTCTGCCTCTCCCCTGCTCATGCCCTCTCTCTCTCTCTTTTTCAAACTAAATAAATAAACATGTTTTAAATTATACATTTTAACCATGAACACAACCAATAGATTCTTAATTACATGTTAATAGGAAGTATGGATTTCCTTCTATCTCCTGGAAATGTCCTAATAATTTTAAAATACTTTATGTCAACTGTTGTAATAAAGTAATGATTATGATATTATCACTTCTACTTATAATATTTTTCATTAAAATATATAGATCTCAAATTAAGATTTCTAAGTTAAAACTTCCACATGATTTGTATACCTAAAATTTTGATTCTGTCTGAGAAATCATTTTCTGATCTCTCTGAGGATCAAATTTTGGCCACAAAAGGTAAAGCTGTCATAACCAAACAAATCCTTAGTCTGTATTTACAGTCATTCTCCATCACATGCAATTCCTTGTGCATTAACTTGCAAACTTTCACTGCTTAGAAGTAATTCAAATAGAAGAAATATTTTTTTAAATATTAGAATAAATTTGAAAATATAGTTGACACCCATGCTATTCATGTTAATAAAACTCTTAAGACAAAATTTGACGGAACATCATACCTTTACTAATGACTTGTGGCTTTCCTTTTACAAGTCTTCAGGAAAAGTAGTATGATAATTCTGAATCACAATTAAGCAACATAAGGTCAGCAACCAGGAAGAAGAATCTAGGGTTAGTTGTGTAAATATACTCCTCATTATGTTTGAGTCCAGGAAATAGGTACTGTCTTATAGAATTGCCATGGGGAAAGAAAGACTGAGATAAGAGATACAAAAATAAGTATGTTTTTTGTAACCAATCCTGGGGAAACAGGAGATTGTGAATATGACAAAGAGAAAGAGGGAAAAACCATACAACAAACTGTTATTGTGCTGTCATTGCTGAGAGTAACTGGGGCTCCATTCTACTGGGATCCTCTGAGGAGCCATGTAGAATGTGTCGCAGAATTGCCTGACCAAGGGGGCATGTACCAATTGGAATCTACTCCCTGTGGACCAAAGAGCTTCTTTGCAAACAGCAATTAGTACTCTGCCTGACAAAGTTTAGTCTAGTTCCAGAATCTCAAGTTTTGTGCTGTGACCCTCTTCTTAGGAACTAACAAAGAATCCACGCAGCATAGTCAACCAACAGCAAGCCTTCCGGATTGCACTGCCTGAGCAGTAAGGCAGTTTTCACTGCAACTGGACTTGCTGCAGAGCCCTCTCTTGCTCCAAAACTGAGAATTTTTAAAGCTTTCCAATAAAGCAATATTTCTAAGTGTAATATACGCAGGCTTTAAAATCCAAAAAAGCCTACCATATACTGGACTTCTTTCTTCATGGTATGGCTGTGATAAGCAACAACATTTTTATAACCTTAGATGGAATAGCCCTAGCATGCCTCATTGGACTCCAAAAGCCTTTACCATTTGAACAGACCAGTAAAATTCAGGGTACTTTATTTCTTACCTTCTGCCACATTTCTATCTTACTATGGCATCCATGGTACCTGTTACTTCCTTTTCGGAAGTTCAAGATGACATGATGTAATCAATATAATGTTCTGTAGATCACTGAGACAATCAAGTTCCCTGTGCACTATAATGTTATAGAGAGTCAGAGAGTGAATTCTGACCCAGGGCACAGTAGTACATGTGCATTGCTGTCCATCCCACATAAAAGGAAACTTTAAAATCTTCTTGGTGACAATTGAAAAGCATCCGTTTGTCAGATGACTAGCTGTATACTGGCAAATCTGCTCCAATGGACACATGACATGTAGCACAGCAGCAGTGTTGATTTGATTGTCTACCACAGTCTATCATCATCTGCCATAATCTACCTGGCTTTTTACAAGATACATACCTGGTATCTTGTATGTGAAATAAATTGGAACATGATAGAGACTACAACTCCTTTACTGTCCAAGCTTTGACTGTAGTACCTAATCTCTGAAAATTCTTCTGGGATGCAGTACTACTTCTGATTTAATATTTTGGTTTGGGAGAGGCAATTTTACAGGACTCCACCTTCCTACCATAATGACTCTGAACTTTACTCCACATGTCAGGTAACAAATGTGGGGATCCTGCCAGCTGCTAAGTATGTCCCTCCCAATTACACTTTTGGGAGTCTGGAGAGATGACCATAAACCCACTTCTCTGGGCCAGGACCCCATTGATCATCTCGCTTCATAAACCTCCACTCTATGTCAGTATTACAAATCCATTGATTTCTGTGTCAACTCAATCTCTGTACCTTGAAGAGCCTTCAAAAAGGCTTGGTATTTTTCTTTCTCCAAGGTAAATTACTATGACAAATGGCCACAAATCCCCTTGGGGAAGGATTCAGCTACTATTTTTGGTGTGAGCTTGTAGTGATATTTGTAGGTCTTTCCTCAAAGAAATCTGGCTTCCAAGAAAACTAATAAAAAAAATTTAAAAAAAAAAGAAATCTGGCTTCCTTTTCCAACAATGAGTGTTGGCTCTGTGAACAAGTTTAGATTTGGAAATTGCGTGACTGTGATTTTTTGTAGAGTGGAAATCAACCTCCTCCTTACCTCGTTACCTCTGTTTGTCTGTTTATATGAGTCAAGAACCACTCTAGTCAGCTACCCCTATATATTACCGCTAAACACACTATAATCTATCATTCATCAACAAAGCCCTACAGATAAAGGCAACATGCTTGCTACTCCAACCTTGCTGCTCATTATGCTATTTATATCCACATTGAATCTGTTGGTTAAGTGTGACAACCCAAACTCTGCCATTTTTGAATCCTATCATCCTGCTGATTTTAGAGATTCTACTTCTATGGCAGCATCCCCTACTGAAACCCTGGTCTCCCAAGGACAGTCACCCATGAGCTTCGCAAAGATGCCAGTGCCCATCTGACCAGTGCATTCCTCATAGTAACAGAAGTATCCCTTGGGAACTCTCTAAAAACAAGTTTCATAATAAATCTATGCTAACATTTCCACCTCCCTGAGCCTTCATTAAGTAGATTAACATTTTTTGAGCAGTTTTCTGGAATGGATGATCAGTGTTTCTTATAAGCATAAAGACTGTCCATGGAATTAAACAAAAGATGAAATCTGAAATACCTATAAACACATTCAAATCTCCTCAGGAGCAAAACAGACTCTCTATTCATGAAATAGAGAATCCATTAAATGTTTTTTTTAAAAAACTCTTTGGTCAATGCTGATATACTGGGAGTAAAAAGTATCAGCAGTTTTAGAGAAAAGTGTTGAACCAAAAAGTAGTTTCCACATTGTGTATAAAAATCAATAGAAACAAAACTATTTGAAGGTATGACATCAACCTTCAGAAAGACTGTAAATCCTTCCTCCTAAATGAGCTGTGGTAAGTGCATTTACGCATGGAAAAATGAACTTAAAGGAGTACATCCAAGAGAAGACACTAGGTGTGCATGTATGTGTGAGGGAGGACAGACCGTGAAGGTAGCTATTGATATGGAATTTGTGATTAATATATTTTTAAATATGACATATACTAAAGTCTTTCCAAATCCTATCCAAATATTCATTGAAAAAATATTAGCTGTTTTAGTTGGAGAGTCTCTTATATGATGAAGCAGAGAGATCCAGCCTAGATAGATTTATCACAGATGATAAAAGAATATTGTATGGAATTCTATAAACCATGATAAGGAAGAGATGCAACATTTGATGATCTCTGATTAGATAACAGATTCCAATTCTGCCTATTTAATTGGACATAAATCCAACAATCTAAGACCTCTATTGTTCATGTGCATGCATTAATTTTATTGTAAGAAATTTAACAGACTGAATCAGAAGAAAAAACATATGGAAATGTGAACCAAGATGTACAAAATATTTGCAAAGGAGAACACACAGATAGCACTAATGGTTTAAAACTGAAAAACCTGTTACCAAGGCTTGCTAATATATTCATTATGGCAAATTTATCACTTTAAAATCTGCATACAGAATTAACAAGGATAAAAACATCAATAACTCAGCAACAGTCTTGACAGTCAAGAATACATTTATATAGCAATCAAATGACTGAATATGATCCCATTGTAAAATTGAATGGCCTTACCCTTATTTTTTTAATCAATAAAATGAACAATGCCTAGGATGAACTGTAATAAGCTAGTAAACAATATTAATTATTCTTAGGTAGGTGCTTGGGATATACATAATCATATTTTAAGGAATCGCTTTCAAAAATATTACAGTGATGAAAAGTAATATTCAAATGAAATCTTACCCAGAAAGCCAACGTATAAAAGTAGAGCTTTTTGGTTGATGCACATTTCATCTTTGTTTTGTTTTGTTTTTGAAAAGAGAAGAAAAGCCTTTCAAATATAAATAGCCAGGTTTGTTATTAAAATAAATTCAAAGACCTTCACATTATACTCATTACAATAAAACTGCCTTCCTGTTTGAGAAGTTTGAAATATTCAAAGTGTCTTACTGAGAAGTTCTTTGTAAAAGTTTTCCATACTTTCTATTGCACGGTCCCATAGCAAGAAAAATGCAATGCAATTAAAGTTCCAGTATTTATTTGGGTGGGGGATATAAAAAGCTCATTTCCAATATCAAAGAGAAGAAAAAATGTCTGAGGCCAACCAAGCAAATACAGAAACACAACAAAAAGGAGTGACTTGCTATATAGCTATATATATATATATATATATATATATATATATATATATATATAGCTCTCTCTCTCTATATATATATATAGCTAAGCTATATATAGCTAAGTGTAATATAAAGCCATTGAAATTAAAATAGCATGGCATGGTAGGAGAAGGGATAAGTAGAATGGTAGAACAGAATAATTCAATTTTGGGGCATCTGAATGGCTCAGTCAGTTAAGCATTTGCCTCTTGATTTTCACTCAGGTTGTGATCTCAAAGTTTGTGAGATCAAGCCCCACGTCAAGCTCTGGCTGACAGCACAGAGCTTGCTTGGAATTCTGTCTCTCCCTTCCCTTTCTGCCTCTCTCCTGCTCATGCACTTTCTATCTATCAAAATGAATAAACATTAAAAAAAGAATAATTAAATTTTATTAGTGGTGAAAATAGCATTTTTAAGAACTTTTAAAAATGCTTTAATGTTACACACTATATAATAATTAAAATGTTAACAGCTCTCATTACGAGAGAAAAAAATTGTAACCACGTACGGTGACAGATGTTAACTAGACTTAACTGTGGTGATTATTTCTCTTGTACACCTGAACCTAATATAATGTTATATGTCAATTATACCTCAATTTTGTAAAAATAAAAAAATAGCATTTTAAAGCTGTAGGGTGGAATGCTGACTCTCCTGTCTGGATTAAGGCAGAGGGAAAGAAGAAGAAAAAAAGAGAGAAAACACTAGACTAATACTTTGTACCATGGACAACACATTCCCTAATGATTAAATCATTAAATACATTAGCAATTATATAAGCTGTTAGAAAAGAAGTATACAATGTAAGATACATGGACATGAAAGGGATCTTATGAAAGTAGGTATAAAATTCAGAAGCCAAAATTGAAAAGATTAAAATGATTCATCTTTTAAAAACAAAATTATCCAAGTAAAAGTCACATAAGCAATATTAAAAGACACATCCTGGTAGATAAATTTTGCAACATAATTTTCAGATACTGAATTTATTTTTATAGGACGTAAAAAGTCCCTACGGGTCTGTAGGAAGACAAGCAGCTAACCCATAAGAAAATAAAGAAGGTAGATAAAGACAATCAACGGACAAAGGAGATGAACAAATGATTGATACGTGGGTGGGAAAATGTTCAAATTGACTGGTAATTACGAAAATGCAAATTGAAACTTCATATAGT
Organism: Panthera leo; assembly: GCF_018350215.1. Taxonomy (NCBI): domain Eukaryota; kingdom Metazoa; phylum Chordata; class Mammalia; order Carnivora; family Felidae; genus Panthera; species Panthera leo. The sequence goes on from NC_056684.1 coordinate 95,054,588, forward strand.
ATAATTCACTTCCTCACATCAAATTAGCAAAAATTTTAAAGATTCACTTGTGCTAAGGAATTAAGGTAAAGTCACTTTCAACTTTGGATAAATGCCATTTTGAAGAAGGAAACTATCCTACAATGACACTGGCAGACATGTAATCAGGACGTGCATAAACACATACACAATACCAGAAGCGCTCACTAAGTTACTATTTGTAATAGTAAAAATATCTAAGTAATTCAATTTTAAACAAAATAGCAGCAATTCCATGTACCTAGTGCATCTGTACAGTAGAATTTAGTGCATCCATACCAAGTATAATTCAGCCTCTGTGAAAATAGTGATCTAAGTCAGTGGTTCTCAAATTTCAGGGTACATCAGGATTACCCAGAGTACTGGTGACAAGACAGATCACTGGCCCCAACACAGGATTTTCTGATGTGATGGGCACAAGAACTTTCCTTTCTAACACATTCTCTTCAGGGACCACACCTTGAGAACCACTAAGCTGGATCTATAGTTGGTGATTTGGACACGTGGACAGGTGAAAAATTCTAGCCACCGAATAATACTTTTCATTACCTAATTTAAAAAATGAAACTAAAACATTAACATATACAATCAGATTTATGGTAATGCACCTAACAAGGACTGCAAAATGATACATCAAACTATTTAACATAAACCTCTGGGAGGTGAGTGGGACAGTGACAGGGAACATTTTGTAAATATCTCATTGTTTAAATCACGTATAAGAGAGCTATATTAAGAATTCATTTGTTATTGATGTGATAATATTGAGAGAGAAGAGAGGAAGGAAAGAAGGAAGAAAAGAGAAAGGGAGTGATGGAGGAAAAAAGAAAAGAAGAAAGAGAAAGAGAGTGGGTAGCTGAATCTTGAAATTATGGACATGTAGAGGTAATACTAGGTTTAGAGATTTACTAACAAATCGTTGCCTCCCCCTGCTTTCTTACCTCTTCATATATGTTATAATAAACCTTCATTAAATGAAGTAGTCTGAACATAGTCCTAGTCCTTGCAAGCTAAGCAAAGGTAATTAACAGAAATGTAAAAGCTCTGTGGAGTATTAAAACACAAAAAATATTGAAATTTATTTAAATGGGTCTAATTTAAAGTAGGCCACAGGAATGCTAAGAACCACTTTATAAATCTACTTATTTTCATACTTACATATTCAACTCTAGACTTTAAAGTCTAATCATAAATTGCTTTAAAACAATGAATAAAAACCCAGCATATATCTTATTACATACCAATATAATGCTTATTTACATGCCAACTACATATATATGTGTATGTGTATATATATATATATATATGTACATACATATTTACAATACCCATTTAACTCTCAAAAGGATTCTATGATATAGGTATGATGTTTACCATCATCCTTTGTATACAGATAAGACACCTGAGGCATAGAGAAAAGAGAGGTCAAGGAACTTTCCCACACTCACGCGGGCAGTCACAGTGGATCTAGGGTCATACCCAGGTAGTTTGGTCCCAGTGCCATACTATTAACTACTGCACTGTACCCTCCTCTCCTTTATTTATTTCCCTTGCATACGATAATATCTTCAGGCCATTACATATTGCCAGATGATATATTTTTGAAGAGAATTTTTTTTAATCTAGAAAAAAATGCTGCCTTTGAACACTTCTGGAAATGGGGACTTTTATGACTCTCACTGCCAACAGGAATAGACAACAGATTAAGGAATCTCCTGAAGAGTGGAGTACCTCACTCTTCCAGTGCATTCCCAACCTATCACATTCAGATGAGCCAAGACAGCCAGGAGGTCGTTCCAGCTTCATGGCCTCAGCCAAGAAAAACCATCCTCAGGACCAGCTGCTATCAGCATGCCCTTTAGTGTTTGGCCAGGATGTCGATGCCCAGCTGTTCTGTCAGCTTTCCTTATACAGTTTGTTGACAAAGAAGAGGCCTGGTTAATTTTTCAAGCGGGTGATATAAACTGAAACTGTGTCACCTGTGAATGCCTGAATTACTTCTAGGAATGAAGAAATAACAATACTGAGACAACTTTTTCCTAGGGTCAGAAAACACTGAAATGGTTCCAGCAATGGAACTGCTTAGAAAAAAAAAAAAAACACACACAAACACACACACACACACACACACACACACACACACACACATAAGGCAATAATCTACTTCTTTGTTACAGAATTATTTTGGATTGGCCAGACATCAGAGATTATACTCCAGATTGTGAATCATTGCAGACAAAATGCATGAAGAAAATAAGAAATTCCTAATACTAAGGGAACATAAGGATGGAGATGAGGGAGCAGACAGCAGGGATGACTTTTTAAAAAGATAGAAAGTTGCTTTTTTTTTTTTAATTTTTTTTCAACGTTTTTTATTTATTTTTGGGACAGAGAGAGACAGAGCATGAACGGGGGAGGGTCAGAGAGAGAGGGAGACACAGAATCGGAAACAGGCTCCAGGCTCCGAGCCATCAGCCCAGAGCCTGACGCGGGGCTCGAACTCACGGACCGCGAGATCGTGACCTGGCTGAAGTCGGACGCTTAACCGACTGCGCCACCCAGGCGCCCCGAAAGTTGCATTTTTAAGTGTAATTTGTAGTTTAGAAGGTGCTGAATTTGGTGGGTTCGGTGTGGGAATGATGGAAGGATTAAAGAGTCTTCTCTTGCCACAAACTGCCTCTCATTTGGCAATTTGTGGCTTCTTTTAGATTTGGACATTCATATTTTGATCCCAACTCTTTGATTTTGGAATTGTTATTCTATGTATACAAATACAAAAACTATCATCAAATTATAACAGCACTAAATTTTCTGTGAGATAATATTCTTGAGTTAATGTCATCATTTTTTAAATTTTAGCAAAATTATTTTTATTGAAGTCCATTGTTTCTATATGAATTTTAAAATACAAAGGTCTGACATATAAGTTATTCTATATCCAATTTTAATAACTATCATTTTTGTCCTTGTATGTATAGTTTTGCAACCATTGTTTTCCATGAAGTCTAATCGTAATAGGTCAAATTGTATAGAACTCAAATTTATTAATGTAATTTTATTCTTTAATCAATTTTCAGTTAAAAGCAAGTATTATAATTTATCATTTTAGCCATTGTGAATTTTAATTTTAATAATTATTTTTAAAATTTAATAACAATTAGGTTTAATAATCATATTTTCTAGATTACTTTTTACGGTCTTTCATTTTACCAACAGAGTAGCATTAAGTTTTATATTTTACCGTTTTAGTTTTAGTCATGGTCTTATTTATCCATCTATTGCTTCATTCTATGAAGTTCATTTGCTTATTTTTATTTGTTCTTCAGGTCACAATGGTAAGGTCAAACATCTTTGCGTATTAAGAGTTATGGTTGGTAGGAGCAAAAGAGAAGGTTAAAATGATGAGTTCACAAAATCTCCACACTGCCCCTTACTTTCTCCTCTGTAGTGGTGTTAGATGGATTTTTTTTTTCTTGTAACACTAATACTTAAAATATGCAGCTTTGCCACCAAATGAGATCTCTCTTCCATCATAGTGTCCGTATTGATTGCCAGTGCAGATTTTGAACCAGGCAGGTTAAATATATGACAATAAGAATCGGCAATTACTAAAACATCCTGAATATTCTGTATTGAATCTGAATTAAATTTTTACATCATGAATACACAGCCTAACTATATTACCTTCTGCCTAACTCTTTCTTTCACTCCTACAAACTTTTGCTTTGCTCATTATTTATAATTTTAGTGCCCTTTGAAAGTCTCAATTTCTGTTCCTGCTATTAAAGTAGCTTATGAAAGCTGTAGCAGATGACTCTGAAAGCCTGAATGCATACACCTGCAAACATTTGTTTTTCAAAGTTTTCTATGAATATAATGATGAGGAGTAAGGAAAGTGCATGTGACCTCGTGCACCACATTCTTCAGAACAAATGCTTCCTCAGCTGCAATTATGTCATCATGAAATCATGCTCCACATTCTAAAATAAACTCATTGCCATATGAATTGTTATCTTACTGAGATATTTTTGTAGTTGTCTTTTTAACAGCTTCCTTAGAAGTGTCTTCCAAATTTCTCACAATACCAAAACAAAAAAATTCTTCATCTTATCCAAGTGAATACTTCAAGCGTGAATGTTCAGCAATCACCACCCTTATCCTGCACTGCAGACACGCAGTGACTTCAATGTCTCTCTCTCTCACACACACACAATTTTTTTAGCTAAATCTCCTGAAATATGTACATTTTTGACTTGCAAGAAAGGTCAATGAGAGTTTCCCTCACTGTCACGGTTCGGGACTCACCTGTGGACGTGGATGTCCTGTGACCAGACAGGTCAGTTCTAGGGTTTCTCCTTCCCGTATAGTATAGACCCTTTCAGAGTAGCGCTCCTCCTCAATGTTACAGGCCAAGCCTGAATGCACAATACGAACCGTTGGGGGAGCTGTCGAGTCAAGAAGAAGAGAGACAAGACATATAAAAAAAGTAAGTAAACTCTCCTCCCATGAATCATCTTCGTTGTCAGAGCAATTCTTATTAGACTTTACCACAGTCAGATCCATCAGTCTTAACACTTTGAGCAACCCCAAGGGATTAAAGATATTGCTGGACAGGAAGCTTTAAACTTTTCTAACAGTCACCAATACATTCTGAAAATGGCAAAGGGGAACATGATGGTAGGAGAAAACTCATGACTTAGGAACTCATCATCATTACAAGACTGCATGATGAGATCTGAATGCTAAAATGGGAGAGGTCCTTCCTTTTCTGAAACCCCAAATTTAATATAGAAAAGGACGCTGCCCAAAATCTAAGTAGTGCAACCTCCAGAGACCAATAGAAAGAATAAAGGAATTTAAATGAAAAACACTGGCATTTTTCTACTAATTTTGTAAGCCTTGTGGTGCAAATAGAGTGCTAATGAATGAGAAGATTTTGTTGTCAGGAATTGAACATCAACTTAGCTTTCAATATTTATAGACTCTTGTGTTGATATGAGCAAAAGATGATCGTTGAATTAAGCCATTGAAGAAGGCAATAAATCATTGATTCCCAAGTATAAAATTCTGACTCAAGAGAGACATAGTTCTCATGAAGCTATCCAAATTCCTAAGTGTTATTTTCTCCTCTTTCAATACCACACAGGCCAATAAAACTTGACTAGCATTAAATGACTTACTTATCACTGAAAATCCACTATATGCAAAAACTCTTCCAGTCATAAGAAACACTTAGATAATAAAATATGTTTGCTGTCACCAAAGAGATAAATGTCAGTTACTAGCTTCAAATTGGAGATCATTCTCATTTGTGAATTCAGGATTTTTATTTGTAATAAACACATTTGGGAATGGAGGAGAAAGGGTTATTTTAATTAAAGGCAAGTGGAAAGGCTACATCTACAGGTAAAGGATAGTAATCTCAAGAATTTCCTGTAGCAATCTTAACCTAAACATCAGTATTGTCAGTAGATGCTATGGTTGCTTAAAAATTAATGAAAGTACACTTGGAATTCTTTATGTAACATTAAAAAGATCATGAATATCGTAGAATTTGGTTGAACTTGGTGATTCTATGGAGGAAATAAAATGAATATAAGTCCAACTTATGGGAAAATTTCTTCTGGAAAAATCTGTGTTCTGAAAGTAATACAAAAGAAAAAGTTTCCAATATCTAATACTTTGTTTTATATAAACTAATGTATATAGCATTAACAATCGAAAAACATATTTTATTATCGTTCTCAATTTCAAACAGAAACTGATAGAAAAGTCTATAGATAATAAAATCATTGGGTATTTCAAGTTCTTTCTGGATCCCCAAGCTGAGTCCTGTTCTTCAACTTTCAAATTCAGGATCTCAGTTTCCAACACCCAGCATCAAATGACATGTAAAGATTTCCAGCAGGAAGATAAGAAGATTTAGAAAAGTAATTCTTACATTCACTATGCACAAAAACAATTCCCCAGAAACCTGTTTAAAATCCAGATTTCAGAGGTATGGCCAGAGATCTGTTATGGATGCAGAAAACTCAAGAATCTGCATTTTTGCCGAGCACCCAGATGATAACGATGCCAGTGCTACTTAGGCCAGATGATCAAAAATAATTTTCTAAGTCTTATAAGTATTTCTTGACTCAAGGAAAGTACTCCAAGGAATAAAATATCATTTTCCTTTTAATATTGTCAAGTAACTAAATTTCATGCATGCATCATTTCATTGGTTTGAACATTAAATTATGTTCAAAAAAATCAAATGTTTTGTTTGATCTATAAAATCAATTTATCAAAAAAAAAATTCACCATGTCTTTGGACCCTGTCTAGACACTGTAATAATTTGTTTAGTTTTATGACATTAGAAATCCTTATCTGCAGCGTTTTTCTGGGTGTTCTGATACACTGCACACAATGTTTCTGACATATCATTTCCTATAAGGATCAAACTTAAACTTCAAAGAAGCAAAATCAGAGAGCTACTTATTTTTAAGCATCCATAATAAAACTGTATACGTATTATAGAGGTTAACAAACTGATGACAATTAATAAACATTTTCAAAACAGAAATAGAAAATACAGATTCACTACTTTGAAATATTATTCTATGCCAAATGTATCTTAATAAGTGATAGCACACATTTACTAATACATCTAATTATAGAGTAACATGACAATTTTTCCAGATTAATTTACACATTATTTTTGTTTTAATTTCAAATCAATGAATAGCATTGTTATTTTAAGATATATCTTTCCAAAGCATCATTATGCAAATAAGTAGCTTTATTTAAAACATGAAAATTATACAATAAGCACACTGTGTTCATGTACAAGGCTTAATTTTCTACTTTCTTCTATATTTTAACACGTTCTTAGAAAAGGTAATGCCTATATATTGTAATCATTATGAACCTACTGTCTATCTTATGGTAAGGCAGAATATTCTACCAAAGTTTAGGAGTGGAAGATGTATTTTTCCTAGTATGCATTAAAATATGTGCTTAGTAACTTTCATTGCTCAGTGATAAGAGGAGTATTTTGGAAGCTTTCACTAACTCTTTGGTCTGCAGAAAGCTCAACTGAAAAGGTCTTAGTTCATCCAGGTCAACACTCTTATTTCCAAATTGGGGACATCAAGTGACCTGCTCATAGGCCTGTAGCTAGTTGTGGCCTAAATGAGATCAGAACCACTGGTCCTTTGTTCTTTTCACTACTTCATGCTATTAAAACTATGTCTGACATAGTTAAATAAGGGCTCTAAATAACTCCTAAACTAGACTTACACTACACTAGAGGGAAGAAAAAGATTAAGTGTTCACGAAGTAGAGCACTGCAAGTAGACCAACAACATAAACACTATAATTGCTACAAACAACCAAAGTAATATTGTCCCACTTCATCATCCTGCCTCCAGTATGTGCCCAACCCAAGAAATCTCACAACTGCCAAAATAATATGCTGAAAATTTCTATTTTCAACATGTCCTCTTCCTGCCTAAGGATCCATGATGTCTCTGCATAACGTTTCACAGAGGAATGCCTCGAGGAGTTCTGTAAAGGTCCTCATACTGACTATTCAATCTGAAACTATACTTCTCTGTAACATCAGCCCACCAGGGGTAAGGTAAAGAGCACTGAGATTTTAAGCCTTTGATCTCATATACAGATCTTCAAGCATGTATTTATTGAGCAACTGCTATCCATCAGATACGAGAGGCTTTGCTCACATATCCTCCCATCTAGAATTCCCAGACAGATATTTAGACCAATGTTCCTGACACCTTCTTGGATTATTTAGCAATGATTCTCCTTTCTTTTCTTCAGGAGATATGTACTGCCCAGTGATTTTCCTTTTCCTTAACACTCTAATTTTACATTAAGCATATCATTGCCAGGATGAGCACCATTTTTGGCATCTGCTCCATATCACATGATTCAGAATGCAGAGTAGATTTACATTTAATAATTTATTTTAATTTCATAATTAATTCCAAATTTATGTTTTAGCAAATATCACTATAATGACACCAACATCCTATTTTAGCAAAATATCAACTATTATGGCATTGAATTTACTTAACTCTAAATATAAATGCAATTTGCAGTACTCTAACTGAAGCACGTCATCTTTTATCCTCTGCCTTGTTGAAAAAAGCCTCAATTCATCATCCTGAAATTGGACTAAGGGTTATGATCCCCTTTGCCCTGTAGAGTCAGCAATAAATTAAAATGTTAAAATATTGCATGAGACTCATATTCATCCAAATTTGTTTGAAGTAAACCAAATCCCATTACATAAAATCTTTCCTAACACTAATCACATCAACTCCCTTAATTCGAGTAAATTGGCTTTGGGTTCAAAAGGTCAGCCTGAAAGGGCAAAAGAGAGATATTCTTTTATCTTGTTAGAGTATACTTTTGAAAGTTAAACCAAATTCTCTCTGTATGCTGTTGGAGAAAGGACACAAAGAAATTATGCTCCAATGGCAACAATCAGGAGCATTTCTAGGCTTTCATTCTCATATACAGACTTTCAAGCATATATTTACTGAACAACTGCTGTAGATCAGGCAGAAGGCTATGTCCTGGGGATATAAAAATTAATGTTGTGAGCTGTACCTTTTAGCGGCTTACAGCCCATAGGGTCTGTCCAATTAGGAAGGAGGGAAGGAAGGAAGGAAGGAAAGAAGGGTGGTACTCTAACAGAAGAAAGTGAAAAGTACTATAAGAGGACAACCCAGAAGATGCCTAAATCTGCCTGGAGGTTTCTAACATGAGTCAGTGACATGTAACCTAGGTCTGAAACCATGTGGTGGGAACAAAGGAGGACACTCCAGAAAGAGGAAGCAGTGCATTCAAAGGCACGTCTGCAAGAGACTGCCTGCAGTGTTTAGGAAATAACTACATTAAAATGTGGCCCACGTAGTTTATAACTTACTCTAAATGTTGACACTGGCGCCACTCTCTCAACTTGCCATTATGTCTCGAGACACAGCAGAGACGCCGTACAGTCCTAGGAATGGAAATGAGGGCAGAGACCTACTTCAGCGGGTTTTGTTAGGCAGGAGTTGAAGACTAACTCCAGGTGGGGTGAAGGAGGAGTTAAGATGACACAGAAGTTTACACTTCAGTTAACTAGGTGGGAGATGACTGTTTAAATAGAAAATGCCTGTTGAGCACCAGGCTAGCTCAGTCAGTAGAGAATACAACTCTTGACCTCACGGTCCTGAGTTTGATCTCCATGTTGGGCCTAGACCTTATTTTACAAAAAAAAAAAAAAAAAAAAAAAAAAAAAAAAAAAAAAAGAATAGAAATAAAATGCTCTCTTGATCACTACATACTCCACATTATTCATAGGTGGAAAAGATTTGAGATCAGGCGTTCTGAGCCCAAATCATGGAGGGGAGGACTTTGGTAGAGAAAAGACTTAGCTGCAAAGCATTTTCAAAAAAGTCGTTTTCCAATAGCAGGCAAGCTATTAGCCAGTAAACAGGTTTGGTATTAGGAGTTTTCTCTTGTCTAAGAACTCCAGATAAGAGCTTTGTACTTTGGTAAGTCCCTCAAATCCCTGATCCAACTACTCTCTTTGGAAATCCAGTTGCCAATATAATCTTGACACTCTTCAACACCAGGTCAAGACAGCTTATGTTCTTGATGCAGGTCCCAGATTTCCTGGGACAGGCAATGTGGAGAGGGATGCTCATTGGCCCCCTCTCAGAAGCCCTGGTAAAGACATCAGGGAACCACCCAGCACCAGCATCTCTCACACATTCTGTCAAGAGACAGAGACACAGAGACAGAGATAGAACATCTCACACCTCACTGCTCTCACATGGCTAGAGATAATACAGTTGACATTGTTAGTTAACAGCATTCTCTTAGCAAGCATTCAGTTGCGCTTTTCAAGCAAACATAACAATAATCAAATTTCTTCCCATTCTCCATTTTTGATTTAAGTGATCACATGCTTCCATAAAACGCTTCTCAGTTTTGCTGAACATCTTACATTTAGCTAATGACACTGTCAATAATTGGCCTCTTCTGCTTATTTCACACAATCTCCAATACAGCACATTTAAATAGTAATTCTAAAAATGGTGTCTTCCTTTCTTAATTTCTCTCTCTCACCCAAGTGACTGGTTTAAGATAGAAGATGAGTCTTCTCCTCCCTCCTTTTTTCAGTATGATCTTCCAATTCAATACTTAAATTAAGTATTGTGTCTTTAGGCAGAGTCCATATTTATCCTTCTTGTTGTTTACAACAATTTGCTTAGTATCTTTTTTCTTAGGCGCATTATATTACATATTCCGATATAACAAACACAGGGAAGAAGAGAATAGGAAGATTTCGTCGATGAGGTGAAGAATTCAGTTTTAGATGCTAATGGTGAGCTGACCAACAACGGAAAAGTCACTGCTGTACATAAAGATTTAGAACTTCCAGAGTAGTGGGTGGTTGACAACAAGAGAATAGGCGAAACCTTGAAAACAGAGAATGCAAAGTGAGAAATGAAGAGGATAATGATAGAAACAGAGGAGTATGAATTCTTAATACAGAGATGCCAAGAAAAAGATTTTAATACGTTTGTAAAGTCAGAGAACTAGAAGGAAAACAAAGAAAATGTAGTTCTTTAAAAGTTACATTAAGAGGGGTGCCTGGGTGGCTCAGTTGGTTAAGCGTCCGACTTGGGCTCAAGGTCATGATCTCGTGGTCTGTGAGTTCGAGCCCCACGTCGGGCTCTGGGCTGACAGCTCAGAGCCTGGAGCCTGCTTCAGATTCTGTGTCTCCTTCTCTCTCTGACCCTCCCCCATTCGTGCTCTGTCTCTCTGTCTCAAAAATAAATAAACATTAAAAAAATTTTTTAAGTTACATAAAGAGATGCTCAAGCATGGGGAACTGTCCAAAATGTTACTTACAACAGGGTTGTCAGTTAGGAGGATCACAAACAAAAGGTCATTGCCTATGAGAGCTAGGATGGCATTTGGTGAATTTTGAGTGAGATATGGTATTAGAGTAATGGGGTCAAAAGATGAATGAGGTAAGACTCAATGGAGAGAGAAAAGTCTTAGTAGGTCAAACCAACTTAGGGCAAAAAGTAAAACTTCTATTCAGGTTCGCCCATAAGTGAAAAGGAACGTAAGTATAAAATGGAATCCTTTAACAATATCATACCATCATCTCAGAACTGCAAAGACTAATTATTTATTTTTTTTAATGTTTATTTTTGAGAGAGGGAGAGGACAAAGTGCAAGTCAGGGAGGGGCAGAGAGGGAGGGATACACAGACTCCAAAGCAGGCTCCAGGCTCTGAGCTGTCAGCACAGAGCCAGACGCAGGACTCAAACTCACAAACCGGGAGATAATGACCTGAGCCAAAGTTGGATGCTTAACTGACTGAGCCACCCAGGCGCCCTGCAAAGACGGATTATTTACATTATATAGTAAACAAACCATAATGTTTGTGTTTCCAACATAAACAACTTTATGCAATACTATACTATTTTCTATAATTCTTCATCATTCTTTTAAAATTGACTTCCCTGGGGTGCCTGGGTGGCTCAGTGGGTTGAGCGTCTGACTTCGGCTCAGGTCATGATCTCATAGTTCATGGGTTCAGCCCTGCGTCGGGCTCTGTGCTGACAGCTCAGAGCCTGGAGCCTGCTTCGGATTCATTGTCTCCCTCTCTCTCTGCCCCTCCCCTGCTCTTGCTCTGTCTCTCTCAGTGTCTCAAAAATAAATAAACGTTAAAAAAATTTTTTAATTGACTTTCCTAAAATCCTACCTGTTCTTCTTTTCCTTCTTTTTTTTCCTCTGTTTACTCTTTTACAAGTTTAACTTTTGTCAATTTCTGCACCACATATGCAGAAATCTCTCAAAACTATCTAATTTCTTCTATAAAAAATACAATCAAGGTTAATCCCTACAACACATAAATATACTTAAATGAACCCATATTTTAAAAAGAAAAGAAAAACAGAGACAAACCAAGAGCATTTATCTTCCCATCAAGGCCTCTCCTTGTCCTTCCTTTACAGTTTAGTGCTTAGAAATAACAGTACACACTCTAAGCCATCCTTCTGCGTCTGCTTTGCTATCCTCAGACCACAGCAGCCTGGCTTCTGCCTATTGCTTGTATTTATAAAAGGAAAATAGAAGATGGTAAGCTGCTAGATTTGGCATTATTTTGGTCTTCTACCTCTCCTTCAGTCTTAGTTTATCTGCCTTTGCCTCCACGAGACTATAAGGATCTTATGAAATTATACCCTTACTCTACATTTTACAACAACATAGACTTATTAAATCCCACTAATATACTCACTACACTCATGAATATAAACACATATGGAAACATGCCCATAAACAAAATGTTCAATTTGTATGTCTATTCTTTTTTTTTTTTTTTTTTTTTTTAATTTTTTTTTCAACGTTTTTAATTTATTTTTGGGACAGAGAGAGACAGAGCATGAATGGGGGAGGGTCAGAGAGAGAGGGAGACACAGAATCGGAAACAGGCTCCAGGCTCCGAGCCATCAGCCCAGAGCCTGACGCGGGGCTCGAACTCACGGACAGCCCAGAGCCTGACGCGGGGCTCGAACTCACGGACAGCCCAGAGCCTGACGCGGGGCTCGAACTCACGGACAGCCCAGAGCCTGACGTGGGGCTCGAACTCACGGACCGCGAGATCGTGACCTGGCTGAAGTCGGACGCTTAACCGACTGCGCCACCCAGGCGCCCCTTGTATGTCTATTTTAATAATTTCCTTAAAATGTAGTTAAAATCCCTCTGTCATTGCCCTAAGTAATCCCAAATAGGGCAATAGTCTGATACACAAACAACATACAGATTATTTTAGTCAATTTTTAGTTCTAAAAAAAAATCAGTTAGAAACTGACATTTGACTTTTTTGATTCATTGATTTCTTTTAATTAACTACTATTTCAGCATCAGTGTGAACTCATTTCCCTCCCCCTTTCCCCTCAACCTATATATTTGATTAACACAATATTCCTATTCACATCAGAGAAATACCTTTTTATATTTACAAAATATAAAAATATATTTTATATATAATAAAATAAAAGTACTAAGATCCTATTGATTATTCTGGATTTAACCAAAAGAAGGCCGTATCTACCTCATATGACTTTGAGAAAAGGCTCTTAATATGAAAAGTTTTAAATATTTTGCATTATTTCTTCAGTACATGTTGAGCAGCATTGTTGTAAGTTAATTGAGCTCCCCTGAGAGACTCTCCAAAGCCCAAAAGTAAGGTAAGAAAATTAAACCCTGAAGCCTCTGCTTTTAGAAAGGAGCTATTAATGTTTTCTAAATAACAGAAGTTAATATGATTTTTTAGGTTAGTGTCAGCTAAGTATTTAAAGAAAAGTGTTTAAGTTAAAAATTTTAACTCAAGTTATCTGTTTATATGCAACAGACACTATTTAAGATGGAAGAAAATCTGTCATCAAAAGAAAGTAACAATAATAATGTAATTATATACATGAAATATCTCTGATGAACACAGATACAAAATTCATCAACAAAATATAAGCAAACCAAATCCAAAAATATGTTAAAAAATCATTTACCATGATCAAATAGGATTTTTTCCAGGGATCCAAGGGTGGTTCAATACTCACAAACCAATCAATGTGGTATATTATGTCAACAAGAGAAAGGATAAAAACCATATGATCATCTCAATACATGTATAAAAAACATCTGACAAAGTGCACCATCCATTCATGATAAAAAATCCTCAACAAACCAGGTTTAAAGGAACATACCTCAACATAATAAAGGCCACACATTAAAAATCACTGCTACCATCATACTCAATGGTAAAAAACTGAAGAGCTTTCCTTCTAAGATGAGGAACAAGACAAGGATGTTCACTCTCACACTTTTATCCAACATAGTTTTGGAAGTCCTAGTCACAGCAATCAGAAAAGAAAAAAAAGGGGGGGGGCATCCAAAGTGGTAAAGAAGAAGTAAAACTTTGACTATTTGCAAATGGCATGATATTCTCTATATAAAACCCAAAAGACTCCATCAAACAAACTAATAGAACTGATAAATTTATTCAGTGAAGTTGTAGAATACAAAATTAATACACAGATCTGTTGCATTTCTGTATATTAATAATGAATTTGCAGAAAGCGAAATTAAGAAAACAATCCTATTTACAAATGCACCAAAACTAATAAAATAACTAGAAATAAACGTAACCAAGGAAGTGAAAGACCTGTACTCTGTACAAGTAAACACTGATGAAAGAAATTGAAGATGACACAAATAAATGGAAAGATATTCCATGTCCCTGGATTGAAAAGCCAATATTACTAAAATGTCCATGCTACCCAAAGTAATCCACAGATTTAATGTGATCTCTATCAAAATACCAACATTTTTCACAGAACTAAAACAAAATACTATTAAAATTTGTCTTGAACCACAAGACTATGAATTGCCAAAGTAATCTTATAAAAGAAGAATAAAGTTGGAGGTATCACAATCCAAGATTTCAAGATATACTACAAAGCTAATCTAAATAGTACAGTATTAGCACAAAAAATAATCACATAGATAAATGGAACAGGATAAAGAGCATAGGAATGAACCCATGTCTATATGGTCAGTCAACCTATGACAAAGAAGGCAAGAATATACAATGGGAAAAATGACAGTCTCTTCAATAAATGGTGCTGGGAAAACTGACAGCTACATGTGAAAGAATGAAACTGGACCACTTTTCTACACTCTACACAAAAATAAATCCAAAATGGATTAAAGCCCTAAATGTGAGACCTGAAACCATAAAAATCCTAGAATAAGCCCTAGGCAATAATTTCTTTAACATCAGCCATAGAAACATTTTTTCTAGGTATGTCTCCTCAGGCAAGAGAAAGAAAAGCAAAATTAAAATATTGGGACTACACCAAAATGAAATGCTTTTGCAGAGCAAAGGAAACCAACAAAACAACAAGATAACCTACTAAAAAGAAAAAGATATTTGCAAATGATATACCTGATACAGGATTAATATCCAAAATATGTAAAGCACTTACACAACTCAACACCAAAAAAGCCCAAATAATCAAATTAAAAGACAAGCAGAGGATCTGAACAGATATTTTCCAAGAAGGATATACAGATGTCCCACAGAAATATGAAAAGATGTTCAATATCACTCATCATCAGGGAAATGCAAATCAAAATCACAATGAGATATCACCTCACACCTGTCAGAATGGCTAAAATCAAAAACTCAAGAAATACCATGTGTTGGCGAGGATATGGAGAAAAAGCAACCCTCATGCTCTGTTGATGGGAATGCAAACTGGTACAGCCACTGTGGAGGACAATATGGAGGTTCTTCAAAAATTTAAACTAGAATTACCATTTGATTCACTAACTCGACTACTGGGTATTAACCCAAAGAAAATGAAAACACTAATCTGAAAAGATACATGCATCCTTTTGTTGATTGCAGAATTATTACAATAGTGAAGATAGGAAGCAGCCCAAGTGTTCATCTATAGATAAATGGATAAAGAAGAGGTGGTATACACACACACACACACACACACACACACACACACACACGCTGGAATACTACTCTGCCATAAAAAGGAGATCTTGCCATTTGTAACAACATGGATGGATCCAGAGTATATTATGCTAAGCAAAATAAGTCAGTCAGAGAGAGACAAATACTATACGATCTCACTCATATGTGGAATGTAAGAAACAAAACAAATGAACAAACAAACAAAAAGAGACAAAAAAACCAGACTCTTAAATAGAGAACAAACTAGTGGGTGGGTGCCAGAGGGGAGGTGTGTAGGACAAGTGTGAAATACATAAACAACACTAAGAACAGAAAATAAAATGACCTTCAATAATAATACAACTATGTGCATGAAATTTTGAAGTTAAACACAAAAATCAGTAATGCAATTTAAGTTGTAATGTTAAAACAAGAATAAAACCAATAATGTTTTTGTATAAAAGAACTACCTTGTAATGTCATTTTCTAATATTATCCATTCAGGGTACTAACTTTGCAGAAAATTAAACACATAACAGCAAAATATAATCTAAACTATATTCCACAAAATAACATTTTGTGTCCTATTTTTCTTAAGTGAAACAATATAAAAATTTTAAATTTTATTACATGGAGGTTTCTATATTTGCAAATTCGGATTTCATCAAAAATATCTCTTTGTTTTCACCTAGAAGCATAACCTATTAATATCTATAGCTAAAACTTCAAAGACTCTTATATGTTTTATAGATGAAAAACACATTTCACTGAATCTAAGGTTTTTAACATTCCTTTTTTCAAATAGAGCATTTGACAACCTCTTATGTGTGTTCCATAGAGGAACCGTGGACCTCCAAGTCTTAGTTGGCCTCCAGTTCCCTACATCCTTGTCTCTATGTGGACATTCCTAGCCCAAACCCTTGACTATGTTCTTCCTGGTATTTTACAGGGGAAATATCTGACTTACACCTAGCAAATATTTGAAAGCCCATCAAATATTTTGTTAATCTTGTATTTTGCTCACAAAGGATTCGTGTGGACTAAGCTGCGTACCCCAACTTGAAGGTAATTATTATGGGGAACTGCACATTCCTATTCCTGGGTAGGAATGAGATACCCTATACACAAGTTCCTGGCTTTCTATTGGATGCTATAGCACATTCTGAATTGTTTGCAACTAGTAGTTGAATCGTGTCTCTAATAAATTTTAGAAAAATAAAAAATAACTACTCCAGAAACTTTGAAGCCTAGGCCGTAGACTATCAACCTCAACAACAAGCTGAGACAAACACTATCTTGCTTTTATGGCACTGTTCTTTTTGGGCTTTGAGTCAGTGTGGGGGCACGGTAATGGAGACACAGACCCTATTATAACACTGCAAGAGAGGGCAGCATTTAATCCTTAAAACCTTTGATTAGGTCTTCTCCCTCTAAATCAAACTTGTGAAATGGCTTCCTCCTAATAATGTCAGAAGCTATGTATCATGCGGTCAGTGAACCATCCAAGGTTCTTTGAACCACATCTTCCTTGCCCCTTATGAATTATTACCACATCTTATGAGATCAGCACTCTTGAAGCCACAGGTACTGATTACATCATTTTTTTTTATCCCTCTGGACTGAAATGTATACCTCAATACACTCATCCTTCAGTAAAATTAAGAGCTTTACAGCCTTCTGGAAGGAACTTAAGCTACAGCAAATACTAACTAAAATGAAATTAGTCTCATCATTGTGCTGCAACCTTAATCACAAATTGGGTATTTACAGAGAGCCATTCTTCCAGTCTAGCTCATCAAAAACAAAACAAAACAAAACAAAACAAAAAAAACGAGATTTACTACAGAATATGCCAAAAATGAAAACTTCAATTTGCTTCTCCAAGAGTGGTAATGGCAAGCAGAAAATGTTGATGATCTGACCTGCCAATTTCCCCATTGTTTCTCTCCACTGAGAAATCACTGCCGCTGCCTGTGACTAACCCCAAGGAGAACAACTTCCTCAACATGTCAGGAAAATGCCTTCTGGACCCCAGAATGCAGGAATCAGTGTGGCAGTGAGCCACGCCCAAAATCCCCTACTGAACAGAGCAGAAACGAGATTATCACTAAGCAAAAATGAGTCAGAATCCACTAGGGCAATAATGTACTCCATGGACTGAGAATTTAGCAAACACCAGGCACCTGTGTAACAAATGTGATTCTGACAATCTCTAGTTCTCTCTAAAACCTAAAATGTTTATTTGTAATTTCCATTGAAGAAAACAAGACACCTTCAGTGAAATTCAATAAATTGTCAGCGTTTACTTTTAACTACAATTCTGCCTTACCCTAAAAAACAAATTTTGTTAGGGTGCCTGAGTGGTTCAGTTAGTGAAGCGTTCAACTCTTGATTTTGGCTGCAGTCATGATCTCGTAGTTTGTGAATTCAAGCCCTGCATCAGGCTCTGTGCTGACGGTGGGTAGCCTGCTTGGAATTCTCTCTTTCCCTGTCTCTCTGCCTCTCCCCTACTCGCTCGCTTGTGCTCTCTCTCTCTCTCTCTCTCAAAAAAAAAAAAAAAAAAGCTTAAAAAAACACAAATTTTGTTGTGTTTCATTTTGCGGTGCTGCATCTTTTTAAAAGGTCAAACATTCCCTTATATCTTTGGAATTTAGGGGAAAGAACCAAAAACAGAAAGAAAATGATCAATCATTTATATACTGACAGGTAAAACGTGTTTTTATTACATTACTTGGTGCCATAAGACTCAAAGTAAAAACATCTGTCTAAATCATGTAATGTGACACATAAGCAATTATTAGTAAGTCTTATCATCCACCATCCAATTATTTTAAATATTAAGCTTTGACAATTTCAAACATACACATACTTTCTCTGCTTCCACGTCACACTTGCACTCATTGTCTTAATCTCAATGGTAAAGATAACACCTGCCTATCTGTCTGGACCCACCAGGTTTTTTCCCATGAACTTCAGTCCATTTTCAAAAATTGATTTAGAGTCTTCTGACTTTTCTTAAACTATGTTTCTGGACTTTGAATATCCTACCCTCTTCTTTGCACTGCTGTTTGTCTGATATATGAAAATCCAGTGAATGACCAAGCCCATTATGATTCAAGTCACCAGCTCTGTCCGTCTTTCCAGGTCCCCTACAATGAACCATCACTCATGTATCATCTTACACCCCCACTTTTACTGACCCACTGTCCCAGAGATCTATATCACCAATGCCAACATTACAATTTTACATCACCAACATAATGTAAGCCAATACCTAAAACAGTCAAAATTTTAAGAAAAGAAAAACGGAATTTATTCTTTCAATAATAAGTTTTTTTCACAAGAAATTTTCTCCCACACCTGCTTAATGTTATTGGTAAATAATGAACAATGAATTATATGTATGTATGTATGTACATATGTGTGTATGTGTGTATATATATATATATATATATATATATATATATATGCGTGTGTGTATGTGTGTGTGTGTATATATATACACACCTCTAGACAGAAAGTCTTTAATGATGAAAGTTGAATCTTTCTAATGTTGCTAATTTACAGTACTGGGTTTGAAGTTGGGTTTCCTGGGTTGGGAAATACTAGCATATAATCTTGGATAGTCTCACTTCCTCACGTATAAAATGAAGATAATAAAACTTTTTACTTCACACTGCTGCAGTGATCATATTAGATAATGCATATCTGAAGCTTACATCAGTGCCTGGCTCATAGCAGTAAGCATTCAAAATTTTAGTTTTTGTTGGCAGCCTGAAATCCTCATGTATAGAGCAAACATTGGAGGAATGATATTATTACTGATTAGTGAAATCATTATATTATCTTCCCAATAATTTACATGAAAAAAAATGAAAAATATCTGTAACAATTACACCAACTTAATATAAATTGTCCACATAATGAAACCATCAAATTTGTCAACAAAGCTAAGCTTCTCTTTTTGAGGCCAGTTTATCAAGTAAATAAATGAAAATTGTTGCTGAAAATGTCAACTGAAGCTGGTGTTTTTCTAGAATAAATTTACTTAATATTACAAATCATTTTAAATAAATAAAAGTAGGAAAACGCTTAAAGAATAACAAGTGGGTGTATCTACAGAGAAGTATTTCAGAAAGGCTTTTGTCTACTTAATCACAGAATCAGCATTCTTGTAAATATATTTTAGGGGCACCTGGGTGGCTCAGATGGTTAAGTGTCTGACTCTTGGTTTCAGCTCAGGTCATGATCTCACAGTTTGTGGGACTGAGCCTTGTGTCGGGCTCTGTGCTGGCAGCACATATCCTGCTTGGGATTCTCTCTCCTGCTCTCTCTCTGCCTCGCTCCTGCCAGTGCTCTTTCTCTCTCAAAATAAATAAAAATAAAAACTTAAAAAAAAAGAAACACATGTTAATACTCAGAGTACGAAGCATATACTTGCTTCTCTACTATAATCTCAAAAAATACAAATATTTGTAGAAATTTCAAAGACATACCCAAAGAATTATAAAGGGACCTTTTCAATACTGAAGTTTCAATAACTAAAATGAATAGTGGAGGAATGTCACAAGCCAAAAATGTTATCATGCAGCTGAAGCCTCCATTTTAATTAAGGGCTGAGAACAAGAGACCTGAGGGTCTAAATCCAGAGCTATTTTGACATATATCAAATGTTCCTTAATTTCCAATTAAAGGCCTTTTTGACAGGTTCTCATGTTGATATGTTCCTATTAGCTACTAGTACCTTTAAGTGGTGTTTTGTCACTGACCTACATTAGTATATCAAATATGACAGCAAATTAATGGCTTCACACACTAATAATTCATATTACAGTCTCTAGCCAAACATTTAGAAGAGCACCTCAATATCAATGAAACATGAATACCTCTGTTTCAACTTTATTTGATTAGACACTAAAGAAAAGTTGAATATAACAATAAATAACTTTATAGGTACTCAAAATCCTTTTTTTTTAATTTAGGATTTAGTACAGAGGATACATAATTTAATTCTGGAAATAAATTTACTGTTTAAATAAATAAAACAAGACATACTTAATTTTGAGAAATCTAAGTACAAAGTCTTTGACATAATACATGTATGTATATGGCCCATGAGAACCTCAAATAAAAAACATGTAACTCATGTTGACATGATGTTTGTCCCTATTTTTCCCCCTTATATAAGGTAAGAGGTTAAAATATGTGACCCTGTATCATTCTTGAAGTGGGCACTGCTAAATGGCATGCTGTGGAGGTAAGGGCATTTATACTTTCTAGAAGACTTTGCCTAAGGCTTCCAACTACATTTTCTCAAGAAAAGTTCCTGTAGTGCTTGTCAGCACTGAAGAAGTCTACCCCTGGAAGGATCACATTTTCCATAGGTCATTTACATGGTGGGGGCAGGGAGGCCTATGGATCATCTCCATTTGGTTACCTAGGAAAAAGTGTCCAAAACCGCGAGGCTGTTCCCTGCACTACTCTAGCCTCTTCTCACCATTCTTATTCTAGAGTACACCAGCATTAAGCTATAAAATGGCCCGGCTACCATCTATATGATGGCTCACAAATTCAAACTGCCAATACAGACCTTAGTACTCGCCTTCTGGCCCCTATATCCTACTTTCTACTTGATAGTTTCTCTTGAATGTCATAAAGTATTCTAATATATCCAAAATTGAACTCATAACACCTTTATCTCGTCAAAAAAGATGTCTTCTTTCAGCCTTTCCTGTCATTGAATGGCAATACCATCAGAAAAACTGCCTCTACCAGATACCTAGACCTCATCCTTAACACATTACCGAGCTGTTGACTTTACCCTCTTAATTGGCTCATTCCATCTTCAGCACAAGTATGCTATCCCAAGCCACTATCACCTCTCAGTCAGACTACTACAAAATCATTCTAACCGATGACCCCTTTCCAAATAAATCTCCAGACACCACCCTAGTGGTAGTTTGAAATAACCAGATCAACCCTTTACTTAAGAACCTTCAGTGGCTCCCTAATGCTTCAAAATCAAATTGTTATTATTTGAATTTTGAAAACCCTGAACATTCTTCCCCTGATTCCACATCACATTCAAACTGTCCTCATTGTCTCTTCCAATCCCTCTAACTTGCTGGATTTTATCCTGGCTCAAGGCTTTTGCACCTGTTGCTCTCTCTGGTGCCAAAGTCCTTTTTACTCATCTTATCCTAGTTATTCCTTACTCAGTGCTCTCACTACAGGAACACGTTCCCTGGTTCCTCTGAATAAATCAAATCCCTTACTTATGGACACCCAGAGCAACATGAGCCTCTTTTTCATACCACCTGTCACAAATACAATTTTACATACACTTCTGTGGTTATTAAAGTCAGTCTCCTCCAGTTAGAAATAAACTGTGCCCTATTTTATTCAGCATTATATCTCAAGTGCCTAGCACTGTGTCCAGCACATAACGTACTTCATTAAATGTTTACAGAATAAATATATGGATGCAGTTAAAAAAAGAAATAGCCTATACAGATCCATAGTACAAAAGAGGGGGAGAGGTGGATGGAAGGAAAGAAATCCTTAGAAAAAAAGGTACACATAATTCTCGACTATGCACATACACTAGAAATGTAATTTTACAGATAACTCACATGTCTGTTTTCAAAAGTTCTGCCTTTTCCTAACTGATTGTCACTCCAGCAAATGGGACTAATCTAGGCCTATATCTCTTGTGGTAAAATAATTTACATCATAATTTTTCCTAGCCTGAGGACACAGCCTTTTGCTCCTCCCCACAGTCAGTTTATTATGTGGCAATTTCTACAAATAAAATGTCTGAGAACATGCTGCTTAAAATGCATATTGTGATTTATAATACAGTATTTTTCACTAAGTGTCATAATATCCCTCTAATGGGGTGGTGGATCTTCAGTCATCTCTTATTCTGGACTGGAACAAAAGACTATCTGCTCTATGCAGGCAAAGCACAGATACCGACATTTGCAAACAATATCCTTGGGTTTGACAATATCCAAACAAACCATCTTTCCCAACCAGTTTTTGCCACTGTACATTTCTGACTTGCAGAAAAACTGCAAAACATCTATTATAATCTGTAAAATTCTATTTTTTTTTTCAAATAATGAAATTGTTTCCACCCATAGTTAGACCTTTATTGGTCTGTTAAACCTGTCCCTCCTTCTAGGACACCAATACCTTATATACTAAAAGACTGAAAGCACACTCCATTTCCAACCACCACATGCTACTGAACACCAGTCTTCAAAAAGAGGGTGTCAGGGATATTTCACCCCCTCAGGTTCATCTCTTATTTTCTGTAGACCTGCTAAAAAATTACAGGGGTTTATTTTCAATGATAGAAACAGCCACTGATAGTTGTCTTAAACACTAACTGATTGGGGAGCAACATTAAATGCTATTACTTTAAATTATTTTTGTTTATGACAAAAGCAAGAGAAATATACTTCAAATGCTTTAAAAGTTTTGTACTGTATGGGACGCCTGGGTGGCTCAGTCAGTTAAGCGTCCAACTTCGGCTCAGGTGATGATCTCACGGTTCATGGGCTCAAGCCCCACATCGGGCTCTGTGCTGACAGCTCAGAGCCTGGAGCCTGTTTCAGATTCTGTGTCTCCCTCTCTCTCTGCCCCTCCCCCACTCATGCTATGTCTCCCTCTGTCTCAAAAATAAACATTAAAAAATTTTTTTTGAAATAAAAGTTTTTGTACTGTAACAAAAAATATGCTATTTGCTATAGACTGAACGTGTCACCCTCCCCCAAAATGTTGGGTGCTTAACACCCAATACCTCAGAATGTGACCTTATTTAGAGAAAGGAAATTAATAGGGGTAATCAAGTTGAAATGAAGTCATTAGAGTCCACCCTAACTCATGTAACTGATGTCCTTACAAAAAGGGTAAAATTTGGACATAGGCATGTACACAACAAAAACACCATGTGAATTTGAAGACAGAGAATGGGATGATGCATCCAGCCAAGCCAGGAAACACCAAAGATCACCAGCAAACCACCAGCAGCTGGGGGAGAAGCATGGAACAGATTCTTTTTCACAGCCCTCAGAAGGAACCAATCCTGCCAATACTTTACCTCAAACTTCCAGCCTTCAGAACTGTGACACAATAAATTTTTTATTGTTTAAGCCACCCATTTGCAGTGCTCTGTTACAACATCCCTAGGAAAGTAATACACTACTGAACAATTAGTGAGAAAGATGAGGGTTCCACACCTTGGCATTTCCCCTGATGACTTAATGTACAGCCCCCAAAACAGACAGGCAGGTAGGGATAATAGCAACACATCTTTCCTTCCTTCCTGTCCCCTTTTTCTTCCTTTCTCTTCCACTCTCCCTTCCCTCCTTTATTATTTTTTTTTTTCTCTCTGCCCTCTCTCCCTTCTTTACTTCCTTCCTTTGGATAGCATGATGAGTAAGTCACAGTCGCAATCTCCAAGAACACTATTTAAAAGAAACTTGAGTTTCCTGAGTGGAGAAGCCCACTATTTTGTACTTAAATACAGCAAGAGAAAAGGAGAGATGGTAATAAAATCCAAAATTTTTATTCAAAACATAAGCTCCCCTCTAATTTTCCTAGAAAGGAATAGCTTGGATTTAAGAGATTTAAGACTATCTTGAGTATCTGTATGTGCACTGAAGTTCAGAGAAAGCCATCTATCTCTGCCATTTACCCATAAAACACTGTGAACCATATAAAACAAAACCAAAACTTTTAAGAGTTAATGGCCAAAGGGGACATAAACACAAACTTCATGGCTAAGGAGTTCCAAGAACACCCTTTGGAAAACTATGGAAAGGATAACACCTTTCCAGGAAAAACATAAAACATATACATGCCTGAAAATGATATATCTGGAGGTGAAAGAAGGCAGACAGAGTAGATTGTCATGCTGAGTGATTGACTGGCTGTTCTTTCTTAGCTTGAGAGTGGCAACACACACACGTGCATACACACACACACACACACACAAACACCCCAAAGTGACTTTTCAATCAGTTCTGGGTAATCCTATACATTAGCTGCTGTGGTTCCCTCTTGTGTGACCAAGGTCACTGCAGTAAGGAAATAAGTCTGTTGGTATTTTTACTTCTCTTTCAATTAACTGCTTTTTGACACAGCTCTCATTCAACACAGCATTATTAAGATTACATATAACAATTACTGCAAATTTTATTTGTCAAATGAAAAGTATTGACCAAAAGATACATTATATTGCTAGTTGATATGCATTGGCTGCCTTAAAGATGGTCAATTGAAAGCCAACATCTAGTTACTACATTTGCCAGTGTTCAATGTCGGCTGTCCTCAACTTGGGAATGAGGTTACCTTTTCCTCTTTTGTGGCTTCCTTCTGTACTACAAATAGGTCTTGTAAGAACTACTAAACCTTTGGGGCGCCTGGGTGGCTCAGTCGGTTAAGCGTCCGACTTTGGCTTAGGTCATGATCTTACTGCTTGTTAGTTTGAGCCCTGCGTTGGGCTCTGTGCTGACAGCTCGGAGCCTGGAGCCTGCTTCGGATTCTGTGTCCCGCTCTTTCTCTGCCCCTCCCTCACTCACGCTCTGCCTCTCTCTCTCTCTCTCTCTCAACAATAAATAAAATACATTTTTAAAAATTGAAAAAAAAAAGAACTATTAAAGCTAATTAACAGTCATCCAGTACCCTGTGGTACTCAGTAAATTTTATCTGAGCCAGAGAAAAAAAGAAAAATTACAATATTGTTCTAATAAGTTAACAGTTTAGCTATACAAGTTAACGATGCTTACAAAATAGGATACAATGATCTTTATAAGGATGTAGTCACACTGCATTACCAAAATAAACTTCCATAATCTTTTTGTCTGGAAAATTGATATGTCCTTATGTTCATCTTCTCTGCCATTAATGACTATTGATCACATATATTCAGAAAGAGAACAGCAATTATTTAATAATTTGTTTTATAATAATTTAACAAGGTGCCTTTCAGTTTTAGAACTTATGATTTTATAACTGCATGCTGCATTCTATTTAGACAGAAATCGCTAGGTTGTTTATTGTTAAAATGCTAAAAAGTCACATTTTTCAAAACACTGAACTTCAAATGCAATAGTAAACTAAGTTAAGAAAGAGGTAGAGAGATTCCAAGATATTCTAAATAAGGAAAAGCATTTCTATTCACAGTATTCTATTTGGATTGTCTGATGTCCCTGTCATCAGAGACACAGACTGACCAGACAGGGGCCCACATGTCACAGAGGATATGTATTTAAAATTTATACAGCAGAATGCCACAAATGGAAGAGTAAACAGTTGTAAGGGGGGAAGTTAAGGGTTCCTACATGTAAAATAATGTTTTGTCTCCCTTAATAGGTATTCTGCTGACAGGTTTTAAAGTGTCAAAATCAGGGTACCTTCTGGCAGCAGTCTTGAGAAACAGATATGCCATGTAATTTGTTTATTGCTTTACTATCATCATCATCATCATCATCATCATCATCATCATCATTTTACTATTGGTGATCTCTGGAAGGAAAATTGAAGGCTGAAAAAAAAGAAGCTTACTGCTAAAATTTAATGAAGTCAAGCAACCTGAAAAGGAGATACAGATGCTGGAGAAACCAAATTCAATCTGATTTTATCCTTTAGGAACAGGGATGGAATAGAGGAGGCAGGACTTTTAATGCAACACTACCCAGAAAACATGACTTGCATATAAAAAAAGTAATTTCAATGGCATATCCACATCTCGGATTGTATTTATCATCTGTGGGTATTCAGATTCTCCATTTGGATCGAGAGAAAGCAGTAATTCTAGATTCTGTGAAGGGTAGACTAGTATTATTTCTTAAATTCTGTTTATTTACTGAAAAAATGAATATTTTTTTCAGCACCATGAGTCATGATGCAAATACAGAAAATATTTTACCAGCACTGGATTACATCAGCTAATGTATAACTGCCCCCCTCCTTGCCACCATGATTTCTAGCACCACCACCACCTGCTCTCACAAACATCTCTCTCTCTCTCTCTCTCTCTCTCTCTCTCTCTTTCTGGAAGCTGCTTAGTATTAATAGGAAGCTTGCAGTTGCCTCAAATAATAAATGGGAGAAGTTCATAAGGCAGGGTCATAGAAGCAGAGGGACAAATTCTGGGGTGGAAGAAAATCCCTCCCTTCATTTAAGTTTTTTTTAACATTTATTTTTTGTTGAAAGACACAGTGTGAGCAGGGAAGGGGCAGAGAGAGAAGGAGACACAGAATCCGAAGCAAGTTCCAGGCTCTGGGCTATCAGCACAGAGCCCGACACGGGGCTCAAACTCACGAACCATGAGATCATGACCCGAGCTAAAGTCAGACGCTAAACCGACTGAGCCACCCAGGTGCCCCTCCTCCCTTCATTTAAAGATTAACTTCAACCACTGGGGTGGAATGAACTTTGTTAAGTCATGCATATAGTATACAGTGTATACTTCCAAATTACACTGGGAGTAGCTATATGGGAAGATTCAAAATAAAGGGCTCAACCACAATTATTCTTGAAATGATTTGTGGCCAGACTTGATTAATGGATGTGATAAAATAAACAGTTCATGCACCAAACAGCAGAAAAATTTTTTAAAAAATACAAAATAAAGTTGCCTGTAACTATAAAAGAGCTACTAAACTCTTTAATCTGGAATGGTGTCCTCAACTGGTATTAGTGTGCAATGCAGCTTGAAAGTGGAGGTTGGCTGAAGCAAGATGGGAGTGGGGGGAGACACGTAAAATAAACTAGAAAGGAACATCGTAAGAATACAAGCATGATATAGCATGAAAGAAACAGTGTAAGAAAAACGAAATCTCAAATAATTCAACTCAGCCAATATTTAGTTGTGTAGATACTTTATACAAAGTGTATCACAGATCTGCAAGACAAAAGTATATAAAACATTCTTTCTTTCTCCCAGAACCTCAAAGTACAATTGGAAGAGTCAAAGGCATTAGTGTTGTCCATGGACCAGCTGTACCCGAATCACTGGGAATGCATGTTAAAAATGACATTCCATTAATCACTCAGAAAATGTCCAAGTTACCTTTCATCTAGAGAAAGTCAGATCATTTTCTTTCTTTAGCGCAAATTAGTCCAGACTCTGGAATTCTCTGTGGGCTTTTTTAGCCAGGAACCACTGAGCCAAATCATTGTTTTATCAAAATTATCATAACACAATTTTTTCATGACTTCTTCCTTTCTGGTTTGCTTGAAAAATATGATGAAAATGCAAAGGAAACAAATTTATTCATAATTTCCTTTTGATCATGAACCTCTGTCTTCACATTTTAGAGTGAAATGTAAGTTGTTCAAATTATCATATTTTATAAATTGATTGAAAATTTTAAAATGTGAAGGTTTTATTTTCTTGATTTCTGCTCAATGATTATCTTACCTTGGTGAAAAAAGAAAGGATGCCAAGTGTTATAAACATTGTTCTGGATTGTATGAAGGGAGAAGGAGACAGAGAGAGGGGAGAGGAGAGTTAGGCAACCTTCAGAAATATGCAGGCTCCATATATGACGTACCAAACTTGGGGAAGATAAAGCAAGGAAAAATAGGCAGACGTATCTTAACAAAAAGCAGAACAGTACTATTACAAAAGGGAATAATGGGGCATGTCTACTGTGTTGCAACACAATTTTAGAAGTCAAGACTGCAAGATACAGATATGAGAGGTTACAAATTCTGATTTTGGGGTTGGACATTCAGGCTCTGACATGATTTCCCAAATGACCCTTAACTAAGAACCTGAAATTGAGAATTCAGCAATGCTCAGTCACAAATCAACTGTCACTGGGATGACTGCACCCCACCGCACATCCCAGGGGGCAGACATCTCAATCATAAGAATCGTGGCTTCATGCCAAGGGCAGGAGCTGCAGGGCTGATTGACAGGCAGGGTCGATCCTTTTTCTCTTTGACTGTTTATCATCCTAAAATAAGCATTGGCATTAAAACCTGCAGACTAAAAGAATTGGAATCTTTTGGATCAAGTGACCCAAGAAGCTGTATTCATGACATCCACAATAAAATCTGAGAACATATTTTCTACTACAGGAATACTTTGAAAAAGTGCTACACTAGCATGGCGTAAGGAAATGAGGGAGGGAGAGACACATTAGAAACAGGAGGAGGGATTGTGAAGGTTATCTGAGAAACAGACTGAGCTGACCTTTGCAGGATGAGCAGAACTTTATTGGGCACATGCAGAAAAGAAGGATACATGCCAGGTATAGGAAATAGCTATAACAAAGATTCGGAGCAAAAATCAATCAGAACTCTTAAAGAGAAGCACTGGCTGACTCATTCAGTTGAACATCCACCTCTTGATTTCAGCTCAGGTCATGATCCCAGAGTCGTGGGGTCAAGCCCCGCATTGGGCTCTGCACTGAGCATGCAGCCCGCTTAAGATTCTCACTCTTGAGGCACCCGCAGGTCATGATCTTGCAGTTCATGAGATCGAGCCCTGAGTCAGGCACTATGCTGACAGTGCAGGGCCTGCTTGGGATTCTCTGTCTCCCTCTCTCTGCCCCTCCCTCTCTTTCTTTCTCTCTCTCTCTCTCTCTCAAAATAAATGAATAAATATTAAAAACAAACAAACAAAAACTCTTAAGGATATGTAAAAGTCCAATAATGGAGCAGAATGAGAAAACAAAACAATATGACAGGTAGGCCAAACTAGTGAGGGCTCTGAATTCTAGAGTCAGGAGTTAAGAACATATGCTCTGTGAAAAGAGAGAGCCACAGAATGTTTCTGGGGCTACATAACACTAAATCCGATTAAGTTATGAGGAGGCCAGTTTAGGTGAGATGAACTGGAAAAAAGATGCCCTTGGCCACTATGGGGGACTCTGCTGGGGATCAAGGGATCAACTGAGACACAGGCCGAGTAGAAAATGCATGCACTTGGAATTCTAGCAAAATAATGTGGATTTTACTTAGCTATATTTTGAGCATAAGGATATCAGCAACAGACAGTAGTCTAAGATGGCAGCAATGTAAATTAAAAATCTATATGGAATTAAAAGAAAAACTTAACGATCTGAAATTTTAGTCAAATTACTTATTTCAGGGAATGACACCAAAAACCACATACTCTACCAAACTGTATATCTGCAAGTCTTTCCAGACATGTCACTACTATCCTAAATTCACAAAGCTACTACTAGTAATATTTAAAGAGGATGCTATATACTTGCCGTGTCCCAGGAAATGGTCTATGTACTTTACACACATCGATTCAACACAATAATTTTCTGATATAGGGACTCTTCTCCCCATTTTGCATAAAAATAAGAAATAGAGATTCATAAAGGTAAAAGACCTTGCCCAGGGTCACTGAGCAGGTAAGAAGCTAACCACTGTACGATACTGTCCCCTCAATAATTTCTAGATTATTTCTTTCCAGTACAATTTCCTCCCGCTGACCTAGTCTAAATTGCCCTCATCTCTTAACTACACTCCACAACAATCTCTGAGTAACTGTTTCTGCCTTCAGTTTTATCCCTTCTCAAGCCACTCTCCATTATGCTGTCACACCAGCTGTTCTAAAATGCAAGCCACAGCATTAATCTGCCCTTAGGCGAATACAATAGTATACACATACACACAATTGTAGCATTTTTGTAAACCCTTAATCACAGAGAGAGAGAAATTCAAGCAAATCAGTTATGGCTTGTGTTGGTTTTAAAAATAGAGATATTAAGTGTTATTGATCTCTGGAGTAGAACAATATATTATTCCTTTCTCTCTGCAGAGAAATCATTAATTTTGTTTCATTGAGGGGATTTTTATCAGTCAAGGTCCTGTCAGGAATCATATACCATTCTCAAAAAGTGTGACTGAAGAGAGATTAACGAAGGGACTGTTTACTAAGGAAAAGGCAGAGATAAGGAAAGAACAAGAAAGTGAAAGACCCCTGGACTAGTGAGAATTAGAGGCCACTCCCCAAACAGGGTCTGAAGAGACATGTAGTCTGGACCTGGTCAAACCTGTGGCCGGAAAGAGCCACCAGACAGGAGCCACTGATGAGGCAGAGAAACAGAGCCACTAACACACTGTGTCCTTCTCAGAGAGTAAGCTAGGGGAATAAATGCTCAATCTGTTCTCCCACAAGCCAATCTCGGCTCCTTGCTCCCACTGGTCGAATGGAATTAGAAGCCCACAGGAGCGGTCCATACAGATCGGCTTGTCAAGGGATACAGCAAGGTAGATGAGGGTGGAAAGTGAAAATGGAAGCATAAATGGGGAAGAAACAGCAATGTGCTTCCTTGATATACAGCAGTCTTATTCTTGACATGAAATTATGTAAATTAAGGCCTATCTGAATATATGAAACAAGCATATCATCTGACACTCATCAAAAGAAAGGCTTGCTGGGCTTCCATTTCCCACTTCCTTACTGCTAGACTAGTCTTGCCTCTCACCTACCACATAAATCAAGGATTTCTGACAGGCAGAGACATGTGTAAACGCTGACTGCCAACAAATAAATCCTAATGCAGAGCAAGAACAGATTAGTGGACTCTTCCAGAAATATCAGTTTCTGTGTCCCTCATGGCTCTTAGAACTGCTTACCATAATAACATACTTACAATGCATAATGTAAATTACTACATAAAATATAAATACAACATACACATACATATACCCGTACACACATATTTCTGTGTGTATGAAGGTTTTAATGCTTTTAAATATACTTGGCTTTCCAGTACATATTTCACATAAAATTACTCATTTAAAGTTCACATAACCCTGGACAATGTGTATCATCTTCATATAGCATAGAAAAATCCTGAAGCTTGAAGCAGGTAAGTAAAACACAAAAGTTCACATGTTCAGGAAAAGGTGGAAGCTAGGGTTCAAACCACAGGAATCTAATGTGAACTACACTCCAAGTCACAACGTGTCCTCCCCCACAGTTGCTGAATCAAATAGGGTAATGTACTATTACACATTTGTTTACGAGACAACAAACCGACAAAAATCCTGCTTCCCCTACGATAACACAAACAAATTCAATCTCTTTTTAAAGCTCCTTCATGATCAAAGGATCCTGGTGATTACTGAAGCTCACATTACATGTATAGAATTTTTTTGGTCTAAAGTCCTCCACAGTACCAAAGGGGATCCACCAATTCACTGTCTGGAAGACAAAATGCATTTAGACACGAATTCCTAAAGAAATATAAAAGGAAAGCTTTTCTCCGCACAGTGTTTGTCACCCACTGTGAAATCCTATATTTCCACCAACCAGAGGAAACTTTAATGATCAGCTGGGGCAGTACAAAAAAGCGTGAAGAGATGAAAGCCACATATTAGAGGATCTATTGTTTTTCTCGTAGAGCATGGCCCCAGAATATATGCTAATGTCATGCTGTATTTGAAAGATTTTAAGTAATACAAGTCTATTTTTAGAATGTGCACACTTTATGTGTTACTAGAAGAGCCTGTGTTCACACTGTACATCCTCACTGCCTATCTTCCTGGAACAAATTGGCAAGTGTGAATTCATTGGTCTGTCTGAAAGAACCCTGTCCCTGATACGTATGTCTCCTGCTGGCTTTGATTTTTTTTAAATTTATTTTAGTTTTTACTTTTCCAGGTATCAGATGTGATAGCTAACAAGCAATCTTCAAAGAAAAGCTTTGCACAGAATAGTTCCCATTATAAATATAAAACAAACAACAACAAAAATACGAGCAAACAACCCCAGTGTTTTTGAAATAGAAGCTGTGGTTTCCTTTTAGGGTCTGCTGCCCAATTCATTGATTATGACTGTGAAGAATGGAAATGTTTTAGAGGGTGCTACATCCCCCCAAAAAGAGATAAGAATTAGGGCAACATTTGGTAACTCTCACATTTTGGATAAAGTGAACAAAGGAGGTGTTACAAAAGTCTTACTTTATTTTTGGTTTTGATCTTAATTGCTTACTTGGCAAACACCGTATTTGTGATAGCTCATTAAACTAATCCATATTTTTAAAACGGTGTATATGACTTAAACTAGGGTGAAAAATTCACAAGCCTAAGAGGACATGTCAGGCATCATCTGGAAGAGACCAGGGGTTAGACACGATAGGGAGAGGGGCGCTTGGGTAGCTCAATCGGTTGGGCGTCCGACTTTGGCTCAGGTCATGATCTCCTGGTTCCTGGGTTTGAGCCCCGAATCAGGCTCTGTGCTGACAGCTAGCTCAGAGCCTGGGGTCTGTCTGTTAATTCTGTGTCTCCCTCTCTTTCTCTGTCCCTCCCATGCTTGCTTTCTCTCTCTCTCTCTTTCAAAAATAAATAAAACATTAAAAAAAAGGAAAGAAACAATAGGGAGAGAGGTGGGTTCTGCTGAGAACCAGAAAGGAGAGACCCAATGAAGTATGAATGCAGGGGAGAGGGGTGGGCCCTTATTCCAATTCAGTTGATAGGCGCCATTGTTAATACAGATTTTTTTTTTTTTAAGAAAAAAGGAAGATGCATACATATTTTTTGGGAAATCTCCATTGTATATGCAAGCATTCTATACTCTAACCCACACACAGGTGCAGGTGGGCACTAGCCCACAGGCCACCATCTGTGCCCTCAAGTATAAATAAAAGACCTCATTTTTATGTATGCAACTGTTTTCTCTATCATCGGTTGTTCTGATTTTGTTTGCTGACTCGTAAGGTAACTTTTCTCGGTTTCAGATTATCATTCTGCAACAAACTCCCACAATCTGTTGTGGGTTGCTTGGTTTGTTTTCACTCTGAATTAAATTATTTAACTGGATCAATTCAGTTTTCATGTCATTTACAGCTAAGCAAAGTTAAATGGTACTGTTGTTGTTGGATTCAAGCAGACTCGGTTATCATTATTTCTTGTACTCTTTATTCTGTTTAAGACTTACCTCAAGCCAAACTGTAGAGCATAGTTTGTTAGACTAGTAGTTGTATGCCATAGGGGTTATTTTCATAAATATGGCTTATTTTCAAAGGAAGGAAGGAAGAAAGGCAGGAAGGAAGAGAAACAGAGAAGGGAGGGAGGGAGAGATGAACGAAAAGAGAACAAGAATATAGGAGAGGGTGTCAATCCACTAGAGGATGCATCAAATGAACCTTCCATACATAGTTCTTGGAATAGAAAAATAGGTGTTTCTGCCTGAGCTGCTCAAGATTGATGGTCCTCAAAAGTTACTCACGTCCCAGTAATAAACATAGTACTTTAAGATTCAAGGGTGGTTCCTTTTCTTCCAGTTACAAAGGAGCGGTGTTTTATAAACACTTAATAGGCTCTTTTTTCCTTTGTCTTGTGACCCCTAAGACATTTTGAAAACTATGTAAGTCATGAACACTGGGTTGTAAATTCACAAATTGTCACAGTAAAAATGTTAGGTCTCAACTATTATGAACCAATTGTTGCTAGTGAATATGTAAAATCTGATACCAAGACAGAGCAGAAACAGACATAAAATCAAGAATCACAGAAGTCTATTTAGTAATCATTTCATAAGGAGAAAACTGAAGCAAAGAAAAATTAAGTGATTTGCCCAAAGTCACTCCTTTGGACTTTATAGTATAGAATTTATAAGTTAGTTCAAAGCACTAAATAGGTGGTGATAACTTCCTCTGTATTTATGAGAGAAAGAAAGTAAATAATTTAAATTCATAAATCAAATGTTTCAATATTATTCAAACTGCCATTTTTCTATTTTATTTTCTTGAAATAGCTGCCAAGAAACCACTTGGGCTAGAAATATTAAGGTACAGCAATTTAAAAGGAAAAATAGTAAAAAAAATGTACCTGCATCTACATGTATATTTCATTAATAGCAATTTTAAATGGGTTCAGTTTCTTTCATTTTTATGAATTACAGGTTATCTAATAAAAATTTTAATTTATATCAGGCATCTTATATGTCAACTTGATTTATTTTTACAAACCTAGATCTAAAATTGATATACACTGCGGGAATTACTCTTATTCCCTTATCATTTGTGATACTTTAGTCTACAATACAATTTCTACTTGAGGCATTAACTGCCATAGCTTGGAGTATATGCCTATGCTTTAAATAACTGGAATATACAATGAAATGCAGAGAAATCTTTCAAACAGTACTTACATGACATGTTTCATAATTCGACACAACATCAAAGGGAATAATCCACAAACATCTGGTAAATTTTAAATTGGAAAAGAACTCTGATAGTGAAATGAAATTATGCCTTTGAAAAGAGTGGCTTAAATGTACCATGCTTAGTTCTTCATCTATGACAGCGTATGATCCAAGTAACGTGAATGCCCAGGTCAATTTTGGTCAAGACATTAGATACAGAGCCACAAAAAATACTGTTATATCATAATGATTCATACTTCTCTGCAGCTACCGGCAAAAAAACAAAACGAAACAAAAGAATCAAAGATATAAGATGCTTAGATCCAAAAACCTATCTAAATGATTTCTCAAAGAATCCCATAGAGTATATTTCCTTTGTGACACTTAAAATATGTATGAGTGAAATATGAAAACAATTCAAACAGTTCTACTAGACAATATTTTTCAGATTTCTTTACTTTTGCAGATTTCTTTCCTATCTAAATTCCCATACTTTCAAAAAGTAAAGAGAGAAAGGTAAGTTTATGAAAGAATTACATATTTCTGGACTATGTAATCTCTGCATGTTTTTGCGAGGCTTAGAGCTGTAGAATTTACCTACTATTACTGACCTTCAGACTGGACTAACTTTAAGGTTTGTTTGTATGTTTGTTTGTTTAAACAGCTTCACTGAGGTATAATTGGTAAACAAAGAACTGCACATATTCAGTGGGTACAATTAGATGAATCTGGACATATGCAAATATCTATGATATCACTATGATTCAGGGAATAGATACATGCTAGAGTTTCCTTGTGTTTCTTTGTTTTTTTGTGTGCATGTCGTAACACCATTTCACCCCTTGTAACAAATTATGAAGCATGCAATACTGCATTGTTGCCTACAGTCACTATGTTGTGCAGAAGAACTGGAACTTATCTGTATAGCAGAAGTGACACATTTTGCACACTGAATAATGACTCTCCATTCCACCCCCCAATACCATATGATCCGTCATTCCCACTTCTGGATATACATCCAGAAGAACTGAAATCAAGATCTCAAAGATATATCTTCATTCCCATGTTCATTGTAGCAATGTTCCCAATAGTCAAAATATGGAAACAACCAAAGTGTTCATCAACAAGTGAATGAATAAATAAAACATGATATATACCCACAATGAAATATTATTCAGCCTTAAAAAACAAACATGGACATACCTGGAGGACATTATGCTGAATGAAATAAGGCAACCACAGAAGGGCAGATATAGTTTGATTCCACTATCACGGGGTTTCAAAACAGCCAAATTCACAGAAACAGAGAATACATATCATGTACATACCATGTAGACGGTTGCCAGCGTCTAGGGGGTGAGTAAATGTGCCAACTTTGTTTTTATCAGTGTCTAAAAATCGAATTCTTCTTAATACAAGATGATTTTACTAATCAGAAAAGTTTTTTTTTAATGAAAATTTTGTGAATTGCAGTATGAGTCCATGAAGAGTTTCATTAAAGATGAAAAAATGTTATTTTAAGATGAACATATATAGCTGCATAACACATATAAATTCTTTAAAAAATTAAAAAGCAACTCTTTTCAACATTAGAGCAAAACATATTTTATGAAAAAACTCTCTTCTTATAAGATGACATAATTCTTCATTCAAATGCTTAGATTAGAAAGAAAATGTAATTTTCTGTGTTTAGCCCTGAGCAGTTTGGGGTGAAGCATGAACGAAAAATCAAGAGAAAAATTACTATGTATGTCATTGTGCCAAGAAGTAAAAAGGTGCTAACAAAATTTACACTGTAAAAACAGTGTAGAATTTAATCTACCCATATACAGTTTATTTTATAAACAGAGACATCTAAAAAGTCCTCTTTCACAAAAATGTTCCTGTTGATAAAAAAATGCCCTATAAACTCACTTTCTCATATCATAGCTCATGCAAACATATTTCCTCTCTTTTTTCTCAAATCACTTGATATTACTCTGTGTTATTTTAATACTTTTCTGGAAATCCACTTACCACTGATTTTTGCTAACAAATTAGCCTATTGGGATGATAGCAGGGGGAGGTTTTTTAGAATATTTGGTAATAGGATTAATAAAGATCATTTGCCTTATTTTGTATATGCTTAGTAACTTAACTAGATTAAATCTATTAGCGAACTTTAATTTCCAACTCTCATTTAGTACATAGGGATATTTCAGCATAAAGAAATCAAACAATTTGACTAAAGAGACACGGAAAATGGAATAAGAGGAAATAAAATTCAGTTATTCTCATGCCTAGTCATAAAATCTTCAAAGTGATTTGGAGTATGTCTATACACATAATAACAATATTAAGTTTGACTACATGCCCATTCAGTTCATCCCATAAATCCTAGGGTCAAGTCAAAACTCATCCATGAACTCTCGGTGTGAACTGGTGCAAACTGCTTACATTCACGAAGCCTCAGTTTTCTCATCTGGAAAACTGAAGTACAGACACTTCTAAGGTCTCCCTTAAACTCTCAAATTCAGTTCATCAGTGATTGGTTTGCATTCAGAAATTGCCCAAATAATCACACATGCCTTCCTACAGTCAGTTTCAGCAATAGCACATAAGCACACATTAGCAAAATTCACACATGCTTCTGAATACAAACAACATCAAAACAACAAGAACGAAGATAGTGTAAATAGCCAATTTGAGTTAATACAGGAAACTATAAACCTGTCAGGAAAAAGAAAAGCACCCATTTTCCAATGCAGCAGAATGGGAACTTTGGTCCTCACCAAGTCTATTCAAAGAAAAATTATTTTAAAAGAATTCAAGACTGCAAAGCCAAGTTCAATACTAGTGTAAAATTTCTTTCAAAAAACATTGTTGGGGTGCCTGACTGGCTCGGTCAGTAGAGCATGTAACTCTTGATCTTGGAGTTGTGAGTTCAAACCCAACGCTGGGTGTAAAGATTATTTTAAAAAGAAAAGGAAAGAAACTTAAAATAATAATAAAAAAACACTGCTAGTTTTAAATTTAAAAGTCAAAATTAAATAAAAACCAATTTAAAAAGATAAAATTCAAAAAGTATCGCAGTAGTAAAGAATTCACTTTCGCAATTATTTTAAATTTAGTTATGTTCTAATATATAGTCATAGCAGATAACTTAAACAGAATAAGATGTATGCTTTATCCCCAAGTTACAGCAAATATCAAAAGCCTCTGTTTTGGCTATGATGTCTTCATCATCATAATCAAATGATCTAACAATGTTTATTTCTTTCAACAATATAAATTTTTGTCTTAGTAACAAAACACTTCTAGAATTAATTTTTAAGAGTAACTCGATTTCACGGTAGTTTTTCTATCAATGATAGACCAAACAAGGGTCTTCCCCCCTAATTTATCCCAATCTCCACCCCCAGCCTTGATGCTTACACATGCACAAATTCAATAATTCACTATTTTACACAATAAGAAAATGATTCCACAGATATAATTATTCTAAATCTATTTTGAGAAACAAAATGTGTTAATGTCCAATTCTGTTTTGACTTGGCAAATGAATGAGAAACAAGAGTAGCCTGAGCCCACCTTTAAAACTTTTCATTAAGTCAGTTGTAGTAGTTTGTATTTGAAAGGACTTCTCAGTTCCAGGTGACAAACAAGTAAGGTTTCTGGATCCCTATATATTTTAAGTTATGGTTAAGATATTCCCTCTAGCAAGATGCTGGTGTTCCAAGAATTTGAGGGAATCACAGCTCTCAAGTGAAATGATAATGACAAACTAAAAATAAGTCTATAATGGAATTGTGACTCATCACACTCAAAAGGTGATAGCTAGAACTGTTTGAAATCTTGGAATGACATATAAAAATA
Organism: Panthera leo; assembly: GCF_018350215.1. Lineage (NCBI taxonomy): Eukaryota > Metazoa > Chordata > Mammalia > Carnivora > Felidae > Panthera > Panthera leo. The sequence goes on from NC_056684.1 coordinate 95,093,144, forward strand.
AAGCAAAATCTTCCTGGTTTCTTGAGTGACAGCTCTATAGCAAAGACTCAATGGAAAAAAAATACATAAAAATCATTGAGATTTGAGATACAGCAAGCCTGTTTTCAAACTTTAGGTCACATGAATTTGGCTCATTCATGATTAAAACAAATTATACATGCACACATTTAAAAAAGCCTTTTAGTAGGAAATTTGCATCTTAAAGTGGATGGGATCTATTTTGTTTAATGTTAAAATGCAAGGAGTAAAGTAGCATGGTTGTAAGTTCAGATTTTATTTACTATTTAAATAATCACAGGAAAGTCACTGAACCTGCCTAAGTATCACTTTCCTACCTTTAGTAGAGGGATAATTATACCTTATAGAATCGCTAAGAGGATTAATGAGATAATCCCTCAAATGGCATACCATAAAGAGTGGTTATACTTAAAATGTTATTTAAAATACTTCACACAGTATTTTTTGTTATATCAGTGTTAAAAACAAATTAAAATTAGGTTATTTGAATTGTTTATATTTTGCTGACAATTCTGTAAACAATGTAAACATCTTACTAGTGTCATGCCACAAATCCAGTGTCAGAAAAATGCAAGCTGTGGCATGATTAACAATTCAAGTAGAATCAGATGCAAGGGATTGTGAATGCTCAGAAAGCTAATCTGATGTTGAAAGGATCCCTGGGGGAAGAGGTCAAGAACAGATCTGTCTGCATTGAATGACCAATATCAGTTAAATAAGCACTTAAAATCTTTGAGACTTGGTTTTCCCACATAGGGAAGTGTCATGGACACTAGACTCCATAATTACCAAAATAGATTGATCTCATTTAATTTTAAACTTGGATTTATTTTTTACATATATTAAATTAGCTGGTTTTTAGAATGTGGATATGGAGAACAGCATGGAAGTTTTTTCTGTGTCTCGTGTCCATGAAATGCAGCCAGAGCAACACTATACCATCCTGCACACCTACAAAACTGATTGGCGGATTAACGCAACAATCTGCACAAACTGAACCACAGAGTTCAGCAGGTACGCAGCATGGAGAAGTGAACTTGGGGAGCGAGAAGCTGCGGGAAGGGAGGTGCTTTTGCGGGCGGAGAGAGGATGGAGACGGGGGACAATGTGGGAAAAGCACCCCTCCCCAAAAGCAGCTGGAAAGAAAGTGGAAAATCGGAAACAGCCATAGGGACTAAACTAAAAATGGAGAAAGGAGAAAGGAGAGGGTTTACATTCCATTAAGACTGTAAACAAGAGGAGTACAGAGACTGAAACTCTGCAGCTCAATACCTAGCAGTGCTCTGGTGGAAAGGGCGAATCCCCAGGCATAGAGTGGGGTCTGGGAGGTTCTCGGCCACACAGGGAGAAACAGTTCCACTGCCGGAAGGACATTTGGTAAAGACTGTTGAATCCACCTGGTCCCAGCAGATCCCAGAGAGAGGCCACATTAGCTGGTGCTGGAACAAAGTCGTTAAGGGTGAAGCCTGGTGCCTGATGTGTGTTGTGATTTTCCATAATCCCTTAAATGCTGCTGCTACACTGTCTCAGGAACTTTTTTGGGGCGGGCTGGCACCTGGATGCAATCTCGGGGCACCTGCAGCAAGCAGCATGGTCTCATGAACTTTCCTGGGTGCAGCCCACATCCGGCCATTGCTCAGTGAGACCCTCCCGCAGAGGGGCAGAAAGGGTCAAAGCCACGGTCCTTCAGAAGTAAGGGGCCAGGGAAAACAGCCGCATCTGCGACAAAACTCGGGAGAGAGGTACTACCTGGGGCTTGATCACGGCCAGTGAAGAAGCAGAAAGTGGATGAAGGCTGAAGACAGAGGACGGGTGGGCAATTACTGATTGGACAGAACAGAATTCCATACTAGAGACTGGGTAGCTGGGTGACACCATTTTCACTGCTCCCGCGCATGCGCATACACACCTACGAATGCCACAACAATCCACCACAGTAGGCTAGCAGCGCCATCTAGTGGAGAACAGAGCCTTTACACTGAGCCCCGCCCAACTGGCTCACTCTTCAAGAACACAAGTCTCACCGCCTGCTTAGTTTATGGACTATAAAGTGCTTCATGGTCTGACTTCTAGGGAAAACGAAGTAATTTCAGTCCTATTTAACTCTGTTAGCAGCTCCATCTATTCAATTTTCTTTCCTTTTTTTTTCTCTTTTTCACTTCTTTTTCTTGAATACAGAAAGAAAAATTCATTTTTATTTTCAATTTTTACAAAAAATATTTTTCATTAATTTTTTAGTATATTTTTGATTTTTGTGTAAATTTTTTAAAATTCTATTTTACTTCCATCATTTTATTTTAGTCTACTTCAGTGTATTCACTTTTTCAAATTTTCAATGATTTCCTTTTTTTCTTTCCCTTTTTATTCTTTTTCTTGAATGCATTAAAAGAAAAACTTCATTTTTTATTTTAAATTTCTATTGAAAATATTTTTATTATTTTTTTGCCATATGTTTTGCTTTTATGTAAATTGTTTCAGATTCTATTTTACTTCCATAATTGTATGTAACTCTACTACAGTGTATTCACTTTTTCAAATTTTCAAACGATTTCCTTTTTTTCTCTTTTTTTCGTTTCTTTTTCTTGAATACAGAAAGAGAAAAATTCATTTTTATTTTTAATTTTTATTAAAATATTTTTCTTCAGTTTTTTCTACTATATTCTTTACTTTTGTGTAATTTTTTTCAAATTCTATTTTACTCCCATCATCTAATTTTAAATCTACTTCAGTGTATTCATTTTTTTCAAATTCTCAAATGATTTCCTTCCCCCTCCCCTTTTTTTCTGTAATATGTCAAACCACTTTCAACACCTAGACCAAAACACACTTAGGATCTAGCACCATTTATTTGATTTTGTGTGTGTGTGTGTGTGTGTGTGTGTGTGTGTGTTTATTTGTTTAATTTTACTATTTTTATAATTTTAATTGTTTTTAATTTTAATTTTTCTACCTCATTAATTCCTTTCATCCTTCAAAATGACAAAACAAAGGAATTCACCCCAAAGGAAAGAGAACAAAGAAATGACAGCCAGAGATTTAACCAACACAGATACAAGCAAGATGTCTGTACCAGAATTTAGGATCACAATAATAAGAAAACTAGCTGGAGGGGCGCCTGGGTGGCTCAGTTGGTTGAGGGTCCGACTTTGGCTCAGGTCATAATCTCGTGGTCTGTGAGTTCAAGCCCCGCGTCGGGCTCAGTACTGACAGCTCAGAGCCTGGAGCCTGCTTCGGATTCTGTGTCTCCTTCTCTCTCTGCCCCTCCCCCACTCATGTTCTGTCTCTCTGTGTCTCAGAAATAAATAAACATTTAAAAAAGTAAAGAATACTAGCTGGAGTCGAAAATAGATTAGAATCCCTTTCTGCAGAGATAAAAGAAGTAAAAAAGAGAATGAAATAAAAATTGCTATAACTGAGCTGCAATCACGGATGGATGCCACGCGGCAAGGATGCATGAGGCAGAACACAGGATCAGTGATATAGAGGACAAACTTATGGAGAATAATGAAGCAGAAAAAAAGAGGGAGATTGAGGCAAAAGAGCACAATTTAAGAATTAGAGAAATCAGTGACTCAATAAAATGGAACAACATCAGAATCATAGGGGTCCCAGAAGAGGAAGAGAGAGAAATAGGGGTAGAAGGGTTATGTGAACAAATCATAGCGGAAAACTTTCCTAACCTGGGGAAAGACACAGACATCAAAATCCAGGAAGCACAGAGGTCCCTCATTAGATTCAACAAAACTGACCATCAACAAGGCATACCATAGTCAAATTCACAAAATACTCAGGCAAGGAGAGAATCATGAAAGCAGCAAGGGAAAAAAAGTCCCTAACCTACAAGGGAAGACAGATCAGGTTTGCAGCAGACCTATCCACAGAAACTTGGCAGGCCAGAAAGGAGTGGCAGGATATATTCAACCTGCTGAATCAGAAACACAGCCAAGAATTCTTCATCTAGCAAGGCTGTCATTCAAAATAGATGGAGAGATTAAAAGTTTCCCAGACAAACAAAAATTAAAGGAGTTCGTGACCACTAAACCAGTCCTGCAAGAAGTTTTAAGGGGGGCTCTGTGAGGGGAGAAAAGACACACAAAAAAGACCAAAAGCAACAAAGACTAGAAAGGATCAGAGAACACCACCAGAAACGCCAACACTACAAGCATTATAATGGCAATAAATTCATATCTTTCAGTACTCACTCTAAATGCCAATGGACTCAATGCTCCAATCAAAAGACATAGGGTAACAGAATGGATAGGAAAACAAGATCCATCTATATGCTGTTTACAAGAGACCCACTTCAGAGCTAAAGACACCCTCAGATTGAAAATAAGGGGATGGAGAACCATCTGTCATGCTAATAGTCAACAAAAGAAAGCCAGAGTAGCCATACTTATATCAGACAATCTAGACTTTAAAATAAAGACTGTACCAAGAGATCAAGAAGGGCATTATATCCTAATAAAGGGTCTATCCACCAAGAAGACATAACAATTGTACATATTTATGTTCCAAATATGGCAGCACCCATTATATAAATCAATTAATCACAAACATAAAGAAACTCATCGATAATAATACCATACTGGTAAGAGACTTCAACACCCCACTCACAGCAATGGACAGATCATCTAATCAAAAAATCAACAGGGAAACAATGGCTTTGAATGACACACTGGACCAGATGGACTTAGAATGAATACCTACTAAAGAATGAATGGGTTAACCAAGAGGTTAAAGAGGAAATTAAAAAGTATATGGAAGTCAATGAAGATGATAACAACACAACCCAAACCTCTGGGACGCAGCAAAGGCGATCATAAGAGGAAAGTATATAGCAATCTAGGCCTTCCTAAAGAAGGAAGAAAGACACAAAAGCAGACACATAGACCAATGGAATAGAATAGAGACTCCAGAATTGTACCCACAAAAGTATGGCCAACTAATCTTTTCCAAAGCAGGAAAGAATATCCAATGGATAAAAGACAGTCTCTTTAACAAATGGTGCTGGGAGAACTGGACAGCAACATGCAGAAGAATGAAACTAGACCACTTTCTTACACCATTCACAAAAATAAACTCAAAATGGATAAAGGATCTGAATGTGAGATAGGAAACCATCAAAACCCTAGAGGAGAAAGGAGGAAAAAACCTCTCTGACCTCAGCTGCAGAAATTTCTTACTTGACACATCTCCAAAGGCAAGCGAATTAAAAGCAAAGATGAACTACTGGGACCTCATGAAGATAAAAAGCTTCTGCACTGCAAAGGAAACCATCAACGAAACTAAAAAGGCAACCGAAGGAATGGGAAAAGATATTTGCAAAAGACATTTCAGACAAAGGGCTAGTATCCAAAATCTATAAAGAACTCACCAAACTCCATACCTGAAAAACAAATAATCTGGTGAAGAAATGGGCAGAAAACATGAATAGACACTTCTCTAAAGAAGACATCCAGATGGCCAACAGGCACATGAAAAGATGCTCAACGTCACTCCTCATCAGGGAAATACAAATCAAAACCACACTGAGATACTACCTCATGCCAGTCGGAGTGGCTAAAATGAACAAATCAGGAGACTACAGATGCTGTGGAGAGGATGAGGAGAAATAGGAACCCTTTTGCACTGTTGATGGGAATGCAAACGGGTGCAGCCACTCTGGAAAACAATGTGGAGGTTCCTCAAAAAAACTGAAAATAGATCTACCCTATGACCCAGCAACAGCACTGCTGGGAATTTACCCAAGGGATACAGGAGTGCTGATGCATAGGGGCACTTGTACCCCAGTGTTTATAGCAGCACTTTCAGCAGTAGCCAAATTATGGAAAGAGCCTAAATGTTCATCAACTGATGAGTGGATAAAGAAATTGTGGTTTATATACACAATGGAATGCTACTTGGCAATGAGAAAGAATGAAATATGGCCTTTTGTAGCAACGTGGATGGAACTGGAGACTGTTATGCTAAGTAAAATAAGTCATACAGAGAAAGAGAGATACCATATGTTTTCACTCTTACGTGGATCCTTAGACACTTAACAGAAGACCATGGGAGAGGGGAAGGGGAAAAAAAAATTAGAGAGGGAGGGAGCCAAACCATAAGAGACTCTTAAAAACTGAGAATAAACTGAGGGTTGATGGGGGTGGGAGGGAGGGGAAAGTGGGTAATGGGCATTGAGGAGGGCATCTGTTGGGATGAGCACTGGGTGTTGTATGGAAACCAATTTGTCAAAAAATTTCATATAAAAAATTTAAAAAAAAGACTCTGAGGAAAAAAAAGAAGGAAGAAAGATCTCAGATATACCACCTAACCTTATGCCTTAAGGAGGTGGAAAAGGAAGAGCAAATGAAACCCAAAATGAGCAGAAGACAGGAAATAATAAAGATTAGAGCCAAAATTAATGCTATCAAAACCAAAAAAAAAAACAGAACAGAACAATGACACCAGAAGCTGGTTGGTTCTTTGAAAGAATTAACAAAATTCATAAACCACTAGCCAGTTTGATCAAAAAGAAAAAGGAAAGGACCCAAATAAATAAAATCAAAATGAAAGAGGAGAGATCACGACCAACACAGCAGAAATAAAAAATGATAAGAGAATATTATGAGGAATTATATGCCAATAAAATGGGCAATCTGGAAAAATGGACAAATTGCTAGAAATATATACACTACCAAAACTGAAACAGGAAGAAAAGGAAAATTTGACAACACCCATAACCAGGAAGGAAATCGAATTAGTAATCAAAAATCTGCCAAAAAACAAGGGCCCAGGGCCAGATGGCTTTCCAGAGGAATTCTACCAAACATTTAAGAAAGAGTTAACACCTATTCTCTTGAAGGTGTTCCAAAAAATAGAAATGGAAGGAAAACTTCCAAACTCTTTCTAGGAAGCCAGTGTTACCTTGATTTCAAAACAGGACAGAGACCCCACTAAAAAGGAGAACTATAGACCAATTTCTCTGATGAACACAGCTGCAAAAATCCTCAACAAGATATTAGCCAACCAGATCCAACAATACCTTAAAAAAATTATTCACCACAACCAAGTGGGATTTATACTTGGATGCAGGCAGGGCTGGTTCAATATCTGCAGAACAATCAATGTGATTCATCACATCAATAAAAGAAAGGACAAGAACCATATGATCCTCTCAATGGATGCAGAGAAAGCATTTGACAAAATACAGCATCCTTCCTTAATAAAAACCCTCAAGAAATTAGGGATAGAAGGAGCATACCTCGAGATCATAAAAGCCATATATCAAAACCCAACGCTAATATCATCCTCAATGGGGAAAAACTGAGAGTTTTCCTCCTAAGGTCAGGAACAAGACAGGGATGTCCAATGTCTCCACTGTTATTCAACATAGTATTGGAAGTCTTAGCCTCTGCAATCAGACAACACAAAGAAATAAACGGCATCCAAATCGGCCAGGAGGAGGTCAAACTTTCACTCTTCACAGATGACATGATACTCTATATGGAAAATCCCAAAGATTCCACCAAAAAACTGCTAGAACTGATCCATGAATTCAGCAAAGTTGCAGGATATAAAATCCCACAGAAATTGGTTGCATTCCTATACGCCAACAATGAAGCAACAGAAAGAGAAATCAAGGAATCGATCCCATTTACAATTGCACCAAAAACCATAAAATATCTAGGAATAAATCTAACCAAAGAGGTGAAAAATCTATACATTGAAAACTATAGAAAGCTTATGAAAGAAATTGAAGACACACAAAAATGGAAAAAGATTCCATGCACCTGGCTAGGAAGAACAAATATTGCCAAAATGTCAATACTACCCAAAGCAATCTACATATTCAATGCAATCCTTATCAAAATAACACCAGCATTCTTCACAGAGCTAGAACAAATAATCCTAAAGTTTGTAGAGAACCAGAAAAGACCCCGAATAGCCAAAGCCATCTTGAAAATGAAAACCAAAGCAGGAGGCATCACAGTCCCAGTCTTCAAGCTATACTACAAAGCTGTAATCATCAAGACATTATGGTACTGGCACAAAACAGACACTCAGATCAATGGAACAGAACAGAGAACCCAGAAATGGACCCACAAATGTATGACCAACTAATCTTTGACAAAGCAGGAAAGAATATCCAATGGAATAAAGACAGTCTCTTTAGCAAGTGTTGCTGGGAAAACTGGACAGCGACATGCAGAAGAATGAACCTGGACCACTTTCTTACACCAGATACAAAAATAAACTCAAAATGGATGAAAGACCTCAATGTAAGACAGGAAGCCATCAAAATGGAGGAGTGAGCAGGCAAAAACCTCTTTCATCTTGGCCACAGCACCCTCTTACTCAACACATCTCCAGAGGCAAGGGAAACAAAAGCAAAAAAGAACTATTGGGACCTCATCAAAATAAAAATCTTCTGCACAGCGAAGAAAACAATCAGCAAAACTAAAAGGCAACTGACAGAATGGGAGAAGATATTTGCAAATGACATATCAGATAATGGGTTAGTATCCAAAATCTATAAAGAACTTACCAAACACAACACCCTTAAAACAAATAATCCAGTGAAGAAATGGGCAAAAGACATGAATAGACACTTCTCCAAAGAAGACATCCAGATAGCCAACCCACACATGAAAAAATGCTCAACATCACTCATCAGGAAAATACTAATCAAAACCACAATGAGATACCACCTCACACCTGTCAGAATGGCTAACATTCACAACTCAGGCAACAGATGTAGGCGAGGAGGTGGAGAAAGAGGATCTCTTTTGCATTGTTGGTGGGAATGCAAGCTCTTGCAGCCAGTCTGGAAAACAGTATGGAAATTCCTCAAAAACTAATAATAGAACTACCCTACAACCCAGCAATTGCACTACCAGGTGTTTATCCAAGGGATACAAGTGTGCTGCTTCAAAGGGACATATGCACCCCCATGTTTACAGCAGCACTATCAACAATAGCCAAAGTATGGAAAAAGCCCAAATGCCCATCGATGGATGAATGGATAAAGAAGATGTGGTATATACATACAATGGAGTATTACTCTGCAATCAAAAAGAATGAAATCTTGCCATTTGCAACTATGTGGATGGAACTGGAGGGTATTTTGCTAAGTGAGATTAGTCAGTCAGAGAAAGACAAAAATCATATGACTTCACTCATATGAGGACTTGAAGAGACAAAACAGATGAACATAAGGGAAGGGAAACAAAAATAATATAAAAACAGGGAAGGGGACAAAACAGAAGAGACTCTTAAATATGGAGAACAAACAGAGGGTTACTGGAGGGGTTGTGGGAGGGGGAGATGGGCTAAATGGGTAAGGGGCATTAAGGAATCTACTCCTGAAATTATTCTTGTACTATAAGCTAATTTGGATGTAAATTTAAAAAAATAAAAAAATTAAATTAAAAAACATATATATTAAATTATACTTTATTATTATGTATTATTGTATTATATAGCATGCCCTTTATGTACATTGCCTCATTTAATGTCATTAATTTAAAGCTATTACTGATACCTACTATGTGCTAACTCCTTACTTTACAATGCTGAGGATCAGCAGTGAAAAAGCAGACAAAGTTCCTGCTCTCATAACTCCTACAATGTAGTAGTAGAGACAGAGACATCTTAAATAAATAAATAAATAAATAAATAAATAAATAAATAAATAAATATGTTATATTATTTGGTGATCAATAGTGCAAAAGGATAAAAAAAGTACAGGGTGAAAAAGGATTCTGAGGGGTTCAGGGATTGCAACTTAAATATAGTGATCATGGAAGACTTTCCTGAAGATATCTGAGCTAAGTTTTTATGTAGATGACAGAGTGCACCATATGGGTATGTAGGGACCCTTCCAGGATGCAGAAATAGCAATGCAAAACCCCCGAGGTGGAGAATTTATAGAATGGGGTAGACTGGGGGTAGGGTAATGGCAAATGAAGTCAACAGTTATGGGTGATCAGATCATGTAGGGCTTTTTGCTAACTGCATTTACTCTGAATTAAATTGGAAACTATCAGTCATTAAATGATTTTAAACAGGAGAATGATATAATACAATGATATAATACACACATGTAATACACAGTCATATAATGCACACACATTATACATATATTATAATATAAAATACATGTAATACACACACAACATCACTCTGGCTGCTGTGTGGAAAACAAACTAAAGGGGGGGACAAACCTTGAGGCAGGAAGACCAGTTAGGATGCTGTCAAGATATGTTAACTCAGCAAGAGATGATAGCAGATGTACAGGTTGAATATAGAGTGTAAGAGAGAGGAGCAGGACAGCCATTGTGGGGCTCAGAGAAAAATGAAACTGTAAGGTTTTGTTGACAAAAAAAGTAAGCATTTTAATACAGAGATAGCAGAACATCAAACCAAGCACAGAGCCTCTCTGAGTGTGGAACCCTGCATGACTGCAATGGTTACACTCTTGAGAAGCTGGTCCTGGAGAGACTTCAAGGATGACTCCAAGGTTTCTACTTGAGCAATGAAGTGATGGAAGGTCCATTAATACTGACATGAAAAAGTGTAGGAGAGGAAGGTTCACAGCCAGGGAAAAGGTCAGTAATTGTGCATACCATCATTCATGTGATGTCTTTTTAGACTTCACATTGGGATGCCAAGGAAGTAGTAGAATATGGTTTGGAGGTTCAAAGAGAAGTCTGGGCTGAACATATGTGTTTAGGTGTTTGTTATTCATGTATCAGTTCTCTTTAGGTCTGCAGTGCATGCAGACAGAAGAGGGAAGAGGTCTCAGTCCTGGGTAACTGAGGAGGCACCACTAAAAAAGGCATAAGTAGGAAGGAAGGAAGGAAGGAAGGAAGGGAGGGAGGAAGGGAGGGAGGGAGGGAGGAAGGGAGGGAAGGAAAAAGAAGGAAGGAAAGAAGGAGGAAAGGAGCAAAGAAAGAAAAAAATAAAGAAGGCATAAATGAAAAAATAGTAATAAAGAACAGTACTGAGGAAATACAGACTCATGGGGTCTAGAAGCTAAGTGGACAGGAACCAGAGAGAAAAGCAAATGACTTGATGATGTTAAGTGACACTCATAGATCAATACAATGATGACTACAAATTTACCTTTGAATTTAACGTGGAAGTCATAACTAACCTCAACAGGACAGTGTTAGTGGTGAGGGATGAAGCCTGGCTGTAGTGGTTTTGAGAAAGGATGAAATGAGAGAAATTAACATCAGCAATTATAGAGCTGCTCAAGACCTTAGCTGAGTAGAGAAGTAGAAAATGGAGAGTGGGAACAAACAGAATATGGCAAAAAAGGAGTATCTTTGAGAGGAAGAAATAATTGCATCCTTATAAAAATCCACTGAAGTTGGCATTATTTTTCCTATTTTACAAAGTTTAAGTAACTTGTCCTAAATCATAAAACCAGTAAGTTGCAATAGTATGTAACCACAAATTATTTTATTTAAATTAAAATGCCACTTTGAATCACTGGCTTAGTTCAATTATTTAGGGTCTTAGCATGTCAGGATTTGAGGAGAGAGATAATGTTACTGCAGTAGCTTAAAAATGTAGGTGCTTAAGATCTCAGCTTCAATGTCTCCTCCTCAATGTCTCAAGGAAGAGTAGATCCCCTCAAGATCTCTGCCACACCATACAGTATGCTTCTGTAATAATACCTGACAAAATGTACAGCTATTTCACTTCTTTATTTTTTGCTTATTTGTTTATTTAGTTACCCAAATATAAATGAATTGAGGAATCTTTTCAGACTTGCTCATATTTTTTTTCACACTGCTCATGCTAGTATGTGCTCAAGAAATGTTTGTTGAATGAATAACTACCTTTCCTTTATTCGCCCTAGTCTCAGTCATGCTAACATAGAAGAAATACGTATCTACCTTCTTGATATTCTTCCTTTACCAGAAGCAAAATTACAAATTATCATTAGTTCTCTTCTAAAACCTGATTCACTTATATTTCAAGCACTAGTACTAGTTATGAATGCAACATTATATTAAATTATGATGACGTTTTATATAAATTATATTATTCACTCAGCTTCTCATAAAAAATAACCAGTGAAATAAAGTAAAAAAAGATAAAAGAAATATAAAATGTATGAAATGTCCATAGAGTATGTTAAGTTAGGAAATGTAGACACTGAAATTACTTCATTTTTATAGAACTTCAGTAATGGTAACACTTTAAACTGTAGTACAGATCAGTCACAATAAGTATTATTCACAGGTATTACTATTAAAGCATCTGCTGGAAGCATCTATTAGTTCCAAACAATTCATTTGCTGTTCAGCATTCTCTTGCCTACCCACATTCTATACCTACAGTATTTGCAACATGGAGAGCCTTCACTTAGAACATGGTTTTGGTTCCACTGACACATCAAAAAACTCAGGTTCATTTCATGAGAAAAGGAAGAAAATAAAAGTAGGTACCAGCTTGCCTAATTAGCCTTTTTTTCTCCTTCTGATCAATGTTGACATAAATCTGCTTATAAATTGGAACTCCCATCTAAGTTGGCAAGAACAACGAGCTCTCATGCCAACTAAATTAAGAAAAGAGACAGAAAAAAAAAGATATAAGGAAAAGAATGGGAAAGAAGAGAGGTTCTTTTAAATTTCTCAATATATGGATACTAGCACCTAATAATACAGTATTGTTTTCTTGGGGAAGGAGTTGCAAAAATAAAATGAGAAAAATAAAAAAGAGCTTTGATGAAGTAGGAGAAAATGATGATTAAAAAGGAAAGGGGCAAGGGGCACTTGGGTGGCTCAGTCAGTTAAGCGTCTGCCAATTCTTGATCAGTCTTGATCTCAGAGCCGTGAGCTTAAGGCCCATGTTGGGCTGGGCATGAAGCCTATTTAAGATTTCAAAAAAAGAGAGAAGGGCAACAAACAACACGTGTTGATGAGAATGTGGAAAAAAAGAATCCTTGTGCACTGCTGGTGGGAATGCAAATTGCTGCAGGCCACTATATAAAACAGTACGGAGACTCCTCAAAAAGTTAAAAATAGAATTACTCTATGATCCAGTAATTGCATTACTGGGTATTTACCTAAAGAATACAAAAATACTGGGGTGCCCGGGTGGCTTGGTTGGTTAAGCATCTGACTCTCGGTTTCGGCTTAGGTCATGATCTCACAACTCATTAGTTTGAGCCCTGCACTGGGCTCCCCACTGACAGCTTGGAGCCTGCTTGGGATCCTCTCTCTCCTTCTCTCTCTGTCCCCCTTCTCCACTAGCTCTCTCTTGCTCTGTCTCTCTCTGTCTCTGTCTCTGTCAAAAATAAACATTTAAAGAAAAAGAATACAAAAATACTAATTCAAAGGGATACATGTACCCTGATGTTTATAGTAGCATTATTTACAATAGCCAAACTATGGAAGCTGCCCAAACATCCATCGATAGATGAATGGATAAGAAGATGTGATACACATATACAATGGAATGTTATTCAGCCATAAACAAGAATGAAATCTTGTTATTTGTGACAACATGGATGGAACTCGAAAGTGTAACGTTGAGCAAAATGAATCAGTCAGAGAAAGACAAATACCATATGATTTCACTCCTATGTGGAATTTAAGAAACAAAACAAATGAACAAAGGGTATAAAAAACAGACTCTTAACTACAGAGAACAAATCAAGTTAACAGAGAGGATGTGGGTGGAGGTGGATGAAACAGGTGATGGGATGAAGGACCTTACTTCTTGCGATTAGCACCAGATGTTGTATAGAATTGTTGAATATATTATATTGTACACCTGAAATATATCACTGTATGTTAACTATACTGGAATTAAAATTAAAGAAAAAAAAGAATAAAAAAGCAGCATTGGGAAATAGCAAGAAAAAAAAAAGGAGGGGGGAAGAGGGGGAAATAAATTGTTCAGATGGTGGCCATTGTTTAGGAGCTATCAATCATTTTCCCCCTAATGTCATAATCTATGATATTAAACAATGTAGATTTAGAATTGCACATTATTTAATAGCACATGATCAAACTTCACATATTATTGTATGATTATACTGTGGGAGATACCAAGGAAAAAACTATATGTCACTATATTCCCCACTTTATTTGGAATAAGCTGGCTTCTAAATACACATTTTTACAATGCCTCAGATCCCATGATACAGTTTTTAAAAATTACATACACACCCAGAACACTACACTGTAGTCTCCATTACATAGTCTGATTTTTCCTTTGAGAGTTGCTTAAATAATTGCATGGTGTAACACAATAATTTTGTTCTCGAAGTATCTTAAAATAATGTGTATATTTACTTTACTCTTTCAAATAATCTAGGAGAGACAAGCCTGGTTTTCAATAGCTGTCATATCATAATTGTGTATTTGTTCTTTTTAATTAGCATGTCATCAAACTAGATCATGAGGATTTAAGTGAATGAGATTTTATTGTATTTCATATGGTCTGCTTTAAAAAGTTTAAGTTTATGGAAATCATTTTATTGTCTAGATAGAATGTATCAAATGTGCAATTTCTGAAGAACTCTACCGAGAGCTAAATGGCATCACAGGAAGGAGAACATTGCTAAAAAGACAAAAGGTATCTCTGAATAGACTCACTAGTAATACACATGTAAGTGGGCTATGGTATCTTTGTGTATGTGTGTTCATGATACTCAATCCTAAGCATAAAAGACTAATCACATCTTCATTGATTTATGCTAATTTACAGTGCAATTAAATAAGAATAAAGTTTGTGAAGTGCTTCATAGCTTGTAAAGCTTTCAAGCACTGCAGGAGAGATGGATTTGACATATTTATTAGATTTTGGTTTTAAAAGACAATAGTAAAAATCTTGATTACGTCCTAAATGGCTTATGCAAATCTATAGCCTCTGTTACTCATGTTAGCTATTATTCAGAAGTCCACTGACTCCTGCTCAAAGCTGAAAACGAGAAAATGTCTAACTCTTAGTGTTACCAGATTGGCTTTGCTCTACAGTAATGTTATCTGCCAAAGGCCCAGTTCTTTGTTTTCTGAGAGTCTTTGTTTTTCAGAAGACACATTATTAATCCAGTTGTATGTTGCGATTACAACTTAAGGCAGTGGTCACATGACAC
Organism: Panthera leo; assembly: GCF_018350215.1. Classification (NCBI taxonomy): domain Eukaryota; kingdom Metazoa; phylum Chordata; class Mammalia; order Carnivora; family Felidae; genus Panthera; species Panthera leo. Next base: position 95,108,265 of record NC_056684.1, read on the forward strand.
CTAAACAAAGAACCACTTCTAGGAAAATGCTGTTCAAACCAGTTGGTAAACAGAAGTGGCCATTTTAATCAATGCATCAGAGGTGTAGTTGTAAGTTTATGCATATCTCAAAATTCTACCTACAAAAGGATAGTTTCTTTGTGCAGAAATAAAAGGTATCTATTGACTCAAATAAGGGTATTTCACAGAAGCACTGTAATTTGAAAGACATACTTTTTTTTTTATCTATGATATACTATGATTTATTTCAAGTCTGCAATATTTACAAATGTATGAAGCCTAAAAGTAAGCATTTTCTTTCCTGAAACTTTGTGTTAGGCAATAGTAAGGTCCTGTACTATTGTTCATAATATGTGCAGTCCTTTCTAACTGGTTCACAAAATTGTAATTTAATTAACACAGTGCAATTAGCCATTACCTTCCCTAGGAATTGCACATTTTGAAAATTTCTGTAAGCCTATTAAGCATTTCAGGAGAAAAAGAAAATCATGATCATGTCTACTTTATTCTGGTTGAAATTAATCACTGGCAGTAAACATGTATCTTTTATAGGGCCAGTCCATTTAAAATGGGCTATAATGTCTTCATTTGTCATCAACCAGTCTTCAAAGTTCACAGGTATATATGGCATCCTTAGGGGTTGTAACAGATTTAGAGAACTGGTATGAGTAATAAGATAATGAAGCACTATTTGGGGGACAGTTTTATTTTAGTAATTTCTTTTATTAGATATTATGTAATATTACTAAAGTAGATCCCATGTTTCTTATGAAGAGGGGATTTACGTTACTAAAAGTTTGGGAAAAGTATACCTTAAAACTTTTATAACTGAGAAAGCAAGATTATGAGATTAATTTATGTTTGCATAATCATATGTACATATGCATATAATAACGAGTTTGTATACACATAGATGTTTCCCCTATTGATGCCAGTATTCTGAACTCTCAACAAATACCATGACTTATATAGTAATAACATAATTTATCAAACATGTGCTTTATAAATGGGTACACAGTTAATGAGCTTCTTTTGATTTTAGAATTTTATAAGGATATTCTATTATATTATAAAGATATTATATTGCAGTGACACTGGCTGGACACTTGGGGAGGCCTTGCAGAGATGATTCAGACTGGACACTCCCAGTTTAGGTCCTCAGTTTCCTAGACCATCATGATTTTGTCACACAACCAGATATAACAGCATGGTTTACTCAATTGGAAGGACTCTGGCTAAGCAAACTCTCAAGACACTAATGCATAAGCCAACTGATAATAGATCTCTTACCTATTAATTTATAATGAAAAATACGAGCACCAAACAAATGAAATACTTATACATACTTGATCAGTATGGTCTTTCCCACTGACTAAACCAATATGGGGAATAAAAAATATTCAGAATACTGATTATAATCAGTATTAAAATCAGATTTCAGGACCCATGGTAATTAGATCACATCAGTAGTAGTGCCATCTAGTTATGCCATCGTGTAGAATCCATCTCAATCACAGGGACAGTGATGGCACTCTCAGTTTTTAGCACTAGAACCAAATCAAAACTTCATTTTATAATTGCCTTAAAATATCTTACTGTTCTCCTAGAGTTTGTGACCATAACCTTTATAAGACAGGGTACCAAAAGGATCAGCAAATGGTCTGCTGCCATTCCTTGACACTACAGCATATCGGATGTTAATTACAGTCTTTTCTGATAAATCTGGACTTAGTCTTAGACTCTGTCAAAGCAGCAAGCAGCTGAGGCAGTCACTATCATTTAATTGTAATTGCCATTTTCAATGAAATTTGTCATCCTAGTGTTAGAATTAAGTTTCAGATGCATTATGTATTCAAACATTCAAGATTTAATGCCATGGAACTCTCCCTGCTTGTGATATATTGTTTCTGTGATTTTAGACCCATCATTCACAGAACATTGATTCAGGTGGGTTTCTTATACGAATCCTGATCTTACCTTCTATATTTAATACTCTATAACTTCATTTTCAATGAATGTCTTATCTTCAAATTTGGGGGGCAGCTGACTGTTACTTTCTATGTACTTAGTCCCATCTGCTATCACATAATCTTGCACTTCCTCCCACGGTGATCTTATTCTAAATTTCCCTTTTAAGGAACATTGCAATTTAATGATATGCAAAGGAACAACTGAATTCTGCATAATAGTGTGGATTGAAGTACTAATTTTTAGAAAATACAACTGAGGAGCACCTAGGTGGCTCAGCTGGTTAAATGGCCAACTTTTGATTTCATCTCAGGTCATGATATGTAGCCAAGTGTGGAGCTCTGTACTGGGCATGGAGCCTGCTTAAGATTCTCTCTCTCCTTCTCCCTCTGCCCCTCCCCTGCTCTCTCTCTTTCTCTCTCAAAAAAAAAAAAAAAAAATACAAGTGAAATTAACAGTATCTACCATAATAAAAATCCAATGCTTCTGGGCTTTTTGATACAATGGTATATGGCCAAATAAACCTTTTTGATAGATGTCATAGAGTGAAGTGATTAATGCTATATTATTTTTTTTTCAACACTAATGGTCATGAAATGGAAAATAAATCATATAAAAGGTATAAAAAGTACTTGCTCCTTGGCATTCCATTTCTTACACTGGGATAAATTCTTTTTTTTTAAGTTTATTTATTTTGAGAGAGGGAGAGAGCGCAAGTGGAGGAAGGGCAGAGAGCAATGGGAGAGAGAATCCCAAGCAGGCTCCACACACTGTCAATGCAGAGCCACACATGGGGCTTGAGCTCACAAGCCATGAGATCATGACCTGAGCTGAAATCAAGAGTTGGATGCTTAACCGACTGAGCCACCCAGGTTCCCCTACTCTGGGGTAAATTTTGCATCAAGTTTTAGTTTTGTTTTGTTGGTATTTTTGTTTTTTTCTTTTTGCAACACAAAGATAAAACAAATATGCTGAGTTCTCCAATAAGTCTGCAAATAAGGAAGTTACCTCAATGCAAATAAGGTTAGTTTTGATAAAACACATGTCATTATCTAAGGATATATCTGAGAAATCAGTCTTACCTTAAGAGTTTTAAATTTTTATCTTGTCAAGCTTTGATGTTTGCTTGGGGAAAAGTGTCAACTTGTTTCTCTTTCTCCAGAAGTAAGTGACTATTCATGTATAGTTATTCTTTGGGCAGGTATTTGTAGAAAATGGAGAGCAGAAGTGGACAGAATAGCAGCAAGACCCTCCAGGAGAGGCTGTGATGAGGGTCAGGACCAGGTTTATTTAGAGATTCATAAACTGTTCTGTGAGTTCATACACAGAGATTTTATTCACCTAAATTTGCTAACAGTCAATGAAAACTTATGCCTAGCTCAGACAAAATGTTTTGGAATGAATAATAATACCATTCTATAGATGAGGAAACATAGGCTTATAGGTAGTGAGCAGTGGAGATGAATTCAAATCTGTATTTCTTACTTAACATCCCAAGTTCTTACATTCTCTACTGCCTCATACTGAATAATTCAGAACTAGAGAGATGTACTCCTTCCAGACTACTGTTTTCTTTTATCTGAGGATGAAGCTGCTGATGGGTTTCCTCTCAAGAGAGCAGTTATATATTTTACTAGGAAGAACTTCAGCAAAGGACAGAGCATGTAGAGTCCTTTGAAGATGCTGACACGGGGACAGGGAAGAATGTTTTTCAGGAAGGCCTGCAATGTGGAGAATGGTCATTTGATTGAGGGTGTTCTCCTTAGAGGAGATACATGTTCCTAAACTTAGGCATGAAGTGGATTATGAGCAGAGTAAAAGGCAGCCTGTAAGAGACTTTGTGAAAAGGGGTTTGGCTTTGGGTGGCCAGAAAGTAGCCACTCATAATAGTACTAGTAAGGTCTTTTCCATATTGTACTTCTATTATCCATAAAAGGCTTTCTTAGAGACTTAAAGGGTAGGTTCCACGGAGAAAAAGAAGAAGAGGAAGGAGAAGGAGAAGGAGAAGGAGAAGGAGAAGGAGAAGGAGAAGGAGAAGGAGAAGGAGAAGGAGAAGGAGAAGGAGAAGGAGAAGGAGAAGGAGAAGGAGAAGGAGAAGGAGAAGGAGAAGGAGATGGAGACGGATAGGGGGGAGGGGGAGAGAGAGGAGAGGGAGAGGGAGAGAGAGGAGAGGGAGAGGGAGGAGAGGGAGAGGGAGGGGGGGGGAGGAAGAGGAGGGGGAGAAGAAGAAGAAGGGGGGGGGCTTATTCCATACTTAAGACAGATTAGTAAAAACCATATCCTTTCCTCTGAAGTCAGAGTAGTGGGAGCAAGAAAAGCCAGATTTGTTTGGCAGAACACTACCTCAGGGGAGTCCACCACCAAGTGGGAAAAGCAGGCAGCTTGGCTAGGAGGCCGGGGACAGATTCTAAGATATTCTTCCCTGAACAGGAAGGCCACATGTTGAGGGATAGGTGCTCAAGACACTGTTGATGGACTAATGAAATGGCTGAAGTTACTCTGACAAGGACTAATTTCTACTAATCCTTTTGGTAATGTCTTAAACTATTTAAAGGAGGTATGGTCTAATTTTTAAGAGACAGATTATTGAATCCTAGACATTGCATTACCTCAGGAAGGCAATGTCACCTAAAGTATAAGTAGCAATGACATGTGATGAATTTGGGATGAAATGAATGTGCTCCCACAGCATAAAGGAGGACATAACCTACAGTGAAAAAGCCTAACTCTGAACCCCAAATAAATATGTCCATTCTAGCAGAATCACTGAATTTCACTTATTAGTTTCATCTGGATACTGCCATTTCTGTTCTTTCCTTCTTTGTGCCATTTTTCCCCCTAATGTTTTCACCACTGTTTCTTTTCAGTTTTATCTTGACTTGATATACTATAATTAACTGCACAGAATGAAAATATTTTCTCCAACAAAGAAGGCAGACCCCAAGGAACAAAGACACCATTTTCACTCCTTATCTAAATATAATACACAACAGGAAAGTTGTTTCTGCTCCTAAAAACAAGTTTTGCATTTAGGTTATAATAATTTCACATTGTTTTGCTAATTGATTTGTTAAAACTTTCTCTAGTGCTTTGTGTCTCTATTTTTTGTCCCCCCACCCCGCCATGTATTCAAGCATTACACAATTATATGGCTTGCATGCATTTTAAAATAGTTAAAAAATAGTTATGGTAATATGCAATAATTTAGAATAAAATATCCATGTGTATCTAAAACCTAAACATACTTTTTCAGTATTCAATTCAACAATGGAATTCACCACTTAACAGCCTATTCATTTACCCTGACTCTTGGAGAAATCAGAAGAGTGCATACCTCTGCACTTCTAGAATTAACTAAACTGCCATTGCCAGACCCCCTGAGTGCCAACAGCTGATCATTGTTTACCACACAATCATGCTCAACTACAATTGTTTCCCTCATTTTCTTCCCAATTTCCTTCTGCTTTCTTTATCCTTGGCATTTATCAAAAACATTTCTTCTGAGGAATAAGAGATTTCTTTATTTCATAAAGAGGAAAGCATTTTTAGTTTTGGCATAAACATAAGCCAAGTATTTTTCACAATGCCATATTGTCAGGACAAGTGTTTTGCCTCTCATCCTATTGTTAAAGATTAGCCAGGGTGCAGCCTATGACATTCTTTTGTGTAAAGAACCTCCCCTCAATAATACAAGAACAAACAGTCTTGATGCAATGTTTTGCCAGGCAAAACCAGAGCCAATTATGAAACTAGTTTATTCTTCCTTGAAACACTAGTTTGCTATCCTAGAAAGATGAATGAAGAGTGAGCCACTCTCTCTTTTAATTTTGTGCTTTCAAAGCCCTAGTCAATATCAGAGACCATTTTTCAAGGTTATAACAATAAGGTATATATAGTCTGGTATTTGGGTAGATTCTAAAAAAGGCAAATACAAATATTTTGTGGTTCTCTACCCCTATTTTTTTTTTAACAAATAGGTCCTTTGGGTCCTTAAGAGCAGATAATTTCTATGGAAACTTCTTAATTTTTCTCCATCATATAGGATTATTATTCTGTACAGTAGGAGTTTAAGTAATATCTGTTAACCTGTATAAAAATGCCTTAATTCAGTTTGTCTCTTATTTTTGTATATAACCTCATATCTGGTGGGATACTTTTATTAATAAAGGCACTACTTAATATCTGAAGGGGTCTGTGTAAGCTAGATGGTAGCTAAGACACTGCACTAATAGTCACACGTTAAATATGAAAACATACTTTCCCCAAAGCCAGCAAAACAGTTTATTACATCACCATAGAATTGCAACCTAATATATGACTATGGAAAAGATGAGTGTGTTCGGGGAGGGGGAGGGGAGTGGTGTGCTATATACAGTATCAATGAATTAGTAACCATTACTTCATAAGAACTTATAAAAAATGCAGTGCAGAAATACAGAAATGAAAGTAGAAATGTCTTGGCATTTTTGATCTTAAAATTCAACCTAATGTTTGAAAAACGAGAATGAAAATTAAATGCCTACATTTCTTTCCCTTTGGAATTTACAACCTCTTCTAAAAGAGTTCAAAATCAATGAAAAAGGAAGCAAGTTCCATTTAATATTTATTTTTAGCTAGGACTTGGCAAAACCAGATGCCAGGAGTAGTTCTACCGTTCTGAATACTAAATATTCAACAGATGGCTCTCCTTAGATTTCATCCAATCTGGAAATGCCCCAATGGGAAACAAAGATGGTCTTCAGACTGTCCCTTTTCTATTAAAATGTACTTCCCACACATGCTATGAATAGGAAGGTAAGAATTACAAGCTCAGTCTGTAAGACAATCAGTTTAAGAACTGTATCAATATTCATTATGCAAATAAATATCTCCCTGAACAACAGTTTACATTATCCATTTCCAAGTGAAGTACTGCAAGGATAAAAGATGAAAAAAATCTCAAAGATGTGTTTGAATTCCACTTCTAGTAATTCGGGGTGACAACCCTCGACTATATAGTACTTTTACAACTTGAAGATGTAACTCCATCCCACCCATCCACCACCACCTCCCAACTCTCAAAGAGAGTTACTTGATTAAACTATAAAACCATAGAGATCTGGCAATATTTCCACAGCATGAGCATTCTTCCACCGTAAGACTACAGATGAATTACAATGAGGCTCAAAGAATAGTCATAAATTAGCTAACCCAAATACTAGATGTTTTATATTCTGCAGAAGTGAAGTGTGTGTTGTCTGTTTTCTCCTCATTATACACAAATACATTTGCATATGGAATCTTAGTGAGTTGAGATAGTCATTCTGTTCAAATAGTTAAGCTAACATCTAGTAGAGGACAACTAGCAAGTAACATAGCAAACATTCAATAAATGGTAACTATTAGTCTTGTCTTAATGTTAGTTACTACTGATTAGTTGGCCGTACTAGTTTTGTGCATCATATAAACTTCTCTAATACAACAACGTATGCAAATTTTGTACTTTCAGAATTTCAGCCAGTGTGATACAGCAAAAGTAACACTGAACCAGACATCAGGAGTTCTAGTTATTATTTTTTAATCCCTTTCTTTTTTACCTTAGGCAAGTCACTGAACATTTTTTAAGTCTCAATCCTCTTGTGTAAAACAACAGTCTCTCCTATTCAGAGAGTTGTTTCTAAGAATGCATGTTATCATGGATATAAAACACTTTATGTTTTAATCCTCCAATGGGATTAAATGTTCCTTTTAATTGTAATTTTATTACAGAACATAGCTTATTTTATTAATTCTTTCAAGAAATATTTATTAAGCATTTATTGTGCTTGGCACTGTTCTAAGTGCTGGGAATTTAATGATGAATGAAATTGACATATTTTCCACCCTCACAAGGCTTATAAACCATAAAGAATACAATTCAAATAAGATAAAGGCAAAAAAAAACCCAGGTAATTATAAGACAGTATTGCTATGACTTTGAGCAGTTCTCTATGTCTTAGAACCCAAGGAAGGCTGAGAAGAAATAAGTGCCCAGTCTGAGAATGGGAAATAGAAGAACCATGGAGGGAGAAGTGGGTTGGGGGAATGCACCATATGCAGAGAGAACAGCTCATGTAGAAGGCGCAGAATCAGCACAAGGCTGTATGTGTGCTTGGGGAACTGAAACCTCTCCATGGCGGGTTCCAAAGTGCATAGAGAAAGGAATGGGGAATGATCAAACATAAGTAGGGAACCACTGAAACAGAGCACAGTGGCCATAATAAAAAGTTTGGATTTTGTTTCAAGACCAATGAATTTTAAGCTTAAAAGTGACGTAGTTATATTTTCGGTTTTAAAAGTCATTCTGAGAGCCATTGTGGGTAATAACTTCAGCAAGTAAAAGTGAAGTTCAGGACACTGTTTAAGACACTGTGGCAATAATTACAATAAGAAATGAGGGTGGCTGGGCACCTGGGTGGCTCAGTTGGTTAAGTATCTGACTCTTGATTTCAATTCAGGTCACGATCTCATGGTTTGTGAATTTGAGCCCTGCAATGGGCTTCATGCTGACACTGTGGGATCTAGTTGGGATTCCCTCTCTTTCCCTCCCTCTGCCACCCTGCCCCACTTGCACGTTATCTCTCGAAAGAAAGAAAGAAAGAAAGAAAGAAAGAAAGAAAGAAAGAAAGAAGAGGGTGGTAGTTATGAGAGAAAAAAGAAAAAGTAGAAAAAGTGGCAGTGAGAATTCATAAACATGATAAATGTTAAATGTTAACAAATGTTAAATGGTGATGGGATTAAACAATTGACACTATTTATTGTGAGTGGAAACAGGCATAAAGGGATGGGAATAACTGTGAGACAAATGGACAAATGATCCCAGGGTGTCTGGCTTAGACTATTAGGTGGATGGTCTTCTCATTCATTCACTGAGCTAGAGAATGCAAGAGGAAATACAGGTTTGATGAAGATTGTGTGTTCAAATTTCAACATTTTGCAATTATGACGCTTACAATACCTCAACACGAAGCACAAGATAGAGATATGGAGCGAAGATGAAGATTGAGAATAGTCAGCATACAGTGAAAATTAGTCATGGGAGTTTAACTGATGGCTCATTGAAAGTATATGAAGCAGAGGTGTAAAGTGTTAAGGACATCATTGTGAAGAGCATCTACATGTAAAGAATGGGGAGAGGGAAGAGTCCATAAAATGAGAACAAATGGTCTGATACAGAGGCATATAATGGGGAAAATGTGATGTTATGGAACCCAAGACATAAGGAAATGGTCAACAGTTTGTCAAATGCTAGGAAGAGATAAAGTAAAATCAGAATTGAGAAAGGTCCCTAGGAAGAAGGCAAGAGTGGTCAAGAGATGGACTGATGAGGGCTGGAGAAGTGACTCAGAGATCAGGAAATCAAGTTAGAACATAAACATTTTCTCAATACGTCTGGCAGTGAAGGGAGAAATAAAACTACAGTTGTAATAGTTATAGGAGTGTTTGAGATTAAAGGAAGCCATTTAATTGCTGTGTGTGTATGTGTGTTTAAGATAGGACTGTTTTGGGGCCCCTGGGTGGCTCAGTCGGTTAAGCATCCTAATTCGGCTCAGGTCATGATCTCACAGTTCATGGGTTCAAGCCCTACGTCAGGCTGTGTGCTGACAGATCAGAGCCTGGAGGCTGCTTCAGATTCCGTGTCGTCCTCTCTCTCTGCCCCTCTCCTGCCTGTACTCTATGTCCCTCTCAAAAATAAACTTTAATTTTTTTAATTAAAAAATATATATAGGACTGTTCTTAACATGTTTAAATGATAATTTGGGAAGTAAAGAGAATGAAAGTACAAAGACAATTACTTGAGAGAGTTTCCCAGAGAAGGTGAGAAAGGATAAAATCCTTAGCACAGTGAAGCGACTTGATTTAGAAAGTAACAAAACACCTCCTCAACTCCAACAGAGAGGGAATGATGAAGGGAAGGAGGAAGAAAGGAAAAATGAGTGCAGAAGCAAAAATCTTTATAGATATGGTGGCAAGAACTTAAGGAATGTCTAATCTGATGGCTTCTATTTATATGAAAATTGGAGCCAAGGTTATCTGCTGACCTTATTGGTAGAAGAGGAAGCTAGTTTGCAAGCAGGGTAAAATTGAGGAAGTCTGAAACATCTCCTAAGAAGAAAGAGAATTACTTAGAAATATAGAAGAATTCCTATGTATTGAGAATCTGGTTGAGATTGAAAGGGTAAAGTAAACTCATATTGACATTATTTGTTATGTTTTGTTTTGTTTTGTTTTGTTTTGTTTTGTTTTATTAGACATTCAGTGGTTGTGCACAAAATTCAAGATGTAGGAGTGAAAAAGATAAGTTCTTGAATTGATCTAGGGTTCAGGTATTGAAAAGCAGCTGTGACAGCAGAATCCTTAACATGCTTAAATGTTTCCAATGGGAAATGGGGTTGAAAGTATTCCCAAGAGCCTACTGGAAGTGGCAGACCAAGAAATCTAAACATGACAGGGAGGAAAGTACTAACAGGAGAGGGCTGTAAGAGCACAGGAAAATACACTGGCACAAGACTGACTTAGACCTGAATTCAAAGCCTCCTTGTAACTCATCAATTGTTTGACCTGCAATGAGTGGATTAATACTTCTATGTATTTTCTAATTTGAAAAATGTGATTCTAATTCTCCTCAAACAAGTTGCTTATGAGATTAAGTGAGATAATGTATGTAATTTATAGGAAAAGTGCTCCTACAGTTTTGCAACACAGGGGCTACGTAAGAGTTACGTGCTCGACATATAATAAACACTCAAAAAAGATAACGATCCTTATTGCTACTGACAAGGTCAATACTATCACAAATTTTGCAGTTAAATGGAGGTGTTTAATAGAAATCACATAATAAACATCTTTAAATACTAACTAGTTAAGTACACATAAGCTTCCCTCCTTAGAAATATTTTTGCAACCAGTCAGTGTAATTATATTATCTCCACAAAATAATAAACTTTTCTTGCCTTGGCTTCAACATTATTTTAGAAGAATGTCATGACTCCGTTGTTGGGGTACTTTTGAAAAAAACATTTTTTTTTTAAATAACAAAAATTGCACAATAAAATATACTGACTTCAGTCAATTGTAAGCGGTGAGAGCAAATGATGAAATTGCAATATCTTCACTCTGAGAGAAAGGAAAATGCACTAAAAGCCACATTCTCATCACTGGTGATACCAGAGGGTGGGAGCAAGGGAAAAAATTCAGCATGAGCATGTTCTTACAGACTGGATTGTAGTCTAACAATTACAAAAGCAATCCCAATTGGGGAAAGAGGACAATTGTCATTTTTCACTGCATTTGTGAAAAGCCAGTTAGCTGTGGCCACAATGGCTGGGATGGAGACCAGGTGTTGTAAAGGATGGAGGGTAGCCCTCTCTTGAAAATAGCTTTATTGGAGAAGAATATTAGATTTTTCTCAGAGCATAAGCAGAGTTCTTTCAATGACCGTCTTCTAGTAGTTGCAAAGGGATGCTTTCCAGACCCAGCAAACCTCAAGGTAAAGAAGTCTTCTTTTACTTCCAGTGATTATAGAAAGTAACCAAGCATGTTCAGCTTTGATCACATCAACCATACCAAGTCCACGATTTGTGGTACCAAAAGTTTACAAAATACAAGAACCCTCTTGATAAAAAAAATAAAAACACAAATGTCATACCTGGTACTTGGTATATAAAAAGACTCAAGCAAGTGAGCAGATCTGTATCAAACCTCATCAGCCTCAAAGTAAGCCCCTTTCTGGGGCGCCTGGGTGGCTCAGTCGGTTAAGTGTTCGACTTCAGTTCAGGTTATGATCTTACAGTTCATGGGCTCTGTGCTGACAGCCTGGAGCCTGGAACCTGCTTCAGATTCTGTGTCTCACTATCTCTCTGCCTTTCCCCTCTTTCAAAAATAAATAAACATTAAAAATAATAATAATAAAGGAAGCTCCTCTCTTACTCTATCTGCTACTTGTGAAGATTAGATGATCTATACAAAAGATTTTGGCAAGAGATACTTGTCTATACGAAGGCATGAGTTTAACTTGGGAAAATGTACAAGTCTGGCCTTTGACATGTTATCCACCTAGTAAGAAGTAATTTTTAACAAATAATGTTTTAAGAACCCAGTTCTGAGGAAGGATTCATGCAAAAAAACTTTCCAAGTAACCCATGAGGCATAATTTGAGGAGATCTGAGAATGTCACCATCTCCAGACATTTCCCATTTTCAGCAGGAATAGTATATGAAATCTTACTATTAAAGGCTCAGTCTTAATCAGATATTATCTCACTGCTATTGTGATGGAGTCATTGGTTCACAACACTCCTTCAAGTATTCTCAGCAAATTATAAACCTAAATGCGTTCATGGTTATAGACCTATCTATCTGTTTACAGGAAATATAGGGGATTGAGGAACATGCTAAATTTCACACACATGCAATTAGCAAAACCTAGAACAGGGGAAATCTAGAGGATAACTTACCAAAGTCCTCCAACAATTTTTTTTAAAGGAACGACAGAGAAGATACATTTATATCATAAGATTTAAGTGAAATGTCAACTGCCACTAACATGTGGGCTTTGTTTACATCCTGATTCTTACAAGTACCAACTGCAATCCAGGAGACAATCCAGGAGATTTGATCACTAACTTTGATGACATTAGGAATTATTCAATTTTAGGTAACTAATCGTTATTTGTTTGGGGAGAGGTGGGGAAATGTCTTACAATTTAAAGATAAATTACGAACTGTTTAGGGATGAAAACAACCAGTAATAAAATCAGTTCTTTGCAGTTTTCCCTAAGTTACAAATTACCTATTGACCTCTCCATGTCCATTTTTCCTCCTCACGCTGTGCTGTATCCTTGGAAGGCTTAAAGGTCATGCATCACTCTGGCTCTGCCTTTTGGCCCTGCTCAGCCAATGGGAGGTGTTGGCAGGAGATAAGAGGGTTGGAGAAGAGGCAAGTGTAGGTACGGATTCCCCTGGATTCCTCTGTACCAGGCAAAGGTTTGGGAGTGGCTCTGTTTCTCTACAAAAACCCAGAACTCCTGTTGGGTAGAACTCCCCTCCAGCTATGGCACTCAGGGAGTTGCAGAACCACTTCTTCATAGTGTACATTCAGGGCCAGCTGTCTTTCATCGCCCTTTGTTTTGACCCTTTTGATTAAAAGGTTTTTTTTGTGTGTGTGTGTTTTGTTTTTAATTACCCTGTTCGCTCCATCTTTCTTGCTGGGACTCTTATCAACATCTACTCCTTATGTATTTTAGATGTAGCAAATAATCAACAAAAAAAAGGTGACACAGTTTATTATGGAATAACTGAGTTATGAGCTATGATCTGAGAAGTCTAGACTGTCAGAACCTTGTAAAAACACTGAATGATGGGGCAGGCTTTAGAGAATAAACTCTGCTAGGAGTCTATATTGCATAAGGCTGGCTTTATCCATTTAGATTTAGGGAACTCATTAGGTCACATCTAAAAGTATGCAAAATATGCTGACCTTTTAACTAGACCTTATTAAACATTAACCATTTTCTGGCAGAAAGCCTATACTTGCTATTTTGGTGCATAAAAAATAGAACTTAATGAGAAATTCTATTCAACAGATGTGGATGGAGCATACAATTCATTAAGATTTATTTACCAAAGATGCCAATTTGCAGGGCTCTTAAGTATCCTTCTTCTAAAAGCTTTTCCTATTTCTAATCATCCCACTCCCAGAAGATCTTGGAAGTGAGTTATTTGGCTTTCTGCTTCCACAAAACTCTAGTGTCCAGTTGTAGATATTTGATCTCTGATTACAACTTCAGTATGTTTTAAGCTCTGAGACTAGTCCTTACCTATGTGGGAATTTTTTTTTTAATGTGTGTTTATTTTTGAGAGGGGGGAGAGAGAGAGAGGGGGAGAGAGAGAGAGAGAGATTGAGAGAGAGAGAGAGAGAGAGGAAGCTCATATGAGCAGGATAGGGGCAGAGAGAGAGGGAGAGAGAGGATCTGAAGTGGGCTCTGTGCTGACATCAGCGAGCTAATGTGGGGCTCGAATTCACAAACTGTGTGATCATGACCCAAGTCAAAATTAGACGCTTAACCAACTGATCCACCCAGGCACCCCCCCTACCTGGGAAATTTTTAAAAACCTGAATCAGTAAACCAAATGACTCGACCTTAGGTTAGCCTCATCTTAGTTCTAGAAGGGTGATTTCATGTGACCAACTGCCAATTAATCTCAGTATCTGTCATCTTCTTTCTTCGGTTTTTATATTTATTGTTTTATCTTGACACAGAAATGCTGAACTACATATTACAAAAGACTCCATCTCGCTATCTCCCTGATGATTAACTACAGTCATGTAACTAAGTTTTGCCCAAAGGGAAGTAAGTAACAGTTACATATATAGCATCCAAGAATGTCTTTAAAGGGAGGAAGCAGGCTCTTCTTCATGACTTTCTCCACCCTGATGACTAAAAAGCAGACAATAATGATGGGCATTCCCACAGCAACTTGGACCATAAATGGCTTTGAGAATATGGAAGAAATAATTATTGGTCTCTGACATCATGGAGAACTATGTTAACCCTCAAAAAACTTCTAGCTTCTTTACCACAGGAGACACTTCTACCTTGTTGAAACCACTGTTACTTTGTTTGGCCATTGTTGTTTAAGCAATTCCTACGGTTTGCTGATTGCTTTGATATAATGTTAGATATATCAATGTCTCAAAGACAGGACCTGCCCTGATTTAAGCTTCTTTTTAGAAAATGGGACTTAGACCTTAATATCCTAAAGTCAGCACAGAGATAACTGTGTGTTCATTTGAATCCCGGAATACGTGCTTGAATTTAGACTCTCTATTTCTGCTCTGACACCATTCTGGAAGTGTTTTTTGTTAACTTTATTACTTCCCTAAGACAGAATCTGCCTTCTTTTAAACAGTCACTTGTCACTGCCCCTCTAAACCATGATTTGCAACCCTGTTTATATGGAGATCCACTCGAGGGCACTAGTGCATTTTCTGGTCCAGTAAAAAAGCGAGATTTCTATCTGTTGGCCCTCCTTCTCTGACAAGAATAATAATAAAGTCAAAGAATGTAGGGCATTTTCAAGATAGTAGAGCTGTCTAGTTAGGATGAAGGATAGGCAGGGATTTGGAAATAACAGGTGAAAAGATTAGGACTCTAAGTAGGAGCCAGAACATTGATGGAATATTGGAATTATGCAAAGTTACATATTTAAACATAGTAATATATCAAATTCCAAATATACAAAATACAGCATGTTTTCAAAATACATTGGTCATCTCTGTAAGGCTCATTCCTCGGCACATATACACACACACACTCACACACATATAATGATTTATGTATGTTATAATAGTGATGTAAATAAAGTTTTCCTTCAGAAAACTTTTCAAAGAATTTCTGAACTCCATAATCCCACGGAGAGAATATGTCTTTGAAGCAGGGACACATAACCCTATCATTTCAGTGAATTTCCATTTCAGTAGCTCTCAAGTTCCTAAGTGGTTTCAGTTGGTCACTGGATCTAGGGAGCAGAAAGAAATTTCAATGAAAGGTTTCAATAGAAGATAAGGGAATTCTCAGAGTGTAGTGGGAAAATGAGAGTCAGAGAACGAAGAGTGGTGTCTTGTGCATGTAGATTTCTATTATATGATTAGGTATTCTTGAATTTCATAATCTGCACCAAGCTGGCAGGTGCCATAAAATCATCTATCATTATGACTGGATTTTTATTCTTTCTCCCTTAGTGAACTGTAAACTTCTCAAGGGCAAGGATTCAAAATCTTTAAGATTATAACCTTGCATGGTTAATACTCAAAAACAGCTGTTAAATGAGACACGAAGGTCTGAATATCATCTGCCTAGATTCTTAGACAATCTTTAAATTGATGAATTTCTGGTATATCCAGCACCGCTATCTTATTTCTGAAAAGATCTGCATTGATTATGTCATTTCATCATAGGTGTCATATTATGAAAATTAAGTTGAGCATTCTTTTGATTATTATGAATTGCCAACAGACTTAGGAAGGAAATAACTTCATAGCTGATTTTAGGGAAACCAGAAGACATTCCCAAAATACCTGAAGCTACAAACGACAACAGTAACTAGTAAAGCCTCACCATGTCTGCACTAAACATCTTATTATAGGACTTATCAATATTATATGCCCTTAAAATGAATATGTATTTCCATGGGACTTAACAGTTCAAAGTCAACATTTTAGGAAGGAAATTTGTTTCCTATCCTCTTGGGAGTCTTGGTTTATTCTTTGTTTTTTGTTTTTGTTTTTTTGTTTTTTTTTAAGTTGGCTTCTTTCTTTCTTTCTTTCTTTCTTTCAGTAATGTCTACACTAACATGGGGCTCGAACTCAAAACGTCCAGATCAATGATCATATGCTCTTCTGACTGAGCCAACCAGGCACCCCAGTCTTGGTTTATTCTTATGTGGATGGAGATAAGAAGTTAAAAGAATTAATTGAGATAACACTTATAAAATTTCCAGCATAGTGCCTGACAGACACATGGTGGTTTCCAAAAATAAATGTCTTATGTTCTTATATTTACTGTAACTTAGCTTACCTATCCCACAAAATTACTGTGAGGAATAGGTGAGAAAATATACATAAAAGCTCTTTGTAAATTATAATTTACTAAAGATACATTAATAAGCATTTTTAGTAAAGTAACTGTATTATTCCCTATATTTTAGTATCACCCATTAAACTTTAATACTTAGTGGTGAATATTTCAAAGCCCTTTTCGATAAATACTTTATTGTACAATGCTTAATGTTTTAGCAAATAATCATATAAACCATGTATTATGGGCTGTATTATTTCCCTCCCAAATTCATATGTTAAAGTCCTAGCTCCAAGTACCTTAGAATGTAATCATATTTGGAGATAAGGTCTTTAAAGAGGTGATTAAGCTAAAATGAGGCCATTATGGTGAATCCTAATCCAACCCACCGATACTCTTGTAAGAGAGGAAATTAGAATACACAAATAGATATCAAGGACTAATGCACACTGAGAGACAAGCACTTGAAGAGGCAGCAAGAAGATGGTCATCTGCAAGCTAAGAAGAGAGGCTTCAGAGAAACCAACTCTGCCAACACCTTCATCTTAGACTTCAGCCTCTAGAATTGTAAAACAATAAATTTTTGTTAAGTCTCTATGTGGTATTTTGTTACTGTAGCCCTAGAAAACTAATACACCATGTTCAAATGAAGTAAAAGTTGTAGGGTCATTTAAAACTCTTAATGTTGTTTCTGACTTCAGGTCAAAGAAGAAAAAAAAAGGTGTGCTGACCTTATTCAAACATAACTAATTCTATTGCCCTCCCACACCTGTGATTCATCACATTCAGATTTAAAGCTTAACTATTATCTAGTGCCTTCTAAATGAGCTTCAGAATATAGGTTTCCTCACTCTTAAAAATAAGAGACTGGACCAGTTTTGGGGTGTCTGGATGGCTCAGTCGGTTAAACATCTGACTTCGGCTCAGGTCATGATCTCATGGTATGTGAGATCAAGCCCTGTGTTGAGCTCTGTGCTGACAGCTCAGAGCCTGGAGTCTGCTTGGGATTCTGTGTCTCCCTCTCTCTCTGCCTCTTCGTTATTTGCTCTCTCTCTCTCTCAAAAAATAAACAAACATTAAAAAATTTTTCTAAAAAAAAAAAGAGAGACTGGACCAGTTGAGTTTTTTTTTTTTTTTTTTAACATTTATTTTTGACAGAGAGGGAGAGGAAGAGAGAGAGAGAGAGAGAGAGAGAGAGAGAGAGAAAGACAGAGCATTAGTGGGGGAGGGGCAGAGAGAGAGAGAGACACACAGAATTTGAAGCAGCCTCCAGGCTCCAAGCTGTCTGCACACAGTCCGACGCGGGGCTCAAACTCACAAACCGAGAGATCACGACCTGAGCCGAAGTCACTCACTCAACCGACTGGGCCACCCAGGTGCCCCGTGGACCAGTTGAGTCTTTTGGACTGTTTACACAAGCCCCCATTTTTTAATTCTTTGATTTTGAACCAGACAATTGAGAGTTTGGCTGATCACTAATCTGCACTCCTGGTCAATCTTTTGGAAGACTTTCACTAGAATACAGGAAAACTAGACAAAAATAAGAATATTGCAAGGTATTTTTTAAAACCTAGTTATATAGTTTGAAGCACTTTCCTTTATTCTGAGATACTATACTTCCTTTTATTTTTTTTCTTTTAAGTTTATTTATTTATTTAGAGAGAGAGAGAGAGAGCGTAAGAGCAGCGGAGGGGCAGAGAGAGAGGGAGACAGAATCCCAAGCAGGCTGGCAGCGAGCCCAAGAATCCCAAGAATCCCAAGCAGAGTCCAATGCAGGGCTTGAACCCATGAACTGTTAGATCATGACCTGAGCTGAAGTCAAGAGCTGGACAATTAACTGATTGAACCAGCCAGGTGCCCCTATATTTTTAATTTTCTTTTATAAAATGTGTCCTTTCTTTGAAAGGATATGATAGTTGGGGTTTTTTGTTTGTTTTGTTTTGCTTTGTTTTGTTTTAACATCATACTTAGCAAAGAAAGTCTGAAACCTCAGATCAGACAGAATACACATATCTGCATATTGATCACTCTACCATTGAATTCAATAGTCTTCAACAATCCTTAAACCTGAACTAGAAGCCTAGCTTGGCCTTCTGTCCCAAGTGGCCTTAGATTTAATGCATGCTCATTCAAATACATTTGCATCATTAAATTGAGTCTCATAAAGAGAATACTAACATCTCCTTGAATTTTGAAGTATCCTTCATTTACTTTTCCTTTCCTTCAAGCAAGACTCCTTTCCACATACATCTTAGAGTGAAATTATAAATAAGCAGACTTTTAAAGTAATAATAAAATAATTTTGAATATGTTCAATGTGTATATACACAATGACACATTAACTCATTCCTTGTTCAATTAATATAATTATTGATTATATAGTGTTTATTATCTTT
Source organism: Panthera leo (assembly GCF_018350215.1). Classification (NCBI taxonomy): domain Eukaryota; kingdom Metazoa; phylum Chordata; class Mammalia; order Carnivora; family Felidae; genus Panthera; species Panthera leo. Next base: position 95,127,225 of record NC_056684.1, read on the forward strand.
ACTGTGCATGGATTAGCTACACTAAGTACACTATAAGAAATGACAATTTGAGTACTGATATTCTTTTTTTTTTTAATTTTTTTTTTAACGTTTATTTATTTTTGAGACAGAGAGAGACAGAGCATGAACTGGGGAGGGTCAGAGAGAGGGAGACACAGAATCTGAAACAGGCTCCAGGCTCTGAGCTGTCAGCACAGAGCCCGACACGGGGCTTGAACTCACGGACCACGAGATCATGACCTGAGCCGAAGTCGGCCGCTTAACCGACTGAGCCACCCAGGCACCCCTGAGTACTGATATTCTTAATACACTTAATATAATCTAGCTACTTACTGCATTAGTTGCCTTTACTTTTCACTTTTGTCTCTTGTTCCGCCTACATAGATTTTCCCTCCCTTGTATTTTTTCTTCTAAAAAGATTCATCTGACTCTGTAAGATTATGAAATTATTCGGTAAAGTTAAAAGTCACTAGCCGCTAGGTCTTCCCAGTAATTCAACAAATTTAAGTAAAACCATTTTTCATATTTTGCTATATCCTACCAATATGACATTCTTGTTTGTTATTGTAATATTCAAGATGGAAGCTTTCTCAAAAGTGTTTTTCTAAATTTTTTGAAAATAGGTATTTTATTTCACTTATCCTGAATTACTTCAAAATAAATGTATCAAATGGATTGAATACTATTAACAAAATCTCATTCTGTAAGAGCACTTAGGACTAAAATTGCCTGATAGTTTTAATTTGAACTGAATGTACGCATCTGATATAAAAGCAATTAGTAAAGCTTTTGAAAATAGTTAACAATCTGATCAGAGTAGCACAACTCTATATGCTCACAGAAACAGCCTCCTTTTTTTCTCCCTTAGGTAAAACTCTGTGGGAGCTGAAGATATTAGAGTTTATCATCTTGGTGATGGGGTAAGCTGTGTAAGGATATCTTCTTCAACGTGTATATACTTTATTTTCATATCTTTTGTATACACTTCCAGATGTTCACTTTTATTAAAAATGTTTCAATATCTGGGTTTTATCGAATTTGTATGCTCACCAAATATTGACTAAGATCCAATTTTCAAAGTCCCTGCTTATTAAATTATAACAGAAACTCACACAGCATGGTAAATGAATTGGCAAACATGTAAATTATCTTATAAACAGGGGTCAGAAGAAGAAAGAGACAAAGAAAGAGAAGCAGGTTGAAGAGGAGGGGAAGGAAGAAAGGAAAAAAGGAAGTAAGGACCTAAATGCATTCACGTATTTCAAAACAGTAGCTGCCTGAACAAAAATGAACTCCTTGGAAATTCTGAGTTAAAGAAAAAAAAAAAAAAGAAAGATAACCCATACCGAATCACCTGATTAAAGATGAGGCTCAAATAGAATGTGGGCATTCCCAAGTGTCTGCCTTTGTCATCTTTATTTTACATAATGACTGTGGTGATTCTCTCTGAGTTTTATCAATTCTATTTCAACAATACATATGCATCATCTCTAAAGAGTAGGTATATATGTAATTCTTCAATACTGAGTCCACTAATCTATTCATTAATTACATTAGAAGAGTGCAATTCTCTTATTGAGCGACAACCAAATGAGGTCCTTCCTTAAAGCAAATGTGATTGATGCCAATCATCATTGCACAAATCTTCACTAAGGGTACTGGCTCTCCAAAGACATGTTCTCCTTGAATTGTAAGTTGGATCTTAGAGTTCATTTTCTTATATAAACAGTGTGAGAAGAGTTGCCTACCTCGTAAAGTGAAAATAGAATTATTAGTAGTTCATAGGTAAAATAGGATTTCGTGGTCTCACCTAAAATTGAATTAGCAAGTATAACACAGCTTTCATGACATAATATGCATGAATTCTAAGAAACAACTAAGAAAATCTGAACAAAAACGCATCTGTAAACACAATAAAGTCCCTTTGGGGACATCCATAGTTTGTTTTCTATACTACTGAATGGGATCTCAACCAAACAGGCGCTCTAGTATATTACCATAGAAATCAAATAAAATTCAACTCCTTCACCTCCATCCATTTCTCAATAGTATATTATTTCTGAAAGACTTCAGATAGAACTCGCTCTTTTCCTTCTGGATTGGAAGGAAGACATGCTTTTCTGAGCACAGCTGGAAAATGTGCCTCTCGGTGTCCCACCCCTGCCTCTCCCGTCTGTTCAGGTTTACCCATGGAAGCTGTAGCTAGCAGTAGGCACAGCTGCTGAGGGAGAGATAACTTTGCCCATAATAAATGAGTGAGGCTCTTCACCCCATGGAACACAAAGAGCAGTATGTGCTGGAATGCGTAGAATCACCACAGCTATGCTGCTGACAGCATGACCCTTTGCCATTCCTAAGCTGCTTATATGCCATGACCAGTACTGGCAGACAGGAACTTGGGGAAGGTCAAGAAAGCTCAGACACACTGCACAGCATTTCTACTCAAATGATAACTTCTTCATTTTTATTCTCCTTTTTCTCCCACATTAAGCAATATAAGGTAGTTATTCTAGATAGCAAATGGTAACTTACTCTGTTTCCAAGCAGAAATACCACCAGAATATGTAGAGAGGAGACCCAGAAGGAAGGGCATTAAACATGGTCTTAACCTTCTCCTTCTTGCATAACATATTGCTTCACTGGACCACTGTAAAGAATTGTCCCTCCTCCTTCTGTTTACAAATATTTATAGTTATAGTATGCCACCACATCCTAATGTGATGCCAAGCTAAAGCATATTCATTCTTTTAATCTCTCCTTATAAATCAATACTTCCAACTCTTTCATCATTTTTGTGGCTGTTCTCGGAAGCTCTTTTAATTTATCTAAATCTTTTTTAGAGCTGAGGTGCCAAAAACTCAATCACAAAGGCAATCTCAATAACCATGCATGCAGGGGAAAAGAAAAGGGGAGGAAAAAACCCAGCTCCAAACCACTCTTATAAGTTATACTTCCAGTAACTGCAATCCTTGCAACACAACCTATTCTTCCTACAGCACAAGTAGCATTCAAGGGTCCCTTCACATAGCCCAGAACGTCCCCCATTGAAGGCTTTGGGGCTTTAGGAGGGAGGTCAGGAAAACTAGGGTATGATGCTGCATTGGAGAGTCCCAATCACCAAACCCTCTTAGGTAAGAGTGCCTTTTCTGCATAAAGAGTAGAGAGAATTGTTAAATGTGAATGCTCCAAGGATATCTAGGTCTGATTTGTTAGTCCACAATATATCCAAGAAAAAAGGGATCTGTTCTAGAGTTTCCCTGGAGAGAGTGGTTCCTTCTAATCCTGGGATTAGCCAGGATGAACCCATTCCCCATGGTCTCTCTTAGTGAAGTCGAAAATAACAGTCGAATAGATATTCCTTCCTAATTCTCTTCATCTTTCACCTGGTTACTTATATAGCAGAAAGTTATACTGTAGTAAGTCTTCAATTTATCAACCAATAAAATGGTCAATGAAACATGTTTGTCTGTTATAAATAATACCTAATATATTTTTAAGTATATGATTACTTAAATTTTTTTTTTTAATTTTTTTTAACGTTTATTTATTTTTGAGACAGAGAGAGACAGAGCATGAACTGGGGAGGGTCAGAGAGAGGGAGACACAGAATCTGAAACAGGCTCCAGGCTCTGAGCTGTCAGCACAGAGCCTGACGCGGGGCTTGAACTCACGGACCACGAGATCATGACCTGAGCCGAAGTCGGCCGCTTAACCGACTGAGCCACCCAGGCGCCCCTATGATTACTTAAATTTTACTAATATGTAATGTATTTTTTAAATTTATAATTACTTAAATTTTACTTTCCAGATGATTTTTCATTAATCAGTACAGACTGAGTTCTTCAATGTGTTGTTTTGTTATTATTTGCCATTGCACAAATGAACATATTATTTCACCAGAGCTTTTAAAAATGTTATATAGGGGCACCTGGGTGGCTCAGTCGGTTGAGCGTCCGACTTCGGCTCAGGTCATGGTCTCACGGTCCGTTGAGTTCGAGCCCCGCGTTGGGCTCCGTGCTGACAGCTCGGAGCCTGGAGCCTGCTTCCGATTCTGTGTGTCTCCCTCTCTCTCTCTGACCCTCCCCCGTTCATGCTCTGTCTCTCTCTGCCTCAAAAATAAATAAACATTAAAAAAATAATAAAAAATAATAAAAATGTTATATATACTTCAATATAACAATTATATATACTTCATATAATAGTACTTCTAAGCAGACTTGAACTCCTTAAAAATATGTGATACAGTCTTTTACCAAAATTTAGACATCATACAGTCACTTTCAGTTTGACTTTGGTCCACCAGTTTTGCTTCTACCAGAAGAAAAAAAATTAAGAAAAGAAAACAAATTCATGTGTAAAAGCAAGAACCGATGAACAGAGGGGCACCTGAGTGGCTCAGTCAGTTAAGTATCCAACTTCAGCTCAGGTCATGATCTCACAGTTCATGAGTTCGAGCCTAGCATCAGGCTTTCTGCTGTCAGAACAGAGCCTGTGTGGGATCCTCTGTCTTTCTCTCTCTCTGCCCCTCCCCTGCTTGCACTCACTCTCTGTCTCTCTCTTTCTCTCTCTCTCACTCTCTCTCAAAAATAAATAAATGTTAAAAAAAAAACAGAACTGATGAACAAAAACCTTAATCTATATGGTTAGAACTGTTACAAATGGAGGAGTTCCATAGTCTAATCGTCTGTCATGAAATGAAAGACTGAGAGTTGCAAAGAACTCAGGTGGAGTTTATTAGCTAATTACTGCTAACACACACAGAGGAAAACAAATATAACTGAGCTTAGCTGTTCTTCACTTTACAGTAAGCAGATAAAACACAGTGGGATTAATTCACCCATTAACTCTCATGAGTAATTTCACAGAAACCTGTATTTTGTGTCTTTGCAATAGCACACATCCATCCTTGTTTCAGCGTATGGTAAAGCCTAGAGTTTCCAAAATCATTTAAATCTTTCCTAGAGATGTGTGTCTCTTAAAAGGTCTTCAGTTGCAACCCACCTGATCTGAATCATAAGTCATCTGCTTTTGACTCCCATTTATTTAGGTACACAGATGTCAACTGCTGAAGTAATTTTTATCTCACTTTTTTGACTAGAAGTAGTTACCACCCAATATAAAGTCCTAAAATATCTTTAATCTTAAACAACATTCAGAAAGGGCAGAGAAGTGTTACGTTTCTCATTCTGGAAAAACAGACTTACTTTTGAATTAAGGATAAGAGACAAAACAAAGGCAAACAAAAATCTTTACGTAATGCACCATTTTTCCAGTAAACCCTAGAAGATAGATATTAAAATGCTCATAAAGGACTTACGTGTAGTAAACTCTTCACTAGCCAGGAAAACCTTTAAATTAAAGCTATAATTAGTTACTATTTTCATGTAGAATTAATTTGATTCTAGTACTGATGTGGGGAACAAAAGCAAAAGAAAAAAATTAAATTTCCTTGTAACTTACAGTCCAATGACAAGTCCTTCAGACAGACAGTGACCTTCCTCTAGGAACTCAACTACCTCCATGTTAATACTTTACTAAGGACAAAAGGCAATCTTAGCTTAACATTATCCTAACCTCCTGGATCCTGTTAAGTCCCTTTTAATGTATAAAAATTCCTTTGGAAACTTCTTTTGTCTCCACCTCCCGAGATATATGTTAGCAATCATCCTTCAGGATATGGCTCCCTGAAATACATCTGAAGAGTCTCATGACAAAGGTTTTATTAGACAGTAACAAATGACTTTTTCCTAATAATAGCTAGCCTCTCAAGGTCCTGGAAACATTGCTTCCAAAATTCCTCAGAGACTTAACGCTATCCCTGACTCCTTCCCAACTTGAAAGAATATCATCAATTGCTTCTCACAATCCCAGTGTAGCTCTTTCTGCCCACGGCCCGGTCCCTGTGCTTTAATAAAACCGCCTATTTGCACGGAAGACATCTCAAGAATTCTTTCTTCACCTTTTGCTCCAAACCCCAGCATTTCCACATCAGTATTACCAAGAACACCCTCCCCCAGGTAACCAAATGCTGATTTGTTAGTTGTAACACCTTTGCAAAGTAAAACTACAGAATGATAGATCATTAACTAACTATCAGACTGTTATGGGGGAACCATTCTAAAAATTATATTCCTCTCCTTCTTCCACAGTTTGTTAACCCCAAAACAAATCTAATTTAAACAAGAGCAACAATTACAAGCATGTGCATCTTGACCTCTTAATCCCCTTCTGAAATTCAGTTTTCTTTGTTTTAGTTAATTCCCTTACTTGGCCAATGTTCCTTTAGGCATTTCTCCAAATCTGACTTCAAGTTAAGTGACTCTAAATAAGACTGTCCATTACTAAGGTGATATTCTTATTATCGGAGAAAGTAAAAATATATCTTTGAAAAGGCAAAGTGTTCTTGAAATGTAAGACTTATTATTTTTCCCCTGAGTATCCAAGTAAACTACCCTATGTTAGCCACACTCTTAAAAAATAATAATAAAAGGAAGGTATGCCACATTAATCTGGAATTAAAATGAATAAATGATGCTACAGACATAGCAAACACTTTTAACAAAATGCATTCACAAATTAACTATTTCTTCCATCTAGATTAGATCAGTGATCTGTATTTAAATGAACATTTTGTAGATCTATTTATTATTTGTGTATGTATAAATGTGTGTAAGGTTTTTGCATACATTTATAAAGAAATATATATACAAGCTACCATATTCCATATGAAATATTCCCATTAATTTAAATAATGTGCTATCCACCAAAATAGTTTTTCTTTATATTGTATTATTCAAACTAATTCCAGTCATTGAAATATTCACTTTTGCTAAATTCATAAAAGTCCATCAGTAATTTTGCAAACTATTAGTCTCAAATATCCTACCTGCCCTAACTTCTTCCAACCATAGTAGCTAATCATTTCTCCTTTTCTCCTTTTGCTCTGGCAATATCTGCTGTGTAAGCCACCCCTTATGTAATAAACACTAGTGAAAATCATACACTTGGTTTAAATTTCCATTGAAACTTGAAACTTAAACCTCAAACCTCAAGTGGTACATCCTTTTCTGTATTTCCGTTTTACTAAGTTGATTTTATATTATTTAAACACTTATAAAATCTTGTCTCCTGTTTTTCTGGTTAATACCTTCCTGAGTGTACATTTTATGTCCCCAATCTTAGTAACAAATTCATCAAGAATTGGAGATATAACCTATACCTAGTAGACAGCAAAAAAGGAATTTAAAAATACCACTTGACTTGAAACATTTCTTAAAAGACAGCAGAATAAAATAGGAAGTGAAAAAGGAGTTACATAAAATAAAAATAATTTTACAATTTGATATAAACTTGGGAAGAAGGCTTACAGAGCAGGTATTGCCAGAGCAAAAGGAGAAAAGGAGAAATGACTAGTTACTATGCTTAGAAGAAGTTGGGGTATGTAAGATATTTGAGACTGATTTTGTAAGCCAAAATTCAGTGATATTACATTGGATTTTTCCTATAGGAAGTTTAATTTAAGATATCATATTATTAGAGAAACAATTATGACCTTTTAAAAATTATGCATGAGCCATTTTCAAATACTGACCTTTCTAATTCAATGTAAGAATTACTCAAATTTAGTATAAAATTATAAAATCTAAAGTTAGTACATAAAGTCTCAAGTACATACCCAAGTTCCTTATTTGGAAGTATCAATCTCTCTTAGTCATCTAAATTAATGTACTGACTCTCTCCAACCATGAACCGTATTCAAGGCAGGATTTAATATATTTTCTCATAAAATATTAACATTATAGTAATTAATCATTTTGACTCCAGGCACATTTTTATATTCTGAATAGAATCAAGAAAAGCACAGAACCAGATAAATAGCTTGAGGATAATAATGCAAAAAGTCATTTCGTAGATGGTAATATTCCTGCAATTCCCGCATCCCAAAAATGCGCTAATCAAGTGGTTTCATATGAATTTCAAATTTTCCATAACCTTAATGGTTTTCCAACTGTAAGAATAATGGATTATCATTTTCACCAAAAGGGTACCAGAAAATAATACATACCAAGGTAATTTCTAGTTCTATAACTTGATATTTTATATTCCAGCATCATATGAGTCAGTATTTCTCTTTTTTGTTTATTTATTTACTTTTTTAATGTTTATTTATTTTTGATAGTGAGAGAGACTGAGTGCAAGTGGGGGAGGAGCAGAGAGACAGGGAGACACAGACTCTGTAGCAGGCTCTAGGTTCCGAACTGTCAGCACAGAGCCCAAAGCGGGGCTCAAAATCGCAAACCATGAGATCATGACCTAAGCTGAAGTCAGAAGCTTAAGCCACTGAGCCATCCAGGCACCCCTTGTATTTCTCTTTTTTGCATAAAGTATCCATTTCTTTTTATTCCTTAATGTTTTTTTTGTCTTGTTTTGTTTTGTTTTTGTGGGGGGGTTGACAAAGAGAGCGTGAGCAGGGGAGAGGCAGAGAGAGAGGAAAACACAGAATCTGAAGCAGGCTCCAAACTCTGAGCTGTCAGCACAGAGCCCGTAATGGAGCTCAAACTCGTGAACCATGAGATCATGACCTGAGCCAAAGTCAACTGCTTAACCGACTGAACCACCCATGTGGCCCACCATTTATTTTTTCATTTTGTATCTGGTAACATTTTAAGTAGTCTGTGTTTTTTTAATTAAATATTTATAATATATACTGCAAATTTTCATTATCCATTTGGAAACATACATAAAATATAATGTCATCTTATAAAATATTCTAAGATTTTATAAAGTATTCAACATTTAGAAAAAGAATCATGAAGTAAATGGTGGATATTCCATTAATTCTGGTTAGTTACTGAATACCTTAGAAACATTATATCCTTTCTTTAAACATTACATTAACTGAAATGCATGTAAGAAAAAAAAGTATGAAAATACTTCCATCATTAATGGGTAAATGAAACTGATCAAACTACAATGACTGAAAGGAAAAGAAAAATAGATATATTTGAGGACATTAAGAAGATTTATATGGCAAAAGATAACAAAAATAAAGTCAAAAAACAAATGATAAAATATTTGTAACACGAATTATAAGCAAATGTTAATATCCCTAATATATAAAAAGCTCCAGTAAGTTGTAAGAAGAAAGCAAATAAACTTGATAGAAAAAGGGCAAAGGAAAAGAATTAGCAATTCACAAAAGAAGACATTTAAATTGCTAATCAACATATGAAAAGATGTTCCCTCTCATTTGTAGTCAGAGAAATGCAAATTAAGTCAACAATGAAATACATATGAAATAGGCAAACTTAAAAAAATTTACTATATCCAGTGTTGGTAGAGACTCTGTGAAAGAGTTACTCTCATGAGCTATGGGTAGTATCAACTGGAAATATGAATTGTTTCATACTTTTGCGAAAATCAATTTAACAATATATATTAAAAGTAAGGATGACTACTGAGTCAATAACCCTACTCTAAGGAATCCAGCCGATAGATATTAACATTATTCTTTTTTTAATATTTATTTATTTTTGAGGGTGATAAAGTGAGTGGGGGCAGAGGAAGAGAGACAGGGAGCCTGACATGCAGAACCATGAAATTGTGACCTGAGCCAAAATCAGGAGTCAGATGCATAATCGACTGAACCATCCAGGCACTCGGAAATTAATATATTTTATAAAGACCAAATGCACAAGCATGATTACTGTAGCTTTGTTTACAATTGTGAGAAACCAGGAGTCTAAACTATAGAAATTAATATATTACTTATAAAGAACATATGTACAAAAATGATTGTTGTAGCTTTGTTTACAGTCGCAAAAAATTAAGAAGTAAAATAACTAAATTTGATTATCAAACAAGATGCAAACGTTTATGCAATTTTTTATACCAATTTTGTGGAATGCTGTATCATTACTTTTTTAAATGCTTATTTTTGAGAGAGAGGGCGTGAGCACATGCACTTGGGGGAAGGGCAGAGAGCAGGAAACAGAATCACAAGCAGGCTAGGAGCAGTCAGCACATAGCCTGAAGCACGGCTCGAACTCATGAATCATGAGATCATGACCTGAGTCAAAATCAACTCTCAGACACTTAACCAACTAAGCCCCATATTGGGTCATTATTAAAAAGAACGAGTTAGAAAGACATGTTTTGGCTTAGATGAATACTTATGGTATGTTTTTAAATAAGAAAGACAATCTGCATTACAGAGTAATTCATATACCAGTATTATCCCATTCTAAAAAAGTCATACAATAAACCCTCATATGTGTGAATATATTAATTTGCAATTTTGTAAGTTTGTATATATGTTTTATATGTTTGTAAGCATGTGAGAACAGTATGGGATATGGAATGACATACAATAGGCTATAACCTTTGCTTATTTGGAGGGTCTGATGAAAAGAACAAAGAGTAACAGAGATTATTGTTTTTTCTTTATATATACCAACACTAATTCATGTGATTAATTTTGAAAATATTTTGACACATTTTAAAATTAAGACTGATAAGAGATAAAGCATATAAATCCCAGTGTACCAGTTCAAAAATATCTATGACCTTGGGTATATATATCCAAGGGAAATGAAAGTATTCATTCATACAAAAATTTGTAAACATTTATAACAACTATAACAGTCAAGAAATAGAAATAACCAAATTTCCATCAACTTGATAAATTGATATGGTATCCATCCAATGGAATATTATTTAGTAAAAAAAAAAAAAAAAAAAAAAAAAGGAATAAAGTACTGATACCTGCTTCAACATGGATGAACCTTGAAAACACCAAGCTAAGTGATATAAACCAGTCACAAAAATCCACATAGTATATCACCCCTTTATGTGAATTGTCCAGAAAAGATGTCTATAGGGCAGAAAGCAGATTAGTGTTAGGCTAGGGCTGAGGAGGCCAGCAAGAGGAGGGCAGTGAGTGCCTCCTTAATACGTGGAGGGTCTTTTATTGATGAAGATAAAAATGTTCTAAAGTTAGATTATGGTGATGGTTGCACAACCTTGTGAATATATAAAAAACATTCAAATGTACACTTTCATGGGTGAATTATATGATATAGAAAAAAGAGCTCAACAAAGTTGAAAAAAATAATGACCAATTTTTGAACACATAAAATGCCTTCTAACAAATTAATTTTTAAATGTTAATGCTCATTAAACTGCATACCCTATAACCTGACATTAAACAAGAATAAAGTACTCCAAAAATGTAAAATTTCCTGTGGACTGAAAATTTCCACTTGAAATAGCAATACTTTCTCTTCAACTTTAGATATTTTAGTTAGGAAAATTTGTAAACTTTGTTATAAACCTATTTGACTCCTTAAACAGTGTGTAATAAAGATATCCTTTTCTTGAAACTGTAATCAATAATACAAACATCACCTTTAACGTTATGATATATAGTTTAAATGCAATATTAATGTGAATAAAGTTTACACAGAAGCTTCCCTAAGATTTCTCACTAATTTTCTTTGATAGTAGAGCTCATTTAAATATACATTTAAGGGGGAGGAGCGAAGATGGGAAAACAGCATGGAAGTTTTTTGTGTGTCTCGCGTCCGTGAAATACAGCCAGACCAACACTAAACCATCCTGCACACCTAGAAAACTAACTTGAGAATTAACACAATCTGCACAACCTGAACCACAGAATTCAGCAGGTCCTCAGTGCGGAGAGGTGAAGTGGGGGAGAGAGAAGTCACGGAGGGCAGGGAGTCGCTTTTGCATGTGGAAAGAGGACAGAGACGGGGTGGAGAGGAAGAATACAGGAAAAGCACCCCCCCCCCCCCCGCCTGCCAAAAGCAGCTGGAGAGAAAGTGGAAAAGTGGAAACTGCCCAGAGACTGAATTAAAAGGGGAGAAAGGAGAAAGGAGAGGGTTTAAATTCCATTAAGATTCTATAAACAGGGGGAGTACAGAGTCTGAAACTCTGCAGGTCAATACCTGGCAGTGCTCTGGTAAGAAGGGCAAATCTCCAGGAGCAGAGTGAAGTCCAGAGGTCTTTGGGCCAAACACGGAGAGCCGGTTCCCCTGCTGGGAGACACCTAGTAGAGGCTATGTGACTCCCCCAAAGACAAAGGCTCCAGTGGACCCGGGAGAACAACCACATTCACTGGTGCTGGAACAAGGTCGCTGGGGGTGAAGCATGGTGCCAGATGTGTGTTGTGATATGCCATAATCCGTGAAATGCTGCTGTTACACTATCGCCTGAACTTTTTCGGGGTGGGCTGGCACCCAGCCACAGTCTCTGGGCATCAGCAGCAGCACAGTCCTGCAAACGTTCCTGGGTGCGACTGGCACTCGGCCATTGCTCGCTGAGACCCTCTCACAAAGGGACAGAATGGGTCAAAGCCACAGTCCCACAGAAATAATGGATTGGAAAAACCTGCCGCATCTGAGATAAAACTCAGGAGGGAGGTTCTGTCTGGGGCTTGGTCACAGACAGTGTAAAAGCGGGGAGGGGATGAAAGCCAAAGACAAAGGATGGGTGCACGATTGCTGATCAGGGAGAACAGAGTTCCGATACTAGAGACTGGGTAGCTGAGTAATGCCATTTTTACCACTCCCAGTATGCGTGCACACGCCTACAAGAGACACAATCTAAACCATTAAGCTAAGCAGCGCCATCTAGTGGAGAAGGGAGCCTTTACACTAAACCCCACTCAACTGGGCCAACCTTGCTTTTCAGAAACACAAGTTTCTCCACCTGCTTACTTTAGGGACTATAAAGCGCTTCATAGTTTGAGTTCTAGGGGAAAACAAAGTAATTTCAGTCATATTTAAGTCTCTTAGCCAGTATATCTATTCAATTTTCTTTCTTTTTTTTTATTTCTTTTTTCTCTTTTTGTTTCCTTTCTTTTTCTTGAATACAGAAAGAAAAAATTCACTTTTATTTTCAATTTTTATTAAAAATATTTTTAATTTTTCTACTATATTTTTTACTTTTGTGTAAATTTTGTCAAATTCTATTTTACTTCCATCATCTCATTTTAGTCTACTTCAGTGTATTCATTTTTTCAAATTTTCAAACAATTCCTTCTTTTTTTTCTTTTTTTCTTTCCCCTTTGTTCTCTAATGTATTAAGCTCCTTTCAACACCCTGACCAAAACACACCTAGGATCTAGCATCATTTATTCAATTGGGGTGTGTGTGTGTGTGTGTGTGTGTGTGTGTGTTTAATTTTTTAATTTTAATATTTTTTTATTAAATTTTTTTTAATTTTAATTTTTTTACCTCATTAATTCCTTTTTTCCCTTCAAAATGATGAAATGAAGGAATTCAGCCCAAATGAAAGAACAGGAAGGAACGACAGCCAGGGACTACACCAACACAGATACAAGCAACATGTCAGAACCAGAATTTAGAATCACGATAATAAGAATACTAGCTGGAGTTGAAAATAGATTAGAATCCCTTTCTGCAGAGCGAAAAGGTGTAAAAGCTAGCCCGGATGAAATAAAAAATGCTATAACAGAGTTGCAATCTCGAATGAAGGCCATGGCAGCAAGGATGGATGAGGCAGAACAGAGAATTAGTGATATACAGGACAAACTTATGGAGAATAATGAAGCAGAAAAAAAAGCAGGAGATGAAGGCAAAAGAGCACAATTTAAGAATAAGAGAAATCAGTGACTCATTAAAAGGAACAACATCAGAATCATAGGGGTTGCATAAAAAGAAGAGAGAGAAATACGGGTAAAAGGGTTATGTGAGCAAATCATAGTGGAAGACTTTCATAACCTGGGAAAAGACACAGACATCAAAATCCAGGAAGCACAGAGAACTCCCACTAGATTCAACCAAAACCGACCATCAACAAGGCATATCATAGTCAAATTCACAAAATACTCAGGCAAAGAGAGAATCATTAAAAGCAGCAAGGGGAAAAAAGCCCTTAACCTACAAGGGAAGACAGATCAGGTTTGCATCAGACTTATCCACAGAAATTTGGCAGGCCAGAAAGGAGTGGCAGGATATATTCAATGTGCTGAATCAGAAAAATATGCAACCAACAATTCTTTATCCAGCAAGGCTGTCATTCAAAATAGAAGGGAGATAAAAAGTTTCCCAGACAAAAACTAAAGAAGTTTGTGACCACTAAACCAGCCCTGCAAAAAATTTTAAGGGGGACTCTCTGAGGGGAGAAAAGATGAAAACATAAATAAATAAATAAATAAATAAATAAATAAATAAATAAATGCCAAAAGTAACAAAGACTAGAAAGGACGAAAGAACACCACCAGAAACTCGAACTCTACAAGTAACATAATGGCAATAAATTCATATCTTTCAGTACTCACTCTAAACGTCAATGGACTCAATACTCAAATCCAAAGACACAGGGTAACAGAATGGATAAGAAAACAAGATCCATCTATATGCTGTTTATAAGACACCCACTTTAGACCTAAAGACACCTTCAGACTGAAAGTAAGGGGATGGAGAATCATCTATCATGCTAATAGTCAACAAAAGAAAGCCGGAGTGGCCATACTTATATCAGACAATCTAGACTTTAAAATACAGACTGTATCAAGAGATGAAGAAGGCCATTATATCATACTTAAGGGGTCTATCCACCAAGAAGACCTAACAATTGTAAACATTTATGCACTGAATGTGCAAGAACCCAAATATATAAATCAATTAATCACAAACATACAGAAAGTCATGATAATAATACTATCATGGTAGGGGACTTAAACACCCCCTCACAGCAATGGACAGATCATCTAATCAAAAAATCAACAGGAAAACAATGGCTTTGAATGATACATTGGACCAGATGGACTTAACAGATATATTAAAAACATTTCATCCTAAAGCAGTGGAACATACATTCTTCTCCAAGTGCACGTGAAACATTCTCCAGGATAGATCACATACCGGGACACAAATCAGCCCTAAGTAAGTACAAAAAGATCAAGATCATACCATGCATATCTTCAGACCACAATGCTATCAAACTTGAAATCAACCACATTTAAAAATTTGGAAAGGTAACAAATACTTAGAGACTAAAGAACATCATAATAATGAATTGTCTAACCAAGAAGTTAAAGAGGAAATTAAAAAGTTAATGGAATTCAATGAAGATGATAACACCACAACCCAAAACCTCTGGGACACAGGAAAGGTGGTCATAAAAGGAAAGTATATCGTAATCCAAGCCTTCCTAAAGAAGGAAGAAAGATCTCAGGTACACAACCTAACCTATGCCTTAAGAAGCTGGAAAAGGAAGAGCAAATAAAACCCAAAACCATCAGAAGACAGGAAATAATAAGGATTAGAGCAGAAATTAATGCTATGGAAACCAAAAAAAAACCAGTAGAACAGATCCATGAAACCAGAAGCTGGTTCTTTGAAAGAATTAACAAAACTGATAAACCCCTAGCCAGTTTGATCAAAAATAAAAAGGAAATGACCCAAATAAATAAAATTAAGAATGAAAGAAGAGAGATCACAACAAACACAGCAGAAATAAATATAATAAGAGAAAATTAGGTGTAATTATATGCCAATAAAATGGGCAATCTGGAAGAAATGGACAAATTCCTAGAAATATATACACTACCAAAACTGAAACAGGAAGAAAAGGAAAATTTGGCAACACCCATAACCAGGAAGGAAATCGAATTAGTAATCAAAAACCTGCCAAAAAAAACAAGAGTCCAGGACCAGATGGCTTTCCAGGGGAATTCTACCAAACATTTAAGAAAGAGTTAACACCTATTCTCTCGAAGCTTTTCCAAAAAATAGAAATGGAAGGAAATTTCCAAACTCTTTCTATGAGGCCAACATTACCTTCATTCCAAAACCAGACAGAGACCCCACTAAAAAGGAGAACTATAGACCAATTTCTCTGATGAACACAGCTGCAAAAATCCTCAACAAGATATTAGCCAACCAGATCCAACAATACCTTAAAAAAATTATTCACCACAACCAAGTGGGATTTATACCTGGATGCAGGCAGGGCTGGTTCAATATCTGCAAAACAACCAATGTGATTCATCACATCAATAAAAGAAAGGACAAGAACCATATGATCCTCTCAATGGATGCAGAGAAAGCATTTGACAAAATACAGCATCCTTTCTTGATAAAAACCCTCAAGAAAGTAGGGATAGAAGGAGTATGCCTCGAGATCATAAAAGCCATATATGAATAATCCAACGCTAATACTATCCTCAATGGGGAAAAACTGAGAGCTTTCCCCCTAAGGTCAGGAACAAGACAGGGATGTCCACTCTCGCCACTGTTATTCAACACACTATTGGAAGTCTTAGCCTCTGCAATAAGACAACACAAAGACACAAAAAGAATCCAAATCGGCCAGGAGGAGGTCAAACTTTCACTCTTTGCAGATGACATGAGACTGTATATGGAAAACCCTCAAGGTTCCACCAAAAAACTGCTAGAACTGATCCATGAATTCAGCAAAGTGACAGGATATAAAATCAATGCACAGAAATCGGTTGCATTCCTATACACCAACAATGAAGCAACAGAAAGAGAAATCAAGGAACCGATCCCATTTACAATTGCACCAAAAACTATAAAATACCTAGGAGTAAATCTAACCAAAGAGGTGAAATATCTATACATTAAAAACTATAGAAAGCTTATGAAAGAAATTGAAGAAGACAAAAAAATGGAAAAAGATTCCATGCACCTGGCTACGAAGAACAAATATTGCTAAAATGTCAATAGTACCCAAAGCAATCTACATATTCAATGCAATCCTTATCAAAATAACACCAGCATTCTTCACAGAGCTAGAACAAATAATCCTAAAATTTGTAGGGAACCAGAAAAGACCCCGAATAGCCAAAGCCATCTTGAAAACGAAAACCAAAGCAGGAGGCATCACAATCCCGGACTTCAAGCTATACTACAAAGCTGTAATCATCAAGACATTATGGTACTGGCACAAAACAGACACTCAGATCAATGGAACAGAACAGAGATCCCAGAAATGGACCCACAAATGTATGGCCAACTAATCTTTGACAAAGCAGGAAAGAATATCCAATGGAATAAAGACAGTCTCTTTAGCAAGTGTTGCTGGGAAAACTGGACAGCGACATGCAGAAGAATGAACCTGGACCACTTTCTTACACCAGATACAAAAATAAACTCAAAATGGATGAAAGACCTAAATGGAACACAGGAAGCCATCAAAATCCTTGAGGAGAGAGCAAGCAGAAATATCTTCGATGTTGGCTGCAGCAACTTCTTATTCAACATGTCTCCGGAGGCAAGGAAAACAAAAGCAAAAAAGAACTATTGGGACCTCATCAAAATAAAAAGCCTCTGCACAGCAAAGCAACAATCAGCAAAACTAAAAGGCAACTGATAGAATGGGATAAGATACTTGCAAATGACATATCAGATAAAGGGTTAGTATCCAAAATCTATAAAGAACTTACCAAACGCAACACCCCAAAAAACAAATAATCCAGCAATTACAAGCTGGGTATTATTCAGCAGTCAAAAAGAATGAAATCTTGCCATTTGCAACTACCTGGATGGAACTAGAGGGTATTATGCTAAGCAAAATTAGTCAGAGAAAGACAAATATCATATGACTTCACTCATATGAGGATGTATAGACACAGAACAGATGAACATAACAGAAGGGACGAAAAATAATATAAAAACAGGGAGGGGATAAAACATAAGAGACTCTTAAATATGGAGAACAAACAGAGGGTTACTGGAGGAGTTGTGGGAGGGGGGATGGCGTAATGGGTAAGAGGTATTAAGGAATCTACTCTTGAAATCATTGTTGCACTATATGCTAAGTAATTTGGATATAAATAAAAAATAATAATAATATTTAGAAAGATATATATACATTTAAGTAAAAAGTAAAAGAATAAATCTCATTTAAGAGAAAGCCTGAGTTTCCACAAATAATGTACCTGACCTTAAATGCTTACTGTATTGTGAGATCAGTTTTGACTATTCAGATGTCTGTTCCTCAATTTTTGGTTCTTCTCTGTTCTGTGCAAATAAGGTTGCAGACAGTAAGATAAACAGCATATAATATCCCGATTTTCAATCTGGGCAGTGCTCCTGATATTCTCTGGTACTCAAATCACTAAAATACTCATATCTATTTTTATTCCATGAGGGACTAAACTTGCTGCATGGATATCTACTTTCATACTGCAGTTTTTCAAACATGGTTTTCAGCAATGAATTCTGCCATTAACATTTTCAAACTAAACATCAAAATAGTTTCAAAATCTGTGACAGATCAATTTAGGGGTGTTCTACACAAGCAAGAAGTTGCAGGTGCTGGAAAAATACACACTGGATTTGCTTCTATGATTTTCTGCACATTTATTCCTCAAGCTTGTGAAAGTTTTTATTTAGAATTCAATTATATGTTATCCTGTCTGTTTCAGTTTTGTATTTGCAATGGTATGTCTTCCAAAATTTATACACATACCTATATACTTATTAGATATCAGATGTGTTATATATAAAACCTTTGTCCAAGCGTGCCTCTTCTCAGGCACAGTTATCATCAATTCAATTTCCTTTAATCTGGCCTTAATTAGTTATCCCATAACTAATCATTTATAAACAATTCCAAAGATTTTTTTTTCAGTGAGTTATAGTGGTTAAGGATTTGAATTTTAAAGTCAAATAGAGTTTATCTTGCATTCTAGCTCAGTTGTTTTCTAAACATTTACTTGGTCACAATGTTTCCAAATGTATTTCCTCACTTATAAAAATGCGGAAGACAGTACAATAGTCCTTCCTCACTAGTGGTTTGACTTTCCTCCTCACACGTGGTTTGACTTTCCTCGGTTTCAGTGACCTGTGGTTAATTATGGTCCAGAAGTAGGTGATCCTCCATCAGACATACTGTCAGGTCAATAGAAACCTAACAGTATATCACAATGCTTATTACATCATTCACCTTGCTTCATCTCATCACGTAAGCATTTTATCATCTCACATCATCACAATGGGAAGGGTGAGTACAATACAGTAAGACTTTGTGAGACCACATTCACATAACTTTTATTACAGTCTACAGTTATAACTATTGCATTTTATTATTGGTTATTGTTGTTAATTATTACTGTGCTTAATCTGTAAGTTAAACTTTATCACAGGTATGCATGTGTAGGAATAACCACAGTGTGTGTGTGTGTGTGTGTGTGTGTGTGTGTGTGTACACATAGTTTGGTATTATCAACAGTTTCAGGCATCCACTGGGGATCTTGGAATATATCCCCTTTGGATAAGGCGGGACTACTGCATTTACTTTGTACTTCTTCAAAGGAACTAAATTAGTCATCATTAATAAAAAAAGTCTAATACATTGCCTCTTCCCCCAAAAAGTCACTAATCACACAGAAGTAGTTCATTCTGTTTTTCTTAACTCCTTAGCCCACAATTTCCATCTTAATCAAAGCTCTTATACTTCACTTGATCTTTACCCAATACCACATATGACTGCTCGTTTTATCTTTCCAAAATATACTTCATATTTTCACTGCCCCAAAATCTTCAATGCCAGGTTATGGGATTATCTCGCCAAATAAACTCAAAATGCTTTATCTTGACCTTTAAGATGCTTCTTAATCTAGCTTCATCTTCCTTCCATTTCAGTGAAACTGATCTGTATTTGAAATCATTTGTTCTCCCTAAATCTGCCATTTTCTAATGTCAATCTTAAAAAAAAAGAATATTAACTTTTGACTTGTTTATCGCTGATTCTATGATGATGTTTTATAATTTTATTTTCCCTTAAATATGACAGTTACTTACCAATCATCACAATTATCCAGATCTCAATTTTTACCCACTTTGCAAAACTCTTCCTACTTATTCTAACTAGAAACCATATCCCCATCTCTAACCTCTAAAATGATAGTTTTTAGAATTTATAAGGTAATTATTTTTGTATTTTTATTAGGTGTTCTGAAGTTATTCCCCATAATTTGTCTTCATTTTTGTGTGTCTTGTTTGTGCTTTTCACACAAAAAAAGCAAAGCACACAGAAAAAGTACATTGTGCTCAGTGGGTAGTCCAGAACCATTTGGAAAACTTGATTTGCTCTTCATTTGTCTTTTTCCTTTTGGTTCAATCAGACAGCTGAGTTCTATCTATATTTACAAGACTATACAAAGTAATGCATGTTTCTGATCAGCAAGAAAATAAAATTCCATTGCATTCACTTTATAAGACAGAAAAGATTCTGTTAAATATCTTCAAAACAATGAAGAGGCAGTTGTAACATTTCACTTAAACAGAAAATGCAATTTATTCCAATGCCTCAATCTCAAAGCATGTTCATCAATTTTATTTCATGTTAATTGCATGTTAATTGAAATGATTTGTTCTCCCTAAATATTTTGGGGTTTTCATTATTTGTTTTTGAAAACCTATGTGCATACTACCAAGAGTTACTTAGAAAAAAAAAGTACAAATGATGCTGGTATCCACCTCCTGTAAATAGGCCAAACATTTTACACATACTCATTCCACACTTGTTTTCCTGGTAAACAGCATTATTGTATATTTACATCTCCATTGCACATGAAGGCCAGCATACATAATAAAAAGAAAACCCAAAGATCATGGCTGTGTAACCCAACTATTATCGGTCAAACTCAAACCTAAATTTGTTCTCTTCTTCAAATTAAAAAAAATTATAAACACAAATTTCTTATAAGCACAAATTTATTTTCTAGAACAATTTCTAGAACAAATGTCCATTGATGGATGAATGGATAAAGAAGATGTGGTATACACACACACACACACACACACACACACACACACACACACAAAATGGAGTATTACTCAGCAATCAAAAAGAATGAAATCTTGCCATTTGCAACTATGTGGATGGAACTGGAGGGTATTTACTGATAACTTTAAAAATCCTATCTTCTCTGACTTTAATTTCTTTTTCCTCTAACGAGAATATTAAAATTTGGGAAATACTTGCTGACTTCATTTGGCCTCTTTGTTTTTGTGCAGCTGCTCTTGCACTAGATTTCCACGTTGCCGTGCCATACATTATCATGCTATTCCAGCAAAACATGTAATTAGTTCCAAAGCAAGAGTACTGAGCAGTCACTCTTTATAGGGAACTGACTTGGGCAATGTAGAAGGAGGCAGAAAAAGTAAAAATGTAGTCTTGAAGAGTTTTCAAATTCAGCTGGAATGAAAAAATAAATAAACATGAACTTTCCTGATTAATTAAAATCAATTGAAAACATCAACATGTTACAATCTAGAGTAACAATAATAAGTACAGTTTCTCCCTGGCTGAACCAGGGAGGCTCCTCTGAATTCTTTTTTCAACTAGACCTTGACTTTTCAGCTTCTGTATTTGCCTCTGCATTGTCCAATTTTAGTAAGAATCCTGCTGAGTCATTTTAAGGAGAATCCCCCATGTGTAATATCTGATCATCCTTGGTATCTGTCCAAGTTCCTCATTCCCCACCATCTCCCAGGTGATGTTTGATCTTGCCAGCCTGCTTTTTGCAAGAATTCTGTTAGGTTGTTTCACCAGAATCCATCCCACCACTTACCCCTGATGTTTCCTCTTAGTGATTTTCCATCCACTGACCCCCACCTTGCATTTCGGCTATAAATTCCCACTTTTTCTTGTTGCATTTGGAGTTGAATTGAATCTCTGTCCTCAATACAAAACTCCATGTAGCAGGCCACTTGAATAAAATCTTTCTTACTGTATTTAACACGGTCATGAATAATTTATCTTTAAGAGTGTTGGTGAAATAAGACATAAAGAACTGGATAGATTGTCAGCTGATAGATGAGCTGATTGTGATCATGCCTCAAGCAAAAAATGTTGCCATCTATGGATTGCCCAGTGCTTAACAGTAGCCTAGCATAAAGCCTCTATGTATATGGTATTCCATAGAATGATAGATTTATGATAATGGTATGGTATATTGGTTAGTAACTAGTTCATCAAACAGTCTCTCAGATATTTGAATATGAGAAACATATCCAGAGGCTTAGAAAGTATTGTAAAGTAGAAACTAAGCTAACCATATAGACATAACAGCAAAGTTCAGGAGGCAGTGAAGAAAGTAGAGGTCTCATACTTAATATCACTGACAGAGGCAGAGGGACTAAGTCAAGAGGATGGAACATTACGAGAGTTGCTACCAAGACATGAGACGGGCTCTAGTGTGCAGACAACTCCAAAGTTGTGTTGAAGCTAGGCTGTGCCAAGAATAAGTTCCGTATACTTTCCTACAAGCTCATACTGGTCTTAAACTCCATCATCTTAAATCTAGAAAAAAATCAAATGTACAAATTCTATTTTATTTTTCTTCAAAGTTAACTTTCTAAGACCATTTCTCATAGAATGGTCACACCGTATTTATTACTCTTCTTCTCCTTCCCTGTTCCTTCTGTTTTCTCCCTGGTATTGTAGTGATGCCACTTGGAACTACTAATCAGGTTTACCATTATTTGCAACCCCTCTTCTCCAATCTCGGATATTTCATATTTTTATGTTCTGCAGTATGGCTGAGAGAGCAACTTCACCACCTACTGCCATCAAAATCACTGCTCTTGATTGCTGGGGTGGGTGCCACAGTCATTCCACACAGCTCTGAGTGGCTCCATCCCACCTGATATACCCACTTAGAGACTCCCCAGTGCAGAAGAAAATATTGCAAAACAAATTGAAAGTCACCGAACAAATGGGGGTGTTAAGCCCAGTGGGGTGGACCAGATGAACAGAACACTGCAGGGCTAATCAAGAAACTATGCAACCTGGGAACACAAAGAAAGCCGAGCCCATAACAATGGAGGAGCCGTACAATGAACACTTCTGATGCCTTCAGCTGTTTCAAAGCTGTCTTACCAGGGTTTCCTGAAAGGGAGCGAATACTGTTCTTGATGTGAACAGACATGATTTAAAGTCCTAGCTGTATTATTTGCTATTTGTGTTATCTTGGACAAAGCAACTGAACAGTCTGCCGAGCCCCAGTGGGTGATAATACTGACCCATCTCACATACTTAATGTACATTTAATAATATGTGGGAACCAATTAGAGTATAAAATTATACTTTTTTATTTCTAAGATTGTTAATAAACCTCCCATTAAAACCTACAGATTTTAACTGTATAGATATAAATATCTATAGTGTCCCTAGTAGTTTCTGGATCCAAACAAAATTCACTGAGTATGGTCACATACTCCAAGATTAGGAATTGGCATTCATTCCCTTAGAATAAAATGTTTTTACTAAAAATTGAGAAGGAATTTCTAAATAAGTGAAAAGTATAATTTATTTTGAGAGATGTTATACAGCATACATTTTCCACATGAAAGTACTTATCAAATGAAAAGTCGAAACACAATCAGAAATATTTTCAAGAGGGGTGCCTGGCTGGCTCAATCAGTGGAGCATGTGACTCTTGATTGTGGGGTTGTGGGTTTGAGCCCCACACTGGGTGTAGAGATTACTTAAAAATAAAATCTTTATGGAGTGCCTGGGTGGCTCAGTTGGTTGAGCAATTGACTCTTGATTTTAGCCAGGGTCGTGGGATCAAGCTCTGTGTCGGGCTTGGTGCTGAGGATGGAGCCTGCTTAAGATTTTCTCTCTCTTTCCCTCTCTCTCCCTCCCCCGCCCCTCTTCTCCAATCACGTTCTCTCTCTCTCTCTCTCTCTCTCAAACTAACTAAATAAATAAATAATAAAATCTTTAAAAATTTTTAAAAATATATATTTTTTTTCAAGAACAGCCCATAAGTCATTGTTTCAAATATGGAGCTATAATATGGTTATTTAAGAGATGGACAATGATAATTAAATATTTATTTTTTCTTTCCAGTGTTTTAGATAGTTCAAAAGAAAGGCAAGTGACCACCAATGACTCCTCCTTCCCACTCCCTCCTCATTTATCCATTAGCAATGCCCTCACTCTTACTCTGTAAATGCTAGAGAAATATACACTTGCTTGTTTTGAAGAAGGAAGGAATACAGAGCTTTTTTGTGACTACAATGAAAAAATTATTCCTAAGATATTCTAAAGAAAGTCAGTGATGATAACAACTGAGGCAGCTATCTTATCTTTATAATGTCAATAAATCCCAGGACTGTAGCCATTCACATGCATGACAGAGGGAAAAAAAATACATGTGGTTTACCATTCAGAACAATACAATGAAACAAGGTTTCCCATATTATATCCATCAGAGTCACTTTTAAAAATTTAAAACAGTATACATTTCATTTATAATATTTTCAATTATTCTGATTTCACAGGAACTGATTATAGTGGATTCTATCAAAGGAAAAAAACACAACCATTGATTGATAACATGTAGTTAATGAAGAGATAATCATCACCATTAGTTTCACAATACAATGGCCACCATTCCTCAAAGATGTGAACATGGTAATCATTTCAGAAAAAATAGCAACAAAAGTATCAACTACAAGGTGAAAGAGTCCTTAAGGAAATGACAATATAAAATGTGCACCTTACTGAAAGGTACTGATTAGCTACAGAAGCAGAGTGAAAACACGTAAAGAGAAAAGAGAAAAATGAAGAGACAGGTACCAACATTATCAATACCTGTTGAGGTTATCCACAATTATGGCTTCTGGATCATTCAGGGATTATACAGGAGCCACGGAATGGCTCAGTGGAAAGGAATGGTGGTAAGGAAGAACCCACAAGGAAGTCTGCCTGGCTTCAAATCCTGTTCCACCATTCACTAGCTGTGTGACCTTGGAAAGTGTCTTACTTTTCTCATCTGCAAAATAGGAGTATGAATACCTACCTCACTAGGTTTTAAATGAGGATTAAATGACAGAAAGTATATATGACACATAAAAAGCACTCAATAAATGACATCTCTTAATATATACTGAATTCAAAACAGCAAAACAAATATGAACATAAATATATACATCCCCTTAAATTCTATTCTTCAAAGTCATCTTCAGAGAGCATGACTCTGTCATTTTTGATGCTATTTTTAGAATTCCTTTTTTGGAGCATGTTACTATACCACCTCAGGAAACATTAAGGATTTTTCTAACAGGCATTTCAACATTTTATAGGCCAAAATGATTCTTCAATTGGCTTCCATTCTTCAATTTATGAACAGATACTTTGAGACCAAGACAGAATAGTGGGTTGCTTTGGTCCCAATGTCATTTTCCCCATTCCATGCTGCTATCTGGGGGGAAAGGCCGGAGGTTGGAGGTGAGAACTAAGGATGTTTTTTTTCTTTTTTAATTTTTAAATGTTTATTTATTTTTGTGAGAGAGAGAGAGAGAGAGAGAGAGAGCATCCACGCACATGAGCGGGGGAGGGGGAGAGAGAGAGAGAGAGAGAGAGAGAGAGAGAGAGAGTCCACGCACATGCGCGGGGGAGGGGCACAGGGAAAAGGAGACACAGAATCCTAAGCAGGCTCCAGGCTCTGAGCTGTCAGCACAGAGGCCTACAAAGGGATTGAACTCACAAACCGTGAGTACATGACCTGAACCAAAGTCAGACGCTAATCGACTGAGCCACCCAGGCATCCCAGGAACTAAGGATGTTTTGACTCTATTGTTCATTTGTAATCAATACAGCAGAAAAGCTTACTGTTTCTCTCCATCTCTCATCACTGTCTACCAGTTATGTCTTATGCTCACTCAACCCTTCTACTACTCCCTCTTACACTCTTTTGACATTATTTCAGCCAGGTAAAATTTAATAAAGAAAGTATTAAAAGTTGCTCTAAATTGTTTTCAGTAAGTCAATCTAGATGCTCAATTGTTTTAAAATTTTTGTCTTTGTTCAAAAGTCATCACGTGGGCATAATTTTGATAATATTTGTACTTTAAATATCTTTGTGTCAGGTTAAACACATCCTGTACTCTTATCTAGCATATTCCAGGTCCTCTGTAGAATGGACAGGGCATCTCTGACAGTTGCTGATGTTATTATCTTCTGGATTGAGGGTATATTTTTATACAAGCAGATCCCTTGTCTATTTCCAAACCAGTCTGCATTTAGAATTGGCTCAGACACAGTACTGATTCTAGTATCAGGGAAGATGACAGATAAACATGTGGATGGGACATGCCTTTTGGTGAATAAGTCACACTTTTTTTGTCTGTGTTTATTTATTTTGAGAGAGAGGGAGAAGTGGCAGAGAGAAAGGGAGAGAGAATCCCAAGCAGGCTCTGTACAGTCGGCACTGAACCCAAAGCGGGACTCAATCTCAGGAACCATGAGATCAGGACCTGAGCCTAAATCAAGAGTGAGAGGCTTAACTGACCCAGCCACCCAGGTGCCCCCAATAAGCCATGCTTTGGACATTCACCATATCCACTCTGCTTGTGTCCCCTATTCTCGATGTCCAAAGTAGGTACTAACAAATCCTATTTCTGTATTTTTCTTTCTCATCCTGAGAACTCATCACTAGATGCTCCGAGAGTCTCTTGTTTTTGTTGTTGTTGTTTGGTTTTTGTTACCTTTCTTCTGTTAGGTATGTTACCAGAATGATAGTTGCAGTTATACTGGATATAGAGATACACATAGTAAGTAGTGGTACAAATGATTCCCTAGTTAGCATTTCTTCTCTAAACCTAGTTTTAAATTAAATACTGCCCACTATTTTCCATGTTAAGAACAGTAAATTAAACTGAATCCTCAGATAATTCCTTAGTAACACTACATCAACTGGTTCAAACTCTGTTCCATTTCCTCCTAAACATGTATACATTTGTGATTTGATTTTGCAGTTGTATCAGTAATTGGAAAATGGAGGTTATACAAATTAGCACACAAATAATTATTACAAAGAGGGTGGGAAACCCAATAGACTAACAATTTATTAGAGAAATCTAGAACACATGAGAAAAAAGACTCTAGAAAATGGAGGTAGGTGGACACAATTTTTAAACTTCAAGTATTTCAAATTTCTCCTCTAACTTCAAAAAAACAAAACCAAAAATAAAACAAAAAACTATGTTACTCCCTATTTCTTTCCTCTCACTGACAAACATCTGAAACAACTGATCCATACTTGCTGCCTTCATTTTTCACATCCACTCAATATTTTAACCCCCTGAAATCTGGTTTCTGAACAAATCAATCTCCTGATTCGACTCCCCCAAAGGTCACTGATAGCTTCCTTATTGCCAAATTCAAGGCCCTTCATGCCAATCTCATTTTCTTCATCTTTCTGCTGCACTGGACATATGTTCTCCCCCTCCTTGAATTGCTTCCCCACACCATTTGTGTGGTGTTTCAAATCCTGATTCTCCACTGACATTTTGGCAAATCCTTTTTTGTTACAAGATTTGAGTCCTCTTTTCCCTATAACTATGCACACTCCTCAGGGCTGATCCTAGGTCCTTTATTCCTCTTGCTCTCGTGCTCTCACTCATAGTGCATATTTTATTTATTTCTCTTCATGATTTCAACCCTCTTCTCTGTGCTGCTGACTCTCAAATCTATTGAATGATGAGGATCTATCAACAGACAGAAAGTATTGTGCTTTTCATCTCTTTACTTCTCCTTCTCCAGCCAAGAAAACCACAAGCCAACGATTCCTTCGTGCCGTAACCATTGTCTCTTGCTCTCAACAGAGACCACTTAAGAGGTTGCTCAATCCCGACCTGGATTCTCTCCTTCAGGGACGAAACTCCTCCTGTGGGTTACTGATCTTAGTAACTTGAAGTCCATTATTTTCACAAACCAACTGGTCTGATTTATTGAGTTCAAGTCTATCTTTCAAGTCTTTTTAATCTGCTTGGAACCTTGACTTAGACCCTGTTTTGTTTTCATACTTAGGAATTCCCGATTCTCTACCAGAGCCTGGTCTCTAGAGCCAGGCTCAACACAATCCAGTATCTTCTGCTATTAAATGGGGCAAAGGGGCAGTGTTAAGAGGCCCTCAAGAGAGGCAATAAAAGAGAAGACTTGTACCACCGTGTTCCTTAATGGCCTTTGTTATTTGTCTCTCAACTGGGAACACTGACAGATTCAACAGCCTTTTAATAAGATATTCTTCTGTAAAAGAAACTTACCCTTCATAGAAAGGCACACCAGATTTTCCAATGTTGTTTTCCCTCTCACCTACCGATCAATGCACCTCCTGCTTGTATGTACTCCACAACGTCCATCTCCACCTGAATGCTCTGTCTCCTGCCCACCTCAGTCCTTTCTAGGAAATGCTTTAGTGACATCCATCCAACCTGGCTGCCCTTTTGACCCTGCTTGGTCAAATCAGACCCTCATTTTCTTAGGATATTGAGATGCCAGCCGGCATGTGCTAGGCACTTAAACTGAGGATACAAAAACTCAGGATGGGGTGTGAGTTGTAATCTTCCATCATGAGCAGAAAAGTAAACAAAACTGATTCCAGGAAAAGGAGAAACTGAAGGATAAGTCCAGGTAGAGGAACAGGTGGCCCCAGGGCAAAAGAGGACAGAGCGAAGCTGTTTCTGTTCTTAATCTTGATGCCTACTCATCACTCCTGGTCACGCTATGATCTAGTCTGCCTCCTCTCAATGCAGGCTGCTTTCTGCCGAAGCTGGCTGAGTGGACTTGTTAGTTATAACCATGGGTCCCAACACAGTCACTGGGTATAGTTTACCATGTGTGGAGTTTCCTGCATCATTTCTTATTGATTCCTGAGTCTTGGAAATTCCATGGCAAAAGAGGCAAAGAGTCACAATTTCTGTCCTAATGATACAGGGCTATCCATAGCCATACCCATTAGTCACATTTTACCAGCAAGACTGTAAACTCTTGCACCTAACATCAAGTCTTTACTTTTCTCTATTTCCCAAGATACACGGCATGGTATTAGCAAACAGTTGATGTTTGATAATGGTTTTTAATAAGCACTGTGTACACTGTGACTGATGAAATGGAAACATAAATGTTATATGCATTTTGCATGGAAAATATATGTGTAAACACATAAATATGTTGACCCCTGAAATATAAGAGATACTGTGCAAATATTTTTTTAAAGTCCCCAAACTAACATGTAATGACTGAAAAAGTATCTAATAATGCATTACTTATGTTTCTTAGGCTGATCTTACTAACTTTTGTAATGTTAAAAGGCATATGGAAATACTTATTTCAATTTTTGTTGTTGTTATAGTGTAATGTGGGCTTTACAAAACTGCTGTCTAGGAATATGTTCAGACAATGGAATAAATGAAAAATAAAATGCTGTGTGAACAATTACAAAGGACTTGAGGATTTCCCTTTTGGGAAGAAAAAAAAAAGCCTTCAGACAGCAAAGCAGCCTTACTCACCCCCTGCAGCTGTAGAAATGAGAAGGCAAAACTGCCCTACTTTGCAGTTCCTGGGCCTCAGGGTAAGAAAAAGGGGGGGGGGGGATGGAATTTCCCAGAGATCTGTGAATAAAAATTGTTGCCACAGTCAAGTACTTTAAAATGCCTAAGGGTAGAGGATTCCAACATAATTCCCTCAAATACAAACAACAGTTTAAGAATTAATCCAAATAACTTTAAAACGATAACAAAAAGAAAAGGCCATTTATTTCATTTCTTGACTCTTAAAGAGAAAACTCTGCAGTCTGGCTCCATCAATATGCTCAGAAAATACTCACAGAAGTGGAGGGCTGCCACTTTGAAGTGAAAAAAGGACTTTCTCTGGACCCTCTCCAGTGTCCCTCCCCACTTTTTAAAATCGTGTATAACAGCTTAAGGTAGCTGATCAACTAAACACCCTTGCTTGTCCTTAAGGGCAAATACAAATCAAGAGGTTTACTTTCCCTAGTGAGTATCAGGGAAAAGACTGCTTCTCACTCCTTATTTTTAGAGCATTTTATTTAGAAAACATGTATTTTAAGTTATGTCTCTTTGAAATGTATGTAACTCTTTTTTAAAGCTGGATAAGCCAACTGCCAGCTTTACAACCTAGTTAATGTCTTTCTCAAGGACCTGGGAATCAACTCTGAAATGTGATCATCAAGGAAACAGCTCCCTATCTCCTAGTTTCTGGGGATGGATAGAAGCCTAACCTTGGCAGGTGCTTAGCACCAAAACTCCCTTCTGTCATAAAGATATATGTATTTTTCCTTTGGATAAAGCCAAGTAGTTAAACATATGGTTATCCCAATTACCAAGTGAATTTAGGATGAACTGTGTGTGCCTAGTGGGGTTGTCAAGTCTTCTTACTTAAGGGCTAGTCATTATTTATCTTGAGAGTGTGGATACAAGGTCTATATAAAAGTGTGTGATTTCTTTCTGTCTTTGCAATCTCTTAGCAGATTGCCTGTGATGGACATCATATTCTGGTTTAGTGTCTATTCAATACTAAAACTGTTTTCTTTTCCTTCTACCTTTGTGATGTCAAAGTAATTAAACAAAATTTATTAGACTGAAGTGGCTCTAATGCCTTACTAGCAACCAAAACTTAAGCCAGAGTCAATGTCCAGGAATCTGAGACATGAAATTTAAGAACAGCCTGTCACAAACAGCCAACTAGTCTTTCCCAAATAAAGCAACCCCAAAGCCTTGTCCCCTTCTGCCTTTCTAAACCTGGTCCTTGCCATTGCTAGCCCTCCCAACTCCCACCCTGCCAGCCTTTGTGGACTTCATAATGTAATGTATTACTAGAGACATTGCCTGCTAGTTTGAGTCTATCCTTATTTAAGGTGCTATTCTTTCTGGCTGGAATCATCTCCTCCTCTGGTATGATTTCCTCTGTTATACTTTTCCTGACCAGACTCTGGAAATAGTTAATTATTCCCTTCACTGCAAACTCTCCTCTGATTTCAAGCAATCTTCTGATTGTAACTACATGTAACGTAGATTTGCTGAAGGGAGAAAATGCACCAGAAGGGAGTCTGCTCCAGAAATCCTGTTCACATGACAGTGATCTCTTATAAAATTCGCTGGCATTGTTTTGCCATAATTTTTTATGAATCAGTTTCTTTGAGTAGGTGAGTGTGAAACTGCTTCTAAGAAGAATGATCTATTCAGAGTGTTTCTGAAGTTCTGAGGCTGTGAAGGTCAGCACCAAGATAATGGCAGCCTTTGGGACTCTGTGGATGCCATCTAGTGGGGCTTCCCTGGTTATAGGTCAACCTCACTGCACTTTGAACATCTATTTAAATTGCACTTTTTCTAGTCACAGCTATGCATATAAATATAGCACACTAATCAAGACAAGTCATTTCTCTGATCTTGGTTTTGTCAATTATAAAATGTCAGGTGTGACCTTGATTATCTCTAAAAGTCATTCCCACAGTAAAGTACATGATTTGCAATGTCAATATCAGTAAACAATAGAAACTCTCAGGTATACATGATTAGTGTCAGACATTCAATTTTCTCCTTGGCGGGCTGATGTGACTATAAGCCCCTTCAACAGAGGCATCTCAGATCTGATAGAAGCTTCTGAGAAGCACTGAGTAAGGTTATTTTTCCCAAGCAAAGTTTCTGGGGTCATTCTCAATATTAAAAAAATGAAAATGTATTTATTTCCTTATTTTCTGCTAATCTTCCTTCCCTTTCTGATACTCATTTTTATATGCATCTCCCAAAAGTCTAGAAGCTTAACAAGATGACTCACAGCATGTTTGTGAGCCAAAACTGTGCAAATCACCTGTGAAGGGTGACTTTAAACTAAGTTCTCCTCAATTTTATAAAACTTCCAGAATGTCAGTCTCTTAACCCTGAGATCTCCTAGGGAGAGAATTAAATAGAAGGTATGTGTAAAAATGAGTGAATGAATGGATAAGTATAAGTATGTAAATAAATGAATAACTAATACATAATTAGTTTAGGGTAAGGTGGAGGACAGGAAAAAGTTTATTACAGTTGATTAAAGTCAAAGGCAAAAAAAAGTGAAGCTTAGAAATAATTAAATGTTATCATTTCATGAAGCAAGTGAGTCAGCATTAAAGTAATGGGAAATTCTATGGGGCACCTGGGTGGCTCAGTCAGTTGGGCGTCCAATTCTTGGTTTCAGCTCAGGTCATGATCCCATGGTTTGTGAGTTCAAGCCCCACGTTGGGCTCTGAACTCACAGGGTGGAACCTGCTTGGGATTCTCTCCCTCTCTCTCTCTGCCCTCCTCTGCTCACTCATGTTCTCTCTCTCTCTCTCTCTCAAAATAAATAAACTTTAAAAAGTTAAAAAATAAAGTAATGGGAAATTCTAGTCATATACATTATAATGCAAGACCTAATTTCTGCTGATACTTCATGCTGGCACAACAGAATGCTCATTACAATACAGATTCATGCAACTAGGCCTTTGAATACTGACCAACTTTCAACAAAAAGCTTTGTTTTTTCAACAAACATCTTTGAGTGGAAGATATATTGATGAACAAAATAAATACAGACCCTGCCTTCAAGAAGCAGGTGGATTTTCAGGGTGAAAAGTCCAGAGAGGCCTTTTGAGCAGTCCGTACCCTGCCACTGCTCTTGGACATAAGATGAAGAGTAAAGTTCTGTGAGCACCTCATGGGAATAGAGGAAGGAGCAGCCGTGTGTGGTGACCTGGCATAGCTTATTATTTCCATTTACACTTGCTGTCCAGAGGCAGGCATATTTTTTGACAAACAAAAATCATTTAAGACAAAATACCTGCTGAATAAGATTTCTGAATTTAGACAAAAAGTCTGTTCCTGTGTGAATGAAATTAGAGAAATGAAAAGTCTCAGGAGCATGGGAATAATGTAAATTCGGGGGTCTCACTGCTCTTATTTCATCAGCAGCCAAGAAAATTCTGGAGAGAAACACCAGATCAGCCCAGTGTTTTCTGAGGAGCCTTTGTTGCAAATAAGAAATTGGTCTTCCAAAGTCTTAAAAACTAATGTGTTTGTTAGATGAACCTTAAGTTGCTACTAGCTAAATAGCCCAGACAATAAAAAAGAATTGCAACAAGAGATACAAATAGCTAGCTGTGTCAAAGATCTTTGTTTTCTAAGGCTGACAGGCTTGAGGAAAAAAAGCAACTTTTGAGTTGCTTTAATTGCAAAATATAAAGCATCCATTCCTTTTACATACTTAAGAACTTGTGTATGTGTTTTAGCAACGTAATCTACTTCTAAGTAATATACCGCTATAACCTCCATACCAGAATCTCTATTTATTTTACTGTTTCATAAGTTTCTTTAATTTTTCTTAAGTTTAGTTATTTATTTTGAGAAAGAAAGTGTTAAGTGGGGGCAGGGGCAGTCAGAGAGACACAGAGAGAGAGAGAGAGAGAGAGAGAGAGAGAGAGAGAGAGAGTCCAAAGTAGGCTCCGCACGAAGAGTGCAGAGCCTGATGCAGGGCTCAAACTCACAAACCATGAGATCATGACCTGAGCCGAAGTCAGACTCATAACCAACTGAGCCACCCAGGCACCCCTCTTTTTTTTATTTTTGAAATATTTTTTTAAATTATGGTTCTTTGATTTTTTAATAAAATATAATTACATATTTAATCCATAAATATGTTTGCCATTTAAAAATTAAAACCCCACAAATAATAGCTATTTATTTTAAATTCTGGGTGTTCAGGGGGAGAAGAAAAGGTAGATTTATAAATACCAGAAGCAAACTTCCCATGAAGTTTAAGTTTAAGCTCCATCACTTGTATAGGCCCTTATGCTATTTCTGTAAGAGCTTTCCCCTCTCAACCTCGCAATTGGGTAAGCTTCAAGGACCAACAAAATCTGAATATGATACTTATGATTAATTAACATTCTACCCATATGATCCTCAACTACTGGTCCATCTTTCAATAGTGACAGTATCCTGTGATTTATGCCTGAACAGAACGGGACCAAATGTGTCTACAGCCTGACTAATCATACTAAGTCTCAAGGACTAAAAGTTTTCTCGGGAAAAGAGGCATTCAGTGCTAAAACAAGACCAGTTGGGCTGGTCAGTGGTTTCGGAAGAAGGAGGAAAACTAAAGTCTGTTCAACCACGTTCTTCAAAGACAAAATTGCTGTTAATCTGCTTTCTCTGGCCCTCTATTTCCCCCCATGAAAATGAAAATGCAAGCTCACAACTTCTTCCATAGCACAGATAATTAAACTTACAAGAAAAAGGAAACTTATATGTAATAAACATGCTATACATTTGTTAGCATCTGACACTGTTTTTTAAAACCTTTTGCATCTGTTCATTAATTTGAGCTTTTAAACCATCTATCAAGGTAGAAACAATATAGTTTACTCGTTTTTAATATTAAGGCAATTAAGTTACTGAGGCTTTGAATGACCAACTGAAGGCTGATACTTTATTAGAGCCTGGACCAGAATCACAGTTTCTTGAACACAACTGATCAGCAATAAGGCATCTGATATATCTTGGGTAATGTCCCAAACTCCAAATACTTACCCGTCAGGAATCATTGTGAAGTTAATCTTAAATGTGTTAGCAATTTAACCAAACTAGAAAGCATCTCACATAGAAGTGATTTCACTACTTGATTAAACAAACATACATGAAAACATGTATGAATCCCAAACCAGAGAAGCTACTATATTGGTATTTGAGTTGATACATCTGACACAGAATGCAAAGAATATATATTATATCCCTTCATATATTCTAACACACACACACTTTTCAAAATTGTATTCAGTGGTTCTCTTTAAAATTATAACAGTTTAGGAGCACCTGAGTGGCTCAGTCAGTTAAGCATCCAACTCCTGATTTCTGCTCAGGTCATGATCTTGCAGTTTGTGAGATTGAGCCCCATGTTGCGCTCTGCACTGACAGCAAGTAACCTGCTTGGGATTCTCTCCCTAGCCCTCCCCTCTCGCTCTCTCTCTCTCTCTCTTAAAGTAAATGAATAAACATTTAAAATTATAACAGTTTAATTTGACAATTTAATAACCACATAACGATTAAAATGTGTGGATTTATTCACATTATTAAATATAAAGCGCTCAATTAGAACAAAGATATATTATCATGAATTATGCTCAATACCACAATTGATCAAAAGTTTAAAATAAAACATTACTGACTACAAATGTAAAGTTATGTATTAATGACTTTAAGAAAAAAATTTTTGATATACCTAGATCTTAATGTATCACCACATAAATCTCAGACTTAAACAACTAAGGTCCCTAACAAAATTATCTCGGTGCAGAGGAAAAAGAGTGATGTGAATTACTTATACTAGTTTTGAAAATAAGTTCTCAAAGTGGAGTTATCCCAAAGTAGAATTGTAC
Organism: Panthera leo; assembly: GCF_018350215.1. Taxonomy (NCBI): domain Eukaryota; kingdom Metazoa; phylum Chordata; class Mammalia; order Carnivora; family Felidae; genus Panthera; species Panthera leo. The sequence continues at coordinate 95,162,449 of NC_056684.1, forward strand.
ATGTATTTCTCTGAAGTTCTCTGCATACAGTCCAAAAATATTGTAAGTCACATGACAATATGTAGCTACATATAACATTATTTCTGTGATACATTTAAATTTCTTGGGGTGCCTGGGTGGCTCAGTTGGTTAAGCATCCAACTCTGGCTCAGGTCATGACCTCACAGTCCATTAGTTTGAGCCCCACATTAGGCTCTGTGCTGACAGCTCAGAGCCTGGAGTCTACTTCACATTCTGTGCTTCCCTCTCTCTGCCCCTCTTCCACTTGCAGTCTGTCTGTCTCTCTCTCTCTCTCTCAAAAATAAACATTAAAAAATTACAAATTTCTTATTTTATAGAATTTCCCAAACATAACATTAAATGTGTAGGTAAGCAATAATTTTTAATGCCTTAGCCTAAAGTAAATAACAAGTTATTAGAAAATGATGTTATTCCATATGAACATGATTCTTAGAAGCTACAAAGAAGACTGTAGGACAATTTAAAAATGTACATAATGATAACAGAACAATAAAAATGACCAAATCATGAACAATGTGTGCATTAATTATTCACTTATTATAAATTATGGGGTTAGCAATGCCCATTGAGTAGATTTTTCTTGATTAAGTGTGAGAGTTAAAAATTAGTTTACACACAATCACAGCTTCTAAATCACATTCATGTATAAAAAAAAGTATAGTCACCATGTTATTTTTAAATTCATTATAATAATCAGAATTTTTAATTGTATATTACCTAGAAAATAAATAGAAGACTTTTTCCCCTAACTGGGAGGTAACTAACAATTTCTGTCACCAGTTGCCCTATTTACTTTTGTGTATGATAAGCAGGGAGGGGAAAAACTAAAGTTTGAATATCTTATGACTAATATGGTAACTTACATATTTCATAAATGTTGGGATGGATAAAACTGAGGTGAGATAGTAAACTGTGTGTTATTATCCGTAAGAAGAGTGCACAAATCAATTTCCAGTAGAAAATATAGCCTATTACTTTAGGTGAATGCAGAAAATTTTCTTAATAAGCATACTTCCAAAGTTAAGAAACTTTTTTAATGCTGTATCTTGTCATTTATTTAGATCTTTTTTAAACATTTAAAAACATTTTCTGGCACTCAAAGTTAAGGTAGTTTTAAAAGTTTTTTTTTTCCTATTAGTATTCTATGTATTTCAGAAGGCTTTTACTATTGTAGTCCAATTTGTACTCATAGAGCTTCATATGTACTCTGTAATGAAACTAAGGCCTAACATTGAATTACAAGGGAATAGTACGTAGAAAATGTTCAAACGCCCAAATAAAACAGAGTATAGCTAAACCAAGAGTTTCTTTTTTCTATACATCAACATATAAACATCTCTATATATAGATACTCTATATACATATGTATGATATGTGTACATGTAAATATAGACAAATGTTTTTATGTAAATGCAAACATATATGCATGCATATTTTTAAAAACCAATGTTGTAGAATTTTATCCTAGGTGCAGCAAGGTAGCATGGAGGCTGGTTAAAGAGACCCAGGTTAAACAGGTGTAATACAAAGAATGTAGAGTTCCTATTATCAGTTACATAGATTTGTCTCAATTATTTAGATGCTTCAACAATTAGCAATATCTAGTAACCAACACTATACAACAGGCATTGTTCTAAGCACTTTTATATATTCTCATTTTATCTCATAGCACCCTTTTGAGAACAGTATTCACTATTATCCTAATATTGAGCCACCATAAATTTAAACAGCATGACCGAGGTCCTTGGTAAGTGTTATAGTCAGGAATCAAACCCATAAGTGGTTTGGTTTCAAGAGTCCATGCTCTACACCCTTAGGCTATATTGTCCCCCAATTAACTGTCTATATCCATATTTTCCGTGATACAGACCTAGAGCTTAAATATAGTCTGTCCAGTTTACTTATAACTCAGAAACTACTGAAGTATATAGAAATTGAGGTTATTCTGAGAGGTGCAGTTTCATCTGCATTAATTCTCCTGAGTGTCTTATAAGAAGCAGAATCAAACAAGACAGACATGGGTGTTTGTCCAACTAAGTGTATTAACCTTCTTCAGCTTCACTTGACTATTTTATACTGGCAAAAAATGCATTCTTAGAAGGGCTGTTATAGAGATTAGAGAAATTATACCTACATTTCCTGGCACATAACTAAGTACTGTATCAATGATAGCTATTATTAAACTATCATTATTAGTCTCATTTACAGATGAGAAAATCAAGCATCAGAGAGTAGAAGGAATTTCCCTAAGAGCACACAGCTGTTAAGTAGAAGTTGTGAGTCTGGAACTCAGGTTCTCTGGTGCTATATTCCATGCAATTTGCAGGACAACATATTGCTTCAAAAATTCCTTTAGGGCAAAGCATAAAATTCATCTTTTCCATTTTCTCCCCGAGTTATTTTCCCATCACCTTTTCTTGAGGATTTATGTAATACATAGTTTATAAGTTACAATCTAGTACTTAAGCATTTCTAGGTTTGTCTGGTGCTGCTTCAGCAATAAAATTGCAAACTCCCTGAGGGAAAAATAACTGATGTCTGTACACAATGGTAGCTGTGTACTCAACAAGTAACTTTACTATTTTCATTATAGAACAAAGTTCACTCTTTCAACAAATAGTTTGGGTCTACTTGAGTTGATCTGATTGGCCCTCTGCCTCTCCAGACATTTTTTTTTTTTCCTCTCCAGCCAACAAGGAATACCTGGGTACGCCAGGAATCCTGTTATGATGTCATGGGCAACATGGAAGAAAAATTTACAGTCAGACATGCCAAAGATAAAGGTCAAAGATAAGACAAAAGAGAGAAAGAAGCATCCATCTTAAAGAGCAACATAAAGAAGGACCACAATGAGAGAAGCAAGGACAGGGAGACAGAGGGACAGGAGGAGGAACGGGTATTAGATGGAGTTTTATTGTACACAACCACGTGGAAATAACAAAATAAAAGACTGACAGATTGCAAACGGGAAACTCAGGTAAATTTGGGATTGGGAATGCCTATCTGCGTAACAAGAAGCGGGAGCATGGGGAATAACAAATAGTCCAATTATCTGCCTTTCTGTTCTCAAAATAAGTAACCTACTTCTCCATTATCTTAGAAGTAGATCTATTTCCACCTGTTTGAGACCTTAGAAAACTCTTAACATGATTGAATCTGATCCTAACACCACATTTTGAACACCACAGCTGGACACCAGACAGTGTCCAGCTCTAGGGAAAATGCCTTTCTCTCCCCTACAGTATACAGAGCACTTTAAATAGGTGCCGGGGCGCACTGATGTGGCAGGTAACATTCAGGACTGCCCAACAGAGCCTAGATGTTATATAAAGGACTCTGTACTTCCACAAAGAGTTTATACAAACCTCAGGAAACAAATTATGTCTGATTTAAAAGAAAAACAATGCTATATAACAATACACAGCAACTATCGAATTAGGGAGGTAAAAATAGCAAGCTTTAGGATTTCAGAGGAAAGGAAAATCACCAGGGGTCAGCTGATGTGGTCAAAGAAGGCATCCATAAGAAGGTGGGTCTGGTCATCATCCAAGCCTCTCAGCGTGGTACCAAGAATATATAATTAAGCTGTGACACCTAAAAGCCTGACCCATGGCACAAGAATAGCATGTATCTCCAATTTATTTCCTTTTTTTGCCTGACAGTGTTCTGCTAGTTTGAATGCATAATGTTCTGGTAAAAATAATTTTGTTGACAGAACCGTCATATACAGGAAAAAATTCAAAGTCTAGAGCATTTAAAAATGCACATTTATCATGATAAAAATCTATTAAAGTACTCCTATTCTTATGTTATGCTTTTTTCTGTTTCTTTTACAATTTAATGTTAAAAATCTTATTTTCCAGCATATATACTCCTGATCCCAGGTTACCAGAGTTACCATTTAATCTGAATTCTCCCCCAAACTCATCCAACTTTATAGTCAATGATTAGTTCCCTGCTTTTCATGATTATATTTTAAAAATTACTTTCTGCAACTTCTCTTTCTTCACTTGCCATTTATGAAGAATAGACTTTTAGATTGCCTTGTCTACCCCCATTATGTATACATTTATATCTGACTCTGATTGGAAATGTACCAGTGATATTTGTTTGGCCAATAATAAAAAACACTTTACAGAATTTATATGGGTGACACCAACAATGGACAGAACATTGGAAAGAAACAGCACATCAATTGTAAAATCTAGGATGGCAGGGCAAATATTTTTTCCTCTATGTTCCCAGTACTGTTCTGTTCTAGGTGCTTCCCTGCTTAATTAATAGTAGAACCTCAATAAAAACATGTCAAGTAAATGAATAAACTACTGCATGCAATAACAAAACAGTTACTCATTTTTTGGTTTCATCTATTCAGGTAATCATTAATTGTTATATCCATTTTTTCCAACAGGACTATTAGGATAAGAAGACAGAACTGAATTCTAGCCTTTGAAGCAGTGAAAGTCTGTTATGAAGATAACATGAATATGTATAATTAAAACAGACCCTGAAAGCTTGGGGTACCATGATATTAAGAGTCATAAGGTAAATGGGAGTTAAGGAGAGAGAGAGAGCAAGGCAGAGAAAGCCAAAAAAGACACTAAGGCAACCTAATTATCTATAACCAGCATGATTAATATTAGCATTAGGTACTCACTTACTAAAATGCTTGGATTTTTACCAATAAATTACATGATTAAATGGAATCAAATCGTGAGTTTGGGTCATGATCATGTTAGGTACCAGGCTGCCTGGCAACAAATGACTATAACCCACAGGCCATAACCCACAGTGGTTGAGTGGCCCTCTCCATGTACTCAATCAGACCAATTCACTCAGAAGTCTGAGGTCCATCTTCCTGAGACATGTCTCCAGCACAGTCACATGAGACATCTTTTTCTGGAAACCCATGACAGCCAATGTCAGGTCTGGCTGGGCCACTGATTGCATATCTTTCTCTGATTTAATTAAGCAATAAATTATGATGTCTGCTGTGAGGTAAGATTCCTTTACCGTGAAGCAGACTTAATGCAACGAATCTCCAAGGAGTGACAGGTGAGAGACAATACATAAACATTAATCAAATGCCACATAACAAGTGAAGGTCTGACTTTAGGACATGGCCTAAAGGTACGAAAATCAATGGCCATCACATTCTACTTTGTGGTTAAAAGTTATCACAACATATATTTTATCAATGTCTATCTTATACCGGCCAGGAGAAGTCTTAAGACTTTTTCATGGTGTGTTTCTCATTCAGCCAATTAAACTTTGTTTCTATGCCCAGATTCACAGACTGCCCCAGGTAGCATCAGCACAATACTACTTAAATGCATAAAAGGCATAAAAAACAAGAGTTCCAGATCCCAAGGAGCTTCCAGTATACTTGCAAGGGCAGGAGAAAGTTAAATCACAAACAAATTGGTACTGTTCCCACTATGTTTCCACAAACCTAATTTAGAATTCTACAAACCCAAAAACAAATGCCTGGTTTATGCGAGGACATAAGCCTTACAGACAAAAGTAGAAGAAAAAAAAGAAGTATGCTACCATGACTGACCCTTTCTATTTGCTACAAGCAGAGGTGTAAACTTGTCCTCAGGTGCCACATTTCCATCTCACCAAGGAGTACATTACCCCTACAATGCAATTCTATAAATGATACAGAAGCTCCCTTTTTGGCCAGAAAACATGTTTATTCCTTGACACTTCTGGAACAATATGGGAAAAGAAAGTGGCAGAGGAGAGTGCAAAAAAAGAAAGAACAAACAAATTAGGATAAAGACTATGAACTGTTTTTTTTTTTCCCTTTAACAATGGTATTTTGCATTTGTATAGCATTATGTAGTTTATAAAATATTACACACACATTTCATTTTGCCTTAAAAACTGTATGCGATAGGCAAATTACCAATGAGGAGAATGAAATACAAAGGGCGTTAAAAATGTATCCATTAAGAATGAGAGCTAATTTCAAAAATGATTCTCTTCTGTTCTATTCAAAAGGAGTTCCTAATCCTGTAGGTTAGTATTTTTCACCTTTTCATCTTCTTAGGTATTCAGCACCATCATTTAATTCTCTTCCATATGTATTTTTTCCCCTCTTGACTTGCTTTTTGTTCTCAACACAAAATTATCCTGGAGCTTTTTCTAAAAAACAGCAGCCATTCGGTCAACACTATCTCTCTCCGGCTACCATGCTGTGCTTCCTTATTCCCTTCATGACTGTGATCCACCTCCGGTCACCATCCTCCAACGCTGGGGCATATTTACCAGCAACTTCGTTTCATCCTTCTCAATGCCATAAAAGCACTCTTGCTAAATCCAAAGCTTCCCTAACTGCTAATTCAATTTTGCATTTTTATTCCTTATGCAAGTTGATTGTTCTGCTTCTGTTAAGACTTTCCTTCTCTTTCCATTTGCCATCCCGGAATCTGGAAACCACACTCTATTCACCTTTCCCCCACGGACATTCCTTATCAGTCTCTTTTGCAAACTCCCAAATCTCTGCTTCCTAGATCAATGTTAATTAATCACATCATGGTCAATACTACAGTCTCCCTGGATTTGTCCCTCTCCTTTTCCCCACTGCAATCAACCGATCGCCAAGGACTACCATTCTACCAGTAATCACTTCAAATTCCATTCTGTCCCCTCTATTTCCACTGCCATTGCCTCAGCTCAGCTGGTCACTTTCTATCACTTGGACCGCTATGTGGTTTGCTAACAGTTCTTCCTGCTTTTGCTCAACCATCTCTACCACCAGGAACACCACCACCAACAATCACCACCACTCATTCATTCTCTATTCAGATCCAAATAAAATTATTAGTTTCCAGCTTTACATGGCAATCAAGATGTAACTCTTCAAGATAGTAAGCAAATTTTCTTCAGTCTTACTCCTTTCTCTTTTTTTAGTGTTCTCCATTGTTAATCTTCAACATGGATTCTTAGTCTAGCTCACCCAAATGTCTTGTTCCTCTGTGAGGTCATGCTGGTGTCTCATGCCTTTGATTCTACGGAGGTAACATTTCTTCTACCTAGATATGTCTTCTCCATTGCTTTGAGGCCCATGCTTAACTATCATATCCTTTTCAAAGCTTTCCCAAGACCTCCTAAATTGAATTTGACTTTGGGTCCTTTAGTTTTCTATACCTACCACTTATAAGCTATTATGGAATCATTGGTTTATTTAACTTCCCCATAAATTCTAGCCAAAGCAATTATGACATATATCTTTCAAGGATTTTAAGCAAACTTATCTTACCCCAAAAGTGAATCTTAGGTTATCTGCTTGTGTAATAAAGCCTTTAACTAAGACAGCAATTATGGAAAAAAACTTCAGGTCAGTTTCTGTACATATTAAAAATAATTCCTAGGTTTTGGAATCTGAAGCAATAAATGATGTTTATGGCAATCATTAATTAATCGGTGCTTTTAGGCAATATCTCAAAAAACATTTTATACTATATTTTTCTTCTCTGATGTATACATGTAGTGTGTTTATATAAAAATGATTAATAACAAGCGTGCTTCGATGCAGCTTTGTCAAGGGTATAAAAGTAATTAATTAAACTGTCTTTTCAATCAAGGAACCATAACACATCCTTCATCTTACAGTTCTTAACTGAATTCGTAAATAAAATTTAAGTCATATCCTCATCTTGTGTTTTCCACTTGGCTCTCTCCTGATGAATATGAACTCTGATGCATTACAGCTAGAGCATAATATTCTGTCATATCTGTAAATTCCACAAAGTCTTAAGCCATGAAAAAGATGGCTACATGCTGTTTTTGAAAAAAATGTTTGAGAATTAATCATTTATTTCCTTTTCCTGACATGTCTTTTATGCTTTGCATGTTTTTCAAAGATAAGGAGAGTAGTAATGTTAAGCAATATTGCTATCCTCACCAGTGGAAGAAAATGGAACTATCAATCCCCAAACAAAACTACACACTTGACTTTGAAGGTGCCATAGTTTGTCCAATTTCAGAGTCTCTTCCAAGCACCTTTCCTGTATTATGAACTGCAAAATCACTCTGACAGTTACAGATTCTATTTTTAGAATCTATGCCTTTTGTCACATCATTTTGCATAATCTCCCAAGCACTTGAAGCATGAAGACAATGAGACAGAGATTTAAAATGCTTGAATTGCTGGAGTATAAATGACACATGAAGCAATCACATAAATTCAATCAACAGATTTACCATCACAAAGAATCCTTCTAAAAAATTACCTACGAACATGCATGACTCAACTTTTAACAGCACAGATACAGTCAATATTTGAATAAAAGAAAAACAATTAAGAACTTCAAACTTGGACATAAGCTTTTCAGTAGTTTTTAGTACAATTTATAGTTTCCTATAAAGTATACATTTCCAAATCTGGGTTATGGTCCACAGAAACTGAAATGCATCAGTCTCTTTATGTGGGAATTCTATACACGTAGTTTAACACAAGACAAGGCCAGGAGCAAGAAAGGAATTGATAGTAACTGTAAGAATTAACACAAACACTAAAAAGTTATATTCTCACACTGCTGGAAGAGTGCAAAACAGTATTTCATTTTGGAGAAATCTGGAAGTAATTTTCAATAAACCTAATAAATCTTACCCAGTTAAGAAATCTGCCCTAGAGAAATAATCAGAAACTCGTATATAAATTAAATAATTCATTGTTGAATCCTCTGAGATAGCAAAATTATGAAAAGAGTATAAATTTCTGAAATTATGACAAATGTTTATTATGTGTAGCACAAATGATTGACAGTATGGTATCTGTTTAATTAATTGCAGCACAAATTTAGGATGCCTTATTAGGTGATCACTAAAATGGCAGTAAGCATGGAAACATAAAAAATGAAAAGTCTGAGCAACAGAATTTACCTGGGAAAGGTTGGACGAAAAAAGAAACATGACATTTTCTAGTCTTTGCATCTTGTTACATTTCTATTTTCTCTTCTTCCATAAATCAGTCAAAAAGATATAGAAATAGCTATGAAATATTTCAAGTAATAATTGGGTTGTTTCCTCTTCATTTCTATCTATTCTGTGCACTTAGCAGATGAAACAAGTGTGGTTAAATGAATAAGACTTCTATCCTATGTTGAAGATAATATATATTCTTCTTCAATATTTTAAATAATTTCCCCCTGAATACTAAGGCAAATACATACCAAATGGAGAGAATTACAAAGTTTCATAATGGTATAAAGAACATAAATATAATGCACAATCTTTCTCCCTGGTGACAGTCATACACTGTTCGACATTTTGATGTTTTTCCTTTGCTACATATGATATACAAGCATAGGAATATATACTATACTATATATACACTTTTAATTCTATTTTTTGTCATTTAACATTATATTGTAAACATTTACTCAAGTCACTTAAAATTATTGTATTATTTTTAATATGCCATTATTCAGGACATTGTGTAGGTTTCTTCTAATTTATTGGAACATTGCAGTGAATAGATCTGCATACTAACTTTGGTTCAAGTTTCCTTTCCATTAGGTATGGTTCCTCAATTGTGCATTATAGGCCACACTTAGGAACAATGTGAAGGTTCATGGCACATTCATTTTTTCCTTTTTTTTTTTCTTTCTTTCTTCTTTTTTCTTTCTAGACTGTAGCAATTGATACTCCTGCTTGGTAGATATCCATTTCACTGCACTTTAACCAACATTTAATATAATCATTTACAAGTTGTTCACTACTTTTGATACTTGAAGTCTTTTGTTTATTTCAATCACTTAATTAATAATGCAGTTAATCATTTATTTTTTATCAAATATCTTTTCATTCTGTAATTATTTATTTACTCGTGTTGCCTTTATTAACTGTAATTTTTGTGAATTCTTTATAGATTACAGGGATATCTTCAAATGTTACAAAAAATAGTAGTTTTTACCCCTAAAAACTAGATTTCTGGTAGGTATTTTGGCCTTTAGTAGATTTTCCTATATCAATCTTTCTTAGAGAAAAGTATGAGAGTGCATTTATGTAATCATAAATAGATAACCAAGAATATATATTCAAAGTAAGGCTAGATGTCCTATACACTAATTAAAATTTTCTTTTCACCATTAATCTGATTCACCATTAAGCAACCGCATAATTAGTACTGTAGTGAAAATGAAAGTTATTGTTCATTCATGCATGCATTCAATAATATTTAGTGTTTATTTATTTTTGAGGGAGGGAGAGACAGAGCACAAGAGGGGAAGGGACAGAGAGAGAGAGAGACACAGAATGTGAAGCAGGCTCCAGGCTCTGAGCTGCCAGCACTGAGCCCGATGTGGGGCTCAAACCCATGAGCTGTGAGATCATGCCCTGAGCTGAAGTGGGACACCCAACCAACTGAGCCACCCAGGCGCCCCCCATTCAATAATATTTACTGAGCAGCTACTAGGTGATTCACTTCCTTCCAGGCACTTTCAGTACATTAATAAACAAAACAGATGGAGATTCTTGTTTGTGTGAGTTTTTGCTTAATTCTAGTACGGAGAATTCTAGTAGGGGGAGATAGATAACAAGCAACACAAACAATAGACAGAATAACAGCTTTACAGAGATGCCCATACCCTAATCCCAAAAACCTGTGAATATGATACTTTACATGGCAAGACGGACTTTGGAGATACCATTAAGCTTGTGAACCTTAAAACAGAGTTCCTCTCGATTTATCTGGCAGACCGCCGTAGAAGTATTTGATAAGCAATGGCTGGTTCTGAGATGGGGGGAACCACATCTAAGAACTGGAGAAAGAATTCTAGGAGCCAAGGGTGACCCCAAGTGGGCAGCCAGCAAGGTCAGTGAGACCTCAGTTCCGCCAAACACATGATACCAGGTTCTGCCAAGACCCTGAATGAGCTTGGAAGGCTATTCGTCCCAGAGCCTTCTGAGCAAAGCCCAGGTGATGAACAATTTGACTTCAGCCTTGTGAAATCCAGAGCAGAGAAACCAGCATGCCAATCTGGACTTCTTACCTACAAAATGGCAAGATAATAAATTTATATTGTTTGAAGCCACTGCTACATCTGTGGCAATTTTCCTGACAGCAAGAGAAAACTAATACAAAACGCACAATAAATAAGTAAATTAGATAATATATTCAAAGGCATTAAATTCTCTAGGAAAAATCAAAATTAATGCAGGGTCAGAGGGATCAGGAATGCTTGTGTGAGGATACTGGGCAGATGGAGCATTAAACAGGTGGCCAGATCGGGCCTCATCAAAAAGGTAAGATTTGAGAAAAGGAGGTAAGGATGTTGGCCAAGTGGACATATGAGAGAAGTCTTTCCAGGCAGAGGAACCTGCTAGAGAAAAGATTTTAAGGCAGACCTGATGTCTCTGAAAAACTGGAAGGGGCCTTGGGTGGCAGAAGTAGAGTGAGTGAGGGTTGGACAGGGTAGGTGGAGAGGAGGCCAGAGAGGTGTGGGAACCAGGATCGTATGCCATCTCAGGCTTGGGAAACTTCAGCTTTTACTCTGAGTGAAAAAGGAAGCCACTGAAAGGTTTTGAGTGGATGAGTGATACAATCGAATGTAAATGTTTCTAGAACAATCCGGCTGCTGTACAGGAAAGAGGCTGTTAGGGGAGCAGGGACAGAAGCCAGGAGATTTGTTCAGAGGTTACTTCACTAATCCACACAAAGGATGATAATGGCTTAAACTAAAGTAGTAAAAATGGAGATGAGAAGGGATCCCATTCAGAAAATCATTTTTAAAATTTGCATCTGACATTTAAGGGATTCTTTTTCTAGGAAGCTTCCATGACACCTCTACACAGCTTTACTTAATTATCATAACACATCACACTGTTATCACAGCACATATCACACTGGTCTTAAATTACCTGTTTACTCTTCCTCTCTTTCTAAACTTCACACTAGACCTTTAAAAAGTCAACTATATCTTTCCAGGTGAGCTTAATAAAAAGCTGCATGCTGCCATCCCTGCTTCTAATCCATACTCTAGGTACAGTCCAGTCTTCTGAGAAGAGTTATCTTTTATGGTACACCAGAGAGCCTCCAGTTGTCTTCATTCACAAGCTATATCATTTCAACATCTTAGCACCTAGATGTCAAAACTAGGTTCATATTATTTTGATTTGTTTTTAGTAGAAAGAAAACCTCAAGATTTCTATAATCATCAATAGAGACTCCAAATGGAATACTGCTTCTTTTATTGTAATTCACTATTTTTCTCTCCTTGGATTGCAGCATTCTGAAGAAAAAGTGTAGAACAATCCAAAAAAAAAAAAAAGAAAGAAAAAATGGGCAGTGGCACAATGTTTACATATCGCTGAGGAGTCAAGGACAAAATACATCCAAAGTCTGAAGTATGTAAAACAAGTGATTTCTACTCAATCATAAGGAACATAGTCTATGAATTTCATAGACTTTTAAAAACTTTTTTGTTCTATCAATATTCTAACAATAACAAAAAGCAACTAACTTATGTTATCTTCAAACAGGAAGCTTGTCAGGATGTGAACAAGGACCGTTTTGTATTCTACTCACTGGTTAGAAGATACACCTATAAATAAATGTCTGGCACTAATAGCTTTAACCATCTAGTACCCAGAGAAGCATTAATCTGGAGCAAGCCTTTTTTTTTTTTTTTTTTTTTTTTTTTTTTTATAGCCTACTTAAGGGGAAGATGAAATGAGGGAGCAAGAAAGAAAGGGAAAGAGAGAGAAAAAGAAAGAAGGAAAAAAGGAAAGAAGGAAAGAAAGAGGAGAAAATTAACACTACTTTGGAAATTTTACTAACAAGAATGCTAAAAGCCATTCAAAGAGACCAAGAGATCATTTATATACTTTCCTTTTATTTGTGTTGTACTAATTTGATACTAGAATTTACTAATGTTCCTTTTGTTTTTATATATTTGTAGTTCACCTCCTTCTTTCCTTCCAAACTTAAAAGAAGTGATTTCAGACAACATTGAAATACCAACTGTAATCATCTGCATAAAATATATCTGAGATACATATATATCGAACAGGAAAATGAATGTATGCATGGATGAAGAGAGAAAATATTGCATTTAGAGAGGAAGAACTTTCAAAAGCATATTATTCTAAAAATATTTGTGAAGTGTCCCCATTCCTGATTTTTGTATGTAATAAACATTACTTTTACCAGAAGTTCTCACTAAAGTAAAATTGATAATATTTTATGCTAGATAAAATTTGTCTAACTGAATTTACTTATTTTTTCACTGAACTGACAAGTATTTATACAATGGCTATCATTCACCAAGCCATGCAGTCATTAAAAATAAAAGATATTTAAGATGTAGTCCTTGCCTTCAATGATCTCACAGAGTTTTCTAATGAAGCTTTAGTCTATAAAAAAGCTTTCAACACTAGGTGAAATCCTGTCTTTTTGAGCTTGAAGGCTCACTATAATGCATTTGTCAGATCATTGACTAACTCGGTGTAGGGCTCCCTCATATGTGGGGGATCAATCTGTTTCCTGTAGACAGACACATATCAGTTTATGAGGAAGAAAAGGCAAATCTCTTCCAGGAGTGGGAGTAATCAGAAAAGGGACATTGTGAGCTGCAAAGAGAAAGGTAAGTTAATATGAATTGATCTCTGCATAATTGTAATAGAAATATGGCATAAGCTTCTTTCTTCCTTTTTGTCTTCACTGGGGAGGAATGGTCAAAAAAAATACTCCTAAGCCTTGAAAGTACACTACAGAATAAAATGCTGGGGGGGGGGGGAGGGAGACACAAAAATATGTATTAAAATGACATGAGTGATTGGATTGGAACATTCTAGAATGTTCTGGAACTCTGGATAAAATAATCATGGACAGAATTAAGGTCTTTTACTTCTAAGTCTAGGTAGGAAGACTGTAGCCCAATCTTACATGCTCTAAAATGGTTAAGTATAAGTTTATCCAAACTTTTGACCACCATCATTTAAATTTCATTACATCTCTGGGACCATAAGAGTTGGTCTTAGGAAGTAAGAAACAACATGTAAAAAACCGAAATTCACAGAAGACCAGAAGACAGGAAAATAAAGCATGTAAAAATGAAAAATGTTAACTGACAGTAGGCTCATGAAGGAGGAGATAAGAAAAATGTCAACAGTAAGCTATGTGGAAAGCAGGAAGATCACAGCCATCTGCTCTATTGTTCTGTTGAATTCATACATTCTGCTTACCAATGCATATTCTAGGATGGATCATCAGGCATAGGTTCTTATCTTTGAACCAGAGCCCTGACTGCTTTAAGGCATTTGATAAAACCCCAAAGGTCTGGCAGGTTGCCTATGGAATATGGCTGTGTCAGGCACTGTTCCCCGTTTTAAATCTTCCTGACAATCACACTAAGGAGTAGGTATTCTTATTAGTGGTATCACCATTTTACAGACTGGGAAACTGAAACTCAAAGCTAAATTAAGAAGCTTCCCTAGGGGCGCCTGGGTGACTCGGGCGGTTAAGCATCCGACTTCGGCTCAGGTCATGATCTCGCGGTCCGTGAGTTCGAGCCCCGCGTCAGGCTCTGTGCTGACAGCTCAGAGCCTGGAGCCTGTTTCAGATTCTATGTCTCCCTCTCTCTCTGACCCTCCCCCGTTCATGCTGTCTCTCCCTGTCTCAAAAATAAGTAAACGTTAAAAAAATATATTAAAAAAAAAAAAAAGAAGCTTCCCTAAAGTCCCACAGCGAGTAACCCAAGGCAGTCTAGTTTCCATTAGTTTGCTAGTATTTTCTGGAAGGGAGAAAGAAAACGCAACCATCAAAGCACTCAGAACTGTCTTCAGTTTGTCTGATATAACATGTCTATCAATCTTCATGGGAAAGGAGAAGGATGAATAATGTGAGGCAGGGAAAGCCTGAGACAGGAAACTCTACAATTATCTAGAAGAAAAACAAAATAGAAATGGAAATATTTCAAGGTGCAAAAATACTTCTGAAATGTTGTGGATTGCTGATAATGTATAAATTATGCAGTAAAATAAATTATTTTGACGGTAGATTTGCTTAGGGAGAGACAGACTGGAATGAAAGTAGTGCTGTAGGCTGTCATCAACATCAGATTCCTGAATTTCCCTGGGAAAGAGGCCCAGAAGTTTTCAGATGCTGCTGATAAACACACACAAACCAAACCACATGTTTCTCACACAATTTCAAGGAGAGATTTGGGAAAAATGCTTTTTGAACTAGACAGTTTTGCATTCATCCTTAATCACAGGTCAAAGATTTTCATCCATGTGTTCTTTCAAAGCTGAATGTATTAAAAATAAAGGAAACTGATGTCTCAAAGATTCATTAACATGCTTTTGAAAACTATCAACATCTCATCAAAATTTCATTTGATTTTTTTCAGAACCGGGTTTGTGGTAATACAGAAAGTTGTAGTGTCAAAACCTTTTTATTCCATGTGAGTAATATCATTCTATCAGACTGATTAAACATTTGAACTATATTTCTGGGTTGTAAGGTGCTATTAAACCTGGCCTGTCAATATTAAACATCTATCAAACCACAAAGTTTTCACTAGACTGCAAAATATTTGACTGGAAGTAAACATGAAACATTAAGGAAAGCACATTCTTAAACTCTTGGTACATAGGCTAGAACCAGTACCTGCCAAATTTCTGAGGTTGTGAACATGTCCTGTAACAAAATTAACCTCAGAAAATTATTATTAAGCTCCTACTGTTTTATGCATTGCATTAGGTGTTTACTTTTCTAAAGATGGAAAGGACTTCATCTCTGCTTTTAAGGGTAAGAGTAGTGGGAGCAATAGAAGTTACATGGAAAGAGGGAATGAAAAAATCACGGAAGCTATATCCTCAATGATTCTATGAGATAAAGATTACAAAATGCCTACCAAAAAATCTGAAGCATTCAAACACTTACAAGAAACCCACAAATGCATGTAACACAGGCTGGTCATCCGGTCTGACAGTCTATTCATTACAAGCAATAGTTAATAAAAGTAAGAATTGAGAAAGAAAGAATCTTATCAATTCATTAGGACTGAACTAAAAACAAAATTATTTGCTCAAAGAGACCTATGTTGTTAA
This sequence comes from Panthera leo, assembly GCF_018350215.1. Lineage (NCBI taxonomy): Eukaryota > Metazoa > Chordata > Mammalia > Carnivora > Felidae > Panthera > Panthera leo. Next base: position 95,178,535 of record NC_056684.1, read on the forward strand.
AGGATGTTAAGCAAACAAGGGAACAGAGTGGGAAGCAAGTGAATCAATTGTGGCAACAGCAACTTTAGACATGTATTAGAATTTGTGAAACAGAGAGAAGTTAAGCTTCAGTTCTGTCGTCAGTGTCACTAATAATACACAGGGCTTACGTCCCAGACTCAAAATTTTAAGTTCCAAGGAGAGAAGAGGAAATGAAGCAGATTCTCTAGGACTTGAAAGTATTCAGGAAATGGCATTTTTAAAACGATAAGTAGCATTTCTTAAAGGCCAAAAAGTGAAAATGATAAAGTGTTCTACAGGAATTAAGAGTGAAATCCCAGTGGAATAAGGTGGTGCGGACTTGTGCTGTGAGGTGGAGTTATAGTCCTCGGGTAATACCCAGCTGCTTATCCTGAATCCAATTTCTTCATCTCCATTAGCTTTATGAACATGGCAGTCAAGACCACTAACCAGACACAAACAGCATCATGTTGTAACTCAAGATCAATCCCTTATGAGTTCTGTGCCCTTGGCCATATAACTAACCTTTCTAAGACTAAATACTACAACATAGTATGTGAATAGTAAGACATATACTCCATAGGTTAGCTTTTAGAATTAAATTATATAATTCATAAAAATAATCCCTATATATACCAATGTTAGCTACTAATAGCAAGAATAATGTTCTTTGCCAAATTATAAATCAGTGCCCAGGAATGAATTTCTTGAAATACATACAGAGACACAAGAAAATAGAAGTAAATGGATCCAGATGAAATAGTTGCTGATTCATTAATGCAAGTAAAAACTAAAAAAGATAGCATTAAGTTGCTAGAGCTCTACAAAAACGTTAATGCACATTGTGCTTGTGCATATTAAACCCTGCCGAGCTTTGGGTTTTAAAAATTACTTTTTCAGATTCATATTTCATTGCGTGCATCACTACTATGTTGAACATTTGACCGTTATTAAGATTTATGAAGTTCTGCCCTGATTTAAATTCATCCCATGTAACCAAGGACCCAACAAAAATTTAGATGCAACAAAACAGATATTGAAAAAGAGATAAAAGCCAGTCAAAAGAATAATCATTAAGATTATTGCAATCATTATTTTTACTAAGGTTGCAAGGATTCAAATTTCATTCTATGGAAAAAAAAACATAAAAGAAGAATTCATTTTTGTTCAAAACCTTTGATTAAAATGTAAATTTACAGATTTACATATAACATTGGGTCTTTTTACTAGTATGACTTGTTTAGTTCACATATCCCCTTTAAAACTAATGAACTAATGGCACAATTCTGACATGATGAAACCTATTTTGGAAACTCTTGATTGGATAAAACCCAAGTGGATCCAAGTGCAGAGCAATGTACACAGCAATAACATTTCCAGGGTGTATACGATTTTGTTTTTAGCATACAAAGAAAAAATCTGGATTAATCAGTAGAGCTGTCTTCTGAGTGACAAAGTCAGTAATCTGTTTTTGCCTCATAGTCACACAAGGTAAACACCTTCATAGATTCTGTAATTTAGTCAATTTTAGTCATTCTACTTAGCTTAAATATGCTGTATATGCATATATATATATCATATAAAATTTAGATAACTACACATATACATATATTCATACTCAATTATAGTAAATTAAAATAATTCCTTCTTCAGGATTTATTTTCAACTTTTCTTCTAAACCCGTAAGACTCTTCTTTCATTGTAGATGTGTCAATCCTGTTAACCCCATAAGAATTATTTATAAATCTTGACAGAATACACTCAAGGCACTGTACAAAACAAACTGCGAAGTCCCAAAAGTACTATGCACAAATGAAGTAAGCCGTCACCATCATGGCTGAATTTGAGGAAAAATGAGAGAACTTTCAGGTTGAAAGCATCATTTAATCAAACAAACTTCATGGGCAGTTTATCAAAATATCTGAAATTTCACCAGTAGAGATTTATCCCCCTTGTAATTATACAGCCCCACTCTATCTGACTCATTAAAACAAGCCATCATAATTTTAATAAGAAAAACATATTCAGACATCAGTTATTAACATCATACTGCAATTTACTTTCTCACTTCACTTTCCAAGCATTATATTTAGCTGGTATGAGTGGAATAGAAACTAGGTCTGAGAAAACAGGAAGAATATTAGGCCAGAAATGCTGTCAAGGAAATCAGTTCATTGGAGAGGGCCTATTTGTCCAGTAAACATTATGCTACTATACTCTAACCACCCTATGAATTCTGATGACAAAAAAATAGCGCAATATTCCTTTTCTGCCCTATAGAGAGATAGTAGATTTATAAAGGATTAAAGAGATATTAAAGGGAAACTAAATTAAAGAAGGATTCAGGCACATAACTAAGTAATTCCAATTTATTTTTAAGAAGCACAGACTTAAGCAAGTCGTCCACTTTATATAGGTATATCACTTATCCATCTGCCAGTGTTGGAATTGGTTTTTATGTTGATACTCATGTGTTATGAAAGACTACTGGAATTGGCAAAGGTATATCAGCAAGGCAAAGAGGATTCCAGGCTGAAGTGGAACTAAATGCAAAGGCACGGGACCATAAATAAATACCACTGCCCCTATGTTATCTCTCACTTGAGAGAAGAATTTAGCAAAATGGGGCTCTCTCTTGGTCCTATCAAGGATTTAGATAGTGAAATAACAAATAAGAAGTCAAAGGCCATTATGTGATGAAAAGAAAGTAAGATGGTTATGTTTTCAGTAATCATAGGAAAAATGTATAAAGTATCTCTAAAGTTGCCTTTTCTAAATGACACTCCTGAGTACAGAAGAATGAACCCCATTAACTGGATCTAGTATTCTTATATTCTCATATCCACTAGTCATGCCTTTCTTTACACAGGTTAGCTGCTCATTTACATGTGCTTAATATAATTCTAGCATCAAGTGAATTTGTTGAATTAGATTTTTTTAATTATGTAAAGAAAATATGCCATATCACTCAGTGTGCACAGGAAAGATCAAGTCTATTATTCAGAAAAATACACCAAATATCCAAATTTAAATGTTCAATTGATAGGTATAAAATTGATTTAATAATTTAATAAGGGATAAGAAATAGTTTTCCATAAGGACCATTTCTTTCTGATGCAGAGCCCTTTCTATGGGGTTAAGCATACTTACTGACACCTGAAATCTCTGCAAGGGAACATATGGAACATTCAAATATGAAGAAGGATAATCCAAAAAATATTACAAAGGTAATAAGAAATAAGCCTTCAAGTGTGAATGAAAGCTAGTAATAAGGGATGATCTAAATATTAGAAAGGATGATGAGCTCTGATTATAAGGAAGATAATGGGGCAGACTGTATAAGTGTGGGGTTTGGATAGAAAGAAGAACAAAACAGATACCAGACATGTAGTCAGATCATCCAAAGGTTGCCCATATACATGTATACAGCACTGACATACAACATGTATGGTAACAACATCTGTAACCAATTTTCAAAAATTATTTTCAGAATAGTTATTTTAAACTGAAAGTCACATAAACAATTTAAGTTTGATGACTAACAAGTCATTCATTCACATAAATCATTTCAACAAATAATTCTGTTAAAGTAATATGTCCATGTGACAAAATAAAGATGAATGATAAAAAGTTGAAATACAAAAAGAAAGAAACATATTAGGTCTAAGATAGTTCCTACTATTCTATGTTATTTTAAGCATGACAATATCTATTGTGATTCCAAGAAATTCTAAATTTTGGAAAAAACTGCATAATGAATTAGTATGAAAAGTGTTCTAGGTCTTTAATCAAACTCATGATAGTAAAAACAGAGAGAGAGGAAAAGAAGGAGGATGAGGAGGAGTAGGAGCAGGAAGAGGAGAAATGGGAAGGGAGGGGGTGGGAGGGGGTGGGAGGGGATAGAAAAGAGTCATCTGAATATGTAATGGAATTTCTTTCTTGGTGCCATAAAACACAAGACACTAAAACTACAGCAGGTGTAAAGGTAAACTATCTGGCCAAAAGGGCTCAAAGACTATGAACATGTAAGAATCTTTTTTCATTGTAATTCTTTTTCATGAAGCCATGAGGATTATAGGCTTTAGAGGTGAAAAAGCCCTTAATTATTTTTTAATTTTTTTTAACGTTTATTTATTTTTGAGACAGAGAGAGACAGAGCATGAACGGGGGAGGGTCAGAGAGAGGGAGACACAGAATCCGAAACAGGCTCCAGGCTCTGAGCGGTCAGCACAGAGCCTAACGCAGGGCTCGAACTCACGGACCGCAAGATCATGACCTGAGCCGAAGTCGGACACCCAACCGACTGAGCCACCCAGGCGCCCCGCCCTTAATTTTAATATCAGGCACTAATTTTATAAGGACTTCCAGTTTCCTTAGATATAAAAGCAATGTCTGCAAACAAACAAACAATTTTAAAGTCACAATAGCACAAACTCTATGTTTCCTGTCAGGACGAAGAAATATGCACGGAGCATCTTCTCTGAAGACCATTTTGATTACTTCCATTGCAAAAGCCAGATTAGCCCTAAACATTCTCAACTTTTTCAAATATTTAAGAGGGTGTGTTTTGTTTTGTGTTTGCTTTGGTGTTAAACCGTCTGCAAATTGTGTTGACTTTGTAATTCATCTTTCCAAGTTAAAAGAAATCATGTAGCAGACAATTTTGGAGGTGTGATGGCTGTAATAAAGCATTTTACAACTTTTACATTATCCTTTGAAGTTGTAATGTCGCTAAACAGAATATTCATCTCTTTGTAACGCCTAGGAGTTGCCCTCCATGTGCCATGGCATAGACATTAACCTCTCTCTTCTGTTTATTAAATTTCCAGACCTGCATTTTCCGGATACGTATCTCTAAACTCAAACTTTCTGCTCTCTCTTTCAATAAGCATTCTCGGCAAAAGCAATAAATTAAGTATTTGAGTTTACTGTGGGCAAAGTTCCTGTTGGCTAAAAAGGAGATATGAGTGCTGATGTTGACCTTCCAATTACGTTTCTTCCTAGGGAAGCCTGGATTTTCTATTGGTTTTGATTAGCAAGGCAAATGTGGCAGACCTTCCTTGTCTCCCCTCCATCCCCACTTCCGTCCTCCAGATTCCAGGTTAATGAAAGTAAAATGAGTTAGTCAAACATGTCTCCCCCAAAAATGTGAGAACTGCCAGGATATTTCTGAAGTTCATTTCAAGAACTTTGAAAAGCAAGGCTCAGTGAAACAAGTAGCTTAAATTAAAGGCATATGTACATTGAGTGGAGTTTTGTTTCCATCCATCAAATATCAGGTCTGAAGTTTTCTAACTTTTTACACTATGACTTCTATGATGTTTACTTTTCGCCATCTCTCTCCGTCTCTACTCCTTTCATATTCCTAGGTATCCCTTCAGCAAACACATATACTTTTAGCTAAAATTTTTACTGAAAAATAAGTTTGATCCTTTCTTTCAGATGCCACCATCATGAAAGCCACAATACATGTCTCTTCTGTATGGCAGGCCATTTGTAAGGACTGAGTTACAATGGACAGGGAGAAAGGATCTAGAAGGTAGAAACAACACCAGCTCATTCAACACGAATCAATACATTGCCACCTCACACATATCTTTGTGGTGTGCTGAATAAACATACCTGTTATCCTTAAGGGACCCTATCATTACCGGCAAAAAATATTGTTTAAACAATAAATATGAAACTCCAGATTGGTACATTCAGGATATTTGTTACCTTCTCTTTGACCTAACTGTTACAGGCTGAAATCAGTAAGAGAAAACATTTGATCAACACCTAAACCATATGCTAAAATTCTAACTGAAAAGTCAATTGGTAAGCTATGAATCCAAAAGACAGAGTTTCATAAAGCTACAAATAACCTCCGTTCTACAAAATGTACTGTTTGTATTCTGTTTTTGAGGCAAATTAAAAGAGTAACAATAACAGTCCCAGTAGCATCAGACATCTACAAGCAGAAAACTACTGGAGATATTTAGGTAACATTTGCAAGAGGGTCTGCATCTGAGTGCTACTATGACAGCTGAACTTTGGTCAAAATTGAAAATATCACAGAAAAATGGAGCTACTTGGCAGCAATAATAGACTTCATCTATTCAATAATTGATATGCTGTTGTTAAATGATTATTTCCTAAAATAGAGGAACTTATTAACTTAATCTCACAGCTAAAGGTCTTATGTTTTGCCAGCAAAGGGCCTTTTGTAATATCATGATTCCTCTTCAGATACCAAAGGCCTCTTACTTATCTTTTAAGAGACACATTTACCTTACATTGTCTTTATCTAGCAGTGGTACAAAATTACTTTGGGGATAATAATCATGGATACTTATGTTAATTTTAGATGTGTTCACCGTAACTCTCAGACGTGCAAAACCTCAGCAATGCCTGATAATTGTTTCATTGACCATATCTCAGGCAATGCTCTGTGAAACTTCAACACATCCCTGAATTAGTACATGCATTTGTTTTCTGCACAACTAGATGAGATACTTAAATAGCAGAGAATGCTATGTCTGCTTTGAATAACAACAAGATGATTTCATTTTTCTCAGTGTGCTTACAATTCAAGTCTACAGCTTTATGCCATTTTCATGGAATAACAATGGCAGCATTGGCCAATCCCCAATACTTCAATTCCCTGATGTCTTGAATCCAGATTTTCTCATTTCCCTTTGTGGGTAGCTTTCCAAATGTCTCTTCAGTGTTGAGTTAGGTTTTATAAAGCTTTAGGGAATATTTCCCCTAAGATATCAGGCTCCTTACTTCAAAACTGGCAATAGTCATGTTGATTATTTTGTAGGTTATAAATATTTGTCAAAGCGATTATAAAATATTTTAGGTCTCTCGTCTTCTCAAATTTCTTATGCATTTTGTTGGGAGAATCCAACTCTGAGAAATTCTGTCAGGTGGAATGTTGCTTGCTTTCTTAATCAGTACATAGTGTTTCCAGAAGAAAATCCTAGCTAAGAAACCAACTGGTATGAAGAGGTGCCTCCATTTCTCAAAAGGGCATCTCTGCTGCTTCTAAGCTTTCCAGGCCTAATACTTACTACGTGAGTACTTTTTAATGAAAAACTTTTTATTGTTGTTGTGACCACTTTTTAATTACCTAAATTAATACTTCTCCTCACTTTTTTAAAACTCTTTAATGTTTATTTATTTTTGAGAGCACACATGTATGTGGAGGAGGGGCAGAGAAAGAGGGAAAATGAATCCCAAGCAGGCCTTGCAACACTCTCAGTGCAGAGCCTGTCCCTGGGCTCCAACTCACAAACCATGAGATCATGACCTGAGCCAAAACCATGAGTCAGACACTCGACCAACAGAGCCACCCAGGTGCCCTAACCTCCTCAAACACTTTTGCTCTACAAGCCCCTATGCCCTATTTATACCCTGCCCTTTCTCTTTTGAAAAGGCAATTATATCTGTAATCGCTGGCTTGGTACACATCTTCCTCACATAACCATGAAGGCAGTCCTCTGAGAGCATGGAAAATAGGCCAGTCCTCTTCATCTCTGTATCCCAGGATCTGGCCCAGCTCCTGGCACACGGTAGGTACTCAAAAAATATGGAAGAAATGAATAAATGAAATTCTATTAATAACTGGTTTCTGATCTGCAAACAGCCTCCACAATAATCATTCATCTTCAAAATTCTTATCTGCATTCACCTACAGGTCATCTGACCAAATACAATATGGGTTATAGTTTTAAACTAAAGCTTCCGAAATCCATTATTTAGAATATGATAAGTAGTCACATTAAGAATTTTCTTTCTTTTCACGTCTCTTATTTGAGACAGCATTTATTTCTCCAAAAAGACACAGAGAGTATCAGGTAGTTCATAAGGTCTTTGTTCACAGAAGTGAAAATAGAAACACATTGGTGGACAGAGATCCTATCACTCTTTTGGCATGTCAGCCAGGTACACTATGGAGAGACCCCTTCCTCCTGTAATGGAGATAGAAGGAGCCAGAAAGTGCACATAAAATCACCTGAATACACATATTCTTATTCCAAGGGCTTACAAATCTAATTTGGCAGATAGACACGAGACAAAATAATACAAGACATTTCAGCGGGTGAACAAAATTTAAGCAGAATTGTGACCTAACATAAAGGGGTGAGGTTCCTTTAGGCATCACAAATGGAACTCAATTCAAGTATACGTTTAACTTTGAACATTAGACTTTTATTTTGAGTAATAGATTTTGAAAATGTTTCTTTTACCACAAAATCATGAGATAAAAAGGTCCATACAAAACCCAATTATCCCACAAAATCGTTTTCAAAAAGTCAGAGACAGGTATGTGCACAAACACCTATAGACCAGCCAAATTATGTAGAGTACATAGGCCGAACGGACATTCTCTTTCAAGAGTTGGTCGTTTAAGTTAATCTTCACTAGATTAAAAAAGTTGATATAAATACTGCACTAGCTACATCTGTATCTCTCTATTTTTGTTCCCTGAAGTAGTAATGTCTCAGGAGATTAACAAAGGTATTTGTAATAGAGGAATTTAGTCAAGTAGGTTGTGGAAAGCTGCGCTAGGCAAATTTAAAGAGGATTCTTCACTTCAGGGATTTTTTGGATCCTTTAGTTCAGTGATGTACATAACAATTGCCATTGAAAAACAAAATGCAAACTAGTCCCAAATGTTCAGTTACTAATTGTCTACTTATTTTTAACTTTCTTAGTTTATTTTTTACCATTAAGTTTTAAAAATGTATATAGTAAAGTATGACTTATTTTTGTCATAATGTATTATTACTCCAGAAATGTTCAGTTGTGTAGAGAAAAAACAGCACCTCAGGCAATATTTGAAACATGATCAGATTTCTTTAAGAGATAATTAGTACTAAAGCCAGGACTTGGACTCACCTCTAGTGTTAATGCTTTTTCCATCATAACAACAACAAAAACATAATATTTAATGAATTCTTTCTATGTGCTAGGCACCAGGATCAACATTTTATGTATCACCACATAAAGTTCTCCTAATACTCCTATGATTTGTGTACCATAACTCTATGTTTATGTGACTGAGAAGATAAATATATATAAATGTCTTTAAACAATTTTATTACTAAATTTGAAAATGTTACATGAAACTTTATTCCCCCTCCTTAAACCAGGTGATTAAAACTTACATAGTGTACCTTCTGCTCAATTTTGCTGTGAACCTAAAATTGCTCTTAAAAAATAAAATCTATTAAAAACAATAACTTACACCGTGAAACGGTACCGAAGGATAAGTGAGTTTCCACTGCCTACGGTGGTATTTGTAATCTCTGGTTAACTGTTTTATGATTATCTATGAACACTAGAGAGAGAGAGAGTACAGAAAATTCCAAATCAAAACAGGTAATAATATAAAAACAATAAAAGCAACAGCAAATGCTTGCTGAGTTCCTACTCTACGAGTAATTATAAAGCCTGCACATGTGTGCGCTGATTCAACCTTTAAATAAGCCCAAGCAGATAGATAACACTTCACAGTTGATGACAGTGACATGGAATGAAATAATGTGCCAAAGGTTGAACAGCTAGAATAGTGGTACTAGGATTAGAATTTAGATAACCTCACATTTGATCACCTTGTGCACGGCCATCATTTGAATGAATGGGATACCATCGTTTGAATAAGACTCTAAACCAATAAAGGATATCTGTCACTCACAGTGCTTATTTGACATAGGATCTTGTATGTTTAAACAGAAATGAGTTTTGAGTAGTTCTATTACGGATAGGTCAGAATAGGATTTTTAATCATGATTCCATTATATAATGATACTCTCTGTACTTTCTTCCCCATAGAGAAATTTTCTTTAAACTTTCTAATGCCATTGCCACTCACTCAAATTAACAAAATATGCACTTTCTTCAGTCTAGCATAAGGAACACAGATCATGGCAAAGAGGTCATAATGCAAGATAAGATAAATCTGGTCTTAGAACGTTACTTGGCTAAGGACAAGGATGGGAGCTTGATACTGTCTTCACCATCTCAATAAATGGCAATGTCATCTACTCATTTGCTTGAGCAAAAAAAAAAAAAAAAAAATAGCAGTTGTCTTTCTTTTCTTAGTTTATGAATGCTTATCAATTAATCAGCATGTTTTAATGGCTCTGCTTCCAAATATATTCTGAATCACTCTGTATCTCTGAATCATCTCCGAAATCACTGACACAATCTCCTACATGCTCCTCCCTGTACAATGGTCTTTCACAAATATATCATAGATCATGCCATTACTGTGTGTAAAACATGCTCAACAGTTTTAGAACCAAATCCAAACCATTAAGTAGAATCAACAAAGTGCAGAAGATCTGTACCTGGCCTACCTCTCTGACTTCTACTTCATTTTTCCACTTATTCACTCCATTCTAGATATACTATCATCTTATTGCTTTCCCACCACAGGGGCATGACCCTTGCTTTTCCTTCTAGAATGTTCTTTCTTCTCATTAACATCCAGGTCATCTTTCCAATCAATCTTCAAGCCTCAGACTATATAATGCTGTGGTACACCAGGCCTTCATTTCCCACTTAGATACTCATTCTATCACGTTATTTTATTTTCTTTCTAGGATTCATCACTACGTGAAATTATTTGCTAATGTTCCATCTTTCCCACTGGATATAAATATCATTTCCCTTGTTCACCGATTTATCCTCAATATGAAGAATGGTGCCTGGGATGCTGAGGAACCCAATAAAAATTCCTACAGTGAATGAATACACCATTTTGTGGGTAATAAATGAAACAGGCATTAATCATTTTGCCTGGAAAAGCAAGTGTGCACAAATTAATTTATAAAGATTGTACCTAAAGTGAATTTTGAGCATTTGATAATCCATAATGCATAGATGCAGATGATGATGCATGCTTTATAACAAGAGTAAGACCATTCCAGAACCAAAAGAATAAAAATGTCATAGAAAAGATTGCTGCACATGAATAAAATTAAGGAGAAATCCAGAAGATGCAAGACCATTACCTGACATACATTTGCAAAGAATGCTTATGATTTCCTTAGTAAGAAAGAACTAGAACTGAATACCAAAAACTTCAGTATTACCTTTTTATATTATTTCACTATTATCTGAGATAAATACATAGATAATAAAGATATAGATAGATGATAGATAGATGGATAGATAGATAATAAAGAGACAGATGATAGATAGATAGATAGATATAGATAAGTAAGAGATTTGTGTGTATATATATACATATAGGTATATATGTAAAAATATATGAATATGTATATACATCTATCTTTATATTTTATACTTACATGATTTGCTCAATTTTATTGTACCATTACATATGGATGGTCCTATTCTCAGTTTCTGATTTGAATTATGCTCAAAATGCCTCTATTATTTTGTATTAATCATTATTTCATATAGCACTTTACAAAAATGTTACTAAGGTCAATAACAGTGGTGTGTGAGTGTGTGTGTGTGTGTGTGTGTGTGTGTGTGTGTGTGGTGAGAGAGAACACAATAGGAATAAGCTCCATATATAGAGAACAGCTCCATATATATCTAGTTCCCCTTACAGAGAAGAATGCAGGGAAAGATGCCACTTAGAGAAGCCTGCCCCATCAGGATCTATTATTTGGGTTTGAATGATGATAATTAGATATCAGAATACAAAACGTGTAAGAAAGTTCTGGATACAGATTATTTTTTTATGTTTTCAAACAATTTTTTAATGTTTATTCATTTTTTGAGAGACAGAGCGTGAAGGGGGACGGGCAGAGAGAGAGGGAGACACGGAATCCGAAGCAGGCTCCAGGCTCTGAACTGACAGCACAGAGTCCCATGCGGGGCTCAAACTCACTGACCATCCAAAGTCGGATGCTTAACTGACTGAGCCACCCAGGCGCCCCTCTGGACACAGATTCTTGCAAACTATATTCTTTTTTAAGGTGACATTTTTCATTTTGAAATAGCAACACATTCCAAATATTAAGAATCAAATATAAACTTGATTCTGAAAATTAGTCTTTATATAGGCTAACCAGAATTATTTATTTTGTGGTGAGAATGAATATATCTCATATTGAAAACTTCTGTACTTATCTAATATAAGGAGAAAATACCTCATCGAAACACTTTCTGCAAAATATAAACTTTAGAATTACACATTAGTCTTTTCAATTATGAAAATAACTGCATAATACTAATGGGGCATTCTCTATATTGCTTATCCTAACTCCTAAGTAATAACAAAAAACAAAGTGAAAACAATGTTCTTTAAATTTTTTTCTCCTCAGTTTCCATTTAAGTATTCAGTTTGAAGTGGCACACAAAATAGAAAAATATATTTTAAATGAAATGCATCCCCGGAAAAGCTTCTCTGTGAACTGATCATCAAATTAAAATAGCAATTCAAAAAAAGGAAAGAAAGATCTTACAAGATCAATAAGCGTGCTTTAGTGAAATCAAGGAATAATTTATCTTTCTTAGGAGTTTAGAACCAGTTTATTTCTTTCTTAGGTGCAGCTAATCCATAGATCTAGACTAACTGCATGATAAATTTTAATCTTGGCATGTTCCAATGATAGATCTCTCAATAATGAGAAGAACATCTCTCACACAATCTGCACTGAATGAAATGCTCAGCAGGACCTTGTGAAGCTTCCCCTAACTCACCACTCATTGGCACTTTCTAAGGAAAAGAATTGCTAGACAATTGAAACAAATTCACAACTTAAAGAAGCATCTGGCATCACATTAAGTCCCAGGAGGGAGAAAAATGGCTCTGCTTTTCTGACCTGGTCTCTTGACTCCCACCACCTAGTTTAGAGACAACTACTCATTTGCAATTAAGTGTTGCTTCAAATGAGAATGTTGCAAAAAGAGGAGAGGACCTCAGAGAATGAGGAGATTGTGTGATTGTAATTTATGTCTGGATGGAAATAACAAAGTGACATGGAGAACCTGGCCCAAAGACTTCCTTTTTCCTTATCAGTGAGTAGCAGGAGTATTTAGAATAGTGTTGCAAACAGTATCTACAAAATCCACAAACCCTAAACCTTGGAAATCACAGTAATCCTCCCTTCCCTGTAACTACCACCAGTCACCTCTCTCTTGCAATTCCATGGCCAAAAGTTATGTCATTTTCTTTTAATCTTTCTCTATATTCCCATCAGTTTCAGACTTTTTTTTGGGGGGGGGGTGGGGGTGGGAGGGGAATAGTAGGTATTATTTTCTTTTTGCCTTCAGAGAACATATTGAGACATTTTTTAAAAGTACAAAAAAAAAGTAATGGCTTTTCATACCTTTTTACCATATTGAAAATAGTGGCGTGATGGCAGTTTATGGAAAGTTTGTTTGTTAAGAGCAGATTTCCTTAAATACTGCCAACCTAAAAACAATAAAATTCAGTAATATTTTTATTTAGATTACCATACAGTTTTAAAAGCACCTGACATTCACCAGCCATGGTCTACTATTATTACTTTGCTGTGTTTACTTGCAGACATTTTTTTTTTCCCTAAGGTTACACAAGTAACTCATGATAACTTAACAATTTATAGAGATTTCCAGAGCTTGGTATTCTTCCCCACGCAGTGTATAATGAATATCCTTCCTCCTCTGTAAATACGAATCTTTATTATACTTTAAGGCTACATGTATGAAATACTATAATTTAGTTAATCCTTTATTGCACATTTAGATTGCTCACATTTATATGAAGAGAGAGAAACTTTTTCAAAGAATTATTTTTCCAAAACTGCCTTTATAGAAAGTCATTTTAGGTTCTACTTTTTTTTAACTTTAGAAACTTACAGTTTTTAGGAATTTTACAGTTCCAAGGTCACTATAATTCTCTTAAAAGGACTTTATACCTAGATCATCCTGTGGTGCAGGACACAGTGAACAAAGGGGGGACACAAAGTAACAAAGTGATCAAAGGGGGGAAAAAGTGCTGAAAAGAGAAAGTGGAGGCATATCAAAAGGGCACCAAAACCAACCTGAAACAAATCCCACTGGCAAATTTGGAACAACTTGATCAAGAAAATATATAATGTTAGTATTAGATTATAACCCAAAGAATAAAATAAATATCGATGATTCTCTATATGTATCAATAAAAAGTTGGAATACATAAGTGGGAGAAAAGACAGTTATTTCTTAAATTACAATTTCCATTATTAAAATGTAGAAGAAATGGGAGAATTTAAAAATCATCATTATATTGCTACTATAACATGTGCCATAGTCCTGATCCTTTGATGGAAGTTAAATTAGTGAGCAAAAATATAGTGAGCAGAAACAGTATTTCTCCTAAAAAATATTGTGTGCAGTGGGAAGAATAATGTCTCCTCAGTGATGTCCACATCCTAATCACAAAACCTGTGAAGATGTTTCTCTCTACATGAAAGAAAGCATTAAGGCTGCAGATGAAATCAAAGTTGCTAATCAGCTGACCTTAAATCTAGGGAGGTTACACTGAATTTTCTGGGTGTGCCCCAATGGGATCGTAAGTGTTCTTAAAAATGGAAGGCAAGATCACAGCATTGCAGTGTGAAAAGGCTTGATCCACCCTTGCTGGCTTTGAAGACAGAGGTTAGGAGGCCACAAGCCAGGAAATATGGGTGACCTACAGAAGCTAGAAGAGGCAAGAAAACAGATTCTTTCCTAGGGCCTACGAGAAGGAACACAGACCTACTGACACCTTGATTTTATTCAAGTGAGACCTGCATCTAATAATACAAAATCACAAAATTGTAAGATAATAAATGGGTGTTGTTTTAAGTTGTTTGTGGTAATCTGTTATGGCTGCGATTTAAAGAAAAAAAAGATACACTTATTAATTACAAAAAGAAAGCTTATAGTGGAGAATCCTGCCAAATTAGCTTTATGATCACAATTAACATCACCACCACACACTCCCAGTTAGGAGGTGATGAGAAGGACACATCATCTCTGTGGTATTCTTCCAATAATGTGTAACCTTAAGTCTAATCATGAGAAAACATCAGGCACACCCAAAATGATAGATACTCACAAAATAAATGACAATACTCTTTGAAAGTATCAAGGCTATGAAAGACAAGGAACCATCACGAATGGGAGGAGACAGAGACATGACAACTAAATTCAATGTGGGATGCTGGATTGTATCCTAGAACGCAAAAAGGGCAATAATTTTTTTTTTTAAGTGAAATCTTTAAATGTACTGCTATACTTTTGTTAATTTAGTATTGGTATTACAAAATAGTTAATTTCTTTAGTTTTTTTTAATATGAAATTTATTGTCAAATTGGTTTCCATACAACACTCAGTGCTCATCCCAACAGCTGCCCTCCTCAATGCCCATCACCCATTTTCCTCTCCCTTCCACCCCCCATCAACCCTCAGTTTGTTCACTGTATTTAAGAGTCTCTTATGGCTTGCCTCCTTCCCTCTCTCTAACTTTTTTTTACCACCTTCCCCTCCCCCATGGTCTTCTGTTAAGTTTCTCAGGATCCACATAAGAGTGAAAACATATCATATCTGTCTTTCTCTGTATGACTTATTTCACTTAGCATAATACTCTCCAGTTCCATCCACATTGCTTTTGATAAATGTTCTGTGGTTATGTACAACGTTAACATAAGGGGAAGCTTGTTGGAGGGTAAATAAATGGAAATACTACACCACTTTTCAATTCTTCTACAAGTCTAACAAGTCAAAATGTATATATGTACACATACACACATATTCACACACACATATATATACATAGTGGCTCATAACTACAATGAACATTTTTTTCATAAATTCTCTAAACAAAGTGGGCTTTTAAATTACACTTTAGTGAAAAATATCTTATACCCTTCAACATCCTTATACAGAAAACAATTTTCCTTTATGTTCCTGGGAGTTTCTAGCCTCTGTGGTATTACTGTGCATGTGTGTTTAGTATTTCCTTTACTCCTAGACATTTTATTGACATGATATTGACTAGCTCACAACCGTTTCCATTACAAAGTGTTCTCAGGAATTGACAATGATAAATCCTATTATTTTGTCCTTTTAGGTGATTTTTTTCTACATTTATTTCCTACTGATATTAAGTGATGGCTTACTTATCTAGTTTCATTTTATTCTCTAGGTGGGTGTATGCACTATTATTTGAAACCAGTTTTATCGGTAGCCCTAAAAAGGATATCCCAAAATCTGAAGTTTGTGATGTGAATGTCAGTGTTGGGACAGCCTCTCCCAATAAGACATTAATATTGAACCATATTTTTCAAGGACAAGGATTTTGCAAATTTACAGAAATACACAAGGGATTAAGAGACTTATCAGATAAGCTAAATTTGAATCATCTGACAACTTTAAATGAGAATTTCTGTTTGAAGATCTACCTTGGGAGCTGCTGTAATTCCCATCACACTTGGGCTACTTCTTTGCTAGATTCCCTAACCCTCTATGTTCTTACACCCCACCTCTTTCTCCATGCTCCAGGTTGCCTTCTCTTGCAACTTACCAACATACGATGCTTTTCCTCATCTGTTTCCTCTAACGTTACAAAAACCAAAATTATGAGGTTACTGTTATTGTTTGCTCTGGATTATTGATAGCTGGGCAATAATAGAAGGACAGGTGGAGGATGTGAGCTTTGATGTTAGTCTGTGAAATCATGAAATTAATTGAATTAATCAGTTGCCCAAGCCACATAGATAATGTATTGGTCCTGTGTAATAACCTCCAGGTCCATGCTGCATTGACTACACATGCATTGTAGAGTCTATTGTAATATCTAGAATTTCACCATTTGCTTAGGTAATAATTGGAATTACCATGATCATAATTTTAAGGATTAGTAGTGATGTATTTCTAATTTCTAGTGTACATCATCATACTGTTTAAGTGATGATAAAAGTCCTGGTGCACATGGGAAGATAGGTATTAGAAAGAGTACTTAAGGCAAGAGCCTTGGTTCAAATGCCCGCCATGTCCATTACTTACTCAACTATCTTCGGAAAAGTGGATAATCTCTCTGGACTTCAATTATCTTCTCTCTTAAAATTAAATAAGGATTAAATTGATGAAAGGAGATAAATTGTGTGTTGTCAGAAGACTGTGCATGTGTGTGTGTGTGTGTGTGTGTGTGTGTGTGTAGTGTGCATATATAAACATATATGTATACACATATCTTTTGGTTTTAACAATCTAAGTCACTGAAAAAATTCAGTAGAAAATAATATATTCAGTTCTACCATATGACTCTTTAAAAAACTACATTATAAAATAAAGCATCTTAATACACAATGAATACATTTTTTCAGTTTCCATGTTATCACCATATCAAAGCTGAACAGTATAGAGAGATAGATAGATATAGATATAGATATAGATATAGATATAGATATAGATATAGATAGATAGACACAGATATAGATATATATAGATATATGGTGAGGAAGGAAAGATGAGGAGGAAAACAGAGGGGGGGGGAAGAAGAGAGAGAGAGAGAGAGAGAGTTGTTCCAATCAGGGCTCTGACAATAGCTGTGCTATCTTGGGCAAATCTCTTAACAATTCTGAGTTTCCCTTTCCTCACCTGCCAAATGAGTTGCTCTGATTATTAAATTAAATTAAACAATCCATATATAGGACCTAGCAACCTAGCTGGTACATGGATACCAGCATTAATACATGTTAGTTTCCCAGTCACTACTGATAGGTATGGGGAATACTTACATCAGTGTGGAGAAGGGAAGAAAAGGACTCACTTGGGATTTAAAGCATTTTGCTAATGCTTTTGACTTCTAATGATTTTTCCAATCACCACAGAAAAATGATTAATAGAAATTTTAGAAAGAAAAATAGAAAAAATGATTAATTTCAATTTTAGTCTATAGTTCTATCAATGGGGATAAAATTTATTTAACATATATAGTTAAATGTATGTGTTACACATGTGGGAGTCATTTGAAAGAAAAAAAATGTAAAGCAAAAGGTATCTATGTATCTTAACAGTAGAAAAGGAACTGCGTAATCATAAAAGTATACTGCCCATACATAAAAGAAAGGACTAGCTACTTAATTATGGGTGGTAGGGAGAAGACAAGGTAATCATCTGGTATTAATTGCAGGTAAAATCTACCTACCTATCTATCCATATATCTATTCATCATTTATTTGTCTATGACACACACACACAGATAAGCATTTAAAGACCAACATCTGAGTGTGGGATATATAAATTTTGTTATGGTTACTCTAGGCCCCAATACTTCAAGACCCAGTAGGAAAGGGAATGCAATGCATTAATTAAAACCAATTCAGCAATATAAAATTGTGCTTTATGACAGCAATGCAGCCAGTTATAACACTTAGCTCTAGTGAGAGTGTCACACACAAAGATGAGTTACTGACCTTCCTAAAAATATCAGATTCCCCTAATTTCCTTTGTGTATTGCCAGACATTTTTTTTCATGCATTTCTGCAATGCAAGTATTGGCTGCTGTATGTTTTCTCCCAGATTCTCCACCATTTCTTAAATGGGGAACTGCGCACATTTTTCCCCTCACAAGACCCACATATTTAGTGAGAGTTTAGGCTCTGAAGTATAGACCAGCATGGCTTAGCATGCCTGGAAATCAGCTTTCTTGAGAATCAAGTTATTTCCACACACAAAACCCTTTACTCACCGTTAAACCACCTGGCTTACCATTTTCTATGACCTATGAAGTGCAGCTCCCATTGCCTTCATAATGTTTAACTTGTTCTGTAAATTTGCCATTTGCATTCATGGTAACAACTGGCAAATAGTAAAGGGTTATTTAAGACTCCCAAGTCCTTCCTATACTGGGGGGCACATGACTTTATGTCCCTGCTACCAGTGCAGTGATAAAGGTCCACAATCCCTCATGACCAGGTTACTGAAAAAAACCTCCCTGGGCTGTATACTTTTGGACTCACTTCTGTCAAATTCATTTCTTATTAACTTGGCAGAACATAGCCCATAATATTTGTATCATTCAGTTTCTCCCAGAAAATTTACACTGTTCCCACCTGACCTATTAAAAACCTTCAGCCTTTATCTAGGACTCTCTTCTTTCTTCTTTCTCCCTAAAGCTGGTGACTGTCAGACAGCCCATCAAGGTCAGGAAAGACTTCCTCAAGCTCAACTCTGCGTTCTGTGCACCCAACACTTCAACACTTAAGACTATATAGCTTGTGGTTTTCTTCACACTGGGCCATCTCACAGAAAAGGTGTTCATGAATACTTCTCTAATATCATTGGCCTTCTCTTTTCTCTACTTGAGAGGTTGCTCTTCTCAAATAGATAAATGGAAGACAAGAGATTCTGGTTTAAAAAAAAATGGCTGGAGGTTTTAGTCCTGGATGAATTTTCATGCATTCTAGCAGAATGGGGGTTAGAAATAGGTCTAATGTTGTTATATATGCTTCATGCTTATATATGAACTGTAGTCCATTTCTATAGTCCAGACAAACAGAGAAGATGGCATTTTCTTTTTATATATGCCATACACAATATTACTTACAATATACTATATATTACTACATACAATACTATATAATGTAACTATATAAATGTGTAAGTAATATAGGTAGATAGATATATTATAAATATATATCTATAAAAAAGGAACCCCAAGTGGAGTTCACAGGTAGAGTAGAAAGGAGAAAATCAGGAAAATGGACACACTCATCTGCTATAGTATACTATACTTTATGAGTCAACCCACCACATTTCTTTGTAATACCTCACATTTCCAGGGAAACCATACAAAATATCCTGCAGCCAGATCATTTCTTAAAGAAACCACTGGCTCTGATCTGAGTTTTCCATTCAAGCTCACGGTTCTGTATCTGCTGGACAGAGAATAAGACCTATTCTGGGTTTTGCATGCTCCTCTGTGTGTTCATCAGAGTCACACGCACATACCCAGACCATGACACTTCTCATTCTGTAATGTTAGTTGATTTGTCTGTCTTTACCACCATGTGGAAAGCTGCTGAGAGAGTTAGCACATTATTTAATCATGTTTCCACCTTTAGTGCCTAGAATTGTGCCTTTTTCTAATTTCTCTAAACTCATTTCTAGGAGAAGTAATCTTCTCCATTCCAAAGTAATTAAATAGGAGCATAAACATATTGAATAACAGAAATTTAAAGACTACCTATATTGGAATCTTACAGTAAGATATTTTACTTTTTTGTACCTGAGATATCTCAACTGGGCTGAGAGAACTGAACGTGATAGTGCATGCAATTTTAGCCTAGTATGGAGCATAATAAATCTCAGTACGTATCAGCTATTATTTGTATTCCAATATCTTTGACATGCTTCCAATTACATATACATAATATACATAAGATACATATAAAATGTTGCTACTCTAGAATTATTACAAGTTACCAGAAGACAATGATTATACTTGCATTTCTTTAGTGGCCATAGTATTTCCTCATGCTTTGTACTCAAATCCACCCACAATTTGTACATAGAATGGGTTCAGCAAATGTCAAATGGAGTACAGGACAGAGTGGAGGCAACAAATGACAGGAAGGCACTGAATGAAACAAATCAGCCTTCAAATGTGATCAGAGAACTGGGACCATTCTCATAATTTAAGAATATGATCAGAATTTCTTTTGCAGCTGATCTTTTAAATTAAACAAACAAGCACAGCTGGAAAAACACATGCAAATTTTGGTATTTCAGTCCAGCAATATTCAAGCATATCCACAGTAGGAGTAATTTACTGAAGAAGCCTCATTAATGAGCTCCAGCACTGGTTTATTCTGAGCAGTCGTGCTATACTCTAATAAAGGCAACGTTTTCCTGAGTACTACATAAGGTCATATCTTATGTACAGTGTCTTTCCCCATAAAATACCAGACTTTTTAGTCAAGAATCTTTACCTATTACAGATAACCTGTCAAATGCACACGGGGCCATATATCACACCTCATTCTGAAGTATCTTTAGACTGAATTGCCACGTTCTATTCTACATTAGGACATGCTTCAGACATACCAGTGGATGGATGCACACAGCCTATCCATTTACTAACTGTACTCTGTTATTAGCTCTTTGTGCATTGATTTAACTTCCTACTACATTTGCAAAGCTAAAACCTAAAAGAATAATCTAAAGGGAAACATTTTTGCTCATCTCCAAGAAGGTAAGATCTTGCAGTGATGCAATGAAGGATAGCCAAGCGCATACCAAGAGCAAATGTCCTGCTCCAGAAAGAAGGGTCGGCACGTAAGTCCATCAAGCTTCAGAGTTACCCCATAACCCTGAAAGAATTATCACTGGATGTAACTCAGCAGGGGTACACTGTGTTCTGACCTTACAGCCCAGCACATTCCGTCTTTACAAACGATTTTAAATATTTCTAATCAGGCTCTAAACAGCTCCCACTCCTCAGATATGTAAGCCCACACAGCCACTCCACTCCTCTAGCTCCACGATGCCATTTTTCAAGAGACAGGAGTCAAAAATATGCTGCATCTCTATCCCTGCAGCTGCGAGTCCCAAGCTGGAAGAAGGAAATGTCAGCAATGCAAAAAGCAAAAGAAGAACCAGACCAATTGGTACTGCTAGAGCCTGATTCATGAGCATGGGCCAGGGTTTATTTCCCAGTGTAGAGAAAAGCTGGCACAAAGGTCTGGCCATGTGCTCCCAGCTCTATCAGGGAAAGGAATTGATCATTTGGATAAGTAGAAAAAAAGTCTCTCGCTGCCTCACTGTCTCTTATGTGTGGTGCTACTGTACTGCTTTAGGAACAAGCATAGTGTGTCTATTTTTAGGGCCAATGTGCCTACTCTATCTTCGCCAACTAAATCTTTCTACATGACTAATTTGCAAGTTGAATTATCTCGGTAAATAGGCTGACTCACGAGCAAATAATCTGCAGAATTTAACTATGCATTGGATTTCTGTAGTGAATTAGGTCCTTTTGTCTTCCTCAGGATGCTGAAATGAACTGCGGTAGTGCTCTGGTTAATAAAAAAAAAAAAAAGGGAGGGGGGGAGAAAAGTTATTCCAAAGGCAAGAGGAGTCTTTCTTTAGAAGAGTTTGGTATGATGGAGATAAATATAGCAGGCTATATTGAGAGACACAGCGGTGAGTCGTTAAGTCAAATAAGGAAATGAACCACAGTTCAGATAGAAATGTGCATAATTAGTATACATATATACG
This sequence comes from Panthera leo, assembly GCF_018350215.1. Taxonomy (NCBI): domain Eukaryota; kingdom Metazoa; phylum Chordata; class Mammalia; order Carnivora; family Felidae; genus Panthera; species Panthera leo. Next base: position 95,200,732 of record NC_056684.1, read on the forward strand.
TTGTGTGTGTGTATCCTATACATATGTATACAATAATTTATACTTACATAACCATTTAACACAAAATGTGCATCGCAATCACCCAGTAGTTGTTTAAGAAACAGTTGTGAAATGGATGAATTGAAATGCCGGGTTAACATTCCCACGTAGTCAATCGGTCCTCCCCCTCTTCTGCCCCTACCCCTCTATGCCTGTGATGATTCAGTAGTGGGAAGACATATTTTACTTCATAGATAGAGAAGAATATTTTTTATGTGGTTTAAAAGAATACCAAATTATTTATAACTGCAGGGATAACTGACATTCTTAAAAAGATACATCTGATCCAATGCTTTTTAAACATGGCAGGGATTCAAATTTGATACACTTGAGTACCTAACGGTGGGCCAGGACAGCGGCACACCAAGAGAACGGCTGGGTGATGGGGAGAGCGAGGTTGGAAGCAGTTTATCAGTGAAAGTATCCAGAACTGCTGGTGCACGGTGATAATAAAAAGCAGACTGACTGTTGCCCAGTTTCATTTCATTTTTGTTTGTAAATTCTTGATAGACCTTGCACCTCCTTATTGCCTGCACTGCCTTATTGCTGTGCAGTGCTCCTGGGCCAGGATTCTCTGCAGAAACCTACAGCAAGAATGCAGACTGCGTGTTTCAGGCAATGCCACTGCTCCACCCACACCACTCTGGGTTCTTTCACTGTCCTGTGCACTGGTTCCACCCAACAACAAACACCTGTGGCTCCCTGGAGAAGGGCTGCCCTTCGCCCTGGACTTGGCTTTGCCTGAACAGGAAGAGATGAAGTCTCTGGGGCAGATGTCAGTGAGAACACATAGATACCATGCCCTGAAAGGACAGCTCTTAAGTGTGATCTCCACTCTCTCCTGAGGGAGACAGAGTCCAAGGGACTTTCCATGGGACTTTGCTCTCACATCTTTACTCGCTGGCCTTCTTTTCCCTGGGCCGTTTCTCACTCCTGGGAATACTTTCCAATGAACCACTTCTTCATTAAACGTTGTCTTCGGGTCTGCTTCTGAGGGGAGTTAGGGCAACCTTAGGCACACGAGTGTCACACCTAGACCTCGAAGAATGGAGAACTGGGCAATTCTATCCCCCTCTGTTCCTGAGGAGAGTGAACCAAAAAAACCAGACTATTCTAGTTTGTATTTTGGTAGCTCCAAGTTCATAAAAGAAAAGCTATTATAAACCCCACGGTTTTGCTCAGCATGCTTCTACACTTCCTGTAGGCTCCCAGAGATTCCCTGGGAAGAGAAGTGGCCAAAAAACTTAAAAAAAAAAAAAAGACCTACTTCTCACTCCGAGGGTGCCCTTTGCCTCCACAGTTATGCATAAATGAGGGAAAGATATGATTGTTTTCCCTGGAATCCAAGGCATTATTTTAGAGAAATTCATCGCTTCTCCTATCTCAGCTCCTTATCTCTTCCAAAGGTAGAATTAAATTCAAGGTCACAGCTAATAACTGATTATATATGACAAGACCTGATTCCACTTGGGGACTGCACATTCACATTCTAAAGCATTCCCTACCTTCAGTATTACAGCATAATAGGAAAGACAGATTTGTGCACAGCGACCATAAAGCAAGAAAGAAAATATACACCTCAAAGAGAAACACAAATAAAGGCTTCTGGGAGCTGAAAAGTGAGATGGATGAACTCTGAACGGGGTAGTCAGGCAAAGCAGCCTGGCCAACATGGCTCCTGAAGTCCTTTAATATACGAGATTTGGTCTATTTGAGTCAAGGAGGAAGGCTTCCACAGTGACAACAACATGACAAGACAAGATGCATGGGGACTAAGGCAGGAGGTGGGGGAAGGCAAATATGGAGAGCAGAGACAGAATGGGTGATGTGGGCAGCATTGTTTTAAAATGTGTAAGCAAGACTGGAGTCCGGGTGGGGGTGTAGTAAGTTTTCAGAAATGCACCAAAGATCTCACCAGCTGAATTTCACCTTGACTGAAATTCCCTTGACTTTAGGTCTTTACAAATGCAAATTTGCAGAGAAGGGTAATTTTAGTATAGCTCTGATTTTTATCTTAGAGTGAATAATTTCTGAAATATTTTGATTCACATCTGATTTTGATAGAAGGAAGGTACGATGAAGTTACTACTTCCTTAGGCCAGAGTGAGGCAGCAAAGAGTAAAGAGACCTAAAACACACTTTGCATACTTAAAACTTTGAAAGTTTCATCCAGGGATGCTTAGGTGGCTCAACCGGTTAAACCGGTTAAACGTCAGACTTCCCCTCAGGTCAGGATCTCCTGATTCCTGAGTTTGGGCCCTGCATCAGGCTCTGTGCTGACAGCTCAGAGCTTGGAGCCTGCTTAGGATTCTGTGTCTCCCTCTCTCTCTGCCCTTCCCCCATTCATGCTCTCTCTGTCTCTCAAAAATAAATAAAAAAATTAAAAAACGTTAAATTTTTTTTTAATTATTAAAAAAAAAATTTCATCCAGGCATTTGCAATAGCCATACACCGTAACTGAATAGCAAAACATACATATCAAACACTCCTCCTCACCATGAAGGAAAGAGGAATAGTAAACATTAGCAATTCATATTAACAATTTTTTTCACACTGAAAAACTCTTGGATCTAACACAATAATTAATTTATCAGTTACAAAATGTGGCAATTTTAAACAATTAAAATTTGATGAGAAATTATAACTAGAAATAATGCCACAGGCATTTAGTAGCTAATCTAGGAAAATAAAGTTGCATAAACCTCATAAAACATTTGATAACGTAAATTTCTTAAGTCAGATAAGCAACTGAAGCAAGGCATCTTTCTGGCTATACTGAAGGACTTGTTAGAAAGATTAAGGGATATCTAATTTTAACTACCACAATAAGCATATAAATAAACACGTTGTCAACAAACATATACACTAAACACCTATAATATAAGCATTAGGGTTGCACCATTGAATAGACAGACTCCCCTTCCTCACAGAATTTACAGTTTTCTAAAAATCAGGTTAATGATGGGTACATCATATCACAACCAGCAGAGTAGCAAAATAAGTTATTGGTGGATAAACCATAGAACTGTACGCAGGGTATTAAGCCAATAGGCAGAATAGCATGAACAGAAATATAAACCAGTGCCTGAAGTTTAAATGAAACTTATCAATGTGACATGGTACCACAAGTACAAGGTTGGGAATCATGGGAAACAGCTATCACAGTATATCCCGGGATAGACTCGCGGTGTCAGATGCACACATCCTGTGCAGCAGAACAAACATTTTTCTATTTGATTTCAGAGAACAGATAAAACAGTCAAATATATTGATTCCAGTTCCCACTTGGGGGGGGTGGGGAAACTCTGTGTAGTAGAGAAAAGAGAAGCAGGACTGTGGTGTAGAAATTGTTGAGAATCAGACACGGGATTCATACTCTGATTTATCATAGGTTAGCATCAATTCGTAATAATCATGCTAAATAAAGGTAATGCATAACATAATTTGTGTTCTTTTTGTATGACAAGCAGTCTTCTTGGGAATACATATACATTGATTCGTTTAGTCCTTTATTCATTGAAATGAACAGTGCCAGGCACTGTTACAGATGCTTCAGACATACTGGTGCAGAAACAGCAAAAGTTTCTGTCCTTCTGGAGCTTACTTTCTAGTGGTGGAGAGACAGTGATAAATAAGTACTTAAAAAAGGAAGAATGTAATCTAATTCCAGGGAAAGTGCACATGAAGTAAAAGCAAGCAAGACAAAAGAGTAATGAGTCAATCCATACCTAAGGTAGCCAAGAAAGGCCACTCTGATGATTTGAAGAGAGACCTAAATGAGAGCCAGGGAGGAGACTGTGTGGAGGCTCAGCATTCCTGACAGAGGAAACAGGAAGGAGACAGCCAAGAATAAGGGACACACTTGACTCTCTCAGAGACCAACTTAGAGGTCTGTGCCCAGAGGTGCTGTGAGCAAAAAGAGTGGCCCATGAGTTGGTAGAGAAGGCAGGCGCTGAGCATTAACATATTTATCCTCACAATGATTCTACACAGTAGGTGTTATTATATCGCTTATTTCCATTTGGACAAACAAAAGCTTAAAGACATTAAATATGTGGGCACAGCGAATGGCATGGAGAATGTGTGCCCTAACTCCCGCAATCACCACCTCCTTGCAGAGGTCACATCTGTGTATAAAGCATGAGGAGATCTCTAGCTTCAAAATAGACTGGGAAATGAAAACAATATTAACAGGCTCATAAAATGAAAAGAATTACATTTCTCTCTCTCTCGCTCTGTCTCTGCCTCTCTCCCTCTCTACACACATACACACACACACACGCATTACATAAATATTCGTTGTTCTGAATTTCACTATTTCATGGTTTGGAAATTCTGTAGAAACTACCAACTTTTACAACAATGTTTCAATGAAGAATAAATCCAGGGTCAAAACTAAGTAAATTATCCCCAGCAAGGGAAGACACCTTTCACGTGCAACTGATTAGAGGTGCTCCTGATGAGGGGGTCTCCAGCACAGGAAGGAGACCCTAAGTGTTGGAATTCAGATATCCACATGGTAAGAGAGAAGGTCCAAGCCCCTGTGCTGTAGAAACACCTAGGGACACTTCTTCAATCCCAAACCTTCCCTGGCAACCTGACTTTTCCATCACACACAGATTCTAGGGTTACCCTTTTTGCTTCATTTCTATTACATATCTACTAGATCACAACCTCATTGAGGGCAGGTTTTTTTTCACCCCGTAGCACAGGATCTAGCACATTATTAGAGACACCAAAGAAGTACCTGTTTAAATGAGAGATCATCTTCCTTTTGATGGTGGCTTCCCTTCCTGGAAGCTTCCTGCTGAAGATGAAAACTTCTTGGCTCGTTGCCTGTAGGGCACGTATGTGAGTCTTCCAAAGAGTCACCTTATATTGGAGCTTTGGTTATTTACCAGACTTGTTAGGCAAACTTGGTGACAGCAGGTTCCACAGTCTTAGCTTGCAACAATAGGCCAATCCTGCACTGTAGGAGGGCTAAGACTGGATTTCTCGCCTAAACCTTCCCTGTCTCAGATTTAACATAATAGTTATACATTAAAAGCATGATATAGCACCATCGAGTATCGTCATAATACCTAGTTTGCCTGACAGAAGGTGAACATTTCAAAGAATAAAACAGTCTTCCCAGTATCTGCTCTACATTGAGTATCTGCTCTATAGGGTAGGCATAGAGAAAGAAGGTGGGAAAGATGGCACGTGCCGAATCTGGGGTACAGATGGGCAGAACTGAGGGCAGGAAATATATGAAAGAATATCTGCCTTTGGCCACCTCCCTTGCTTGACTGTAGCTGCCTGTGTGATTTGTTCATGTCAATCAGGGAATAAGAGTCTATGTGTTCTAAAAGTAAATGTTTTTCCCTCATATATCCCCCCCAAATTTGAGAGAATAACAAGTGCAACTATTAGGGTTGCAAATCACACCTAGTGTATTCTAATTCTATTTACACTGTAACAAAAGTGCTCTTTCTTTTTAATTAGTTGAGTTCATTTTCACTGACTTCATCTTTTTTTATTAGAGGGCAAGGAAAGACTTCATGGGAAAATATTAAAAAACAGAACTTTAATTTCTCAGTTTGCATTCTTACCCATCCTTTCTCAACCTTTGAGATCACAAAACATAATAAGACAAAATTAGAAAAAATCCAGAGGGAGATGGCAATAAGAAATACAGAATATAAGAAAATGAAGAAGTTACTGGGAGATGAGAAGGAGGGGAGGGGAAAGAGCAAAATGGCTGCACACTGGCTTCAGTGCAAGCTATGTGATTCCTTTGTAAATGGTCTGGGACAATGAGGAGCACAAATTGGAAAAGCATAGTAATGTGTCACAAATGGAATTCAATTTCTTGGTACCACAATAGTAGAGGGTATGATGGCTGACAAACAGAAAAGAAAGGAACACAAATAGAAGAGAAAGGAACACAATGGAACAAAAGATAATTTACTTCCATAACTCTCGTAAGGACATAGAAAGCAATGTGGGTCAATACTTTGTTCATGTGACAAGTGCATACAGCATTGTGATTTAGTCTGAAAAATCATGTAGTGGTTTTTTTTTTGTTTGTTTTTTGTTTTAAGGAACTCTCACAAGGCTGCCTGCTCCCCCTTAGAGCTTATCTATATATGCCAACAGAAGGGGAAGTAATTATTTAAGACTTAAAAAAAAACTTACTAGTAGTAATATATAAAAATCACTGGCCATAATTTTATACTTCTTGCAAGAAAAGAAAAGAAAAGAAAAGAAAAGAAAAGAAAAGAAAAGAAAAGAAAAGAAAAGACAAGAAAAAAAAGATAAAGAAACAGCTTGTATACAGAGTTAACCCAGTGTGGAATTTTTAACAGAAATGGTTTACCAACACAGAAACTTTACATGAAGATATGTATGAGCACTTGGTTTGTTGTAACAAAGCAAAAACTTGTTGTGATCATGTGTGAGCAGATTATACAAGAAATCTGGAAAATTACACAGTCAGTTGCTATTGGCAGAAATAATAAATATGTTTGTGATCCATAATTTACACCGGTTCCATCAAACTTACAACAGACATATTGTGAACTTGCCCTCCCTTTGGGGTGTGGCTCATTGTGAAAGAAGAGGAAATAGAAACACTTTGACCAGAATTTCTCCTAAATGATAATTCTTGGTTAAAAGGAAAGTAGAGACAGTGTGGTTAGGAGCTAGGAAAAAAAGTGAAAGAGAACATTCTCACTTCATGAAGACTTGAAAACCTGTAGTGTAATTTATGTAACATTCACAAGGTAGTTTCTCCCCACTTGTCAATGAGATCACATTCACTCTCTTGTTTTGGATCTCCTTAGTTTTGTGCTGATATGAAGTTAAATTAAAAAGCCTGAACCAGGATATGTGGGTATACAAAACAGAGAAGTAAAAAGAAAGGATGGGTGTCAGATTGAAGAAGAGCCACTTTCCAAAGTCAAATTAAATACATGGTGTTAATATCCAACACATTTATTTTATCCCCCTGTATTATAGACAGAAGTGTGGCAGACCAGAATTCTATTTGCATACTGTGAATGAATTACATGCATCTCTGTAGTGACTTTAATCATATTGAATGGACTGAACTCCATGGACTGTAATCAGAAAACAATTTACTTTCTCAAAGTAAATTTACTTTCTTAAAGTCTGTTGTAAGTTTTATGGAACCAGTGTAAGTTATGGATCACAAACATGTTATTACTCTCTTAAACCTGACCCATGGACTCATGGTTCCCTAACCCCTAGATGAAATATTTTCCTTTTACTTCCAGATAATAAAATACTTTCATGTTGCTCTCACATGCTAAATATCACCATTTTAGTACTAAAAATGTCCAGTCGAGGGGCACCGGGGTGGCTCAATCAGTTAAGCTCAAGTCTTAATTTCATAGTTTGGGAGTTTGAGCCCTCACATCTAGCTCTCTGCTGTCAGCGTCCAAGTTCATTTCAGATCCTCTGCTCCCCATCTCTCCCCCTCCCTGCCTTGTGTGTGCGTGTGAGCTCTCTCTCTCTCAAAAATAAACAAAACATTTTTTTATTTTCTTTCTTTGATACGAAATTTATTGTCAAATTGGTTTGCATACAACACCCAGTGCTCATCCCAACAGGTGCCCTCCTCAATACCCATCACCCACCCTCCCCTCCCTCCCACCCCCCATCAACCCTCAGTTTATTCTCAGTTTTTAAGAGTCTCTTATGGTTTGGCTTCCTCCCTCTCTTCTGTGTTTCTCAGGATCCACATAAGAGTGAAAACATATGGTATCTGTCCTTCTCTGTATGACTTATTTCACTTAGCATAACACTCTCCAGTTCCATCCACATTGCTACAAAAGGCCATATTTCATTCTTTCTCATTGTCAAGTAGTATTCCATTCTATATATAAACCACAATTTCTTTATCCATTCATCAGTGATGGACATTTAGGCTCTTTCCATAATTTGGCTATTGTTGAAAGTACTGCTATAAACATTGGGGTACAAGTGCCCCTATGCATCAGCACTCCTGTATCCCTTGGGTAAATTCCTAGCAGTGGCTAAAATGAACAAATCAGGAGACTATAGAGGCTGGAGAGGATATGGAGAAACGTGAAGCCTCTTGCACTATTGGTGGGAATGCAAACTGGTACAGCCACTCTGAAAAAGCGTGGAGGTTCCTCAAAAAATTAAAAATAGATCTACCCTATGACCCAGCAATAGCACTGCTAAGAATTTACCCAAAGGATACAGGAGTGCAGATGCATAGGGGCACTTGTACCCCAAAGTTTATAGCAGCACTTTCAACAAGAGCCTAAAACATTTTTTTCTAAGGTCCAGTGCAGGGAACTCCTAATTTCATAGAATTTAGAGTTTAGAATTTAAGGCTTCCCCCCAATCTCCACCTTGGCTCAGCTGGGCACTGTTTAGCTTTTTTTTGTTGAGAACAAAGGGAAGGTTAGAATCTTATCTCATGCCTACCCCCACTACCTCCTTTTGCTCCAGGGAGGGAATCCATGTAGGGATCACATGAAGGGAAGGAGGAGGCTAAGGGAGGGCAGGGTAGAGGCCTTCTTTGATTGCCTCAGATACCACCTGGCTATGGGACTCCCCTCTGTATTAGTTTCTCAGTACTAATACTTTATCTTGTTGGATGCTTATGTGGATCACATGGAAATCTCCCACTATTGTGGTTGATACAGCAACGTACTTCTCCAACTGACCATTTCTGATGTCAATCCTCATTTCTCTATGAGGGTAAACAGTTCACTCCACAGAAACTGTGCCTCCAAGCAGCACTCTTACAAAAATCTCCTTTATAAATTCAGCTGGGGCTGGCTTCCTCCCCTGTATTCCACTATGGGTCATAGGAAATGAGGAGTTTTGCTATCACCATTAGTGGAAATGATTTCATTCGTATGCAATAAGTAACCTCTTTGGTAGACACTCAAGCCAGCAGCTCCAGTAAGAGTCTATTGCCTACAAATTGCACAAGCAGAAACAGACTATCAGAAATTTAGGGCCCCTCTAAATTCCAGGTGACCCAGGGCAAGATCCCTAGAGGATGGATATATATATATATATATATATATATATATATATATATATATATATATTTTTTTTTTTTTTTTTGAGATAATGAAAGAAAGAGAGTGAGCAGGTCGAGGGGCAGACAGAGATGGAGAGAGAGAATCCCAAGCAGGTTCCGTATTGTCAGTGCAGAGCCCAACACAGGGCTCAAACTCACAAACCGTGAGATCATGACCTAAGCCAAAATCAAGAGTCTGACGCTTAACCAACTGAGTGACCCAGTGCTCCTCCCTAAAGGAGATCTTAAAAATCCTCTCATGTGACTTGGGGTGAGAAGGAAACGTCTCCCTAATTCTCTCCAGATAAATCTTAACTCTATTTCATTCTTCAACTTGTTATATACCTCAGAAGTAGAAAACCAGCTAGGACTCATGAAACTGGTATTTTGCCACTGCCTCTGCCTGTCCTGAGAGAGCAGCCCAACACAGTCTTAACAACATGGAGGTACTTGAAACTTATTTTCTTTACATTTGGAACCACACTCCTATCTATATCCGAAAGAGTCTGTTTATTACACCAATGAAGGAGTATTTCATATTTTAAATTGTATGGTCTTAAACACGAATACATGAGACCTTTGCTACAGAAATACAGTCAATCTCATCCGTATTATAAATTAGTTTATGTCAAGCTCTTAACTACTTTTTGTGCCGTGCAAAGTTTTTTTCATATAGTAGGGACAGATGAGGAGGGACCCATCATGGGTGTGTTATCTCAAAGGACCATAACTTTTTGTTTAAAAATAGAAGTGAACTTAGAAACCAGTTAGTTTACCTTCTTCAATAATTTAGATTTAGCTAAGAAAGTGAAAACACTTGAAAACGCACTCACATTATTTTGTAACTTACAATCACACAGCCAAAAGATAGTAAGAAGGATAGTTTTTGGTTTTTTTAGTGTCAGAATTTGTAAATATACATAACGATGCAGAGCAGAAACAAATCTCCTAGGCTAATACTAACACCAACTCCTTTAATCTTTGTGAAAAGATCTCAGTGAGAATTTCCTTTTAAAGGGGCTTTTCCCCCCTTATTTAAGTTCAAGTATAATTAACATATAGTGTTGTATTAGTTTCAGGTGTACAATATAGTGATTCACAATTCTATACATTTGTCAGTGCTCATCACCTTAAGTGTACTCTTAATCCCCTTCATCTATTTCATCTATCCCCCACCTACCTCCCTCTGGGAACCGCCACTTTGTTCTCTATTAAATGTGTTTTTTCTTTTTTTTTAAATTTTTGTAATGTTTATTTTTTCTTATTTTTGAAAGAGACAGAGAGAAAGACAGACAGAGAGAGAGGGATGGGGAGGGGCAGAGAGAGAGGAGGACAGAGGATCCAAAGCAGGCTCTGTGCTGACAGCAATAAGCCCAATGTGGGGCTTGAACCCATGAACTGCAAGATCATAACCTGAGATGAAGTTGGATGCTTAACTGACTAAGTCACCCAGACACCCCTAAATGTGTTTTTTCTTAGGCAAAATCATAATAATAATGATGATTTAAAAACAATTACTGCCTAAAAATGTGAAGAACTATTAGTCTAAACAGAAAGACAACCAACATCCTCTGAACTCATATATTCCTGTTAAGATCTGAAAATACATAGCTCTTCATTTTTTTTTTTTTTGAGGCTAACTCCCACGTTACTTAAATATGAGCTTCTTAATATTTGGTAGCAAACATTAGATTCCCAATATGTTTAAACACAGCTTTGTGGCTCTGTCACTTTTCTCATTTTACTTTCTCTAAGCAAAGTCATTTGAATCACATACTAAGTGCCTCCAAGCCAAGGGAAGTAGAGAAAAGGTTTATCTCACAGATAAGACTTAAGAGAACATCATGTATTTCCAGCCTAAAGAAAGTTACAGAGAGGAGCTGCTGGGTTAGAAATTGGGAAATAATTTCCCAGCAGTGTTACAGTTACAATGACATCATTTGTCACCATTAAAGCCACTGAAGTGAATCTCCAGAACAAATAAATGTAAGGGTAAAATTTAAAAAAAATACCAATGTCAAATAATGCGATGTTTTTGGGTTTTTTTTATTGCCTGTCATTTAGGATTATTCTTATTTCATCTACCAGCACTTATTAAGACATTTTTGAGAACAGACTCCAGTGTGATGCATTAGAATATTCAGAGCAGTTACATATACCTTTTATGACAATAGAAGAAATGTATTAGTGAATATGAATAAGGACTGCTTATTTTCAAGCTGAAGGGAATCGCAATTGTTACAAAAAATTGTGAACAGCATAATTCTTTTTCAAGTGATTGCTATTGGAATTTATAATAAAGGTTAATGGAATAGAGAACCGAAGGACTTGCTTTTCAAATAACCTTAAGAATTCAAATTCAAAATTCTTAGTTAGCTGGGGCACTACTGAATTAACATTTGTATGGGGCAGTGCTCACAACTTCTTTCACACCCTCACTCATCAGAGGAATATGAGACACACATCTGTCAGTAACTGTGGTTTCACATAAAGGGATCTAGAAAGGAAGCCACCTAGGAAGATACCTCAGGAGATTCTTCACCACATCTCTCCACTAATACACCCCTCCAAACCCCCAACTCCCCTTCCATAATTACTGCAATAATGCTTACTAGCTACAGATTCTCAAGACTTGCTAGAACAGCACACTTTAAAATCTTAAGCTCAAACTCTCCTATCCAGGAATGAAGTCCCCTGATTTGGACCAAGCCCATCAAGAATTCTTTAAGAATACCTAAAGGGGACCATTGTGATAAAGGAAGGAACTGCAGTGGTTTTTTGGGGATGAACAAAGTGATCATATGATTCCAAACTGGGACACATATTGTCTTTTTGTGAGTTTTGGTTTGCTTTGGCTTGGTTTGCTTTCTGCTCTTTCTTCTAATCACTCTGCTAATTGCCATTATAAATGTACCTGGTGTTACAACATAGACTGAGATTATGTCCACCTGTATTTCCCTATCTTTGGAAGCCACAGAAATATCAAGATATGGTTCTGGGAAATGGCAACATGGAACTTCCCACTGAAAGCTCCTTCTAATCTTAACCTAAAGGAACCTGTGAGGCTAACATATATGTCAACCAGGGTAGCAGGATAGGAAGATAGATCCAGATAATGGGCCAAAATCCTAGGGAAATAAAGAGTTTAGTCACAGATTTCTCTGTGCATCTACCCTTTGTTAACTACACAGAGGTGACAGTGGATACATTAGGCAGTTCACTGTTCAGTGAAATGGGATTTTGGTCCTAGCCAATAGATTTTATTTATCCTTCCCTATGTAAATGAAGGCTGAGTGACATGTTATAATAAAATGTTTGTTATTTTCATACTGACACAAAACTAAACAAATGGAGACATACAGCAATAGTAGAAGATCTTGGAAAGGCTGCCAAAGTTCAGAGGAGAATGATGAGGGCAGTGAGAGGATATATCATATAAGATTGAAGGAGCATGGAGATATAATTTATTTGAGAATATATGAAGAATGCCGACATGGAGGAGTATTAGATTTGCTCTACATGATATATAGGCTTAGGGACCAATGACTTCCAAGAAGACAGGTCTTCCTAAATTTTTTTTTCTAATAAGTCACTAAGACAAAAAAAAAAAAAAAAAAAAAAACTTTTCTAATAAGTATGCTACCATGTGTAGTGTTTATCCACAGTTAGGTTAAAAGTTTCTCAATGTTTTTCCCTCAGCACACACACATAAATGGGCGATGTTTGCAAAATGCTCATAAGCTTCCCCAGACTGTGATGAAGGGAATCAAAGCACAGATTAGACAGCCCATAAATCATGTAGATTCTCCACCATCTTATTTGAATAAAGAGACACAAACAAATATGAGTGAAGGTACCTATGAATCCACCCACCTACTTAAAACAGAATTAGTTCTATGAAAACTTCAGTACTTTACTATTTTTACTTACAACACTGATTTCAACTTGTCTCCTAACTGGTAGGTGTACCTCAGTATATTCTGCTACACTGAGAACTTCTGGGCTAGGCGACCAAGGACTCAAGTATCAGAAGTATAGTTACGTCAGATGAACTTCAGGATCCTTTCTAAAACAGATTTCATCATACTGCAATACAGATGATCAGTAGTCTTTCAAAGATTTGTGCTCCCCTCCAGAAAAACAGAACTGTTGCTACAAAGCACCAGCCCAGCCAAGGGCGTATTTCCCAGCCCCACTGCATCTACATGGGATCATATAACCAATACTCTTCAATAGGATGTTAACAGAAGTGACATATGTCAGTTCTAAGATGAAAGGCTAAGAAATCGGTATGCCTTCATCATGCTCTCATTTCTTGTCCTCTGGCTACAAGGCAAAACGTCCAACATCATGAGAGATGGTAGAGACATAAGATCGAAGGCACAGCAGTCCATGAATCACACTGTGGAAGGCCACCAACTTTACAAGCACATCATAGCAACCGTTACATTAATGAGAAATATATTTCTATTATGTTATGTCACTCACATTTTGAGGTTAATTTGTTGTAACAGTCCACCGTAATAGAAATCATGAAAATTTCCCTTTCTTCAATAAAGTTTAAAGCATTTTGCGCAGTCTTGCTCTATAATAATATCGCAACGTACTGGGTGCTCTATTACCGTGCACAATAATGGTGATGGAAAGAGTTATTTTAAGTAAAAGTCACCTATCCTCTTCAGTATGGCCAACTGTTGATCAGGCCAGGGTGTAGCTTTTGGTTATTCCAGCTTTCTTTTGTCTTCACTTTCTTTGTCTTTGACTTCTTATTTTTAAATATAATTTTTTTCCCTTACAAGGGAATGCAATGGAGTTTCAATGCATATTGAGGTCCTTTGTTTTTAACAAACTCAAGATCTGAATCACAGAATTCTGGAAAATAATAAATTTGTGTTATTGTAAACTGCTAAATTTGGGGTGATTTGTTACTCAGTAAAAAATAACTGAAACAAGTTTCACAGCATCTCCCTCAGATAGTAAATACTGGGTATTTAATTTAAACCTTGAATGTTCTAGAAGTTTGTTCTTTGTTTTTGTTTTTGTTTTTGTTTTTACTCATTTCTCACTATACATACTACTCTGTTCCTTATTGGAGATTCATCTAACTCTCACTTTTACCTATGTGCCAAATTAAAAAAAAAAAAAGAGCAAGGTTTGAAACCCCATACAATTTCAAGCCAAAAGAGTAAAGATCTTTGGAATATAGTTAACTAAATTCTAGAAGCATCATTCTGGTAAGAGTTGTTTTAGTCATGGAATTACAGTATGTTTGAGACATTTCTGTAAGCACTAAATAAATGTCTAACCCCTAGCAAATTTATAAAAGGAGCTAAAGAGCTGGAGAGAGCTAGAAAAGTCTGACAAGACCTGACTGTGGGTGAGAGCTGACACCCAACAGGTACAGTGAGCCTCATAAACTGGTGTTATTAGCTGCTGGTAGAGGAAAGATGATCATATCTGCTTCTGCCAGCCTTTTAATCCCATGGAAAATTCAAGTCACATAGATGAACATTTAAGAGATGAGGTAACAGATGCTAAATGTCACGCTGAAATGATAGTATACAGTATTTGAAAATCTTTGATTTGTCGTATTATAGGCTATGCACTCCCTCTGCTACCAGAATTGCGAAATAGGTCCCAATAGGGAGGTTTAGCTTAATAAATGTAGTTGCTTTGTTCCTCAGATTGCTGATCCATGTGATTGATTGAAGCTTCTATTTCATCCAGGGAGGTGGGAGAGTGTCGTAGGCAGCAGACTCTGTAATTTTTGATGTCTGACAGAGCAAATGAAATTCATGTGACAGACTTTATTTTACCCTCCAAAGTGCATCAACATTTATTTATGATGAAGGGGAAGTTGGGTGAAAAAAAAGCAGTCCTGTTTATCATAAATCACGAAGTTTTACATCCTGCTTTTTAGAAAGAGGAATGACTGGTCTCCGGTATATTTATGGCCTCAGTATTTCTTTAATACTTTAAATATATAAAATGTAGTACCAAAACTATCCAAAAGCTAACTCTGTAATACTTAATGTCTTTATGGATCAGTGAAAATTATTATTCACTCTCCCATTTTTTTAACTGTGTATATAGTTTTAACTCCCAGTATGAATAAGATTTTACATATATGCCTGGTTGTCTGAGCTATATAATCATTTCTCGAGTCAGTAGTGGTGTCTAGATAAAAAGATTCCAACGGAGAGGCTAGCCAGTGGGCACCTACAATGACGTCTGGAATTAGGGGACCTGAAAGAGTGTTGAATGACTGCCTGAAGTAATTAATGATAAAAAACGGCACCTTTCAGGGTCTCTTCAGATCTGGAATTCGCTCTTCTGAGTCAGATAATTTCATACTACTCCAAGCAAAGATGATTTCAAGAAAAGATAACATGTGAAGAATCAGGAGACATTAATACCTGGAAATGGAGAATGTTGGGAGATAGTGCTAACAATGAACACTAAAAATGACAGTGGAGAAGTGAATAAAATAATGCGATTGAAGAAGCATACGCACATTCCATCCAGCTTTATTCAATGATCTAAAAAGATGAGGAAACAGTATCATGTAACACCTTTTAAAACTATGAACATTAGACTATGTAAAGCATGGGCACTATGTAAAAACAAAAAGGACAGAGCAAGAGGTCACACTTCTGTTATATAAAATAACAAACTGAAATGAATATACAGGTGTTTATGGATGCATATTCTCCAGCTTTTAAGAATTCATAAAAGCAGAAGTATGCTAAAGAGGCATACATTATACTAAAAAAGTGGGAGGAAGGAGATAATATAAGTATAATATAAACAATACTAAAGGACATATTGAAGAACTTTAATGCACAAAGTTAGGATCTTGAACATAAGCCACAGAGACAACGGTATTTTTGGCTCTGTATTTTACTTTTATTGATTAAAGCCGATCACAGGTTAAATATCAGAACCTGAGTAAGAATGGGCTGTGGTAAATAAATTGTGAAGCTGCTTGAACGAGTTTGTATCAAATACTGAAACTGAAAAGAAGGTGAGGAGGGAAGGAGAAGCTTTCGAGCTCTAATGTCTTTTATAAGGTTTTAGAGGGTATGACATTTTAGAATATTAAGAGATGATGGAAACGTTTTCAAGAACAGATCATAACGCTCATACTAAAATAGACAATTGAGTCAGCATTAGCAAGAAAGTTGTATACATTTTTAAAGAGCTAGAGAGATGTGAAACCATAGGGTGAGGGATGAATCAGAAGACAAATGGCAAGTTAGAATGTCCCTATGTGAGAGATAAATAAATGCAAATGATTAAATGGAGTAACCTCTTTTAGAAAAGAAATATGATGTCTGAAAATTTCAAGGACATTCTTTCGCTTATGTTTTAGACAGGAGCAGTAGAAATATGATGACTCTCAGCTTGTGAATGTGTGCTGGTTAAAAACAGCACCAAGCCTTACTGAGTAAGTATACTTAAGAAAAAGCTTAAGACATACTAACACATGCCATACTATACGTAGACTCTGGGTAAAAATATGTCAGCCCTACAGATGTTCTAGATTAGCCAGTATAATGAGATATTTAGAACAAAGCTGACATATTGCAACAACTGGATGAATCCAGTTGCTGGAGGGGTGAATGAGGGAATATTCTGATAAAATGCCTATGGATTAACAAAGAGGTATATGGTCAAAAGGACTGGATTACTTGGTGAAGTTAGATAAATTGTACTAATTCTAAATGTTTTAACATATATTTGACCAGTTTAGACCAAAACGATTTTAGTATTCCTTGTTGGTAGGTGGTGTTCCAGAAGAGAAAGCATTAACCATATATTAGCTATCAGCATGCATTTCAGAAGGCAAGCTCTCTGCAACCATCTGATAAATGCAGTTAAGACTACACTAACGGAAACTCATTACCTCCATAAATTGAGGTACACATGAAATGAATTAACACATGAAAACAAGCAATCCCAAAGCAAGCTGCCATGTGATAAGCAGTTTGGGAATGCTATGAACAGTAATTTAGGGGGAAAAAATTGGACAGGGGGAAGAGGTTTTCTCTGAAGAAGGCTGAGAAGCTTCCAATGGTATTCTATATTACTTACTTGATTTTCTGCACTGTTAACTCTGCTGTTCATTGCACCATATTTGGAGTTATTATGCTATTTTATTTTCATTTTGCTGCTATTTAAAAAATTTAGCTGCTTCTTCTTTTTTTTAAATCTTAGCTTTGGTCAGGCTACATTTTTTAAATATAATTTTAATCTTTTATCATAGCTACCTATCCTTAGGTCGCATGGTCATTTTGTTGTTTTTATTTTTTTATTTGAATTTTATTGTATTTTTTAATGACACTTGCAGATATTTTCTAAAATCATCTGCTGTTGCTATCGTAAATTTTCTTCACAAGTTCATTTTTCTTCCAAGTGGTTAAGAGGATATCACCCATTTTTATGCAGTTAGTTTTTAAATTTTTCTATCTTTTTCCTAAGACCCTACCACTCTACTTTTGTCATCCTGCTCTGACATCCTGAGTTATTGACATACATATTCAGAAAATTTTCTAAGAGGAGAAGAGGATGTGTGAATCAATCTTTGCATTTCCATTGCATTGTCCTCTGGGACTGCAAAATTTTACTTTTTGGGTTGATATGCAAAGTTTCCAGTTCAATCCCCAGTAATGGCCAACAACTAGTGTGGTTTTGTGGAATGAAGGTATATTTTCTCCTGTCCTCCAATGGTTTTGTAACTAGTAGGAGATATATTTATGTCCTAGTGAATTTGAGGGAGTCTACATTCTTTGACCAGAAAAATCTCTAAATCATCATGGTTCCGTCTATTTCTACTGTTCCACATAACATTATGTGCTGGAGACGTATCTCCAGAAGGCAAAGTGATGCCATCAATTGCCCTTCTATTATTCTCTGTAATATCTCTGACTTGTTCCCTGATTGGTGGTGAGTGAAGGGGAAAACTTCACTGACTTGCCCAGGAAGAATTACCTACAGAAGGGTGGCAGAGGGTGGGAGCTGGAGATGCAAGACAGTGGCCTGGTTTTCTCTATAGTACAGGTCATGCATCACCAAGAGTAAGTGTAGCTAGGTTGTACCATTTTAAAAGGTGAAGAACTCCTCCTGGATTATGGAAGTCTGTAAGTGGTTAGGTTCTTTTATTTCCCAGAATTATGACATACATCTATCTTTCAATCACTTTCCTTCCTATTTCTTTCCTTTCCTTTCTTTCCTGTTGTCTTTCTTTATCTCAGGTATTTATGCGTGTGTTTCCCAATAGGAAAAAGTTATAGAAAGGCTATATCAAACTCTTAAACTGAAATAATATATTGAAAGGAAAATGCCATGTTATCTGAATGTATTTTATTTCACAATTTTGTAAGTCTCAAACACTATTGCTTTTATCAAAAATTTTATGAAAATTAGTTAATACCAAAAAGAATTAATTCAAGTCTTATGATGGCTCCTTCTGCCAGGTTCTGGTAAGGATGATAAGAAACAGAATTATTTTCAGAGTAGTGGGAAGAGATAGGAAAGGAGAATATGTTCATAATTTGCAAACCAGATAATTTATTATTGTATGATCCAGAGTAGATTTTCCAATATAGTGAAGCTGAGTACATGAATTTGAATCTCTTATTTTGAACTTCAAAATTACAAAATGAAATATTTTCACCTGACCTGATACTGATCTTTTATGAAAAAAAAGGTAATACCATTTTCTTCATTCTCATCCATCATTAAAGTTGACTCCTAAGAGATTTAATATTCTTTTTTAGATATGCCTAAACAGGACATGTTCTGAGGGTATCTCATTCCTGTTTTGGGTGTCAGAACCATTGATTATCTAAGTGATCTTGAATCATATGCAATAGCACTTGTACTGTTCTACCTGCAAATATGAATTCAAAAGGAAAGAAAAACAAATGTGGGGCTTGGAAATGACTTTGAAGTAGTTTAAAAATAAAAAAGGAACAAAGTAAATGTGTTAAAATTGAAAAAAATATATGTAAAAAACACACAAACACTGGATTGCCATGCTTAAAATCTCATCCCTTTAGAAGATGAGATATTAGACAATGTCATGTCACGGTGCACTGAAAGCAAGACCCAGGAAGCCCCTTGTTCTACCTGGGGACTATCAAATAGACTAGGACAAAGGATCACATGAGTATTCTTGATCCACATCTGCTCACCTAGGAACACCTCCCAACCGAACTATCGTGGCCCACAAGTGCCCTCAGTAGAAATGCACGCAGCCCAACAAAGTGATTTTTGTTCACTTGACTGGGAGTGTACATTCATTATACACAGACTTGTCTAAACATTAATTATAAACATTTAAATAAGAAGGGGGTACTCTGTTATTCATTTAACACAGCTTCACATTCTACCAAGGAACTGCCTTGAATGTGATTTTAAAAACAAACAAAAAAGGGAAAACTTTCCAAATATGAGGGAATAAGCCTTGGTCATGCGAGCATAAAACTGTTTATCCATCACAACTCAGGTTGAAGCGCTCTTCCTATATTGATGACCGTGTTACACTGATTTCTAGCTCAGGGGATAGAGGGAGGAGGAGAAACATGGAGTCCAATCAGAAGAACCCCAGAGTGTCTTAATTATTTCATAAAAGAGTCAGATTAAGTACTTGCATAGTTCCTTGAAGCTTAAGTTAAAAAATATGTACACTGTGATATGGAAACACAAAACCAGCGGGGTCCAGGCAGCTGCGCCAGGAAGAACATTTGGTCAAACCTCTTATTCAAAATAGAAATAAGAAAGAGAATTGTAATCTTAGAACAGAGGGAATTCAGACCTGGAAATAACAACAGAGAGCATGTCATAGTTTTATAAACAGAATAGCACTGTAAAAAAAATAGAAGCAATTTAAATTTTCTGTGGTACATTTATTTCTCAGGAAAGTGGCTTCCCACTGTGAGCATTCACTCCTTCACAGACTCTGCTCAGAGGCTCAAACATATTCAAGCCCCACAAATACCCATAATGATTGCAGACTACAGACTGAACCACAATAAGGCATCAAAAAAGAAAACAGAAAAAAAGACCAAAGGTAGATACTTAATGAAAATGATTTGAATAACATACGATCCTGGTTTTCTTATTTTCTTGTGAAGTGAACGATACTACTGAAGTTCAAAGCCATTCACTTTTCTTGAAACCCAATTTCAAGTTATTTCAAAGAAGAACGCTTTGAAAGGACAGAAACAGCAAGAAGAAAAGAAATTCACAGATGAGTAATGTGCTTTCAGTAACAGTCCCTAAACTCAAATCTGTGGGATCCCTATGTATTTGATGGAGGACAGTAAATTGTTCTAATCAGAAATACCTTATAAGTGATGAGACAATTTACCAGGTAACAACACTCTTGGGTCTTTGCCATAAAAAGAAGTTTAATAAACTCTAATCACTTTGCCACCTTTAAATCCAACTCACCAGAGATGTTCCCAATAAAACCAGTGATTGTGGTCCGTGACTTCTATAAGGATTTGTAACTAGGAATGAAGGGAGCAGACAAGAAGGATAAATGCTTCATATAGATGCTTTCTAAGCTTCCTGGAAAAGAACTGCCTGAGGTAATTTTTAAAAATATAAAATTCTGCCAGAATAGAAGTTATGGTTAAAAATACAAATTCCTGTTAAAATTTCAGTTCCCACCTAAGTGAGACACTGACTCAGAATCCTCCAAGAAGGGACAGGAAGCCGTATGCTCAATGCCCCAAGCGATTATCATCAACATGGAAGGTTTGGAAATACTTGATACCGATAATGGAGTGTTTTAAAATTTGAAATAATTGACTAATGTAAGCTACAATTTGGCCTAGAAGATTTCAATATGAAACAACTATTTTGGGTTCTCCCCTTCCCACCTCTCATACTAAAATGACTGAACATATTAGCAACGTATCACCAGATGCTCAAAGCACATATAGCAAAGTTTCAAAACTGGACTGTACTAGCAAAATTAAAGCATTTATGAATAGTTGTGGTTTGCAAAAAAAATTCTAGATAAGTTCATGATGGTTTTAGAAAAGAAATCACTAATATATTTGTGTGTGAGTGTGTGTGTGTGCATGTGTGTGTGTGCGTGTGTGTGTGTAAGAAATAAACTCTAAGACATGGAAAAGAACAGGAATAATTCATTAAGCTTACAATTTCTGAAAAGGTAAATATAGAGCTCACGAAAATAAACATTATGTCATAGACAACAGTTTTCAACAAACTTAAATCTTAAACTGAATGTCTACTAAAATTACTTTCATATTTCCTTGTCCCATTTTACTGATATTTTGAGAATTATTTATGTATAATTCCTGAAAAAAATCACATAAATGCTTGCCAACGTATGTGGTGTAATGGTAGATGTTATGTGGGCTAGAAGCTTCAGATCTTGTTTTCAGGGTATTCATAATTTAGGTGGAGAGAGGAGGCACAGATATCCAAAAACTAAAGTAACTCTAACAGTCACATATGTAAGAGTCCAAATAATTAGATGTGATCCAATATATAACATTGTGTATTAATGTAAATGAAGCACCTAATGAAAAATAAAATGAAGAGGATTTCATGTATGTGAGCCTTACTGATCGGCTACATCTTCACATAGGAAACAGTGATTGAAGTGAACTTTAAAAATGGGAAATTCATATACACAAAGAGATGAAAGGGATGTTCTGGAATTAAGAGTTCTTAATGTCTAAGCAAACTTCTAGGGAGAGGAACATATACATATAGTATTGTTAAAATAATGGCAATACTTTCTGGGTCACCAGTTACATGGCATGCATTGTGCTAAGTAATTTTCGTCTCATTTAATCCTCATATTACAGTTTTGACTCCTTTTCTGTAATAGCATGGGAACTCTAGTGTTCTCCTGATTACTCCTTACTTAATGGTATTCCTTTAGTCTATAATGGGTATGACTTAAAGTATAATATTATACCTAACAGCTCAAATGCCTGAAGAGAGGACTGCACTTAGGACAGACACCAGTGAGCCTAATGTAAGAATTTTCTAACAATACTTACAAGTTTTCCCTAGAATAACTTCTATAAGATAAGCTGGGTAGTTTAGTTTTAAAACTAATTTCTAATTTACTAGGTATATGCACCCACACATAGCCTCTGTTGCTTTGCTGTTGACAGCAGACACGAATCACAGTTGACTAGACCACCGATGGGTCACAGATGAGTATGACATCAAAGAGAAAACAACCCACAGGTTAGGAAAAATCAATCCAATTCTCTTTCTTGCAAGTGTTGTAATTAAGTGATACTCACATACTTAGATTACTCAGCCTGGGATTTAGGTCGTCACTTGGGACTATGTGAAAGCAGAGACTGAAGGACAGAAAGAAATGAGACAGACAGGGAGATGCCAGAGAAAGGGAAAAGGAAAGGGAAAGGGAAAGAGAAAGAGAAAGAGAAAGAGAAAGAGAAAGAGAAAGAGAAGAGAGAGAGAGAGAGAGAGAGAAAGAGAAAGAGAGAAAGAGAAAGAGAAAGAAAGAAAGAGAAAGAGAGAGAGAGAGAGAGAGAGAGAGAGAGAGAAAGAGAAAGAGAAAGAGAAAGAGAAAGAGAAAGAGAAAGAGAAAGAGAAAGAGAAAGAAAGAGAAAGGTGTTATCCTTGAGAAGTAGAGGGAGAACTCTGCTTTCCTGATCTTCCATTTCAGTTTCAGTCTTCCTGTAACAAGGCTGTGCCTCATTTACTGGACTTGGATGTCCATGACATAACTTGCTGTCATCTTTCAACTTATGTTAGAAAGAGTGTGTTCCTGTTGGAATAATAGAGATACCTTACAAGAGGACTGTTATTTCAAAGTGATACCCTCAAAATCTTCCTCTGAAATACGTGTGTGTGTGTATGCATCCACATATACATGGTTTACTGATATATTAGATATGTTAATAATGTTACTAATATATATTAATGACAATATAAAGGCATATATATGCACACATATGCATTCTTTCATTCTGTAGATCTCCAGTTTCACGTTCTAAAGCTTGTGTTTTTACGGCGCACAATGTAAGTAATAGAGGAAATTGCAGAGAAGGAAGGGCAATTGAATCACTTCTAGAAGGAACAAAGCCAAGTGTTTGGGACACACCAGCAACTCAGAGAGTGTAAACTGGAGCAATTAAACTAATGACAGATAGTGAAGGTGCCACTAAGGAAGTCATTCTATTCTTTAAAATGGCAACATGATCATAAATTACTACTTTCTCAACAAAAAGCCACGGAGATTTATAAATGCTTGCCAAAACAGCAATAAGGAGAAGCCAAAATAAGGCTGGCAGTTAGAGGGGGAAAAAAAAAACAAAGCCTCTTAGTATGTGAGAAAGGTTTCCTTTACCCTCCTCAAAGACTAATGAGCTTTTGTATATATCAATGACTATTGGCAGCTGAACGATAACATACTAAATACATGTGTTTCAGAAATGCAAAAGTAACACAATAAAGTTTCAAGCAACAGGAAATCTAGGAGTGGAAAGACATGAATCTTGCAGCATGATATGCAATAAAGTTTCTGGATAAGGGCTCTGGGGAAGAAGAATGTCACCTTCCATCTTCCTCCCTCGATCAGTGTGCCCTACAATGGCATGAATGAGGGCATACTTAAAAGTTTTGATACCTTGGCATAATTTTTAATATTCAGAAGCAGCTAAAGAGGAAGCATAATGAAGTTGGTAAATGGATAGTCTCTCAGAGCCACACTGCTGGTATGAACCCTCACTCTCCCACTTACCAGACGTTTCGACCTTGGGCTAGGCATTTGGCCCTGTGTGCCTCAGTTTTCTTATATATAAATTGAGGAATAGATGAAGTTGTTTTAATGACTAAATAAATGTCTGCGTGTGTTTATTTAGAACAGACCCTAACACATATCAAAAACCGTATCTACCACTTAATATTATTTAATATTTTGACCTTATTAACTCATCTTATAAAAAAATCCATATAAAATACACTTCAACTCTACGCTTCAAAGATGATTAAAGGGAAAATTCTATTAACACAGTGTCTTTCACATAATGAAATGTTCATGTAAAGATGGAGCAGAAAGTAGGAAACAATGGGTAACAGGCTAAGGAAACTGAACCTGACCCCACAATAAAGGGTATCCATGAGGGGTGGTAGATTCCAGCGGAGGCACAGCGAAAGCAATGCTGGTCCTGCATTGCTATCAGGTAAGTCCAGGACAGCAAATAGCGGAGGAATGAGAGCCATCAAGAGAACGGTGCAAAAGCCCCAAATCCAAGCATTTCTCGGTGGTAAAAATGACATAAGCAGTCTTGGAATGGCCTCAAATCATCCTCATGAGATTTGGCTCAATTCGTGAAGGCCTTGCTTATCCATGATCTTCAAAAAATGTCTCAAGGAAGAAGACAAGAGAGGAGTAAATATGTTCTCTATGGGAATTACAACTGAATGCTATTATGGCATGTTCAGAGCAGATGGACACTCATATTGGTTTTGTTGCCCTTCCTCTTATCTCTAACTTGAAAAGCTTGACACCAATTATTTATCCCTATAAGCTAAAAAACTTAATCATAGCTGAGTGGAATAAGCAGTTTTTCTTTCTGAAGCCTCTTCAAGGAAAGACTTAGGTGGATAGCAACTCTGATTGTGATGAGGGCTGGCAGCTAAGGCCAAAATTAATCCATTCTGAATGATACTTAATAAATCAGCTAAAACAAAGGTAGACTGGAGTCCTTAGCCATGCCCAGCAGAGCTTCTCCTGACCTCAAAAATTGAATTTCTCAGGGTTAATTTTTCCTTTAACTAAGGAGTTTAAATATCATAATCTAGCTGAAACCAATGGGGAAATTTTTTAAAGTATATTTTAGTTAAACTTGGCACCTCTTTTGGATATAAATGCCAGGTGCACTGCTTTTCAAATGACTTCAGCTCACTGCAAAGTGTCTGAGCATATAGGGCATCTTGAGAATTTACTATGCAAATAATAATCACTTAAAATTGCCTTTGAAATGTCAAATCTGTTTCACACTGAGGAGTAGAAATTTGAAAAAAGAATTTTTTTCAGGTTTTACATCCATAGGAGAGATCTGGAAATAAATATGATTCTATTCTATTTGATTGCTATATATATAAAATACCCCAGAGAAATATGAAAATCACATACAATGGCCTACATGATAGCATGATATAAATACTCAAAAACTGCTACCTCAACAGGCTTATTTAACATTATTTTGAATCATATTTGGGAAGAAATTAGCAACTTCTTCTTGCATTCGAAGGGCAACCTGAAAGTTAATGTCTATAAAGGCAGTTAAGGCCTTTCCTCCTACTCCCCTTGCCTCTCCCCTGTATGAAATTAAAACAGCCAGTGACACCCCAGCCAGGCTCACTGTGAAGTTTCAGCTCCATCACAGTGTCAGCAGGCGTATTTTATAAGGCTTCCCATGGGATTGATTTTTCCAGTTTATTGGGACATCCACTAAAGGATTACCCACCATGTGTGTCAAGATTAAAAATGAAAAATTTTCCCAGGAGTAGCTATTTCTAGTGGCTAAATTGGCATCAATTAATGAAAGCATGGAAATGAAGCTGATTTTATATTCAGCTAAGGAGAAAACATTTTTTTCCAAAAGTTTATAATAGAAAATTTTAAGGAGTGAATTCCTATGTCTATGATTTACCAGCAATAGCAGATTTGTTTATAATAGGTCTCATTTCAAGGTTGGTGAGGGACAGAAAGAGAATATCACTGCTCTTCTCCACTTGGGGTGGTGCTGGGGAGGAGGTTCCAAATCACTCTTACCACTGTTTCAGTATCCCACAATATTATGGGTGGATAGTGCAAGAAATAAGTGAGTTGTGTTTTATTGTTCTGTTTGCTCGTTTGTCTTATTTTAATAGGTAAAAGCCAGAGGGTTCTCAGAAAAGAATCTACAAGGGAAAGAGAGAGATTATTCTTGAGTATTCTTTTATTTCCTGTGACTAATAGCATTAAATGGGAGAGCTATTTGTTTGTTTCTTTTGATTTTTTTTTTTTTTAGTAATAGATTCTGGATGATGTCACATTACTATTTTAATACAGACTGTGCTAACGCAGAAAGTTATAAAACTGTCTTGACATTGAAAAATGTATTACCTTAGGGCACTTGGGTGACTCAGTTGAGAGTCTAACTCATGGTTTCAGATCAGGTCATGATCCCACAGTTCATGGGACTGGGCCCTGCTTTGGGCTCTGAGCTGACAGCACAGAGCCTGCTTGGGATTCTCTCTTTCCCTCTCTCTCTGCCCCCTTCCCTGCTGGATCTCTCTCTCTCTCTCAAAATAAATAAAGTTTAAAAAAAAGTATTACCTTATTGATACTCTAGATTAAACTAGTTAAATATATTTTAAAATTAACTAACACAAAATGAGGGGGGAAGATTATTGTGTGAGCAAGTCTAAGAAATATATTTAGCAAAATGCTTATTTACTTAAACACAGCTTTATCATGGCAGCTTCCCCACCCATTTAGAATTAATCTTCTCTGGCAAAATGTTTTCTACTTTTCATTTAAGTAGAAACACCTAATCTTGGTTAAACTGATTTATTCATGTCAAAATAAAATAGCTAATATTAGATAATTGTGCTCAGTTAATGTTCATATAACTCTAAATTTTAAAACTGCTTCAACTCTTTTAGTGGCATACTTACTCTTTAGGAACTAACCTGGGAATAAACTCTATGAATGCAGAAAACATTTAAGGCTTGGCAAGTACAATAATTCTTGTGTTCCATGAGTTGCAATTTTGTATCAGAATAATTTACCTAATTGAAAAATGATAGCTGAAAAATCATTTATGTCTCTCTTCAAGTAACTTGTATGTAGCCTGTCACAAGTCCAGACTTCTACAAATCAAATGTCTATGGTGTTATTATATTTAATTCAAGATTATTATTTTTATTCAAGGTAATGTAGGAAGCTACATTGGGGAACAGTAAATAAAAAAAATAAAGTGATTCTTTTTTTCCCCTTAACTTGCAAAAGCAATGTATCAAACTAATGATAATCCAGAAAAAGGTAGGAAAATCCCATTATCCCAGCACGGTGATTTATTATTGCTTATTTAGTTTTGAGTTATGACTATATGTATATTTTAGCTGCAAAATATGTAGCCATAGTAACTGTATATATACAATTCTAGATTTTTGTATTTTTTTTCACTTAACATTTATTTCATATGCTTCTCCATGTTGTAATGTCGTGAATAATAATTACTACTCTATGAAACAACTAGTCTATAACCTTTAAACTATAATATCTGAGATTATTTAAAAGTGGAAGCCTAACCAAAGAGGTAAAAGATCTACATGCTGAAAACTATAGAAATCTTATGAAACTGAATAAGACACAAAGATATGGAAAAACACTCCATGTTCATGGATTGGAAGAACAAATATTGCTAAAATTTCAATACTACCCAAAGCAATCTACACATACAATGCAACCCCTATAAAAATAACACCAGCATTCTTCATAGATCTACAACAAACAATTCTAAAATTCATATGGAACCCGAAAAGACCCCAAATAGCCAAAGCAATCCCGAACAAGAAAACCAAAGCTAGAAGCATCACAATTCTAGACTTTAAGCTATATTACAAAGCTGTAATCATCAAGACAATATGATACTGGCACAAAAACAGACACATAGATCAATGGAGTAGAATAGAGGACCCAGAAATGGACCCACAAATGTAGGGCCAACTAATCTTCAACAAAGCAGAAAAAATATGCAATGGAAAAAAAAAAGTCTCTTCAGCAAATGGTGTTGGGAAAACGACAGCAACATGCAGAGCAGAATGAACGTGGACCACTTTCTTACACCACCCAAAAAATAAACTTAAAATGGATGAAAGACTTAAATGTAAGATAGGAAACAATCAAAATCCTAAAGGAGAAAACAGGCAACAACCTCTTTGACCTCAGCCGCAGCAACTTCTTACTTGACATGTCTCCCGAGGCAAGAGAAACAAAAGCAAAAATAAGCTATTGGAATCACAACAAGATAAAAGTTTCTGGACAGCAAAGGAAACAATCAACAAACTAAAAGGTAACTGATGGAATGGGAGAAGATATTTACAAATGACATATCAGATACAGGGTTAATACCCAAAATATATATAAGAACGTATCAAACTCAACACCCCCACCCCAAAAAAAACCCAAATAATCCAGTGAAGAAATAGGCAAAAGACATGAACAGACACTTTCCAAAGAAGACACCCCTTGGCTCATAGAGGCATGCTTAATATCATTCATCATTAGGAAAATACAAATCAAAACCACAACAAGATACCACCCACACCTGTCAGAATGGCTAAAATTAACAACTCAGGAAACAACAGATGTTGGTGAGGATGTGGAGGATGGGTAACACTTTTGCATTGCTGGTGGAAATGCAAACTGTTGAAGCCATTCGAAAACAGTATGGAGGTTCCTCAAAAAATTAAAAATAGAGCCACCCTATGACCTAGCAATTGCATGATTAGGAATTTATCCAAAGGATACAGAAGTGCTGATCCGAAGGGGCACATGCACCCAAATGTTTACAGCGGCACTATCAACAATAGCCAAATTACAGAAAGAGCCCAAATGTCCATTGACTAACAAATGGATAAGGAAGATGTGGTAATATATACAATGGAATATTACTTGGTAATCAAAAAGAATGAAATATTGCCATTTACAACAGTGTGGATGGAACTAGAGTGTATTATGCTAAGCTAAGTAAGTCACTCAGAGAAAGACAAATACCATATGATTTCACTCATATGTGCAATTTAAGAAACAAAACAGATGACACAAGGGAAAGGAAGGAAAAATAAGATAAAAATAAAGAGGGAGGCAAACCACAAGAGACTCTTAAAGACAGAAAATAAACCGAGGGTTGCTGTGGGATGCTGGGTGGAGGGATGGGCTAAATGGGTGATGGGCATCAAGGAGGGCATTTGTTGGGATGAGCACTGGGTGTTCTCTGTAAGTGATAAACCACTAATTTCTACTCCTGAAACCATTATTATAGTATATGTTAACTAGCTTGAATTTAAGTAAAAATAAAAAAGTGGAATGATAATTTAGTGCAGTATTTATGCAATTACTGTTCTTTGACAATTTGTAACTATAAATCATGTTGTCATTCACATTTTTGTGGCTTTCAGAGATGCTCAGATTTCTATCCTTTTTCCTGATGTTCATACTATGCCTGCTTAACTTTAGGAACACTAAAATCACAGAGTTTAAACAATGCCTTATGCCTACCAAGAAATAAAGATAAGGCTAATTTTTTGGAACAAAGAATGCTTAACTATTATCCCTGTATATTTGTCATTTCTGTAATACAGTTATGAAGTACTTACTTTTTTTCCCCTTTTTTTAAAGTAAGCTCTATGCCCAACATGGGGCTTGAACTCATGACTCTGAAATCAAGAGTCGCATGCTCCACCAACTGAGCCAGCCAGGCACCCCTGAAATGCTTACTTTGTACGGCTTACTGTGCTATTCAGTAGATGATAAAATAATTTGTAAGGCAAAATTCTTCAACACCAATATGTAATTGATTCCACAAAAGTAAGGGAGTAGACCATTAGTTCTGCAGCCATAACAAGGTAGGCTAGGTTGAGTTAATGCCAGTGGTGGTTAAGGATGGGATGGTTAAAGTGGATTTAGTATGTTATCCAGGCATCGCCTAGAAATAGTGACAACAAAAGGTAAGGCAAGGTTTGGGGAACCTGATCCTCATGTAGGATAAGTATGGGGGGGTGCAGATGTTTAAGCCAAGAAGCTGGGGAAAGGTTCCTTTTCTTACCAGCTAGGCAACTTTAAAATCCCTAAGCCTCCACTTCTTCAACTACTGAATGGAAATAATTTTAAAATACCTACTTCATTGAATGGTTGTGATATTCAACAAGTTTATTCATGAAGGGTGCCTACTGCAGTCTCTAGCACATTTTTAAGAAAGAATATAAAAATATTCATTGTTGTGTTGTTGATACTATTTTTCAGCCAATTTAAGAGCCAAATCTAGGGTTGTATGAGCATGAGAAACCAGGAGGTTCCTTTTGGGAAATGTGACAAGAAGCAAATGCATGCCCCAAGGAAGGAAGGGACACTCATATTAGAGGACACGTGTACCAAGTAAGGTGTACCATGAGCTTAGCAGAATAAATAGAAGGATATGACAAAGCAGTTACAAACAGGGAGGGGTACTGATCAGAGCAAGGAACAGGTCACAGCAGAGAAAGGATCAGCTCTGCCAGTTGGAAGTCCCTGTGTGTACTCCCAATTCTGTTCACTCTGAGTTAGTGCATCAGAGCCTGTCTCCAAGTCATGGAATGGGACAGTTCTAACAATAAACTACGGATGTAACAACTCTTCCTTGTTTTGTAGACAACACTTTTTTAAGAGGTGGATTTATAATAGTTTTACCAGTGCCTAAAGAAAATATACATATAGTCTACAACAATTTTTGATAAAACAAATCTTCTCATATTTTAAAATAAAAATTTTTAGGAGTGCATGGGTGGTTCAGTTGGTTGAGTGTCCAACTTCAGCTCAGGTCATGATCTCGCAGTCTGTGAGTTTAAGTCCCACGTCGGGCTCTATGCTGACAGCTCAAAGCCTGGAGAATGCTTTGGATTCTGTGTCTCCCTCTCTCTCTGTACCTCCCTCTCTCTCTCTCTCTTTCTCTCTCTCTCTCTCTCTCTCAACAATAAATAAACATTAAAAATTTTAAGTAAAACTTTTTGAAACCTAGGCATAAATTAAAAAAAAAAAAAAACATCAATAAGGGCACCTAGGTGGCTCAATCAGTTGAGCATCAGACTCTTGATTTCAGTTCAGGTCATGATCCAGAGTCGTAGGATCTAGCCCCACATCAGGTTCCACACTAAGCTGTGGAGCTTGCTAAATATTCACCCTCTCTCTCCCTCTGCCCTTTACACCCACTTGCATTCTCTCTCTCTCTCTCTCTCTCTCTCTCTCTCTCCTCTCTGAAAAGAAAAAGAAAAGCATCAATAGACTTGACGACATTAATACTAACCTCCTTTAAATCTGAAAAAAGCATCATTAGGATAATTAAAAGGCATAAAGATAAACTGGGGGAGACTGGAACATAAATGGTCAAAGGGTTAATACTATTATATGTAAAAAGACTTACAAAGCAAATTCTGAAATGAATACTCCAATAGAAAAATGGATAAGCTGCAGAGAAAGGGGAAACCTCTTACACTGCTGGTGGGAATCAAACTGGTACAGACATTGGAGAATAGTATGGAGGTTCCTCAAATTATTACAAATAGAAATACCCTACGATCCAGCAATTGCACTATTAGGTATTTACCCAAAGGATACAAAAATACTGATTTGAAAGGATAGGTGCACTCCAATGTTTAGAGCAGCATTATCAACAACAGCCAAATAATGGAAAGAGCTCAAAGGTTCACTGAATGATGAATGGCTAAAGAAGAGGTAGTATATATATATATACAATAGAATATTACTCAGCCATCAAAAAGAATGAAATCTTGGCATTTGCAATGATGTGGATGGAGCTAGAGAGTATTATGATAAGCAAACTAAGTCAGAGAAAGACAAACACCACATGATTTCACTGAAAGGTTTCCACATGAACATGGTGGGGGGGGGCAAGGGAAGAGGCAAACCATAACTAGATGAATCACTAAATCCTACATGTGAAAATAATATTACACTGTATGTTACTAACTGAAATTCAAATAAAAACTTAAAAGAAACAACATGAAACTAGACAAGCTTCAAGGATAAAATTAATTTTTTAAAAATTTCAGTAACTATGGGTGCCTGGGTGGCTTAGTCGCTTAAGAGTCCAACTCTTGATATCGGTTCAGGTCATGACCTCATGGTTCATGGGATGAAACCCCACATCAGCCCTGTGCTCACAGTGCAGAGCCTGCTTGGGTTTCTCTCTCTCCTCTCTCTCTCTCTCTCTGCCTCTCCCCCTGCTCTCTCTCTCTCTCTCTCCCTGTCTCTCTCTCTCTCTCTCTCTCCTTCCCTTCCTCCCTCCCTCCTTTCTTCCCTCCCTCTCTCAAAATATAATTTTTTTTTAAATTTTGAGTAACTAAAAAGCATTGACAAAATGTTCAACCTGAGTAATACTCAAAGGTCTATGAATATAAAAACTTGCATATTATCAAGAATATATAAATATGCACATGTATATAAAATCTAGTGTTGGACAAGAGGGAAAAAAGCAGTTATATTTAACACAACTTGATGAAATGTAACAAAGCTTTTAAAAGTATCCATAAAACTTTATCTAGAATATCCTAACCAATAAAATAAGGATGTTCCTGAAGGTTTAAATACAAAAGTAATACTTAGAACTTTAAATACTAGAAAAACTTAAAGATATTATAAATGCTTTCTGATAAGGGATTAATTAAAAATGCAGCAGATATATTGATTTAAGTAATTAGTGGCTCTACACTTTGATTTCCATCTTGGACTTTGTTTTTGTATGCTAAATTATATAACATATTTGATTAATATCTCTCCATCATAGCAACTTTTTTTGTGCTAATCCTCTAGATATGAGAATGCCATTCACTCATTTACATGTAAAAAGAGAAATCTTAATAAACTCTTTGTGTTAGAAGGATCTTGCCTTCTCTAATGAAAAAAAAAAATTCCATGATGTTTCATAGATATTCAAACACACATGTAGGGCTAAGAACCCTAATAGACCATTCAGCACAATCTGTTTCTTTTACAGAAATGTAAACTTTGGCCCTGAAGGTTAAGGCATCCTATCCATGGTCAAACAGCTAATTAGTAAGAGAACTGAGACAGGCCTTCTTATTCCCAGGCCACTGCCCTTTCCACAATATCTTGCTGCTTTTAAGGTATTTAAAAATAACTCAATGCAGCTCAAACTCATTGCTTTTGTTTTTAAAATGGACAAGACTTCTGGTATTCTAGTTCA
This sequence comes from Panthera leo, assembly GCF_018350215.1. NCBI lineage: Eukaryota > Metazoa > Chordata > Mammalia > Carnivora > Felidae > Panthera > Panthera leo. The sequence goes on from NC_056684.1 coordinate 95,233,840, forward strand.
CAATGCCTGAGGCAAAACCCTACATTTTTTTTTTTCTGAAGAAAATAAAACTTGGTTCAGCTTTAAAAAGTTGCAGTTAGCTTGGTAGAAATCTTGTCTTCCATATACTAAATCAACGAAAATTCATTGCTGAATGTTCTCGTGGGAAGCACACCTTTCAAATCGTAGATACACTGCTTGTACTGTAGATGGATACCTTGATGACCAGTTATGCAACACAGAATATTGTATTTAGTGATACTGTTACTGAAATCCAATTGTATTTGCAAACATTATAAGTTTTCATATCCAAGAGCAGTACCTCTCTAGAAATAATCAACTCAAATGACACTTTCCTGATCCAAAATACACTGAGAAAAATCTCTCACGAATTAGGATCCGGTGGAGAATATTTCACCAATGGATAACAGATCATGCTAAATAGATCAGGAAAAGACATGGCTTTGAAGTGCTGGAGATCTCTTGACATCTTGAAGCCTTTGAAATGGCAGCTAACTTCTAGAGAGCCTCACCTTTGGCTCTTTATAGGCAAGGCAGATTTGACAGTAGTTCCCTGTACCCTGCTTCATCAAAAGGATATATCCACACTGCTCACTTTAAAACAATGATTTTTTGAGAGTAACAGTAGCAGCTTTTTCCTAGCAACAATCCTATACACATGATCATCTTTTTAACCAATGAAGCTGAATCACAAGGTGCTCTGCACATAGAAACAGTAATTCTCTACCTTTAATTGCTAATCAAAAGGATGAATACCAGATCTTGATAGAAACAAAGAAATAGCTAAAAATTAATAACAATGTCCCCTTTGAGATACAGAGTGGAATGACAATGATTTAAATGATAGTCCGTAATGTTAAATGTTAAAGTTTCAAATGAAGCTCAAATCTACTCAAAGCTAGGTCTAGCTTTTTCTAGGTAAGTAAAACACTTTGACAACACTTTTTTTTTTTTTTTTTTTTTTTTTTTTTTTTTTATTTTTGGGACAGAGAGAGAGCATGAACGGGGGAGGGGCAGAGAGAGAGGGAGACACAGAATCGGAAACAGGCTCCAGGCTCCGAGCCATCAGCCCAGAGCCTGACGCGGGGCTCGAACTCACCGGACCGCGAGATTGTGACCTGGCTGAAGTCGGACGCTTAACCGACTGCGCCACCCAGGCGCCCCACTTTGACAACACTTCTAATGCTACAAGACTACAAACCCAAAGCTGCAAACTATCCAGTCTAATGAAGGATCTCTGATTCTCTTGGTATATAATTTTAATTACAGGCGTGTTTCCTGGAAGCAATCATTGTCCAAAACATGCGATGTAAAAATCTACTGATATAAACATTATCTTTGGTGAAATGTTTATCCAAATAACCACTGGTAAACATTCACTATCTCACAAGTAAGGAAAAAATTTCATATAGCTTCAGAAAAAAGTTATTCCAGGTAGTAATTATTGATAACATGTCCTCTATTCCTTCCCCCAGTAATGGTAACACACCCCCAGCTAACCACACAAAAACGTTAGAGCCATCCTTACACTATACCTTCCAGTTCCTACGAGATCTCTCGAATCAGATCACATCTGCTCCATTTCAACTGCCCTTGCCACTGTTCAGGTTCCCATTTCACCTTCCAAAGGTTATGCAAAAACATCTTTTCTGTTCTCTCTTTGCCCAGGTGCATCCCTTTAAAACTGAATTATGTTCAACAAGGCATAAAAATTGTAAATAATGTGGTTCCATTTAAGAAAAGGCTTAAATATTTTAATTATTTACAAATTATATCCAATGCATTTCCCTCCTTCATATTTATTTAAAAACTTCTAATAGACAGCTCTTCAAAAATTAGCCAAACTTTAGCACATGTAAAATTAATTCATAAACATAATTAATTCAAAATTAATTCACAAAACCAAATATTGCTAGAAAAAAAGAACCCAACATTCTAGGGTTTATAGTTGAGCTAAGAACTGCATGAACTCAGGTAAAATAGTCTCCGGTAGTATTTAACCTAAGTATGGGATGACTATTTTAAAATAGCAAATAATTATTGTTCCTGGGACACATCTTTTTTTTTTAATGTTCATTTTTGAGAGAGAGAGAGACACAGCATGAGTCGGGGAGAGGCAGAGAGAGAGGGAAACAGAATCCAAAGTAGGCTCCAGGCTCCGAGCTGTCAGTACAGAGCCCGACGCAGGGCTCGAACTCAGGAACCTCGAGATCATGACCTGAGCCGAAGTCAGACGCTTAATGGACTGAGCCACCCAGGCACCCCCCTGGCACACATCTTTTAAGCCCAAGCAGCGATAGTTCTGAGAGTAATACCTATAACGTATCTACAATAAATGATTTTTGTCAGTAGCATTAACGTTTAGTCCCCAGTTTCTCTTACCAGTTGGTAAAAATAATGGTAAGAATTAACATTTTGAGCAGCAAGTACTAATAATCCATTTTTAAATAAAAAAATAGTTTGGATTGTTCACTATAATATTTATATTATGAAAAAGAAAAAAATACTGTTTTCTTACTTTTTTTTTTCCAAAAGTGATACAGTTCATTTTTTAACTATCATTCACAAAACAGGAAGGAATAGATAAACTTAGTCCACCAAAAGTGGACCCCAAACACTCACTGTGCCTTCTGAAACATAGTTGTTTTGTTTTTTTTTAATTTTTTTTATTTATTTTTGAGACAGAGAGAGACAGAGCATGAACAGGGGAGGGTCAGAGAGAGAGGGAGACATGGAATCGGAAGCAGGCTCCAGGCTCTGAGCCATCAGCCCAGAGCCCGACGCGGGGCTCGAACTCACGGACTGCGAGATCGTGACCTGAGCCGAAGTCGGACGCTTAACCGACTGAGCCACCCAGGCGCCCCCTGAAACATAGTTTTAAGATAAACTAGGAAAGATTTTTTTTTTGGCTCAAATAGGAATTTTTAAGAAGAATGAGATATTGTAAATACTATTGTAGTGATTAGGACAACCTGTTATTGTAAAAAATCTCAAACTATAGGATGATTATATGATTCACTTTTACACTAATAGGGAGAAGCACCGTAGAGAATTGTTCCGATAGCAATAATCATCTCACTATTATAATGGTAATCTCATATTATATGAGAGTAGCAATGCATAAAGAAGGGAAAAATAAAACCCAAGATATTAGAAGTCTTTACATAAGAACATCTTCACATTTGAGAACTAGTTATATCCCTAAAAGGTACATAAGTAATGACACTGCCACTGCAAATGTGAGTTAAGTAGACACAATTCCTTGCCTAACTTAATGTGATGCTAAGAAAAGATACCAGCCTTATTTATTCCTCCTACTCTTTTACTCCCTTTGCCACATATAAAGTGATAAGCGTAGGAGGAAATCTGACTTGGCAAAGTACCAGTACTATTTCCAGGGTGCGGAAAACACTTTCAACTTAGAAACTTTAAAAACAAGATCTAACTGAGCAGACGATCAGAGTTTTGTTTGACAATGTTTATATGATGCACTAGTTTACAGGAAATGAAATATACAAATGACATGGCTGACCACAATTAAAATAAGGTTTATAGATGCAAGGTTTGTCCAACATATTAAAAGCCAAGAGGAATGAGTTCAAACAAACTAATATCCTGAACTGGCAGTATAATATTTCTTTTGTGCCTTGACACAGTACAAAATACTTATGCTTTAAAAATAACCAGTATTCACCTACAGACAAAAGTAACCAAGTTATCCTAAAGTCACATAATCACTTATCAGGCCAAATGGCTTAAGTCCTTTTTATTATCAGACAAATTAAATATCTGCTTATTTTGCCCATGCTAAGTAGAAGGCCCTCAAAGCCAGAGAAACATTTATGGCTCAGAAATGATTTATATTTGACTTGGAAATTTTGCATCAGGCTTATTTCTCCATTGATGAAAATTAAACATCACAAAAAATACAGAACTTTTACTAGAAGTATTATAGATTATTTCTAAAATAAAAAGAGAAAATGCCCAATATGTACTGCATATGAAGAAGTACATAAATTGCCTCAAATAAGCACTTAAAAACTTACAGCAACAATATTATTACCTTATATGTTCATAATATTATAGATATGCATGAACCGCAATATAGAAATAGGTCTTATATGATATAATTTTAGTAAAATACTATAATTAATTAACAGATCCTATAGATTGAACCTAGATTTTCCAGCTAGAATTCATCATGGGTTTATAATGGCGAGTGACATGTAGTTCCAGAGCTAGTTCTTAACGCATTATTTCTAGGTGAAAAGCAAAAAGAGAGCCGTAAGGTCTGGAAGCTTTGTATAAAAAAAAATTATATGGTATCAGGAATGACAGACGTTCAGGAAGACAGAAACAGACAAAAGTTTTCCTAAGATAAAAAGGGCTAAATAAAAGGATTACAAATTTCTACAATAGGACCATTTACAAAATAGCATTTTGCATGACACAGGACACCAACAAATTCCTTAACCATCAGTTTTCATTTTCACATTGGGAGTGGCATTATATATTGGAAGGAACACAGGACTGGAAAGTAGTTCCATTTGTAAATAAAAGTATGACATAGAATATATTACCTATACCTCTTTCGCAGGGCTTCAGTGTCCTCATTTCGCATAGAGAGCATTGACTAGAGTTCATTCCAACTCTGAAAAATCCAGATATGTCTAATTGTTTAATGTAATTTTAATTGTAATTTTTTAAAGTTTTTTTTAATGTTTATTTTTGAGAGAGAGAGAGAGAGACAGAGTGCAAGCAGGGGAGGGAGGGGACGGAGGGAGGGAGAGAGAGAGAGAGAGAGAGAGAGAGGTAGACACAGACTCTGAAGCAGGCTCCAGGCTCTGAGCTGTCAGCACAGAGCCTGACACGGGGCTTGAACCCATGAACCGTTGAGATCATGACCAGAGCCAAAGTCGGACACTCAACCAACTGAGCCACCCAGGTGCCCCTAAATGTAATTTTTAAATGTAAAGTAATACTAATTTATTTGACTAACTTAATTTGATTCTAAGTTTTAGATTGTGAAACAAAAGAAAGATATCAAAGATATCACATCATGATACCATTCTCTTCATTCTCCTTTCATTCATTCATTAGTATTGACCACCTTTTAGTGATCATTCTACCTTTTATGTTGATAGACCATAAGAAGCACCATGGGATCAGGGACACTATTTGGAGGCCATATACAGTGAAACTCTGGGTTTGTACCAGGATATTAGTAGCAGAGGTGGTGAGAAAGTGGCCAGCTTGTCGACATACATTGAAGGTACAACCAAGAAGATGTGCTGAAGGATTGAATGTGGGGTAATGAAAGAAGGAAAAAAAAGGGAGGACATTACTGCAATGTCCCATTCTACAATCCCAACCCTTCCCTTTCTACAGGCATATTTATTTTCCCTTTTCAAGTTTACAAATGGATGATATTATTTTTTTGCAATACTGAATTGACGTTCATGGCATACTTTCAAGTTTTAGAAAAGAAAAAAATTCACATTTTAAAAAGCTTTTCACTGACATTTTTTTAGATCATGGCAATCACAACGATGACATCATTTTAAAGGCCTCTACTGACCCTGTCTTTCCCTCCCCACAATTCTAAAACACATCTCACATGTTTTTTTTTAAACTTACTAAGTTATTACTGATATTCCATATCACATTTACTTTCAATGACCAAATAGTCTATACATTCTGTTTTTCTCCCTCTTCCCTTTACATGAACTTTCCTGCCTCTGTCAAACTCTCAATCAGAAACACTGATGAGCAAGAGCCTGCCTCCAACCGACACGCACAATCATCATAATCATGATCACCGCAGCTGCTTTGTTCATTTCTTTTAACTCTTCCTGCCCCATCATTCTCATGTCCAAAACCGACCTTCAGTTCTGAGAGGCTTCAATTTTAAGAATTATTCCAATTACCTGAGACACCACATTTCAAACATTTGCAACACAGAGCTGCTCTAAATCGTGTCTCGCAGAGCACCGAGGTCTACCAAGCACGTACCAAAAAGTACAGATGGCGACAGACAAAGCTGAAAGCTCGTGAGTACATCACGAAAGTCAAAATAACAGTGGCTTTCCATCTGCTAACATATTCATATTTACCTCATTTTCCCACAAGTACTCCTCCTTACTTTCCACTCACACTAGCAGAGCTCAGCAGGCAGTGAGTGGTTGGCATCTATTTTCATCGTGTAGTAGTTCTTGAGTCTCCATTTTCTCAACAGCGGGATATTATAAAGACAAGTGCCAAGGACATAGTCTAGCCCCCAAGAAGGATTTGAGCATCCCCACTCCTCAGCAATTTTTTGTTTAACTGCTCAGTGTACATGTTATGTGGTGTCAAAACCTCTGAGTACAAATTCTTTCTAACCAGCAGCTGTCTCATCCTTATTTCACGCTTTTAAAAATAACTTTTGTCTAACTATTTTAATAAAATAAATTCATGGGCAAATGAGTGGGAGAAGCCTCAAATGAAGAGTAAGTATGTGGGTACCTAAATTTATCACTATATAATATTTTTTGAGTTAGCTATTGTTTGTAACAAAGTTTTGGCTTTATCGTACCAAGCCATACCATAATTATGATTAAAAAATTATGGGTCAGGTATTTATATATTTCCAAAGGATTTACTTCCAAAGACACAATTAGATGTGAAGCAATGCATGCTGGTTTTCAGTTTTCATACATTTATAGGGGTATAGTGTATATGGCTGCAGAGTAAAGTACAACTTTCAAGTCTATTCAATAGAGCAGTTTACCAGATGGTAACTGGTTAATAAAAAGAAGCGATTCATAAATGAATGCTTTATGAGAAGAAGGCAGATTTGTCAAAAACATGCAGAAACGTTTGTTTATTTTAAGGAGGGTTTAATAACAAAGTTTTCTTCCAATTGCCAATGGATGCAGTACTACCTGCTATCTGCTAAGTTTGCTTTCCTGCTTGGTATTAAATTCATGGATATTTCTGCAATCCAAAACAACTCTTCAAGACTGACATGAGGATACCAAATTAACACTACGTTATGTTTTTGTTTTTTGTTTTTGTTTTTGTTTTTTTTTGCTTTATCGCTCTTAATCACTTTATCCTTTTATCACTGTTTGAGAAAGTTTATGCATTCCTCATCAATTCACTGCATTAGAAACACAAAAATTTCTGTGTTTACAATATGCTATGAAAAATAACTGTTCAGTTTGAATGATTGCTAATTTCATCTCAATCGTGTGTTCCTAAGGCAAATCTTGAGAAAACAAACAGTATCACAGAGTCTGTTCAAAACAAGGGATGTAAGTTCATTATGCAACAGTGCTTTACTTGAATCTTCCTGATAGATGTTCAGGCATAGCAACATTACTGTGGATGATCGTCAGAGAGAGACAGTACATCACATTCAATCAGATGCAAGGCTAGACCCATATAGGTCTGGCTTTTAAGAGATTTAGCATTTTTTCCATAAAAATGAATACGGGTAATACATTATCAAAACTTACAACTTGGGTAGATTACTAAATATTTGTCAGCTTTAGTTTCTTCACATATGACACCAAAATTATAAAACATAATCAACAGAGTTGTATGGGTTGAATGAAATAAGCTAAGTAAGACATGTGGCACAGTAAAGGTTGACAGTAAATGAAAACTTTTATTATCACTCTTAATTAAATATTCATGGCTGGTAATATTCACATATTCCTAGCACTTTGGCTCCATTATTATGTCATTTAAATGCCCTCTTTACAGAATGGAGGAATGGAAAAGAACTTCACATAATTATTTGAGCCTAATATTGCTTAATGTTACTTTTTAAATGTATCAGTGGCTTATTTCTAAATTTAGAAGCAGTACCACAAATAGAAAATGCATAACCCTTCACTTGCTGTTTAATAATAAATCTGTATTGATAATTAACCATTCTTCCCAGCTTTATTAAGAATTCTTCTTTTACTTAGTTTTGGCAATACCTCAAAAATGTCCATTATAAAAGTCTAATTTGCACTGCTTTTTGGAGAATGAATTAGATTTTCAATTACCACTTATTTTCATATATCATACAAAGATTTTCTTATCCATGGAGCATTGCTATAGTAGGAAAGTAAAATAATTGATAGGTTAGGAACATCTGTTTGAATGTAGCTGTCTATAACACCTAGTAGGAATTATTTAACGCTATAGACCCCTGGGGGCTCTCTGGGAGGTCTCCATGCTACAGGCCACTCATTCTCTATCCTAGTTAGATCTTTGCATATTCTAAGTATAAATGCATATTTTAGTGAATCCGGTAGGTCACCCCATGAGCTGTCTTGTCAATCAGATGCATGAGTTGACATGTGAGATTTCAAGCCAAGACAGAGTGCATTTAGACCAGAGAAGAAATAGATTCCCTTAAATTTCACAACTAGAGTAAGTAAAATCTCTTTGCAAAACCAACTTTTGCAAAGGATGAGATATAAATTGACGCTCTTTCTCCCAATGAAGCATCTGGCCTGTGCATTTTGTTCATAGATCAAGTTCAAAGAAATTATTATGATCTTGACATTCTACCTCTTATAGTTCTATTACTTTCTATGTGTGCTCTGCGAGTATGAAGACTATTATAGTCCTCTTATAGTTCTATTACTTTCTATGTGTGCTCTGCGAGTATGAAGACTTCTTAGTGATTACGTACCATGAATAGGCATGCTATTCCTTTTATAAAGTTAAAAGCAATTAACATAAATAGACTTTTAATGCATATATATTAATGAACTTAAAACTATATGAAAAGGAACAAGAGAAGAATAAACATACGGAAGGAATGGGATGAAGGAAGAACACATAACTACAAACAGGTCATGGTCAAGGTCCTAGCTTTCATCTGAAGTATCGTTAGTAAGCATTTCTTAAAGATTTATAAGTAAACAAGAAAACTAGTAAATAATAAATAAGTAAATACAAGCCATGCATAGACAAATACTGAAAACATGTAACAAGCCATGGATGACAATCAATCCACTTCCACAAAACACAAGTTGACTAGGAAAAATAAAAAAATGTGCCATGAGAAACACATATCACAATCAGCTGAAACAGACAAAGGACTGCAGTATTTCTTCTTACGCTATTGGGAGGTGTCTACCATATAAAGGACAGGACAAAGTTATGATCTGATAATTGACCAAACAATACAGCTGGGAAATGTGGTTCCTCTTGTGCACTATTCCTGAGTAGTTTCTGTTATGCTTACCAGTCCTGGTATTTATTCTGATGTAGGTTTTAGCTAAAATTGTATCTAGCGGTATGGACAACTGAAGTCCTTCATTTCGTTAAAATAATTTTGAGGACTTATGGGATTTAACAATATAAATAAAGAGAAACAAGCATTTCGGTGACACTAGAAAAGTTTATGACGATGACTCTGACAAGAGCTATCATTCAGAAAACCAAAATCATATTTTAAATGTTTTTTATAAATTTATAAATGGTTTTCATTAAATTATGTTTTTACATTGAATTAATGATAATTTTGGGGGGGTCAATCTTTAAGGATTCACCTATAGACAAAGTGAACAAGCATTTCACTTTTGCTTCATCCCTGAGCATCTTACCCAAAGAACTGACAGCTAAATTACTTGTCAAGAATAGGCAAGATATTTTGTACATGCTACTTTTCTGGTTACTATTTTTACTTTCTGCTCCCCATCTATTTGGAGTAGGTCACAGTGGTCAGTGAAATGTCCAAAACATCAGAAGAAGACAAGCAAACTGGACTGATAATCCAAGCAGTATTTTGCATATGTAATATCTGCATAATACAATTTAAAATTTTCTAGTTTTCTATGCTGTTTATCCCACTAAAAATTCTGTAAGCATTCAGGACAGTTATTTCCATCTTATAAACAGAAAACTGAGGCAGCCTACCATCTGCCAAAGTCAGACAAGCACTCAGTGCAAGATCTGGGTAGCACTTGGTTCTCTGCACATCTTAGCGAGTTTCACTATGTCTTCAGCTTTCTTTTAATCACTGGGGTGGGTTTTACATAGCTCAAGCTAATCATCAGTATTCTTTTATAACTTCATGGGTTACTATCTGAAAACTATGCAACTTTCAAGATCAGAAATTACTCAGCAGTGTTCACATTCTTATACACTTTTGCAGAAGGTTTTTTTCTACAGGACTTCTAACAAAGAATGACTATGTGCACCTACTTTTAATTTGGAAAATGAAAATAAGACAGTGACAGCTGCTTTAATGAGTAGTATTGTCAACAGCAGGATAAAATCTATTCTCCTAACAAATGCCCACAATAATGGGACTAGTGAGCTTTTCTTTTCTTTTCTTTTCCCAAAAACTGTGTGTAAATTTTAACTCTTGGGGTTAGCTAATATGAAATGGTTTTGAATTTCAGTTTTCTGTGCTTCTTACTGTTATTTACACAAAATCACTTCTGAATTGCAGAAAAGTTGAACTCTACTGAGTACCCTACCAATAGTGTATGTATAGAGAGAGGAATCATCTTCGGTGATTCGAAAACATTTTATTTAAAGAAAATTCTATCAAGAAAGCTACAGAAATCAAGGAGCTGCAAAAAAGCATCTTATTCTGAATACATTTCAAGAAATAAGCCGCTGTTCAATAACTGGTGACTGACAACATCACATAATACCTCTTTGAGGACTAAATGAAGATTCATTTTGAAACCAAATCAGATGGTGTAGTTTAGTCTCTTCTATGCAGATCCCATTAACTCAACAATTGCCAAATTTCCATTGTCACAACATTATATGTATTTTGGGGAACAAGGAAGAGGTGCTAAAAATAGAAGCAACATGGGAATTTTAAGCAAGAGGAAATATAGAGTAAGAGTTTACAAAAGAAAAAACTGAAAATCTAAAAACATGCGTTAAGGGGTAATGAGAGAAGTCAGACTTGATGTAATAAGCAAAATATCACCTTGTCACAGGGGATCTGGGAGAGAATTCTCTGCTACTGATAGAATGTTTCACCTTCTTACAGGAATCAGGTGGTTAGACCTAGTGCAGGTGCCTCTTCCAAAGATAAGCAGCATTTATTTACACAGTGAGAAAAAAGAACATTTCACAGGGTCTGTGACGAGATTTCTGTTGAAAGTCCTCTTTGTTTAGAAATTATTGGTTACATGTCTGTTTGTTGTTTTTGTCTGTTAAAAAACTGGGAGAACTGGCCCTTGACATTTTGACAGTAGGTAAATCCATAGATAGATGGACAGCTAGATAAACAAATCAAAGCACATTCTAAAGACAGCTTGATTTTTAGGAAATAATTACAGTAGGATACTGATGACATTTTTTTCTGTTATCCTAGAATTATGACTGAAAATGAAATTTTAGCTAAAAGTGAAATCACTAATTAGCCTACATTCTAAAGAAATGTGCAAGAACTCAAACAGAACCAAGTGCTATACAGAGTTTACAGAATTTACTGAGACACAGCTAGCCCTATGACCACTAAACAGCAATGCACCAACATTTCCCAGAGTTTCTTCAAAGGTCTTGTGAGGAATGCAAATTTCACAATGAGAAAGATTCTCTTTTCATTCTAGGAAGAAAAACAGAGGAACTTTCTCCTACATGAGGCTAAGTGATAAGGGGTAACAATATATCAATCATGAAGGTTATGCGTGCTTGTAGAAAGGAGAGACTAACCCTTCATCTTCCAGAATCTCTGCTTAAGGAACAGACTTGTTTCTTAGCCCAAATAAGCAGACCTCATAATGACAAACATGGAAATCAATTCAAAATGAGGGCTTAAAAAGATACAGTTGTTTGTATGTGTGTGTGCATGTGTGTGTGCGTGGTTGTGTGTGTGTGTGTGTGTGTGTGTGTGTGTGTGTGTGTATAAGTTGAACTGGTGACCTGGATGTAAAGCCATGACTAAGAAACAATGAGCTCGGGGCGCCTGGGTGGCTCAGTTGGTTAAGCGTCCAACTCTTGATTTCAGATCAGGTCATGATCTTGAAGTTTGTGGGATCAAGCCCCACATCAGGCTCTGTGCTGACAGTGCTGAGCCTGCTTGGGATTCTCTCTCTTCTTCTTTCTCTGCCCATTCTCCCACCCCCTCTCTCTCTCTAAAAATAAATTTTAAAAAAAACTTCAAAAAAAGAAACAATGATCTATTTTCTCCCTAGGAATACTGCCAGGATGATAAATATCTATTGTCAATAAATACTAACTTTGGACAATTGTTATTTTATGTGTATACCATACTTGCTATGTAACACATCTGATTTAAGAGAAAGATCTTAAAGCTGTTATTAATTTTCAGAGTACACAGTAATCTATCTTCTAACAAAATCTTCTAACAAAAAGTTATCACATTTGACCACAGAATGATAATATTTTCACACATTGCTGGTAATATCCATTTTTCATTCAGTAAACAAGTAAATAAATTGTTGCACTTACAGCGATGACATTGTTTAGAAGTTACATTAGAACAGCAAGTGGATTTGTCTACAGAGTCTCCAGCAATCTGTGACCATTCAAAAACATTTATCCTCTTTGAACCAAGTACCACAAAAATATAAATTCTTCTTTCCTTCCCATACTGTTTCATGCCAAGAACCCGCAGATGACTCTGAGTAATTGTACACTTGTTTCCAACTCTCATTTAATCTTGCTGTATTGATATATTAATAATGTTGATTTTATTATAATGAATCCAAGACATCAAACAAATGTGCTATTGTTTCTGGTTTCAAAGCTAGCACAGTAGAGAGGAATAACTTTTTAATCTATTTAAAAATTTTTATTAATTACTTGCCTCTGAAATATTATGGTTTTTAAGAAATATATTTTTGGGGGCACCTGGGTGGCTCAGTCAGTTGAGTGTGCGACTTCAGCACGGGTCATGATCTCACGGTTTGTGAGTTTAAGCCCCGCACTGGGCTCTGTGCTGACATCTTGGAGGGAGCCTGGAGCCTGCTTCCGATTCTGTGTCTCCTTCTCTCTCTGCCCCCCCCCCCCACTTGTTCTCTCTCTCTCTCTCTCTCTCTGTCTCTCTCTCTCTCTCTAAAATAATTAAATGTTAAAAAAAGTTAGAAATATATTTTTATTATCTGAATGACTAAAACATATTTCTCACATATATTTGGTCTTAATCCATAGTTCTTGGCTCACAGATCCCAAATACCCTTGGAATTTCCTGAGTGGTGAGAGCAATGGGAGCATCTTTTGTTAGAGTATTTGGTCTCTTGTCCTTAGTTCCTAAAACTGCTCCACAGCCATAAAGATGAAATAACTGAGTTGCTATTCACAACAAGACTCTTTCCCACCACATCTGGGTTTATGTTAATGAGGTAACTTTAGGAAAGCACCTACAGATAAGGGCTGGTTTCCAGCAGAACCAACTATGTATAAAGAGCTGGAATCTTCAGTCCCACGCCCTGATTTCTGGGATGGGGAGAGGGGCTATGGTTGAATCAATTACCAATGACCAATGAGTTAATCAATCATACCTATGTTATGAAGCTCCACAAAGGCCTAAAATGATGGGGTCTGGAGAGCTTCCCTGTTGGTGAACATGTAGAGATTTAAGGGAGAATGGTATGCTCAGAGAGAGTACAGAAGGTCCTTGCACTTTCCCCATACTTGCCCTATGCATGTCTTCCATCTGGCTGTTCCTGAGTTATATATTCTTTTATAATAAACCAGTTATCTAGTAATTAAAATGTTTCTCTGGGTTCTTTCAGCTACTCTAGCAAATTAACCAAACCCAAGGCAGGAGTCCTGGGAATCTCTGATTTATAGCCAGACGGTCAAAGTGCAAGTAACAACCAGGACGTTTGACATCTGAAGCCCAAAGAGCAGCTCATGGGAACCTCCAATCTATAGCCAGGTGATCGTACAGAAGTACCAGTAACAACCTGGGGTTGCAATTATCATTTAAGGTAGGATGTAGACTTACAGGACTGACATCTTAAGCTGTGGAATCTAGCACCGGCTCCAGTTAGAGAGTGTCAGAATTGAGTTAAATTGTAGGACACACAGCTGGTGTTGAATTGCTTGCTTGGTTGTAGGGGAAACTTCACCTACTTCCACACATTAGAATAGGGTACCCCCTTAATGTTCAAGCTCAGTTATTCAGACAATATAAGCATTAATCAGACAGAGATCATGCCCTCAACAAGCTTACAGTATGAGTGATCATAATATTTATGTACAAAACTGTGATTCAGGACAGAAAATGAAAAAGTGACAGAAGGGATCAGAGAACATGTCTGGTACTTCAAAGGAAGTACCTTTATGGCTGGTTGGATTCATTCATTAATTTCAATAAAGGTTAGCTTTTAAGTGATTTTTCACCAATGCAGGTAATTTAAAATATGGTCAATATCAGACCACATTATCTGGGCTTATTTTTAATAAGCATTGAATACAATTCCTTCTATAAGTGGTGTTATAAAAAACATATGGGAACTTTTAAAAATGTCCTGAACCCCATCCAAAACCCTACTGAATTATGTCAGTAATAACACAAGTATTATTTCCATGATATTAGATTTATGCAATATATAAAGTCTCTTTTAGTTTATTATTCAAGGTGAGTCAGCTATATCTTACAAAACTCACACTGAAAACTTGAATAATACTTACTTTACATGAATCTAGACAATTGTGTTTCACTTTCTTATTTCTCCAAAACTGCAGACATTTAACCATTTGTATTTTACACGCTTAAAGCAAATTTTGAAAACACTATACATTTTCTAATATTTTATCACCAGAATCGTGATAATATAGTGATAGTTCTCATGAATGTGGCATCCTAACATTTGTTAATTCTATATTTTAAACTATCTGTAAAACATTTAATATAATTACCTCAATATTTTCAGGTAAGACTTTTAATAGGAAGCCAAATATAGAGTACTTACAACTTATCCAATTATTTCCCCCTCTCAGAAATACTTCAACAGATATGTACAAGATTTTTACATTAAAATGTATCTGGAACTAGGATACATTAAAATAATCTAAAATAGATTTTAAGTATCTGTTTAAAATTGTATCTCAAACAGTAGCTCTCAAAATTTATGAAACAAACTCTCAAATATTTTTAAAATTCTATCTGGGAATATTTTCCTATCATATAGATAATTAATGATAATACTTAAATTACTGGTTCTTTTTGTTACTACCAATGCATATGGTATATCCAATGGAACTTGTGACTTAAAAATTTTACATATAATCTGCAAGGCTTTGGAAAGAAGAAATCAACTGTCATTCAAAATAAAGATATAGATATGGATAACTGTGAAACATATGTTATAGAAATCCACATAAAGGGTATTATATAAACTTAGTTTCCCTAAAATTCATTCCATATTGACCATAGTTGGATAGCTGTCCTACTAGTTTGAAACTATAGCTTATGGCCAGTGCTACATTATTTCAGAGGATCACAAACAAATCTTTTAGAAAGACATTTGATAATATTGCTATGGTAAATTTTGATTTACCACCCTGTTTTGATTTTATCTATAAATCCTCCAAAGATAATGGCCTAAGAACCCATATTAACCACATTTAGAATTAGACAACCCTAATTTCAAATCATGTATGCCCTATTGATTATCTTCATGGTTTTAAGCAATTTTACTTACTCCTCATGGCCCCAGTTTTCTATCTCCAAAATGGAATAAAACCACTATCCCTATTGTCATGGAATGGCATTTTGATGTTTAAATGCTATTTTAGGGCGCCTGGGTGGCGCAGTCGGTTAAGCGTCCGACTTCAGCCAGGTCACGATCTCGCGGTCCGTGAGTTCGAGCCCCGCGTCAGGCTCTGGGCTGATGGCTCGGAGCCTGGAGCCTGTTTCCGATTCTGTGTCTCCCTCTCTCTCTGCCCCTCCCCCGTTCATGCTCTGTCTCTCTCTGTCCCAAAAATAAATAAAAAACGTTGAAAAAAAAATTTAAAAATAAATAAATAAATAAATAAATGCTATTTTATGTCTATGTAGTTGAATAACTAGTCAAGTAGTCTTATAGTACATGTGATGAGGACAATGATCATTCAATAGAAGGGCAGAGAACATATCATTGCTTCAGATCCAATATTTCCAGGTTGCTTTCCAAAAGGGGAAACAAATGTGTACTCTCAGTAACAGTGTATACAAACATCCATTTCATTGTTCTTTCAAAATCACTGAGTGACATCATTTGTTAAAACATTTATTAACTTGCCAGTTGAAAAATTACTTAAAATTTTAATTTTAACCCTTCTGAAAATTAGTGACATGTCACATTTTTTCAAAGGTTTATTCGATATATGTATTTTGGGGTAAAGTGTTTCTTCATGTACTTGGTACATTTGTTAATTGTGATATATTTTTAGTATTTATATACTAAGTGTATTAATAATCTGTGTCATTTTTCTTTCCTGAGTCAAACAGTTTTGATTCAAATGAATGAATGAGTGCCTGTAAGGAATTTTTAGGATCACAAGCAGTTGGAACAAGTGGTATCCTTATTACCTACTTATTTTTTACAAAACTTCTAACTTGCAGTTTTGAAAAAGTGAAGATAGAAAATGTATGTAAGGCACTTTAAAAGGAAGACATCTGATTTGCATTCTAATTAGAAAATAAATACACTGACATATCCTCTTTAATTAAGTATAATAATCTCAATAATATGAAAAGCTTGAAGTTTGCATCATTTTTTTTTTCCACAGGTCATTTTTGTTTCATAAATTTAGCAACCCTATAAACTGTTCGCTGAGAATAAGATTTGACTAATCTTAAAATTTTAAATATCAAGTATCTTAATACATAAATTCAGTTGAAAAACAAGCCACTTATTACCACTCATTGGCTTGGTGAAGGATTTTGGATAATTCATTGAATCTATTTGTGCTTCAACTTAACAGAGGACTTAAAATTTGACTTTATATTCTGTGAATAGGATATGCTCCAATTAAAACAATAGGATATTAAAATTCAAATTTAAAAATACATATACTAGGGTAAAATTACTAGTGTTAGAATTTTTTTTCTTTTATGATTACTTTATGAGAACATTCTCTTTAAATTGATTATCTACTCTCTAAGAACTATCTGTTACCACTAATTTCTGATGTTTGCAAATCTGGGGAAGCTATAAAAATTACAGCATCATAGGCTATTGACCCTGAGAATAAATTACAAATACTAAGTAATAAGTCTGAATTACTGTTGTGAACCAATAGAAAAATATAAGTAATTCACAGTAATGCATTTTGTATATTATTTTTCTGTTAAAAATTCCCTTAAGAATCCCTTAAGAATCCCTTAAATCCCTTAAGAATACTCTTTTTGGGGTGCCCTTTCCAAAGATTAATTATCCAAAAAGTTCCATTGGGAGAAAAGAACAAAAGGCAGAAGGAACACAGATGAAAACAGAACCATGGACCAGGATAACTGATAGAGTAAATGTAAATCTCTGACTTTTCTATTAACATCCAGACACCGGCATCCCCTACATGTACCTTCCTTTGCTAGATGTAAATCTCTTCATTTCCATGGAGTATTTGGAGGCAGTTACCCCTTCTTATCAATTCTAACTATATGTGTTGCTAACCTGTTAACTTAGCTAATATTCCTACTACGAAATGCTAAGTAAAGGGCAAACAAAAGCTTTTATCATGAAACTGTTACTGGAACAGGATAGATATAGAAAAACTTGACTTCTTTAGTCACATTTGTACTATTATGAAGGAATTCTCATCCTTATAATCTAGTGTTAGTAAATACATGTGCTCATAATGTCTTTCCCAGTATGGTAGATACAAGTGAAAGAGTGTTTCATAAAGTGACCACAGGAAAACTTTACTTCAGGAATTCACCAACAAAGTATCTGTTTAAAATACACTCTTAAGGGGTATCTGACTGGCACAGTGGGTTAAATGTCTGACTCTTGATTTAGGCTCAGGTCATGATCTCACGTTTCATGAGATAGAGTCCCATGTCATGCTCTTCATTGACAGCAGGGAGCCTGCTTGGGATACTCTCTCCTCCACACCCTGCCCCCTGCCGCCACCGCCCCCCCCCCCCCGCCCCCAGTGCATGCACTCTCCCTCTCTCAAAATGAATAAACAAACAAAAAAAAGATAAACTCTTAAGTTAGAAAAAAATGGCATTACTTAAATTATTATTAAATGCACTGTAACTAGCATTGCCACAGTAGCAAATGAAATATGAAATAAAGGTGCCCAATGCTTAGCAAAATTAAAATATTTAAAAATAAACATGTCAAGACTTGCATTAAAAGATGGAAAAATGTTGTTATATAGAGAAGGATTTCAGCCCAACAGTTTTTGGCATATACATATCCTATGTATTATTACACAGTTTGGTCTGAAAACTGAAAAACAACAATAACAACAACAACAACAACAACAACAACAACAAAGAAACAACAAAAAAAAGATAAAGTTTTCTTATTCATTGCCATGACATCACCATTCACAGTTTATGAATCCATAGTTTATAAATCATGTAGAGGGGAAGCAGTCATCCAGGATTTTAATACTTAACAATCTGTCACTTTTTCTCTTGTGTAGAATTTCTTTTCATTGTATCACGTGCTAATATGTTCATATTTCTCCAGGATAACTAATCCTAGTCCATTTTTTAAAACCAAAGGTGTATGTTCATTATTTAGGCATATTTCTTCCTAATCATTCCAGCTGGAGCTGGTCCATAATGTAATGGAATAAAGTTGCATAAAATGTGCCTGGCTCTCTTCCCACTGATTGGTCTTTGCTAGATTGAGATATTCTAGGCTCAGAGCAAATCCTAGAGTATTGGAGATATCAAGGGGGGCTTTGTTCTTTATATGCAGATCCTACATATCTATTTTTCATTGTTGGAAAAGTTACTGAAAAATCATTTTATATTTATGGTCTAATACTCAAAGATAGTTTTGTGTCTCTTTACACAGAATTAGAACCAATCAGATTAATGCCCTTCTACCTGTAGTCACAATATACATAAACTGTATTCCTCTCTATTCTTCTAGATCAAGAAAGTGTTTCATAAACTGTGAGCAGGTAATTAATCTATTTTAATGTGCATTGCTAGGATCTTCACCATACAGTTGTACCACAGCTCCCCACCACTGTCAGCCTATGTTCCTATAGCTTCCAGCAACAAGTAGGAGTGTAGACTGGCTACTCCAAAGATAATGAGAGGAATAAAAGCCACAATGGTAGCACCTACACTTATCCTTTGATGAGTTTTCCTACTTAACTAAATCAGGATATCCAGGAACTGCTTTCTGAGAAAAGACAGTTCTTGGGAACTGCAATTCCAGGCATGAGAATTTACAAATAGATTTTCTTTTTCAATCAGATCTAAATTAGCCCACGGAAAATTGTGCATTATCTGGTTTTGTGTTTTGGCATTTATCTTTGCCCAGATAACCACAGAGAAATACACACCTATATTCAACTTGAAGGTGAAAGAAATGTGAACTTTAGTGGTAGACAGTGTTGGAAAATATACCAACAGTAAAAGTGTTTAAAGTTTTTATTTATTTTATTTTAAGCTGCAAGTCTAGTCTACTGAAAAATCATTTGCAGATGGTCAGAAAACATGATAAAACACCCATGAAAACATGTACGATGACACATTAAGTCTGGGGATCATATCATTTTGAATTTAGGGCAAAAACCGTGTGGCATAAATTTCCCCATATCCTCCCAATGAATGATCTCCTTGGCTATTCTACAAATTCTTTCAAAAGTTAAATTAATCCTGTGACTGAAGGGCCATTTAAAGGCCAAAGCCAGTAATAGAATTCTTCCCAATTTAGATTCTTTTGGATGTTATAATTGTGACTAGGAGTTTTCTCCATTGATTGAGGTAAAAAAGTTAAAACTACAATAGAAGATAGATCAAAACTGGTAGTTAAGAATATATATTCATTTATCTATGTGAGCTAGAAAGTCTGAAATGGGATTTCATTAAAAATCAAAATTTGACTCTTAGTACCAAGGTTGTATTATCCAAATACTAATTCCATTAAAGGAACCAGGACTTCTTGGAGAAATAGCTGATTTCTGGACTAAAGGAGGATACATAAAGGATGAGCCTAGGACATGTACTGGCAAACATGGAAGTTGCCAGAATCAAGCAGAAAGGACTGCAACTCATTCAAGATGGGATAATTTTAGCATCAAAAGGAATCATGACTATAATTGATAAAACACATCAAATACTTAAAAATTAATATATTCAGAATGATATTAACAAAAGTTAGAACAAACTCATTATAATTCAAGTTAGTTCGAACCAACTTATTATAATGAAAGTCACTAAATAAAGGAAATATACCACAATAATAATAATCTGGATAATGAGAGTTCTTCTTTATTAAAGATGCCAAATAAAATATAAAAAGTAATAGAATTAGAAAAATACTGTTTTGTAACTCTAATGAAACAACAGATTTAAAGTAATAATCATCAGTGAATTTTATTAGATTAAATATTGATGGTGAATTTATAATGCAGAAATAAGGGTAACAACCTCTGGAACACTGATAAATTTTAGCCACTGCCAAAAGTGGGCTTTTTGATAGGATGCAAAATCAAAAAATCTGAACTTGAATAGGATCAATCCTCTGGCTATAACTACCAGCTTCTAGGTAATAGGTGATGTAGAATAAGTTCCATGACACCATGAGAAATTACTCAGTCAAATCCAAAATATGGAACATTCTTAGGGACAAATGAATCACTTTGATTAAATCAATGACATTCACAAAAAAAAAAAAAAAAAAAAAGGATGGATATAGTCCATTACAGTATAAAAAGAAATCACAAATATGTGTAATGTGTGAATACTGTTTGGCTCCAGATTTGAACAAGCTGATTCTACAAAGTTACTTTAGAGTTAAACAAGAAAACGTGAATTGGAACTCGGATATTGTGTATTATTAAGGATTTTGTTAGTGTAATAATGGTGTGAAATGGATTACTGCTTATTATGGTTGAATTGTGCCTCCCCACCGCCACCAAATGATAAGCTAGAGTCCTAATCCCCAATCAATACCTCAGACTGATTTTATTTGGAGGCAGTCTTCACAAAGGTAATCAAGTTAAAATGAAGTCATTAGGGTAGGCCCTAATCCAATAAGATGATGTCATGAAGGGAAAAACAGTGGACACAGAGACTGATACGCATAGAGAGAAGAGGATGTAAAAAGACACAGAGAGAAGATAACCATCAACAAGCCAGGAGAAAGGCACGAACAGTTCCTTCCCTGATGCCTTCAGAGGCAGCATAATCTGCTAACATCTTGATTTCAGACTTAAATTTCTGTTAAGTCACCAGTTTGTTGTACTTTGTTATGGCAGTCCTACTAAACTAATATACCACTTAAATTTCCTTATTAGTTGCAAATACATTATGAAGTATTTACCTATGAAATGACATGATGTGTGAGATTTCCCTTAAAAATCTGACAAATGTGTGCTAAGAGAAGAAATGAAATAAGAGTAGAAAACCCTTAACTATTGAAGCCGAGTTATGGGTACATAGAGTTAATTATACTAGATTGCTTTATTTGGTGTTATTTAAAAGGTCCATAAATGGGGCACCTGGGTGGCTCAGTTGGTTAAGCATCAGGTCATGATCTCACAGTTTGTGGGTTCCCACATCAGGGAACCTGTCCCACTTCAGGCTCTGTGCTGACAGCTCAGAGCCTGGAGCCTCGTTTGGATTCTGTGTCTCCCTTTCTCTCTGCCACTCCCCCGCTCACACGGTTTCTCTGTCAAAAATAAACATTAAAAAAAAAATTTTAATAAAAGTAAAAGGTCCATAAGAAAGACTTAAAAAAGAGAACAGAAAAGCATAAAATTAGTGCTTAGAACATGAACATACTGCTAAAATTAAGGCTGCTTTCCTGAACTCCATTTGGATTCTTGTATATAGGATCAAAGCATGAAACCAAAGAATCTAGCCAGAAAAATGCCATTCATTAGTTCTATGATGACAATTTATATGCAAATCCATGCTTTTATAATGTTGATAAGCTGACTTTAGTAACTAACATTCTGAAAAAGTTTTTTTAAAATACTATGAACAAATTTAGATATTTTATGAATCCATTACAAAATATTAAATATGAATGACACTTTTCTAAAAAATGTTATTTTATGAAGAACATTCCTGGATGCTTCAGAGAAACTAAAAACATAAGCCCTTTATAAAATATAGAAATTCAAGTTCAACCTCCAAAAAATACTAACAATTCTCCACTGTGGTTATGAGCTACAGTGAAAAGAGGCAGACTGTCCCCTCTTTATGTATGTGAAATATAAAGCTGTTTTAAAATTTTATTGAGAATTAAAACAGTAGATAGGTGAGTTCCATGTTCAGAATTAGTTTCAGGAAAAACCAAAGGGTCAAAGATAAAAAAAAAATTGCTTAGATACCATTTTTTTTAAAAAAGCCACATTTAGGTAGCTTAGTAAAAAGTCTTATACAAAGAATATGATTAGCAAAATTAAATGATTTATCACTTTCTTACTACACTACCCTCTACTATCTCAACCCTATCACAGGTTCTTATCCGCCCCCCCCCCCCTTTTTTTCCTTTTCTTTTCTTTTTTTTTTTTTTGGTCCTTCCCTCTCTGGCTTGCCAATATCAATACATGTTTTCTGGGAAATGTCTGAGTAGTACTGATATTCGATGCCCTGTTTATCAACTTCTTTTTCATTATTTACCTGTGACTGTCTCTTAGAATGTGGTTAGCCTGTGTCCAGTTGTGAATACTTAGTTCTAGGTTGTTTCCAAATAGGGTTCTCATACTCTATAGGGCCTGGCACTAAAAACAGATGTACAAAATGTGTAACCCTCAGATGTTCTTAGTGTACAGGGCAACTTTATGATGCACCTTCATCCAGCTGAGTGACACAATTTGATGGTCATTTTATAATAAAACCAATATATCCGTGGTTAAGGGAGGCCAAGGACCTCTCTTAAAAGCGTATTCTAAAAGAATCTAAACTAACTCTTTCAAGACTTTTGTGCTTAGACTAGTTTAGTGATTTCATTTTTTCACTATTTCATTCTGAAAATTCTCTTTTTAATAGATACTCCCCAAGTTATTCTTTGGACATAGAAATCATTTTTGAGTACCGAATTGTGAACAAAGAAACTGCTACACTCACTGGTTCTGATAACATTCACAACAGAAGGTGCTAAAATAATTATATATATATATATATATATATATATATATATATATATATATATCCAATGCCCATCTTCTCTATCCTCCCTCTATTTAATTATTACATCATGTCATATTATAATATGAGAAGGATATGCAAGGATGGCATCTGTCTTATTCATGTTATATCTGCACACCTAGAAAAATGCCTGTTGCATCATTAAGCACTCAAAAATTATTCGTTGAGTAAACAAAATAGTAAGTGAAAAATATAGATTATTATAATCCATTCTAGTAAAAAAAATGTTAGGGGTTTTTTATGCCATTATTTGCAAAGTGAAGGCTAATTCTGCCCTTATTTCAACTAAACTCCAAATTTCAACTTATATTACAGTCTTTAGTGACATTGATTCAAAATTAGTGTCGGAATAATAATTAAAACTGGAATCCAGAGCCATTTATCTATGGGATACCCAATCTCTATCAAGGCTTTCATTTACTCTGTATATTTCCATTATGTGCCTTGTTTACTAAATGTTCATTTTGTTGAATCCAAGTTTTATAAAAAACAGTAGTCACCTAACCATGTATTCACTGAATGAATATTAAGGAGAAGTGAAACACAAAGCACAGGCTTCGCAGTGGAATGGGATAAAATTAGTAGGACAAGGGTTATGTTATCTTGAACCTTTGTAGGAAAGGTAAGACATGCACATACATAACTAATAAAAGGTTTTAGTGATGAGAAAGTATAGATAAAGAACCAGATTACCATTGGCTGGAATGGTCAGGATATTCTCCATGGGAAAGTAGCATTCGGTTTGAAGTGCTTGGACAAGTGTAGTTCAGATGTCAAAGACAGCATTCAAGTAGACATACCACAATGAGCAAAGGCATAGAACTGGGACTGATGCATAAGATATACAATAAAATAAATATGGAAAATAGAATTGATAAGGACACAAACACAGTTAATTGTCTTCCCAAAAATCTGTATTTCCCTTGGCCACCCATCTAGAGGCCCTATTTCCAGACTTGCAGCCAGATGTGGCCACGTGACCAACTTTTTGTCATGGCAAATGAATGCCAATGTTGTGTGCAAATCCTTTTTTGTTGCTTTAAATGAAATTCTTGGGGCACCTTGGTGGCTGAGTTGGTTAAACGTCTGGTATCAGCCTAGGTCATGATCTCACCGTTCCCAAGTTCGAGCCCTGCATCAGGTTCTGTGCTGACAGCTCAGATCCTGGAGCCTGCTTCCTATTCTGTGTCTCTCTCTCTCTCTCTCTCTCTCTCTCTCTCTCTCTGCCCCTTCCCCCCTCCCAAAAATAAACAAACATTAAAAACTAATAAAAATAAATGAAATTCTTGACCTAAATTTTGTTTCTTTCACTTTCTCTTTCTCATGGGCTGGAAGTTTCTAGCATTTGAATAGGTTTCAAGGACACATGTGAGAAAAATGCTCTAAAATACAGAGTCATGAGAAGAATGGAACCAAGATGCCTGGCTAGACTTCCAACATCTGGACTTTCACTTATGGCCTTGGATGACTTTTTGTGTTTTCCCAGTCTCTAGTACGTAGAAGAAGAAGAAATAAGAAAGTACTTACTTTTTTTTTTTTTTGTCACACATGTGCCATCACTGTGCTCTTTCAAGTATCCCATTATAATTTGATAAACATTTGTTCGCAGTTGTACATTTTATGAAGTAATGTAAGGAGAGATTACAAGATCAAATCAGTTAATATCACAAATGAGAATATAAAAGAGTGAACAGAGAGGGAAAGTAGAGAATTCAGAATTGTGGTTGTAAAACAAGATTAATCTAGCTATGATTCTAGCCTAGGAGACAACAGAGACTGGGCTACTCTCACATTAGGTAACACAGAATAAGGAAGAGGATTTGGAAGAGGGAATTATTAATATAGTTTATGAAAAAAAATTCAGTGGTGAGCTAAAAACCTAGAAGAGGAACTAGCAAGAAAGTAGGACTGAAAAGTCAGTTTAGAAACCCTGTGCATAGAAATAACCTGAGAAAATAAGTCCAGTATAATACCAGATGTAAACAGTGTACAAGCCAGGCCAGACCTGAATAGGGAAGAGGACAGGATTTCACTTATCCATGTCTGATATTAAATAAAAAGGAGCTGATAAACCTCTCACTTTAAGTTCCTTTCAAGTAGCTCAAACATGTTAGCTATATTATCAGACAGAAGAAGAAAGGTGCTGAATAGTGATTTCAACTTCTCCCTAGTGATAAAATGCATTATTCTCTCAGTGTTCTTCCTTATACCTAAAGGATTCTTTCCAGATAATACTCAACATGTGTCTTATCTTCATTGTCAGAACTGCCTAAATAATTCAGACAAAACTTTGTGGTTGTGAGATTATGTTGGTTACTGACAAAATTAATTTTTGGCTTAAAGCTTATTGCCTAAGTTGCTCTTTACTCTATTCCAACACAGAATCTGAGAAGTGGAGCAGTGATTGAAACAGTGATTGTAAATCTAATGTTGTCAACTCATCCTCATGCATTTTGAATCCCTCTATGCCTCTCTTGACAAGTCTTGCCTCTCTTTAAATATCACCACATACTTCCTGACACCAGTGAAAGAGAATCCTAGTTTTTAATGGCTCTATTTGTTAGGAAGTCTTCCTGATATAGTAGTGCAATCATTTCAATCCTCTATAGTGGGTTCCCAACTTAAAAGTAATTCTTTTTCAACAGGACTACAATTCAAATATTCAAAGACAGATATGTCTCTGTTAAGTCTACTTTTCAGAATAAACATGTCCATCCTTAAACCATCTCTTGTACAGCTGTTTGGGCTACTTTTATAACATTAATTTTGGAGCATGGATCTGTATAACCATATTCTTTATACCTCTAGAAGAGACAACAAACTTAGAAGAGAGTTTGACCAGTGCAGAACAGTTAGGAACCATTACTTTATGTACTATGATCAAACCACTAGGCTAAAACCAGTTCAATACTTTGCTACCCTTAAAACTTACTATGGTCTCTTCTTATATGACAACAAATAACAGCACAAGAAAATTAGTAATTTTAAATTACGAGGTCTTACAGCAACATGCAGAAGGTTGAAACTAGACCACTTTCTCACACCATTCACAAAAATAAACTCAAAATGGATAAAGAACCTGAATGTGAGACAGGAAACCATCAAAACCCTAGAGGAGAAAGCAGGAAAAGACCTCTCTGACCTCAGCCGTAGCAATCTCTTACTCGACACATCCCCAAAGGCAAGGGAATTAAAATCAAAAATGAATTACTGGGACCTTATGAAGATAAAAAGCTTCTGCACAGCAAAGGAAACAACAAACAAAACTAAAAGGCAACCAACGGAATGGGAAAAGATATTTGCAAATGACATATCGGACAAAGGGCTAGTATCCAAAATCTATAAAGAGCTCAACAAACTCCACACCCGAAAAACAAATAACCCAGTGAAAAAATGGGCAGAAAACATGAATAGACACTTCTCTAAAGAAGACATCCGGATGGCCAACAGGCACATGAAAAGATGCTCAATGTCGCTCCTCATCAGGGAAATACAAATCAAAACCACACTCAGATATCACCTCACGCCAGTCGGAGAAGCCAAAATGAACAAATTAGGAGACTATAGATGCTGGAGAGGATGTGGAGAAATGGGAACCCTCTTGCACTGTTGGTGGGAATGCAAATTGGTGCAGCCACTCTGGAAAGCAGTGTGGAGGTTCCTCAGAAAATTAAAAATAGACCTACCCTATGACCCAGCAGTAGCACCGCTAGGAATTTACCCAAGGGATACAGGAGTGCTGATGCATAGGGGCTCATGTACCCTAATGTTTATAGCAGCACTTTCAACAATAGCGAAATTATGGAAAGAGCCTAAATGTCCATCAACTGATGAATGGATAAAGAAATTGTGGTTTATATACACAATGGAGTACTACGTGGCAATGAGAAAGAATGAAATATGGCCCTTTGTAGCAACGTGGATGGAACTGGAGAGTGTGATGCTAAGTGAAATAAGCCATACAGAGAAAGACAGATGCCATGTGTTTTCACTCTTATGTGGATCCTGAGAAACTTAACAGAAACCCATGGGGGAGGGGAAGGAAAAAAAAAAAAGAGGTTAGAGTGGGAGAGAGCCAAAGCATAAGAGACTCTTAAAAACTGAGAACAAACTGAGGGTTGATGGGGGGTGGGAGGGAGGGGAGGGTGGGGGATGGGTATTGAGGAGGGCACCTTTTGGGATGAGCACTGGGTGTTGTATGGAAACCAATTTGACAATAAATTTCATATATTGAAAAAAATAAAAAATAAAAAATAAATAAATAAATAAATTACCAGGTCTTTTAAAAATATGCTGCTATTAGTTTTGTATGTGTGAAGTTAAATTTTTATCAAAGGAAATATTTTATGTTAATTCTTGTTCAGTTTCACCTTGATTGACTCATCCTAATGATTCCAATCTATTCAAAAAATATGTGCATCCCAATCTTGTACCTAGATTATTCATTACTACTTTATCTGAAGATTTTATCATTATGCTAGCAAACTCCCTTTCAAAACTATAAATAAGAATGTTTTAAGCAACAAAATTAAAAATTAAACTCAGGAGAATGCCACTGAAGACCTCCCTCTAGGCTGATGTACATTCATTAATAAGATCTCATGCACAGCCATTCAACCTATTTATGAAATTAACCTAATATATTTTGTCATCCAGATATTATTTCTCCATATTAGTCAAATTATTTCAAAAGTCATTTTGTTATATAATGTGATTAAATGGAAATGTACCACAAGTACCATTACTGGAAAAAGAACTTCAACTTTTCAAGTCTAGTACAAGAATATAAAGAAACAGAAACAAAGTAAGAAATTTAGGTATTGTTGCATGACTTAACCTCAGTGCATATATGCTGCTCTAGGTGCTGAATCTCTTTTTAAGTACTATTAATCATACAATTAATAAGTCATAAAAATCAATGCTGGTATCTAACATAAGTATCATTATTATTGGACTATAATTTTTTGTATTTTTAATATAAATACAAATTTTGTGTGCATCTCCAACAGTTTAGTAACAACCCTAAAAACATCTGAGTAGAGTTCATTAGTGCCAGCCAAGTATTTCCTACTTTGTCAATTACCTTGATTATCTTTTCTCCCTGTAATTTTTCTGATTTTTTTCAGAATGAATGAGAAATAGAATAATTTATAAAAGACAAAGATCTTCACTTCTGTTAATTATTGGTATAAAAAATCTCTAAGCATGAAGAAAGTTATTTTGTTGATGCTTCACTGTTTTTAGTAGTTATTTTTTTAATTTATTTATTTAAATTCAAGTTAGTTAATACACAGAGTAGTACTGGTTTCACGAGTAGAACTCAGTGATTCATCATTTACATATAAACATTCAGTGTTCATACCAACAAGTGCCCTCCTTAATGTCCATCATCCATTTAGCCCTTTAGTAGTTATTATTGTGTATGGGTTCGGCATCTGGTAGATAGCTTAGAGACTCTGGCTTGCACAGTGTAAGTGGAAATAAGATAAACACACACAGATACAAGTAAGTGTTGGGCAGAAAGGGAGACAATTTCCTACAAGTCTACAGGGAAGGAATTAAGATGTTTGCAAAGATACAAGATATGAGAAAGGTTGAGTTATTGAGGGCAAGACAAAACAATGAAAAAAGTAAGAAAATAGCTGTCATTTGTACAAAAGGACTGAGAAAAATAGAAATGTCTAGATTAGAAAGAACTTAGTCTACATTGCATTATTGGGTAGACTGCCACACAGAGAAGAGAATGCTAGAAGAGGCTTTGTGGGACAGGATGGGGTTCAGTGTGTATATATCCAGTAAAACCACTGGAATACTTTTTCTGGAACTAAAGAGAACAAGTTAAAGATATCTTTTTGGGGATTACAAACACAGTTGTGATCCATGAGGGTGGATTGATTAGATCACTCAAGGGAAGCAGTGTTTTGCACAGAAGAGGGAGGTTTGGGGAGTCCCTGTATTTCAAAAGTGGGAAGGCAATGGAATATGGAAGAGGCATATAGTAAGAAAGAAGAGGCAGAGTTCTCCTTGTTTAACTTGTTGCTCTAATAAGGCTCAAAAGAAGACTTTTTTTGTTAGCAACTTTACAAACAACACTTATTTTGGTCTTCAGCCCTTCTGATATTAGCTTGAAAGTTCTAGGCAATTTTTGGAACTAAAGACTGATGTCATCCAAGTGATGTAAGGACAAATGGGAAGCTCTCCAATGACTTCCAATTGTTATTGCAATAAAATCTAAACTTTTTGTGGCTGTCTGTAAGTCCTTACATTAGCAGGCTCCTGCCTTTCTGACCTCATCACATTTTACCTTCCATCAAATATGCTTTCCTTGTGTTCCTGGCATGCTCCAACATATTCCTGCCTGAAGGACTTTACATGTATCATTTATTCAAGTCTGGAGTATGAGTGCTCTACTAAAGCACTCACTACAAGAACACCTACCTGTACTATAGTTTGGATCTCAGCTCAGATGTGATTTTTTTTGGCACAATCAATCTTAGCTAAAGCTGACTTCCCCTACAAGCTGTCACTCTCTACTTCACTGCCCCATCTTAATATCTTTATGGTAGATATCATCATCTACAGTGTTCTTACTTTTATTGGCTTTATTTGTGTCTACCAATCCACCTACACCTGTTAACTCCATGAAATCAAGGACTGCATTTTATTCATTGGTATATTTCCAGATCTTGGAATAGTACTGAACAGGTAGAACGTCCTCTGTAAATAAATCACATTAGACGACTTAAAATAAATGAAGACAACTTATACTGTGACCCAATGGAAACCTCATTACTGGTGAAAAGGAAATTGAATTTTGAAAGGCTGTACCAAAAGTGACTATCAAGTATGTTTAAAGAAAAATATAACAATATACAATACAGAAATTACCTACTAAATATTTTAAAATTTTATTTTATGTGCAGTTAACATGTAGGAGTTTTGTTTTTATTTTTGTTTGTCCTTTCTTGACTGTTTTAAGCTGAGTGGATTTAATCATGACAAATATTTTCCTGAAAATAAAAATGTTTTATTTTTTTATTTAAAACTGTTGGATATTGCACACATGGAAAAGAGAGGGAAATGGTAGGAAAGAAACACAGACTATACACAGACATACAAACATATTTCTAAATGAGAAATGATGCAACTGAGGAAGCAGCCAGTTCAAGAAGGAAGTCTACCTTTACTGTATATGAAAAGTATGGAGATCGTGAAAAAGGACTTATGGCTAAGTCTACAGCTAAACAAGTTATGCTGCTATAATCAGATTTACTTCTCAATGAAACAGAGTCTTTTTGTTTGTTTGATTATTTGTTTGTTTTTTACAATGAATTCTTACAGCCCTACATACCCCAGAAGTTCTAGCCACCTTGCATACATAAGGGCAACAACCCACAAATAATAAAACTTGGGCTCAGGAAAGTCCAGGCCAAGGATAGAGCTGGTATGTGTTACTGTTTCGTGGGACACTATGGGAAGTACTAAAAAGCACAGCATAGCATTTAATTTAATATTTACTTCTAAGTTCAGGTAACATACTTGGACACATAAAAATATTAAAGTATAACATATCTTCTGTTTATATCTGACTTTGACCTCCAACAATGAATCAAAATTGAATTGTCAGATTGAAACAAAAAGAAAGGTGGATTTGTAAATTTACTCCTAGTAAATTTTTTCTTCTGATTTTCCTACATTTGAAACATCACTAAAACTTTTGGTATATACAGTAACTCACTGGATATCAACATTTAATATGATCTCAATCCAGCTATAGTTCAAAACTGCTCATAAAGATTCAAATAGATCCCAAAATTAGAGGACCACAAAATCATAAATCAAATTATCCACTTTACTTACTGAAATGGTATCAACCTTTCAAGTGCCAAAGATTTGAATGACTTATGAAGAGATGCCTTGTTCTATCGACATCATAAATCTATCGCTGTCTATGCCAAGGTCCATAGTTAACAGTACTTCAAGTGTGAAATGCTAATTTAAATCCACAGTTCAATGATTTTCTTAAGAGATGACAGCATAATGTTGAAATTATTGATGGCAGTCTCTTATACAGCAGATTCCCCGTACAGCCACTCAAAATCCATGTCTTTCTCTCACTGTGAAGGTGTTAGCCATCTTTGAGTTGGATGAAAGAATGGGGAGAAAATATGGTCCAAGATATCATACTGACTTAACATACTTTCTTTCTATATCTCCTCACAATTCAGAGCTGACCTTTGAAACTCTGCTTTGTTTTTATACAATGGCACACAAATTTTAATGAAATGCCATTCAAGAAAAATTTAAATAATACTATATATTCACAAACTTAATCATTACATAATTTATTTCATGTATATTTGGTTAGAACTGTATTATCTTGTCCTGCTGTATCCATTCATTCAATGTTTGTAATACACACATTTCTTTCAAACAAATCTAATACACTGCAAGAATTGTACAAAAAAATAGTATATCTTAGATAGCTGTGTCACTGAAGTAAAACCTATGATAAGAGAATGTGCTAGTTAATTGAAGGTAGGAAATTCGACAAATTATGTAAGAGAACTAGTCTCCCAAATTCTTCAGATATTTTTTGAGAACTTTCTATATGCCCAATACAACAATGAACAAAACAGTAATAGTATAGTTTATGTCCTAATGGAGCTTACAAGGAAGAAAATATTGTAAAACAGTTATTATAATTTAATTATATATTATATAATTAATATATTATGTTTTATATTAACATATTGTATTTAATTACAATTATCTCATAGGATAATTTAATATTTTTGTTCTACGGCTCCTGATATAAAAAATGCTGAATTATTAAACCCTTTCTTACTTAGTGTTTTTAGTGATACTTTTTCTATCCACAAAGAGAAATAGAGTGATAATATGGGGTTCTAAAAAAATGAATGGGTAAATGAGCATTTCATCAGTAATAGAGACCAGAATCAATTACAATGCAAACATTTCCTAGCATGTAAGCTTTAATACATATTGTCCCTAAGGCTAATAACCATACATAAGTGATAGCTACAGAATATTTTAAATTCAAAGAACTGAAAAGCACATTAAATTAGCATTCTTTATGTCCTCAGTTAAGGATTAATTGACCTCTGTTTCTAATGGTGTAAAAATTAATATTATATGGTTTGTCCAAATTAAAACAAATTCATAAATCAATTCAACATACATTTATTATGTTTTCCCCTCTTTGAGTACCCAGATGCAACTAGGATAT
Source organism: Panthera leo (assembly GCF_018350215.1). NCBI lineage: Eukaryota > Metazoa > Chordata > Mammalia > Carnivora > Felidae > Panthera > Panthera leo. The sequence continues at coordinate 95,266,356 of NC_056684.1, forward strand.
ACTGAGAAAATGCGTAATATCTGAACTACAGCAGATGCTCCACAAATCTTGTTGATTTCTAGGAACTGCCTACCAGGTTTAATCACCACGTAGAATGTAGTGACACTGAAGCCAGGATGTGCACCTCAGAAACTAAGAACAAAGCACCAACAGCACACTTAATAAAAAGTTCTGATTTCAGCTAGGGCACTTTAACAGACTTTTATTAAGTTTACATTTTGTTGTTTTTGATTTTCAAAAAAGTGGAAGAGTTACAGTGACTATCTGCTGGGTAAGAACAAACTCCACCTGACACATTTTCCCCCTTTTCACAATGTGCCTTCTCCTCCAAAGCCTAAAAGAGAGACAGGTAATGCCCCAAAGTTCTTGGGGGAAGGTAATATGTACAAGCCAGCCTTCATTTGTGAGCTCCTAGTGGGTTTAGAAAGCAAGCAATTTAGATCAAACAGCCATCCCAAGCTAAAACTAACTTCTGGAATTCTGTCTTTCTTCTGAGTTTTCCAGGATGATTGGAGAAGAAGGAATCTACGGGCACCTCTAAGCTTGGTATTACAAAGGAGGACACTCACTCAGGAATGCTTCCATAATCGTTAATGTATTAACACCAGTACTGGGTCTTAAACAGTATCTTGAAATTCTATCATCAGAATCTTCCATTCTATCCCATGCCATGCAGCATATTTTATACAGCTGGTACTTAACTTATACTTGCCTAAGGGAAATACTCCCTTGTAAATGAATGACCACCTATGAATAACACTGTCAGTGAAGGGTTCTTTGATCTCCCTCTTTTTTTCATCTCTCCTCTCCATTTATTTCTCTGCAACTCTTGGATAAAGTTTTTATCAGCCAAAACTCATGATTACAAGGGCTCAAAACAGTGTTAAAAATTCTCTCCAAGTTCTTCCTTTTTTCTTACCTCTCTAGTTTCTTTCCTGCCCCAAGAAACCAGTGGCAACCCCCCATTCCATCTCCTGTGATGAAATGCTCTAGATAACACAAGTGTTGTTATCTCTGAAATACAGATTGACTATACTTTATCTATACTTTATCTCTTCATATATGCAAAGATCTACCCTTGTAAATGTGTTCATTTTGTACTTATACATAGTTCTTGAATAAACAGGTTAGTTGGGGAACAGGAGTACACGAAGTAGTTCTGACAGAGTTAGAAAGCAATGAGGAAGAGCTTAAGCAGAAAAGGAGCTTAGGATTTAGGGTAGCTCATGGACTTGCTCAGAAAACTAAAGAATTGGGCCTGGATGAGGGGCTACGTAGTTGATTTTACAGAAATGTGAGGCCACGGGAACCACTTAGGATGCTGCCACCAGGACCATCACAGTAATTTTCAGCAGTGCTGCTGGACTCTCAATTTGGTTACCGCTGCCAGGGATAACCTGTAAACAGCCCGAACACATCAAGATACACAATGCACACTGCATGAGTCAAGTCTGCTTCACATGATGCACTTCAGCAGACGGAAAGCAGGGAGAGAACATATCTGTCTTGATCTTGCACAGAGGCATAGAGGTCAGTGGGGCATTGCTTCCTGATTCCTTTGGAATCCACACAGACACACCAAAAACAGAACGGATATTCAGTCACTGGAAGCCAAATATCAACAAATACCTAACATAGATATGAGAGTCTCCCATTTTGAGGGGTTAATTTCAAGTCTTAGAATGGTATACTTCAGCACTAGGCAGAGATAAATAAGCCATCTCAGGCAAGTCTGGAAATGTGAATCATCAAGCGCCACATACTTTTTTTAGAAGGACAGTGCACCGAGTTTGAAGGATACTGTATGCAGCTGACTCAGAGTACAGACTGCACAGGTATGAACAGTGCTTCTGCCACTTACTAGCTCTCCAACCCTCGACAAACTGCACTAGTTTTCTGGACCTCAGTCTTCTCATCTGAAAATAGTACAGAATCAATAACTGCATGTGCTCATTCCACGTTCTGAACCTCTAAATACATTTTGTTTCTCACAACCAATTAGTAAGTTGAAGACAATGAATTTCACTGTTAGCAACTTAAAGGGAATTCTCTGAAATGCAGATAGAAACCCCTCATTGCTAGAGTCCATGGAAAATAAGCATGGTTCAATCATCAACCCCAGTTCAAAATACTCAGTACATTTTCCGATGCACTGTTTATGCATAGCTTACCGGAAATGAGACTTGTCCAGTAGGCGATGCTTATATCTTTTCGTAGGCAATGTTTATGTCTGTAGTAGGCCTCCATTAGCACACAGGAAATTAAAAACAAACCAATGATTGTTTTTCACAACAAGTGTTGTAAAATAGTCTTTTATACATAGACTTGTAGCAGACATTTGTTGGTTGCCTCCTGGACATCTAATCCCCTCTTCTCTCACCAATAACACCCAGACTTTCCTTTGGCAAATCCCCTTGAACTCGTTCCCAGACTTTTTTTGAGTCACAGGTTCAAGAGGTCACATGGCTTAAACCAGGTAGTAAATTCCATACTCTGAGCTGCAAACTTTGGTTCAGGAATGACTATTAAGCCAATGAACCATAAGGAAGCATCTGCTGGGGCTTCCAAAAGAGCAATTTCCTTTTTTTTTTTTTTTTTTAGGGGAGACTTCTCTTTTCTGGACTTCATAGTGTGAAGTTACAAAGGTGACCCTTCTGTGCCACCATGTGGGAAGCTCGTCTGGGTATTATGCCTACACACAGGGTGTGCACAGCTAGAGAATTGCAGAGAAGCAAAAGGCAAAGTCTGGAGAATACTGTGTACATTTAAATCAAACTGTGCCTCAAAGTCAGTGAAATCTCTTATTTTGTGGGTACCTAAGTCGAATTACTTTTTTTTAATTTTTTAAGCCAATTTGCATTAGGTTTTCTATCACATGCAACCAAAAGATTCCTAGTTGAAGAGCAAACTAGAATATTATTAGAAAACATATTCTTACATACAAGAACAAGAATAATAAACATTTTATTTACCAAAATAATTGTCTAATATAATACATCCATCAGAGAAACAATCAGAAGTTGAATCAGAAGGAATTGCAGATTGAGACTCAGAGTAGTTGTGATATTAACAAATAGTTTACAAACAACAAATGTTTTCACATATGACTAGCCTCCTTTTAGACTGAAAAATGTCAGTCAGATAAAAGGCATCTTAAATTGAATTTTTTTCACGACTGCATAGGGGAAAAATCATGCCTGCCAAAAATGCTTACACCTGACTTTTACAGTTTAACTCTGTAAGTGGGAGTCTTTCAATGACTAAAATCAAGACAAGTCAAGTTTAAAACACCCTAGAACTCTGAAGGGAAATTATGATGTCAAAATACATCCTTCAGCAAAAGTTAATGCAGATGTGTTAGTATGCCATCATGTGTACACTCGTCCCTAGAGTACAAAGAGGGAGAAGAAAACAGAATATCTACAGAAAAATATTGAGAATGTAGGTTGTAAATTCCAAAAATATTAACTTTCCTTAAGTTCATTTTTAAAAAGCAATGTGCAAGTCAGAGAGAATCAAAAAGATCATATATATACATATATATATGTATATATATAATAATTTATATTATATGCAAATAATTTATATTATATGCAAATAATTTATATTATATGCAAATAATTTATATTATATGCAAAACATTATGTTAGATGATTCAGTATAAAATTAGACAGAGGTAATGAACTCTAATTTAGATTCTGCCATGCAATCAGCTCAATGAGCTCAAGTAGTACATAGACACCCTCTGAAGTTCAGTTACCTCACACATTTGTACATATGCCTAGTGAGTAGAATCATATTACTCAAACATTGTGAAGAGTAACTTACACTTGGAAGTATAAAAATTACAAAAATGCCAAATAACCTAATTATATGAGTTCACTGAGTCATATTTATTAATTTATTACTTCCCAACTAGAAAATTGGAAAATTTTGGTACAAAGAAAAGATATTCCCAACATAATATGTGCCCTAAATTTCCTCATTTTTTTTCTTTTTCTTTCTTTTTTGTTATCTTTCAAATCCAACAGTATGGAAAATTAAGGTGATGAATGCCCATAATGACAAGGAATATGTGTATGTATGTTTCTATGTGTAAAAAGGGTGGGTATGTCTGTTAGGGGAGGAGGAATTACATAGGTCAACTAAGAATATGACGTTGAGGGTGGCTAGAGCAGTAAAAGGTGAGGAAATTCTGGTGTGCTGATATAAATGAGCATACATATGTATATTATCAAGAAATAATGCTTGATCAAAGAAATAAATCTTCCCTAGGAACTGACTGATGGTACTGCAGAATCCTAGAAGCAGAATAGTCTACCCACAAAAACATACTAAATTTGTGGGAGTGGGGGATGAGCATGTGGTGGTAAGGTCAACAATCTTCACAAATACTAAAGGATTCAGTAAATTTCCTCTGAACAAGAAGAAAGCAATAGAAACAATTTTTAAACATATCTACATGATAATTTTTGGAGAAAAGACATGCTGAAGTTATATATATATATATATATATATATATGCACAGAAATATGTTTATGTAAGTATAAAAATTGGTACAAACTGTTACAGGACACTAATTGTTTAGTACAAAACAAAATAACATGATAATTTCTGGAGAAAAGACATGCTGAAGTTATATATATATATATATATATATATATATATATGCACAGAAATATGTTTATGTAAGTATAAAAATTGGTACAAACTGTTACATGACACTAATTGTTTAGTACAAAACAAAATAACATGATAATTTCTGGAGAAAAGACATGCTGAAGTTATATATATATATATATATATATATATATATGCACAGAAATATGTTTATGTAAGTATAAAAATTGGTACAAACTGTTACATGACACTAATTGTTTAGTACAAAACAAAACACTATTTAGAGTTTCTATTATTGATCTATACATCACACACTAAAACTGATAGAACTGTGTACATAATTTGCAACAGTGTACTTGCCAAGAAAACATAATTGTTATTTTACTACTGCCTCTATGATTTTTCTATCTGCTATTCTGTAACATTAAATATCCCTATAAAGAAAGTCTCTTTAAAAAAAAAAAAAGAAACAGAACTAACATGTTTAAAAACACTTAAAGGAATTTGACAGTTACTTAAAACCCCTAAGCCATCTACAGCAGCAGTCTGCTTTATAGAAAGTCTGGTGACATGGGAAGCTGTCAAACACACATTCAGGAGGCACACAGAACTAAGGAAGTGCTAAGTCATCATCATTTTTACTATTTTCACTTTCTGTTGCCTGTTTTGGGGGCCACAGGTCCTTTGTTTATTGAAAAATATGCTATTAGACCCAAATGAGTTAGTGCTATTTCGCTTCATATTTTAGCAAGTACTGGTGAGTATCCTTACGGAAGATTCATTTTTATTTTACGTAAAGTGTTCAAAAACATAGAATATATAATTATTGGAGTAGTTTTAAAACCCCTTCAAATTAAAAACATTTTATTCCATTTTATTTTTAGTTCTTAACCTATTTTGTATTTTATGCATGGCTACATTCTAATTTAAGGAGCTGATTTAGTTTTTTGATTCAGTCTTCTCCGTAGGTTTTCATCGAATGGGAGAAGGACATGCCTCAGGCCACCTATTTTGTTTTGTTTATTCATGCAATTCTTTTAAACTGCAATTTTATGTATGCTATATGACTGAAAAACAGTCATTTAAGCAATTAAATTCCAGCTCCATTTTAATTTTTTTAAGTGTATTTATTTTGAGACAGAGACAGCATGAGTGAGGGAGAGGCAGAGAGACGGGGGTGGGGGGAGGGAGAGAGAGAGAGAGAGAGAGAGAGTGTCCCAAGAAGCTCCACGCTGCCAGTGCAGAACCCACGTGGGGCTGGAACCCATGAAGTGGCAAATAATGACCTGAGCCAAAACCAAGAGCCCAATGCTCAGCCAACTGAGCCACCCAGGCATCCCCCAACTCCATCTTAAATGAAAGAATTTGAATTTACATGCAATGCTTATTGAAATAATTGTTTTCTTTGAAAAATGGCAGGTAAAAGAATGTACACAAATGACAAAGGTTAAGTTCTCCCAAGATTTCATTTGAATTTTTTTTTCTTTTTTGTCAGAGGAGCAGAGGAAGTATTCTATCCCTCATTACTCTTTTTGATTACCTTCCAAGTCCCTTTATCTGGGCCTTCTTCTCCAGCCAGCCTGTCAGCTGGAAACAAATCATTAATTTATACCATCTATAGGCATTCTTACATTTGGGTATCTAATCAGCCATATAGTTTGTAAGATAATTATTTCCGACTCAGTAGGAACTATTTTTTCCTCCTTTATGGAATTAAACTAATACAAGAGTTCAACAACTTTCCTCCTATTAGATCTCTAATTTTTATTTCAGGTAAATCACTGCACTGAGTTGGAAGGTCATTACTCTTGTTGATAATAAAACCTCTCTCTCCATGAAGCCAGGTACTAAAATAATGGAGCCCTCTGCTTGTGAACAAAGAGAGAGAACTATACCAGAAATAATAATTTTTAGAAGTTCATTTCTGATTTGGCAAAGGCAATCTACATGTCTATGAACTTGGCTTGGTAGATAGGCTGAGTCCAGATCTACCAGGTACTGATAGCTAAGTCATGCTCTCTGTGAAGCATCACCCCATTAAATCACCCTATTTCACTTATTTTCAGGAGTAACTAAGAATTTCCTCAGGATTTGCATTCACTGAGGACTATTCTCTCTTTAGTGATGTTTTCCTTTCTTTTTTTAAGTTATTGTATGTTTTGGACTCAGTGAGTTTGTCCCTCCAGAAACCAACTAAGCACAATGCACTCAGGGTATCTGAAAAACTAACTAACTAACTAACCAACCAACCAACTAAATAAGTAAATAAATAACCAAAAACTTAAAGCACTGAAAATAATTGTCCAAAACCATAGTGGCTGCTATTAGCACACTAGAAGCAACTCATGGGATTAATTTCCCAGAAGCGGCTGATGTCAACGACAAGTAAAACTGCATATTATGAACCCGTGTGAACTTTCTAATGTAAAAATCTATGAGATGGACATTAAAGTGCAGGTAGTTTGCAAGCCCCAAGAAATTACATTAATCATTTTTCTCTATGACAGATCACAAGTAAGTAGAGTCAGAAAATAGATACAGAACACAGAACAGGAGAAAGTTGACATTTTATTAACAACTCCATTAAAATAAATGAGCTCACAGCCAAGCAAAAATCAAGAATCGATAAATGTTTTCAATTAAGCACTTGACACATTGGAAATGTTCACTTCAGAACACTGAAGGAATCAGTGACCATTCCTTAAAATACGATTCCAAACTATTGGATTCATTACATGAAAGGCACACATAAATTTCCCTCAACTTAAAGAGAACTCCAAATTAAAATATTAACCATTCCTGAAGTATAGGAGTTGTGTCATCCAGACGTAAGGAAAATAATTTGCAAAAAAATTTGAATACAGAATGAATTTTAATTCACATCAGAATTTTTTTCTTTTCTAATGTTTATTGAAAAGCATTGATACTTTGTCACTGACTTAAACGTGAGGATAGTAAAACCTGCCGTGGATATGATAACTAACAAAAATAACTTCTACTCGGCAGGCACACACATAACACAAAAACTAAAATTGATTTCTCATTTCCCTCAAATCCCGTCTCAATCTTCTCATGAAAAGACTTGCTTCCTCCTTCCAGAGCATCTTAATGATTGGTTCAATGACTGTTATTTTTAATATTCAATTATTGAATGAGATAGTAGAAACTGGGTTTGGAGAATTATTTCTCAGATGCTCGCAAATGTTGATTTTTCAGCCTTATTCAGTGTACAGTGCAAAGTTCCCTGACTCCTCACTCATGCATTAAGGGCACTTAGAACAAGAACATCTACCAGGCACAGTGCTACATTCTTTACATATACTGTATTGAACACTGATCTTACCACTACCCTTTCTCTTACAAAAAGGAAAAAGAAAAGCCACACATGCAAAAAAATAAAAAATGCAACAAAACTATGCAGCAGCTATAGTCTTATTTCATAGATGAGAAAAATGAGGCTCCAAGAATTTGATAATTTGACTAAAGCAACAAAGACAGTAGTGAGGGGAGCTCAACTTTAAAAAAGGATTTTATGAACTCTAAAATGCTACAACCACTCTATAGAATACCTTCCTATTAAAAAAAAATAGATGGGGCACCTGGCTGGCTCAATCAGAGGAGCATGTGATTCTTGATCTAGGAGGTTATGAGTTTGAGCCCCATGTTGCGTGTAGAGATTACTTTAAAATAAAATCTTAAAAAAATCGATAAACTTCTCCTTCCACTTCTTAATACTGTAGACCCTAAATAAATCTTCAGTGGGAACACACTCTCCCTTTCCAATCATTCCCCTGTAATTTTAAATACTCTTCTGAACTAAAATAAACACGTGAACTAACATAAAGTCATGGTCAGAAGCCCTTGCATTTCAGTTCTCTCTGTAGACAAACAAATGATTTTCTTTTGCAGTATAAATGTTTGTCTTTAATACGTTAAATAGTTTATTAAAAAGCGTAATGCTGTCTTCCCATATTTGAATATCTAAAACATGTTAAAATGTTCATGTGTGGATATATATGTGTGTGGATATACATGTGTGCATGTATGTGTGCATATATATACAGATACACAATTAAATGTAACTAGAAATTCTCTATTCAGTTGGATATGTTCACTACAGAAACTGTCTTTTTGCTTTAATTTTACATGTGCAACTTTGAGCATTGTCACTGATGTTTGATCTGGGAGAATATTTAAAATTGTCAAGTTTAAACAGTCTAGAAGAAGTGAATGAGGTAACAAATAATCAGTGAAATGGTAATTCTAAATTTCATACTTTATCAATTAGAAGGAATAAAATCTACAATGATACCACAGGTATTTCTTCCAAGTAGAACAAAATCGATACTTATTGTAATTTATTATGTTCAGAAATTTATCCCTGGCTTATAGTATTTCCAAAACCGTTATTCTTATACAGCACTTCCATAACTAGGTTCTATTCATTAAGATGCCAGAATTTCAATTTCCCAAAGAGATTGACACTTTCGGGCAATCTTCACAATTTCAGAGGCAATTCAATCTATTTTGATTTAAAATTGATTAGCATCTTTGGAAATAATGCGTAGCGAATTGCTGAGCTAATCAAGGTAAATGGAGCCATGCATTAAACATTCAAGGCTGTTATTCAATCACAAAATAACCCGCATTTTCAAGCTCCAAATCAACAAATTAAAGCTGCCCTTTGAAAAGCTTAATTTCATTGGCTCATCAGTATTGTTGTGTACATTTATATAGTTATCAAACACTAACAACATGCTCCTGAAATAGGAAACAGCCCATCCTCCCTCTCTGGGCATACCAAATAAGCAAAGACCAAGGAGGACAAAAAAAGAAAACAGTGATGAAAATACAATCAAGTCCATTTATCTTGCTCATTGAGTTTTAAAATGACAAAGAACTTCGTAAGAATACAATTTTATTAATGTAAAACCGACATTAATCAGAATCACCAAAATAGTTGTGGACATACAGTAGGGGTTAATGCAAACAGTGAGGGTAGTATGATTTAATCGATATTGACCCTAAATTATTAATTATTTTCTTTTTAATTTTTTAAATATTTGAAGTATTAGAGAAGGCCCTTAGGTTAGTCCACTGTTAATATAATCTTCTTTGAAGCAAAAAAAAAAAAAAAAAAAAAAACACAGATGATAAAGATTAAAATGGGAGCACACAGAGGTGGTATCTGTAATCTCTACAAAATTGTCAGATTCTCTGGACCTACGTTCACATGAATTTGGAGGGAAGACTATAGGGAAGGTCCATTCAGAAAGGAGGGAAAGGGAGGGCCCTTTGCTCTGACCTCCAGACACTCTATCATTGGGGCTATATGCCACAGGAATTCCCCAGTCCCCATACACAGGCTTATAGCTGGACTACACATAGGTTCATTAAGCTTTCAGCACATCATCCCAACAAAGGGACATCTCCATTTTTATTTTGCTATCCATCATATTAGAAGTTGCCTTTGACTTAGCTTGTGACTGAAACAAAATATCCCTATTTCTTTCTTCAGCAGCTTACAAGTTGAAAGGTGTATCAAATGGGAACACAATGTCACAGTTGAAACATTTATTTTCCCCAGAAAACAATCTTCAGGCAGTGGAACTGACCGATATTTTTCATTAATGCTTGAGGGCAAATCAAGGACAGATTAAAAAAAAAAAAAAAAACTGTAGTATGCGGTGTTTCCAACTTTTTTCCCCTCCAGTCAAAAAGGTGCTTATAAAATGTAAAATATATTTTCTACTATGAAGACTGTTTTAAAAACAGAATTTGGTATGAAAAGTAAGTGTTTTAAGATATGTGTTGTTCTCTTCGCAGACTGCAGGGTAAGCCAACTCCTCAGCCTGGGTTATTAAAATGATAGGATCAAAGATCCCCAGGGCACCTGGGTGGCTCAATTGGTTAAGAATCGGCTTCTTTTTTTTTTTTTTTTTTTTTTTTTTAATGTTTATTTATTCTTGAGAGAGAGAGACACACACACAGAGCATAAGTGGGGGAGGGTCAGAGAGAGAGAGAGACAGACAGACAGACAGGATCCGAAGCAGGCTCCAGGCTCTGAGCTGTCAGCACAGAGCCCAACGCGGGTCTTGAACTCAGGAACTGTGAGATCATGGCCTGATCTGAAGTCAGATCCTTAACCGACTGAACCACCCAGGCACCTCAAGAATCTGCTTCTTAATTTCAGCTCAGATCATAATCTCATGGTTCATGAGTTTGAGCCCCATGTCAGGCTCCATGCCAACAGTGCAGAGACTACTTGGGATTTGCTTTCTCTCTCTCTCTCTCTCTCTCTCTCTCTCTCTCTCTCTCTCTCTCCCCATGCTAACAGTGCAGAGCCTGTTTGGGATTCACTTTCTCTCTATCTCTCTCTCTCTGTGCCCCTCCCCTGCTCCTGAACAGCCTCTCTCTCTCTCTCTCTCTCTCTCTCTCTCTCTCTCTCTGAAATAAATAAACATTAAAAAAAAAAAAAGATTCTCAATCCCATTAAATTTAGGAGACATTGGGGTAGAAAATAATTGCAGTGTCTTCATTTAATGGCACAGAAAATGCATTTAAAAATTATTATTAATGACAACTTTCTTCTGCCATGACATAAAGACATATATGATCACTTCATGACAGAGAACTAGAACCATTATGTTAACAACAAATACAGAAACTAGGGATTGCTGAAGAAATACAAGATGGTTAAACAATACTGAGGCTCCAAGTATGGCCTTCTAGAGCACTGAAGCAATAGTATGCTAAGATCATCTGGTTGTCCTGAAAAGGGTTATATTTATAACAGTTGTGTTCAATTTGACAAACAGCATGTAATCTCCTCTGTAAAAAGGAATAAAATACCCATTTAGTGGAGATGAATTATTCTTTTACACTATTCAGCTCCATTTTAATAATATATGTCCTGTCTTCCCTTGTACTAAGTTATATTATAGTGACCTGAATAAGTTATAAACTCTCCAGAATTGGCTTTTCTCATGTGCACGATCAAGATGATGCCAGGGACTGTGTCTATGTCTCTTGGTATCTCTCCTGCCTGTGAACAGGGCCTTACACCAAGTGGGTACTCAATAACATTTGGCTGAGTTAATGATTAAATGAACGGCTTCTTAAATCAGTTGCAGTCATGAAAATACAACAATCATTCACTGGAATGCACATTATAGAATTATTTAACCTTGGAGTTATGAAGAATTGTACAGGAGAGCTCATTAAACTCACATTCAATTTAAGAATACCTTCTTCCTCTCTGAAGCTTGTTCATCTAAAATCTCAGTTTAAAAATTCCAGCGATTGGGAGTTTGCTGTTCCATTTTCATTCAGGTCTATTTATTACTCTCTTCTGTTGAGTCACAAGCTGCTTCATTTCAACTCGCATCCTAGCTCTGTCCCTTGGATAACACAGCACGAGTAAATTGCCTTTTCGTCCTGACAACACCTCAAATTTTTTAAGACTACCAAAATTGTCTTACTTACTCGTTTCTGGTTTAACATTCCCACCTCTCTCATCTTTTTATTATTTTCTGGTTTCCAGGTCCAGTATCTAAGTCTTTTATGATTTCTGGACACTTGCCATATCCACTTGCCACTGGATATGCTCTAGTTTTTCAATCACCTTCTATAAATGTGGAACTCAAAATGAATAAAATTAAAATGTAGTTTCACTGCTTTTAAGAATTTCTCTTCTTCATTTTCAGTTTGATGATATGCACCTAGATGTGGTTTTTCATTGTAATTTACCTCCTAGGAGTCTGAAGATTCTTGGATCTGTGTCTTAAATCACCAGTTTTTGAAAATTTTCCTAGATCTGTCTCTTTCTCTTGCTCTTCACTTTCTAGAACCCTAAATTATATGTATGTTAGACACATATCACATATTTTTTATATCCTTCTTCATTTCCCTCTGGGATTTTATCTAGATATTTTTAGTCATTTATCTTCCAGTTCACTAATCCCCTCTTCTGACAGAACTAATCTGCTATTAACTCATCCACTGAATCTTCGATTGTCACTCACAACATCTTTTGGATTCTGGGACTCTGGGAAAATTCTACATTTTCCCTCTATTTTCTTGAAAATATTTGTCATCGTTATTTAGAGGTTCCCACCTGAAAACCACAATACCTAAATCATCCTTTGGGTTTCTGTCTATAGAATTTTGTTTTCACTTTCAGTCATCTGGATTTGTTTTTTGCACATGCTGGGTAATTTTTTTAAATATTTATTTATTTGAGAGAGAGAGGGAGAGAGCATCAGTGGGGGAGGGACAGAGAGAATCCCAAGTAGGCCCTGCCCATCAGCACATGGTGCTCAACCCCACAAACTTTGAGATCATGACCTGAGCCAAGATCAAGAGTCAGAGGCTTAACTGACTGAGCCACCCAGGCACTCCATGAACATGCTGGGTAATTTTAAATTACTATTAGATATCATATATAAAATATTGCTCTGTTTGATGTGATTTCCAAGCAGAATTTTATTTTATTCTGGAAGGCAGGTAGAGTATTGGCATGTCCATTTAAGCGTGGGTTTTGGGTTTTGTTAGTGCTGATTTTGTTTCCAGTTTGTCTTTATTCTTAGATCATAGTACTTCTGGGATCAAGACTGCAAGCCTGTGGAATTTACAAAGACTACTCCACTTTCTTGGGCCCTAACCTCTAACTGCTCTCTCCCCAAGACCACCAGACTGTCAATATCTTTACTAAGCTCTCTGGTCTTCCTGGAACAGATTTCTACTTGATTTCTAGGAGTTTCACCCTACACATGTATAGCTTAGAAACTGGAAAATGCTTTCAGAGGAAATAACATACATCATTTGCAGTTCAGTTCTCAAAGATTTCTTCCTCGCATCAAGTCCTGATCTATGTGGTAGCCCTGAATGCTAAATTCTCTCTTGAGTGCAGCAAAACTGTTACAAGCCTCTGGCTGGGGCTTGCTCCTTGGTCTCTCTTCTCTTTGCTGAAAATTGACAGGTTCTGTGACGGAAAAGTAGAACAATTGTTGGGATCATCACAGTGGTCTGTTTCCTCCAGATGTTGGCCCAAGTCCTGTCTGCTCTGGGTTTTCACCCTTGTCTTCATTTTAATGTTACTTTAATTGTGCAGCATGCCATGAGGTTATCATAGTTCAAAAATGTTTACTGAATATTTACTAAATCCTAAGCTCTGCACTAAACAATCCACAAAGAGGATTACAATACAGTGTCCTCCCACTCTTGCTTTTATTTAACATAGAGAGTAAGGTTAGGTGTGTGAGGTGATAGCTGATGAGTCAAAGGAAGCACTTATTCTTGACAGATCCACTTTTTTGTAGGTTTCTAATTAGAAACAATTTTAGTTTTTACTTCTGATTAAAAGGGTGATTCATATTCATTGTGTATTTTAAATATCAGAAAATGAATAAAACTATGAAGAAAAAACTAGAAACTACTTCTCGATTCCTACTAGGAGGTAGCCACTGTTTTATTGTCTAAGCATCAAGACTCTTACAGATAGATGGATAAAAAGAAGGAGGGACGGAAGGAAGAGAAAAAGAAAGGGTAGGAGGATGAAAGAAACAAAGGGTAGCCATCAGCACCTACGATGTGTTAAAAATACTAACAGTGGAAAGGATTATCTACGAAGCATGGGTGCATGAGAAATGCAGTTGGCTGAAAACTGAGGGAAGAACCTTGGGAAAGCTGGGGAGAAGTGAGGGTGAAGTAGAAAGAAAAGAAGAAACTATCAAGATGCTCCATGAGCATCAGAATTTCAGGAAAGAGGACATGAGCAGAAGACTCGAGTATAGCAAAAACTACTTATAAGTACCACCTGTATTTGACCCTTGTTAATACCAGCATTGGTGGCTTCAATGGAAATATTTTGAGCAGGGCAGTGATGGCAAACTAGACTTGAGAGAGGTAAGAGGAAATCAGACAGCAGAAATGAAAGACATCAACCATCAATTATTCTCCGTCATATCTGGACATGGGAGGAAAGAGATAAAGCAGTTGGTAAAAGCCAAAACAGTTTTTTATTTCTAACTCTGGGAGAGACTTGAGCATGTTTAAAGACTGAAGACAAGGAACAATCGGAAGGCAGAAACTGAAAATGCATGAGACAGAAAACAAAGCCCATCAATGAGATCCTTTCTTTGGATGTTATCATTGAGAATACAATTATCCCTGACTTTATTTTTAATGTATTATTTTTTTTTGGTAGCCACATTTCATTGCAGGTGCACATCAAACTTAACCCTAAATAAAATTACCACATCTTTTCAGAAGAACTGCTACTAAGTCAGGCCTTTTCTTATCTATGTCCAGGTAGGCTTGTATTCTTTCTCCTGTACTTAGACACAGCACCATTAAATTCCATCTTTTCCATCTAGTACTTTCATTCAAGAACTATTTAATCAGTGCTTCCTGTAGGCAAAGCATGATGCTTGGCATTGCAGTACATAGTAGTGAACAAAATAGACACTATTCCTGCCCTCCTAGAGCTTATACTCTAGATGCTTACAGAATGGTGTATGTTCCCCTCAGACCACCCTCAGATGAGGGTCCAAAATATGGAAGCTCTTCAGTCAACAGCTGTGGAAACCTGTGGCAACTTTCCATCTTCCAATGAAGAAAGAAGTCATGGTCTCTTCTACCATTGCCCGAGAATAGGTTTCTAGCAGATTTTCAGGTAATAAGACTAGAAAATAAACATTCACTAAAGTGACAGATATATTGTGCCAACAAAATATTGTGAAATAAATGTTTAAACAGTTACATTTATAGGTGCTTAAAATGATCTCTGTAATACAAGTTATCACTTAGATTAATATTTATTTTCTCTCAAATACATTAGTTTTTAGACTGAATTCACCAAATCAAACAATTATTTTAGCCTAAAATAGAAAGCTATTCTTTCATCTAATTAGGAAGCTCATGAAGAAGGACTATCAACAGATTTTATTTTGTAAAACAACCTATGTACTACACAGAGGAAACAATCTATCTAAACATCCACTCTTGGGGACAAACTATGTGTTCCATGAAGAAGTTTTAGAAGATTCTGAGCGAGGGGCAGGTATCATTATCTCCTCCAGTATCGATGATAACAGACTACATCTGTAATACAGCTGTTACTGTACAGCCTTAGTGAGTCCCTTTTTGGATAACCATCTCAGAAAAATTACAAATCAGAGACACATATTAACCCCATTACTTCTTTAAAATCTACCATGAACATTTATTATTGGCATTTTTACAGAGATTCCATTAATTTAAAAAAAGTATTTTTATAAGGGTAAAATGGAAAATTCTACTCCTCTTTTTCATTATTTCCATACTCTTAGTGACCTCTAACAGAGAGCTCTATTTAAGCATTATAAACTCCTAAACTGAGTTTCTGAATTCTTTTCTTTCATGAAAATTATTGAGAATGGTCAACTAGAACTACACTCAGGAGGTCAGTCTTTTTGGTGGGTAGCAGTAAGTCTACATATTTAACTAAACGTTGGTATACATGTCACAGCTGGAGACTTTTCTATTTTGGAAATATTGTCATTAAAAACAATTGTACAGTTGCACAGAAGTTGCAGCAGGGTATGTATGGCTATGACATTTATACAATTCCAAGCATTTGCCATGGATGTTACATGAATCATATTCTCCTTAGTTTGAATTTTTGCCGCTTGGAAACATGACAGGAGCAGCAGTCAAAATCATAGGTAAAATAATACAAAGAGTAATTTTCTCCTACCATTCACCTAAAAATGTTTCCTTATCCAAATTATAAGTTAATTAAGCCCATGTAATCTATATTCTATTAAGTTCCCAGGCTAAATTAATTTTACAAAGGCAGTTAAAAAAATACCCAGGAAACTAACACTGAATTCCAGGGTAGAAGCTGCGACTCTCTGGAGTTTGGTACCTCGCTTTCACCAAAACTTCAAATATGATCACTTTCAAAATGAGGATGCAAGATGTATAATCACAAAATGTGCACTTTACATTGCCCCTCCAAAGCCAGGACTAACAAAGACCCATATTAAAAGGGGAAGGGAAGTATTTGAACTATTTTAGGCAACCATTGGATAAATACAATATAATGAGGTATGTGACTTAACCTATCTGAGCTTCAACGCCTTGCTTATAAAAAGTGGATTACAATATACCACACAGAATTGTTATGAGGATTAAATGAATTAATGCATAGAAGGCATTTACAACAGCGCTGGGGACAGATTCTAAGACATTAAACTAAGCAGTATTACTTCATCTTATTGGGTTGCTGGGGAGCTCCTTTTATTTTTTTAAATAATTTTTTTAATTATTTTTAATTCTTTAAATTTATTTTTGAGAGAGACAGAGACAGAGCCCAAGTGAGGGAGGGGCAGACACAGAAGGAGACACAGAAGTCAAAGCAGGCTCCAGGCTCTGAGCTATCAGCACAGAGTCTGATGCAGAGCTCAAACCCACAAACCATGAGACCATGACCTGAGCCAAAGTCGGACACTTAACTGACTGAGCCATCCAGGTGCCCCTGGGGAGCTCTTCTTTAAACATAAGACATGTTGGTAAAGATCTGTCAAATGTTGATGGCAACACTAAACATATTTACTCTTTGAAATTAAGGAAATAATAGTTTCCTTAATAATAATAATAGGTACACATCTGTACCTAGATAAAAACCATCTAAGTTTGAAATTAAATGCCCTAGATGGTTCAGGGAATTGTGTGCATATATATTCAGAAATCCAGGGGCACCTGGGTGGATCAGTTGGTTGGGCAGCCAACTTCAGCTCAGGTCAAGATCTTGCGGTCTGCCCCCCCCCCCGGCCCCTCCCCACTCATGTTCTGTCTCACTCTCTCAAAAATAAATGTTAAAAAGATTTTTTTAATTTAGAAATCTGAAAAATCAAGGGAGATAGATCCTGAAAAGGATTTAATGAAGACAAGGCCAACACATATATTTCTATGATCAAAATAAATGTAGAAAACTGACCACGATAAGGGTTATTCAATATAAATCACTGTTTCTAGGGTCTCTAGCACATGAGCGTTGGGGATGAGGGCTGGTGCTTTCAAGGCTGCGGAGCCTTCCACATAATTTGAGGCTAACAGGGCATAGTAACGGGAGAAGAGCTATAGAAGCATATAGCCGTGCATCCAACAGTAGCTTTTGATTGATTACAAGCCCCTCTGCACTGATTTATAGGCAGAGATCTTCTCGTTTTTATCCTACAAGTCAATTACTAGTATATTATAGTTTTAACTTTTTTTAATGTTTATTTTGAGAAGGAGAGACAGAATCCAAAGCAGGCTTCAGGCTATGAGCTGTCAGAATGGAGCCTGATGCCGGGCTCTAACTCACAGACCGCAAGATCGTGATTTAAGCCAAAGTCGGCGCTTAACCAACTGGGCCACCTAAACGTCCCAAGATAGTTACAGTTTTAAAGAAATGCATTAGGTCTATTTTTTTAGGTGATAAAGACATTTATTCCTTATTTAATATGAAATTTGATGATAGAGTTTTTTTTGTCTTCTAAAAAGTAGTGTATAATTAACATACAGCATTAATTTCAGGTGTACCATACAAGGATTAATAAGCAATTCTATACACTTCTTTTTTTGGAAGAAAAAAATTATTTTATTTTATTCCTGAAGATTTCATTTAAATTCAAGTTAATTAACATATAGTGTAGTATTGATTTCAGGAGTAGAATTTAGTGATTCATCACTTACATATAACACCCAGTGCTCATGACAAGTGCTCTCCTTTAATGCCCATCACCCATTTAGCCCATCCCCCCACCCAAGATCCCTCCAGCAGCCCTCAGTTTATTCTCTATAGTTAAGAGTCTCTTATGGTTTGCCTCCCCCTCTGTTTTTATCTTATTTTATTTTTCCTTCCCTTCTCCTATGTTCATCTGTTTTGTTTCTTAAATTCCATATATGAATGAAATTATACGGCATTTGACTTTGTCTTATTTTGCTTAGCATAGTACACTCTAGTTCCATCCACATTCTTCCAAAAGGCAAGATTTCATTCTTTTTGATGGCTGACTAATACTCCATTGTATGTATATACCACATCTTCTTTATCCACTCATCAGTCAATGGACATTTGGGCTCTTTCCATCATTTGGCTATTGTTGATAGTGCCGCTATAAATATCTGGGTGCTGTGCCCCTTCAAATCAGTATTTTTGACTGGTATTATAAATGCTCAGTTTTAGGGGCACCTGGGTGGCTCAGTTGGTTAAGCGTCCAACTTCAGCCAGGTCATGATCTCCTGGTTCACTGGTTAGAGCCTCGTGTAGGGCTCTGTGCTGACAGCTCAGAGCCTGGAGCCTGCTTCAGATTCTGTGTCTCCCTCTCTCTCTGCCCCTCCCCAACTCATGTTCTGTGTCTCTCTCAAAAAGTAAGTGAACATTTAAATAAGTAAATAAATAAATACTCAGTTTCACCAAGAAATAAAAGCTTTCCCTCTTGGATTTTACAACCTTCACAGCTCCTGATCTTGTCTTCTTTCCTTCTTTCTTACCACCTTCATGTTCTTCTCATCCTCCAGTTTGCCTTAGCACTAAAGTTTCCTCTCTAAGTCCACTGTATTTTACTATGTTTCTTTCCTATGAACTCATCTCTAATGAATTTAAGCATCATCTTAATTGTTATACACAAATCCTTATCTCTAGCCCTACCATCATCCCTACTCCAGTTCTGTTTCCAGGGACTGACAGAAGAAAATCTACTTTAGTATGCTTCCATTACATCATACTCATCTACATGCACTTCTCTATTACAATTAATTCATACCAGAGGTATTTTCTTCCACTTCCCTGATATTGAGCTCTTCCCCACAATTTGTACCTCCAAATATATTTTCTTTGTGTCAGTTAAGACTTTTTTTTTACGTTGCAAGTAACGACAGAGCCAATCCAAACTCATTTTATTAAGGGAACTCATTGGGTTAGGCAAATTAAAATCCAGACTTAGTTTTGATTTGATTTGAGGTTTTATCCAGTGTCTTAAGCCACATTACCAAGAATCTGATTTCACTCTACTTCCCTGTTCTATCTTCCACAGAATGAGTTCCATCTGCCCCTCTATAATGTGGCTGTTAAAACAACATCATACCCGTCCTCATGGTAGCAATGTGGCTGCATTAGCTCTAGGTCCCCAATTCACACATCACACTCCCCACAGCAGAATTTTGCAACTGTTTTGACAGTCTTCGCATGAATCCTGGGATTACATCTCTCTTGGTCTGATTTAGGTTACATGTATACCCCTAAATCAATCAAAGATGGGTCTGCTAAGTCAGAGGTAGTTTCAAGTTTCCCCACAGCACAAGACTCAGAATGGAAGCACATAAATCCTTCAAAGGAAAATCAGGCTACTGTGTTGAGAGAAAAGGAAATAGGTGCTGGGAAGAAAAACAACACATGTCTGAGACATGTTCCAATCCGATTACAAACTCCAAGCACAGATCATGTACAAATCCTAATCTTCCTTTCTATAAACTTCTCCTCCATTCCCACAATATTCAACGCTGCGGAAGATCCATTAGTCAATTCCTAATACATAGGTTGGGATTTACTGGATTGATCAATATCCAACCTGCAGACAATTTTGGATCAAATGGTTTATGTAAATCTATCTAGGACCATAGTTAGATAGTTGGAGGAACAAGGTAATAGAAGAGTGTGTGTCGATCCACCCATCTTTTCCACCTCCACAAATAGAGGGAGGATGCTCAACACAATGCACATTTAGAATATAATTTGAAAACAGTATATACTACCATGCCTGTATTGTAGCTTGGAACTTTGAGAATTATGACCTCATTATGTCTATGCCTTGATTTCCTCCCTATGCCTTCTATATATTTTAAATAAATGCATGTGTCCTTAGTAGACAGGACACATATTTCAAAGAGTAAATCATGTGTTATTATTTTATTAGCTCCAGAGTTCAGCAAAAGACCATGGTGCAGAGGCAGTCCCAAATATCTATTTGTTAAATAACAGTAATTATTGTATTCTTTAATTAGTAAAAACAGAAAGCAAAGAGTACCATCTGACATTGCATTAATCATAGTAAATGTAGCTGAAGTGGTCAAATATCTGGATCACTGGGAGATATTCTTTGTATCTCCTAGGACGTCCTAGTTTAAGCAGCCTTAATCTTATACCATAATAATCAAATGGATGTGGATATGCCTAGGGAGCTTCACAGAACTGAGAAAACTGGGAAAAAATATCTTACGGGTGAGATGTGAGGCTCAAAAGAGGTTCAAGGGCAGTGAGACAGTGCTGAAGAGTTCGGAGTGCTTTAAACTGGGAAAAACATTCTGTCGCTGTGATTGATCTATAGTCCACTCTTCACGAATTCACACACAAATCCCAAAGTGCAGGTGCAGGTGACTGGGAGGCTGGCGGCTTCAATAAAAAAACAAGTAACAATGAAAAGGGCTGGCTTTGGGTTTGACAGCTTTGGCAAGAACAAATACAGCAGCTTCATGGGCACAGGTTGTCTTGGTGAGAACACTGGCTCTCTGAACCAGGTCTGTGGACTTTTAGAGAATGTACTGGACATCAGCAGCAGGAAAGGCAGAAAATGTCAGACAACACAGGATAGGTTAGAGGACTGCACTGGAGCATGTAGTGTAGAATCTCCCCAGGAACTCCCAAACTATCTGGAGAGAAACTGAAGAGCCTGGATGTCTCATAGATGAGTTTGGACAGAGCTCAAGCAACACGATATTCCTGCTCTTATTGTGGTCTTTTGTGAAGCTACTCAGGTTAAGGCCTAGGGAAACACTGATTGTGTCTCAAAATTAGAAACTGAGTTGTGAAAAGTTATGTGCCCGATAACCATATTAATATGACAACATGTTTTCCAGTTTTGTGTCCACAGAATCCATTTGTCATCATCAGGATTGCCAGGTGTTGACTATTGATTCAGGCTATATTTTAGGCCCTATCTAGCAAAGTGAAAAAAATTTAAAAAGCAGTCATATAACTTCCATTTATATCACTTACACAGTTTCTTTCATGTAACAGGATGCACCAAAACTAGACCATTTTATTCCTGAAGACTTGACAACTAGTGTATCGTGAGTGTGTACTTTTTTTCCTCTCGTCTCTCTCTATACTATGGTGTTTTCACATCTTTAAAAATCTTTATGGCTGAGGAGAGACTGCCCCTCCCTGGGCTAGCCATTTCTTAGAGACAGCAAAGGCTCAGCCAGAGCATGCCTTTCATATGCAAACTAATCCAGAGCTATATCTCCTCTATCTGGCCACTGCACCCAGGAGGCATCATTCCTCCACCTTAATCTTCCCTGGGCCAGGAACCAGACAACATAGGACCGGCTGAAGAATGAGGGCCAATAATTATTTCTACCATAAAAACACAGTCAAGCAAATGAAAATTACCAAGTGAAAGACGCATTATTAAAAACAAACTTAAATGCTGCCATAGACTAAATGTGTTTCCACCACCCCCAAATTCATATGTTGAAGCCTAATCCCCAGTGTGACAGTATCTGGAGATGGGGTGTTTGGAGATGATTAGGTAATGAGGGTGGAGGTCTTCTAAGTGGGTTTAGTGTTCTGATAAAGGACACCCAGAGAGCTCAGTTGACTTTTTTGCCATATGAGGACACAGCCAAAAGACAGCCACCTATAAACCAGGAAGTGGGCCTTCACCAGACGCCAAAATCAGCAGCACTTTGCTTTTGTACTCCTAGCCTCTAGAACTGTGAGAAATAAATTTCTGTTGTTCAAAATTCACCCAACCTACAGTATTTAGTCATAATAGCCCAGAATGAACTAAAACATATATTTCCCCTCCAGCTGGTAGTCTAATGTGTATGGAGCACACCTGTAACCTTGGGTGCTAATGTGCACTAATGTGCTATAAACATTAGTCACACAAAGTAATAATTGTCTTACATGCATTTATTGTTAAGTATGAAGGGTCTCATGAGTCTTACATTGCTAGAGCAGACGGGAGTTTTCAAGTGTTCTATTACTCAGAGTGAGAGTTCACAAGTACTCCATTGATTAGTTAATCACACTAGTCAATGATTACACCAGTTGAAACAGTGGAGAAGAAGAAATAGCAGAATATATTTATTCCATTGTGAGGCATAATTGAAAGTTTGTAATAAAGTGAAAATTTTCCAGTAGACAAATCAGAACTACTAAGAACTTCTTTGTAAGAAGTAAAAGGCTTTCCTTTAAGTCACCAACAATACTGACAGCTAAGTATGATATTCCCTATAGCTTGGCCATCATGGTATTTCAGCAGTCTAATTTCCCTAAGTATATGATCTTGCCCCAAAGGTAGTCATATAGCAAAAGAAGTAGACACTTTCCTGCTCTGGCTATTTATTTAAAAGTTAAATATGGCACTAAATCTAAGCAAGTAATTAAAGCTTATAGACCACTTCATGAAAGAATGCAGACTTAATTTGTTAATCCTCAAAGAAAAAAGACTGAAAAGAAGTCAAGTGACTGGAATAATTTAAGGACTGAAGAATCTAGAAATGGAAGTTTCTTCAGACCTGTAACTGTAAAAAAAATGCACCAGCTGTTGACATGAAGAGGGGTGCCACAATGCAATTCAAGAATTAATCTGAAGAGGAAACCTGGGACCTATTATCTGCTGATACCTTGTCTCTTAAAAAAAATTAAAAATAAGCAAAAGCTTGTTACAATACTGAAATATGTCACATCACTGTCTAAATTCATCAGAGACAGATGGTTGATTTGACTAAACCAACCTTGTTTACAACAGAACAGATCCATTGATCCTGTGCCAAAGAATTGTGGTTTAAACTTCCCCCTATTTTGGCTACCACATTAATTCTAGGGTTCGCTGAGTCTCAAAAGAACAGGATTAAGATTTCAACATAGTCCTTAACGATTAAAACAACTCAATGAGTTCATACTAATAAATATTTAGGAACCAGACTTCCCAAGGACAACATAATGAATAATAACCATGTACAGCACAGGTGGGCAGTTTTATATCCTAATGCATTATTTATATGATAGGAAAAAATACCATTAAATGAAAAACACTGTTACCAGCACTGATGTTTAAGACAATACAGATTCAGATAAATAGGTCTTCTGTGTGTTTATATTTGCAATTTAAATTACAATGTTAGACTGTTTCATGTCCTAATTACTTAAAAGAGGCAGTAGTTAAATAAAAGTAGGATATTTTGAATCTGTGCTAGCATCTTTTATCCATATGCAAATGTATGCCTTGGATATACATGGCTTATTGATGAAATAAAATTATTGGGCACTTCTCCACTGTTTCATTAAAGTTTGACAGCTTGATTGGCATGATATTTTAAATTTGTGAGTTAATTTTTTTCTCCAATTAGCAGAATCTGGACAGTAAACTATCCTACAAGTGTTCAGTAGCATCTAAGAAGTTGACTTCTTATTCAACTGCCAGGTGATTCAGTAAATTATTGTTCTAGAACAGGAAGTGGTAAATCAAAGGGTCTAATTCTTGTAAAAAAAACTAAGTGGTCTCAGATATTACCTTTTTCATTAAGGTTTAGTGTTATAACATGTAAAGACAGCAATGCAGTATCTCTAGACTGAGATCTTTAATGGAAGGGTTGTTTGCCATCAAAACATCTCTAAGTCTCAGCCACAGGCATACTTGACCTTTCTATTACATTTCTACTCTGTCACTTCCATCATCACCTTATTACATCGTGATGTGTGATTGTGTGTGTGTGTGTGTGTGTGTGTGTGTGTGTGTGTGTGTGTTTCTCCCTCTCTCTCTCTCTTCCCCCAACCCCATAGGACTCTAAGTTATCTGAAAGGTAAAAATTCCCATTCCACTCTGTGTGATTATCACAGCAATTACCCAGCATTTATCTAGTGCCAGCACTTACCTGACACTCAATGAATACATACAGTTGACCTTGAACAATGCAAGGGTTAGGGACACTGGCATCCCCACATAGTCAAAAATCCACATATAGCTTTTGATCCCCCAAAACTTTACTAATAGCCTACTGTTGACCAGAAGCCTTACTGATACTATAAACAGTTAATTAACATACTCTTTGTATGATATATGTATTACACACTGCACTCTCACAATAGAGAAAAAAAATGTTACTATGAAAACGTAAGGAATAGAAAACACATTTATAGTATGTACTATAAAAACTCACATACAGGGCCACCTGGGTGGCTCAGTCAATTAGGCATCCAACTCTTGGTTTCAGTTCAGGTCATGATCTCACGGTTTGTGGGTTTGAGCCCCGCATTGGGCTCCGCAATGATAGTGCAAAGCCTGCTTGGGATTCTCTCTCCCTTTCTCTCTATCCCTCCCCCACCCATGCTCTCTCTGTCTCTCTCTCTCTCTCTCTCTCAAATAAATAAAAAATAAAATCCACATACAAGTGGATCCATGCAGTTCAAGGGTCAACTGCACATTGAATAAATCGATCACTGTAAGTTTCAGTGAAAGTGGCACAGTTGCTTTGCATGTAAAAACTGCTCCATAAATGTGCATGGCCCTGAATTAAACCATCACTGTTTATCCCTTATTAAGTGCACAACACTTTGCTAGTTGAGAGTGCTTTGCATTTATGTCAGTTGCCTCTCTTACTCCACCTGTCATGCTAGTATCACTCTTGACTTCTCTGATAAATGCAACTCAAACAACACTTTGGCTGAGTTTTTCAACTTAATGCATCCTTGAGAATACTGAAAAAAAGAAACATGTGTCTGTAAGTTTCAGAATTAATTTTTTGCTCTTACCACCTGTACCATTCAGGGTCTAATCAGGAGTTAGAAACCATGTGATTTGAACAGGCGAAGTGTAAGAGAATTACTAAATAGAGCAAAGAAAAATTAAATCATTTTAAAATTATCAACAAAAAATTATCACATATAACTTAACTATAAAGGTGTCACAAGATATCTAAAGAAAACTCTAGAGCTGAGGGACTATACCCAAGGAAGTTATAATTTGGACAGGTGGGGAGATCTCCCCATGTCTAGAATTCAGATTATCAATACAGAAGGTATGATTACAGCCCACTGGATAGTGAAGTCTGCTGAGCTGTCCAGATAAGAGTTGGTCTACAGTTGATAGGGAAGCAGGAAACACCTCTTGGGGTGCAGACAGGTAGGTATACAGATGGTGTCAAAGCACTAGAAGCCTGCTCACCAGCAGATCAGCAGGAAACCCACTGTATATAGTATCCCACTAGGAAAGCCACAGCAGTGTCACATCAGACTGCATGCTCTGGGTACACGGTTGAAGCAGAGTGCCACTGCACATTCCTAAACTGGCATTCTTGCTGTAGAAGAAGTAGCAAAACAGATTCACAGGAGAGCCAGAAAGGGAACACTCTTCCTTCTGCAATTTTGCTTTAGCGCCCTCTACTGACAAAGCTTAATGTTGAGATTCCTGCAAAGGAAAAAAGCGTTTATAGGGTCTAACTCCACTATAGCACAGCAGGTAATTAAGGGTAAGTTTGGAACTCTGAGGCAATGAATCACTATCTGGAACATCACTCAACAAAAGAGGAATTCACTCTCAACAAAAACCTCATATCATTCTGATTCTTTTATGTTTTGGACTTATCTGCATCCTCTCTTCCAATCAATCTATTGCCGCATGGCATATTTAGGTGGTTGAAAGGGCATACGTTACCCTTATTTATATTTGAGAGAATTGAGGGATATTTAGACAAAGTAAATCATATCCAGCTTCATGGTGTACCTTAGAGCCGGTCTAGCATAAACTCACTTCCTTTAGGGCCTAATATTTATG
Source organism: Panthera leo (assembly GCF_018350215.1). NCBI lineage: Eukaryota > Metazoa > Chordata > Mammalia > Carnivora > Felidae > Panthera > Panthera leo. The sequence goes on from NC_056684.1 coordinate 95,292,785, forward strand.
GTCATATAGTTCATACTCAGAATGAAAGCCAGGATACTAACAATCACACCATTCCAGATCCAAATCCTTGTTACTCTCCCAGTGGTTCATTACATGCCCCCCACTCTAGCCTCTTCAAGGTTCCTTTAACACACTAACAAATTCATTCAGGGCAACTTCCCTTGGTTCTTCCCTCTGTCTGAAGCACTTTTCTCGCAAAGAGCCACAGGGGTTGTTCACTCACTTTCTTCAGGTTCTTAGCAATGTCACCTTCTCAGTAAGACTTTCCTTAACTACCCTACTTAAAACAGCAACCCACTAATGCCTCTTGTCTACTTTCCTGCTTTATTTTTCTCCTTAGCATTTACCACCAACACACTATACACTTTAGCTGACTGTTTTGGTAATTGCCTGCCACTCACATTAGAATAGAACCTCTAAGAAAGAACTTTTCTGGTGTCTTCACTGCACTGTATTATAAATACCAGATTAATATCTAACACATGCCTGGTGATCAATAAATACACGTGGAATGAATGACTTTTATTCTGCAACATAAGCACAGATGATTGTTCGCTCCTTACTTTAGAGGTTAAAAAATCCTGAAGGGCACACATATGTCAAGCAGGTAATATAAATGACTGAAGCTGGCTGAGGTGAGTAGCTGGGGCAAAGTGAGGACTGTATACCCCATCTGAAGGGAGTAGCTATTCATCATCTCTACTGGAAACTGTAGCCACACAAAAATCAGAACCAGCCTTGCCAGTTTCAGACTTTACAAAAGGGGCATAATCTCTTAGTTTGTAAATATAGGTGCGAATTCATTTTAAGAACAAAAGAAACCAGAGATAAGACCCAAACACTTTGAAGATAAGCAAAATATACCTGGTGGCAAAATGCAGCCATAGCAGTTGGGAGACCACATGATTTCCCCCCACTGATACATTATGGAAATTCCATGTTTGATCTCTAAATTCACTCTTTCTGCACTTATGCTCAAACTCTTAATGTATCAATTCTCTCTTTTCAAATAAGTTTTACCCCCATAAAGGCATCATTGTCTCTCCCTCTGCCCTCTTTTTATCCTTGATTCTTTCAGTATTTTCTGCCAGTAGCCTACACCTAGTAAATTTTCAGAAGAAACGTCTGATTTGGAATTAAAAAAAAAAAAGAATTGAGTTATAGCTCTACCTCTTGATTGCTATAAGAACTTAGATAAATTTCTACCTCTCCAATCTTTAATTTTCTCACAGCATTTGAATTCCCATGGAAACCCAGCCATTTTGTTCTGAAGCCTTTCCATCACTTTCCAATATAATCCTTTAGTTGTTGCCCCCAGCCACTGGCTGCTTTCCCCCTGAGGAGCCTAAGTCCAATTTTTCCTTAATAAGGAGAATCACAGAAAGCTTGTCCTCTTATAAAAGTCAAATACCTGGCACTATAACTCCATTCCACCACACAACATTGAGGTTTATTGAACTATTCTCTCAATTCATTATCATCTACTTTCCTTAGCACCTAACACACAAGAACTAAACAGAGAGAGACAGACAAGAGAGAGAAGGGGCAGGGGAGAAGAAACTGTAATTATTTTCTTACAAGGTATCTCCTTTTAAAGGCAAACGAATTGACTCCATCGTCTTGAACTACTACTTGTATTCCAAGGTTCTGTGACTCTATAATAATTAATTGAGAGGAAAGAATATTTTACAGGGCCAAAATATTTATTTTCAACAAAGTAGTTGTTTCCCCTTAAGAGTCCATGGAAGGGTATTCTGTTCACAATATCTTTTGTTATTAGGCCTCTAGCAGACATTGAAAACCTCATGCTTATTTCTGAAAAGATGTGTAAGTAGCAAATTCTCCACGGGTTTTGAAAAAAAAACCTCGGAGAAGTAAATTTGATTAGACTACCAGCACACGAGGGAAGTCAGAGGTTGATTACAAAAGGTCTAGCTGATGTTTTTTCAGCTTTCCTTTAACCTTGGCGAGATTTCATGTTCTTGCTGCTAAATTCAGAATCACCACTTATTACGGCTTTTGACTTTAGTATAGTTTAAGAGGGACGTGGTGTAAAATCATGCCTAGGCTGAAGACATAATATCATTTAGGCTTTGTTTAACAATAGTATATTTGTGTTGACACAAAAGGTTTAAGAAAAGTTGTTATCTATCTATAAGTCATAAAAATAAAACAAATTAGATTAAAAAGATTTTTTGAGACAAAATTTCTAAAATGTTGCTATTAAAAATGTTCTCATACCGCCTGGGTGGCTCAGTCGGTTGAGCGGCCGACTTCGGCTCAGGTCACGACCTCGCGGTCCGTGAGTTCGAGCCCCGCGTCAGGCTCTGTGCTGACAGCTCGGAGCCTGGAGCTTGTTTCGGATTCTGTGTCTCCCTCTCTCTGACCCTCCCCCGTTCATGCTCTGTCTCTCTCTGTCTCAAAAAATAAATAAACGTTAAAAAAAAAATGTTCTCATACTGTTTTATCAACTTACTTCTGCATATTGACAACTGGTTAACTCAAAATGTGTTATGCTTTGTGTTGAATTAGATTATTGATTTATGGAAGCATTTTATATCTCATGTTATAAAAAGCAATGCATGCATACTTTCAAGAAGCACAGGAAGTAGAAAAACATAAAAAAGATGCAGAAAGTAATATAATTTATAATTTAATTTTGAAATTACGAAAGTGTAACAAATTCCCTCAGGAACAAAACTATGCCATGAGTGATGAAAATTGAAACTTATTGCCCTAAGATGGTCAAGCAGAGAACAAGCATTAACCCCGAAACAAGGAGAACGTTAGTGAAGGTGTTAATACTCTGAGTTAAGAGAGTTAAGGACATAGGCATGGTCCAAAACAGCAAATGCAATATTACTTCTGAGCAGGTAACATCATCAATTTTCCAGTTTTTCCCCATGGTTAATAAGTTAATGACCCTTATTCTTGCCACTTCGAATGAATTTACTCAGATAATTCAAAAATATCTTGAGTTCTCTCATCCAGTCTGTTAGAGTTAGAGTAATAAATCATCTAATCCAGCTACCAGACTCCATAAAAATCTATAAATCATCAAGAGAGATGTGTTTGAAAGATGCTCTGTAAGATATTAAGCACTAAAATACCACTTGGTAAAGTGAATACTGCAAAATAGTTCAGTGAGATTTTCTGAGGAAAAATAACAAAAAAGGCGGGAGATGGGGGCAGCTTATTAGCCCTCTCTGCTAGAGTTTCAAAGGACATTAACATATAAAGGGTCTGAGAAAACGTGATAAACCTCATTTAATCCAGTATTTTTCCATTATATTTACCATGAAACATTTAGTCAAACATTTTCATTACACCTCAAGAATATCCTGAAGGTTTGAGATTGGTTCATATAAAGTTCTAATAACAAGTATATTCAAATAAACTAAAGATAATGTCCACACATTTAAAATATAAAGATTACAGAAAATATGTCATAGGCTAAATTCTGGGGTTAATATCACCAGCGCGAAAATAACAGTTATCAAAAATCTAATTGTGGGGCGCCTGGGTGGCTCAGTCGATTGAGCGATGGGCTCGGCTCAGGTCCTGACCTCGCAATTTGTGAGTTCGAGCTCCACGTTGGGCTCTGTGCTGATAGCTCAGAGCCTGGAGCCTGCTTCACGTTCTGTGTCTCCCTTGTTCTCTGCCCCTTCCCTGCTCACACTCTATCTCTCTAAAAAATAAACATTAAAGAAAAGAAAAAAAATTTAAAAAAATCTAATTGTGTTCAGGCTTAACTAGTTATAAGACTAAGTTTTTAGGCAGGCACCTCTGATTTTTACAAAAGCCTTAGAAGGTTAGAGTGGTCTTTATTAACCTGTTTTTCAGATAATTTGAAATATGATTTGCAAATTTCAAACATGTCATAGACGAACAAGTATAATAAAATATATGCTTCCTGAGTTGCCCATGTTTTTTTTTCATTGCCAAGAAATTAATGTGAAATAATCAATTCCATTTCAAATCCAATTCTGAATGAATGGGTACAATGAATATGTCAATCATACAGCTGCCAAGCCTAATATCTCCTACCAGCTATGTTGCCTCTTGTACACCTAGTGCTAAGCTTTTGGTTTCTTTGTGTTTATTTTATTTTAATGTTTTACTTCTTTATTTTGAGAGAAAAGCAGAAAGAGAGAGAGAGAGAGAGAGAGAGAGAGAGAGAGAGGAAGAGTGAGAATCCCAAGTTTACAGCGCAGAGCCCCATTCAGGCCTCAAACTCACAAACCATGAGATCATGACCTGAGCGGGAATCAAGAGTCAGACTCTTCACTAACTGAGCCACCTAGGTCCCCGTGTTTGCTTTGTTGTTAATTTGCTGCTCTGTTTGTTGTACAGAGGGACGGTAACTATCGGTCCAGAGGTGTGTTCTGAATTCCGAATCAGTAGGCTAATAACCTCTAAGTATTAGGCTGTGAGGACTCTTTCTTCCCACCAGAGGGAAAAAACTAATTAGCAAAACTAATCAGACCTGTTCTTCCAGCCAATCTGTATTGGAGAATACAAAGATTATCTAACGGAATCAAACCTGTATAGAGAAATAAAGATAACATGAGAGTCCTATCACAGGACCAATATGAAAGAACTGATTCCTGTAATTACTTTATATCACCAGAGATCTGTAGGTTCAGGCTAGGTTTATTTTTAAAGATAAACCAACTTTTTCTAGATTTAAATTAATTCACCAACAAAATGATACTAAGAGAGGTGGGTACAAAATGATGATCTATATGATCTGTGCCAACTAAAACAGATTTTTTTCCAGAAAAGAATCATTTTGTTCTTCAACTATGCAACACCAAGTTCAATATTTAAATAAAAAATTCTGGTCTTGTGTTGGTATTGTAAAAATCTGTCAAATTCTGTGACAAATGAGTTTCATATCCACGAATTAATTCTAAGTCACTGCTGGCTGTGTTTAATAATATTTGTGCAAATAAAAGAACAAAATAAAAAGTCTGATACCACAAAAAGCTGATGGCTAAGCTCTAAATGCATTTAAGTGTCCATATTTAATGGCTGGGAAGCAGTTTAAACTACACACTATAAAATCCATCAACACACACTTTTATTTAAAGAGGAAATCTCCATTTTGTGGTCAGCTAAACTCAATATTTGGTTTGAAAACATCTCATGTTTTTATAGATTAGAAAAGATTAGAAAGGGGGCAGAGATCCTGTGCTAGATAACACTTTATTTTTCAAAAAGGAATAGGTTCATGATTTGGTATACACTGTAAACAAGAATGAAAGCCATAGATTAAAGTTCTGTACACAGCAAAAGCCAATGAAAACTATGCAGGGTGCTACTTATGATATATTATTTATACCGGTGACTTTCTGCCAACAAGGCTTTGTTCCTTAAAATACATTTAACATCTGTGGCGTCAATCAATGACATTTAACAACTCTGTCACGGTCAAAGGGGGGAAAAACTTGCTTGGATCCTTACAATGAATCTTCAAAACTGAGAAAAAGAAAATACAGCAGGAGTCTCAGGTACAACAGTGTGCTACAAACAGAAATAAAGAAGACAGCTGGTGTATATGTGGGGGAGACCTGAAAGCCATGTCCATCAAGCGCACTATGGATGATTTAAGAGTAGTGTAAGTTTACGGAAGATGTTTTTCTAGGATTAATGTAGCCCAGTTTATGAAAAGGCTGTGTTTCAAGTGTTCACCTAAGTATGCAATCCTGTGCTAGGCATTTTTGAGGGAATTTTAGATGTTTAAAACACAATCCCTGCCTTATAAATGACTGGCATTATGATGAAATGGAGAAGAATGTACTGAGTCCAAGAAAACAACGAAACTATTAATCAAACGGAGTATGAGCACCACTCGGAAATAAATACAAGTAGAATTTTATGAATCCTTAGAAGAGAAGAGGTTACAGATGGTGGGGGACGATACATTATGTAGAAGGTTCCTTTTAATATGAACTTGGAAAACATGGTTCATGCAAAATGACATAGTTTAAGTAACAGGGAGGACAATCCAGCAAAGGCAAGAAATGGACACTAACAAGGCACAGTCTGAGAGCAGCATGTGTTCATGTAAGCGGGGGACAAGTCCTGGTAGAAAGCACCAAAGAGTGTCAGGTGGCCACAGTGAGGAAGGCATTGAACACCCAATTATTCATCTACCAATAACACGGACTGATTTTATGTGATATTAGCTTCTGAATATATGATCCCAAGAATATATACAAGTTTATGGATATATAAATACACTCATTTGAGGTTGTGTCTCTATATGTGTGTGCTAACATACATACAAATACACGCACACATAGCTGTTTACTCAGAAATTGTACTTAAGTTATGGCATCGCTGACGTAGGCTGCCATATTCCCTGAACATTGAATATGAAGAGAACCATCTATAGGAAAGAGAACCACCGATGTCTGTAGGAAAACAAACTCAAGGCCCTTATGTGGACCATCAAGCATTTATTCTAGAAGAACTTTTCCTCTGCCTCCAATTCTACCTAAAGAACATCAGAAATGGAAACTCTCCTAAAGTAAGGCACATAGAAAAACACCTCTGGTTTTGACAAGGGCTCTGGACATCCCCAAAGAGGGGGGGCAGAGACCTATAGGATTGGGGCTGAGTGTATGGGGCTTCTGTTACTTCAAAACCTCAAAAGTGTTTCTTGGTCTCTCTGGTTCCCGGCTTATTTCCTTTCTTTTCCTCAGCAGACCTCCATAAAGTCAGAGACTTTAATCTGTTCACTTTAAGGACTGGTGCCTGGAATGGTACCTAATTCACTTCAGGCAAAAAGTAAATTGAATGAATTAATATTAAAGGTCTCACTTTTATATCAAACAAAATTATTTATCCTCCATAACTCAAAAAGAGACTGCACAGGCTATTTTCACAAATTCTCCCCAAGGCATATTTTCCAGAATCAAGTGCTTAGGTCCTTAGGTTTTTCATGAGAGTGTCTCACACAAATTACTAAAAGGGTTTCTGGAATAAAACAGCTCCATTTTAGTCCTAACTTAACTTATTTTTTTTTCTTTATCGATAAGACAGTGAAAGGTAAACAATACATAAATTCTTGTAGTGGGTTTTGACCATTCGAGAATGAATAAAGACTCAGCTACATTTCAGAGAAAAACTGGGTTCGGTATATTCTAGGCATTTCCGGATGGAACAGGGGCAGGGCTATGCTAATAGCACGGACAGAACCTTAGTCCACAACTGCTGCTTGCGTTAATTACAGATCGTGAAGCTTCTGAACACTGGCCCCTTGTCTCTTCATCCCAGTACTCCCACTTTTTATCACTTTGTTGGCACTCAAAAGAATTAACAAGTGAATGAGGAAACCCCAGGAATATTTGATCTCCTCAAATTCTTCATCTTCCCCTTTTCTTTTCCCAGGTGTTCTTAGGATTTTTGCCAACAGGATTTTGCCAACAGAGGATATGAGGAGGGGAGAGTAGGAGTTGGGAATCCTGATAGCAAGTAAGGGTGACAGAAGATAAATTGGCTGTAGCTGATAGAGAAATGATATTTTCATAGCTACTTGACATTCCCGTTTATCCAAGGGAAAGCATGAAAGTTGGCTAATGCTTTATTTAACTCTTTCAAAGTTTAAAGTTTAAAATACATTACACACTGGCGAGTCTGGGTGGCTCAGTCAGTTAAGCAACTGAATTCGGCTCAGGTCATGATCTCATGGTTCATGGGTTCAAGCCCTGCGTCAGGCTCTGTGCTGATAGGTCAGAGCCTGGAGCCTGCTTCGGATTCTGTGTCTCCCTGTCTCTCTGTTCCACTCCTGCTCATTCTCTGTCTCTCTGTGTCTCTCAAAAATAAATAAACATTAACAATTTATTTTTAAATAGATCAAACACAGAGGTTCTGGAGTAAGAGGTCTTTGATTTAAAATCTAGCCCTGTTTCCTCCTGGTATGACTATAAGCAAGTTACTTAAATTCTAACAGCATCAGTTGACTATCTGCAAATGGATATAAATTACACCCCTTACTTTAAACGTGGTTGTTATTACTAAATATGATTAATCTAAAATACTTAGCACTGAGGAGACAATGCACTAACACCAAGTGTTACATATTGCTACTGTTATTGCCCATTCATACAAAAACATAACCATACTGTGGCTTAAAATGAGAAAACACACTAACTCGGAGATTATTAAATAAAGATTCATATCTGAGATTGAAAGTTTAGCTTACATATTACAATATTTTATGCATGGCAGCTTCGTAATAAAAATAGTTATATATTCATTTAAAAATGATAAGAAAACCAGTTCAATAAGTAGATGGAACAGTATTCTTTGCTCAGTCCAAGTTCCGAAATTTTTGTCATAGAGTAAATGTGACCAGAGCAAAAGCACTGGAGTTAAAAACAAACAAGCAAACAAAACAAAACCTTAATTCACTTACTTTACAGTACATACATGAGTGGCATCAATACTTCTCAAAATCGAAAATGGTAATTCTTTCTAGAAAATTGTTTAATCCCCATTCTGAATATACAGAATAAAAACTGTTAATAGTAGTAATGTATATTTTCTAAAGCTATATTTCATATTTAGAATCTTACTAGTAACATACTAATTTATATCTTATTAACCATAATATTTAATTCTGAAATAAATATAAATTTAAAAAAATACACACATACACACACTCACAGTCCTTAAAATGAGATAATAACATAGTGCCAACATTATGTCCTCATTTCCATGAATAACAATGTTATGAGTTTCAAAGGAGAAGGTAATCTTGAATAACATTATTTTATACTTTTAAATTATGTCAAATGCAATTCTTTAAAGCAGCTAAATGTAAAGATACTTCTATAATCAGTGGTGTACTTAAAATTTTTTTTTAATGTTTATTTATTTTTGAGAGAGAGACAGAGCATGAGCTGGGTAGGAGCAGTGAGACAGGGAGACACAAAACCTAAAGCAGGGTCCAAGCTATCAGTACAGAGCCCAATGGAGGGCTTGAACTCACAAACTGTGAGATCATGACCTGAGCTGAAGTGGGATGCTTAACCAACTGAGCCACCTAGGCACCCATATCAGTGATGCCTTTAAAATCAACTGCTGTGGGGCACCTGGCTGATTCAGCTGGAGGAGTATGTGAATTTGCTTTCAGGGTTGTGGGTTTGAGCCCCACATTGCGTGTAAAGATTACTAATAAATAAATAAATAAACTTTAAAATCAACTATTGCTACAACCATGCTACTAGTGAAATTGATTTTCATGGGCAGAATGAGAAATAAGTCTTACTCATTTGAGTCTCACTTTCATACAGTATTTCTAAAAAAATGTCTGAACTTGCTCATATATCTGAGTAATTTAAACATTAAACATGTGTGTGTGTGTGTGCTATGCTGGACAAGAAATAAAATGAAATCATGTAAATAACTTGTCAATTTTAGTGCCATAAAATCTACATATACTTTTCCTAAAAGAATGAAAAGAATATATGAACACAATGTTAGCCTATTTTCAATGCATTTATGTTGGGAATGTTGGTAAAGTTGAGAGAAAAGATGACTGAGAAAAATACTTTGTCTTAATGAAAGCAAAGAAAACAATTGCGGTGAATAACAGTGATTATGGAATGAAGTCACTGGAGCCTGGCTGTCTGGATTTAAATCTCAGCTCAGCCACTAACTAACTGTATGAGTCTCAATGCTCTTCACCTCTCTGGTCTTCCATGTCTCATTTGATAATGGGGTAGCTGTAATGATTTTCTGTGTTAGCAAGGAAAGAAAAATGCTTAAAATGCTGTCTGGCATTCATATGTAAACTCCCACTGCCTCTGATACTTTCTTTTTAATTGATATCATCTCTCTAGATTTGGGGGGAACAATTTTTGCTAATTATTGATTATCATTAAGCATAGGCAAAACAGAAACTACACTGCAACTGGAAATCTTCACATGCAAACCAAAAATATTGGTTTAATGTATCATTTATAAATTCGTCACGACACTCCAGAAACATTTACGAAATTCCTTACGTCAAATATTTGTGCTAATTTTTAAAGTATATGCCAATCATCCTTTTAAAAATAAAATTTGACAAGGGCACCTGGGTGGTTCAGTCAGTTAAGCTCCCAACTCCTGATTTTAGTTCAGGTCATGATCTCTCTCCGTGCTGGGCGTGGATACTGCTTGATTCTCTCTCTCCCTCTCCCTGACCCTCTGCCCCTCCCCATGCTCATGAGTATGTGCACACACCCTCATGCGCTCTCTCTCTCTCTCTCAAAATAAAATAAAATAAAATAAAATAAAATAAAATAAAATAAAATAAAATAGTTAAAAATAAAATTTGATTTACATATTGATATACTTGTCCACATTTTCTCCATTCCAAAGAGGTAAGCACTACAATATTTGAAAGTTTTCATTTAGGACTTCTCTATTGCCTTTTTAAAAGAGACTTTTTAAAGAGAATTTTTATCAACCTATTTGGCTTTGAAATAACTTATTAACTTCCCATTTTTAATATATAGATAGAAAGACAGCTACACATACAATCAGGGTTTCTATTGTGCAAGATGTTACCTCAAGATTGCATTTCCACGTTGCATGGATATATTTCCAATTTAAACAAATGATCTTGATTCCATATGTATTCTTTGAAGCCTTATTATAGGTACATGTAAGCTTCCATTAGTCCTTTTGATATAGTGAAAATATAGCTACGAACCTCTAAATAATATTTTCTTGGATTTCAAGCAGTTTTAGCTTTATGGACATACTAGGGGGCAGAACATATAAAAGAGAGATGCTCTAATAAGAGAATATTTAATATATTTTTTTCTAGAATTGACAAAAAATAACAGCCTTGGGAAAGGAGTTTTAAAGCCAGCAATCAAATTGTTGAAGCAGATGAACGAAATTCAAGAATTCCTGTTTCAACATTTTGACAACTGTATTAACCATTCAACTAGCATGAAGAACTAGCATGTGCCAACAAATAAGAAAACCATGAAGACTTTCGCCAGGCATAGCGACCTCGCGTGACTCAGAGGGTCAAGGTTGAAAATAGTCAGTTTTGAAATTTCCTAACCACAGCATTAGCACAGACCTAACTCACCAATCTAGCTCTGGTTAGATGTCATGGAAATTTTCAGAGAAGAAAAGCACTGATGGACATAAACTGTATAATTAGATAATTTTAATTTGATAACAAGAGCAATCATTTATAATTAGAAGCAATGGATCTGTATTAGAGAAAGTTTCGATTTTTTCACATGCAATGAAGTGATCAAACCATGCTCCCTCACTTAAATTTTCCACTGTTCTCTTAGTTTCTTCCCTTCTGTCTGCAAACATTTCAGTCTCCACAGAACATATCAATGATTCCTTTATTCCATTAAACTTTACTGTCCTCTTTCTTCTTTTGTGTACATAGAAAGTTCTTAAAAGGGTATTAGATTTTATCCCGGTTCAATCTCAACCTCTTTGTAATTTTCCTTTTCTCTTTATCACTCTTTTAGCAAAATGCCTGATGATATTTTTAACTAAAAGCTTTTTAGATATAATTCACATACCATAAAATTCACCCTTTTGTATTGTACAACTAAGTGTTTAGTATTTTTACAGAACTGTGTAACCATCATAAAAATCTAATTTTAGAATAATTTCATGACCCCCCCCAAAACAAACCCCATATCCATTCACAGTCATTCTCCATTCTGTCCTTCCTACAGCTCCTAAAAATCACTAATATAATTTATTTCTCTGTGGATTTGTGTATTCAGAACATTTCACATTGATGGAATCACACCTTGTTTTCTGTGATTGCCTTCATTCCCTCAGCAAGATTCATCTATGTTATGGAAGTATCAGTGCTTTATCCCCTTTTTTGCTGAATAGTATTTCATTGTACGGATAGACTATATATTATTTACCAGCTCATCACTTAATAGTCATTTAGGCTGTTCCAAATTTCTGACTGTTATGAATAATAGTGCTATGAACATTGGTGTACAGGTTTTATAGCAACATAAAACCTTTACATTTTAACTTTTCTGGGGTATGTTAGCTTTTGCTGGGGTAAGTTAACAAACGCATTTTAACTTTTCTGGGGTATATTTCTAGTAGTGGAATTTGTAGGCCATGTGGTAAATAAATGATTACTATTTTGAGAAATTTTAAAATGTCTCCCATAGTGGCTGCAACATTTTACATTCCCACTCAATAATTTTTGAGGATCTGAGTTCCTCCACATTCTCAATAATACTGTTTATTTTCTATGTTTTTGGTTTTGTTTTTAACTTCTAAGCCATTCTAGAAGTTCTGAAGTGGTGGAATATCATGATTTTCATTTGAATTTTCCTGATAGCTTAATTATTCAGCATCTTTTCATGTATTTGTTATTTATATATCTTCTTGGAGAAATATCTATTCAAATTCTTTTCCCATTAAAGAAACTGTATTATTTCTCTTTTACTGATAAATTCCAAGGAATATATTTTTTTCTGGGTAAAGTACCTTATAAACTATATGATTTGCAAATATTTTCTCCCATTCTGTGTTTTTTTTTTCTTTTTGACAGTGTCCTTAGAACACAAAAAAATTTCAATTTAATTATGTCAAATGTATCTACTTTTTCTTTTGTTGCTTATGCTTTTGGTGCCATATACAAGAAACTAATGCCTAACTCAAAGTTGGGAAGTTTTACTTCTTTGCTTTAAGAGGTTTGTGGTTTCAGCTTTCATGTTTAAGTCTATGATCCATTTTGCAATCATTTTTGTATACGGTGTCACATAAGAGTCCAAATTCATTCTTTAGCATGGGGATATCCAGATACCCCAGCACCATTTTTTGAAAAGACTATTCTTTCCCCCATTGAATTGTCTTGGCATCTTTGCTGAAAAGCAACTGACCATAAAGGTAGGAGTTACCTTCTGAATTCTCAGTACTAGTCTACTAATCTATATTCCATTGATCTTGTACCCACCAATCTTGCTAAATATATTTATTACCTCTAAACTTTTTTAGGATACCTTAGGATTTTCCATAAATAAGGTTTAGTTGTCTGCAAACAGAGATAGGTTTATTTCTTCCTTTCCAATATGAATGTATTTTATTTTTTTTCTTGCCTGAGTGACGGGCAAGTACAAGGCTGAATAGAAGTTGTGAAAGCAGACATTCTTATTTCTGATCATAGAAGAAAAGTGTTCAGTCTTTGATGATTAAGTATAATGTTAGCTCTATGTTTCATTTTTTGGAGACCCTCTTTACCAGACTAAAGATATTCATGTCTACTCCTGGCTAGTTGAATGTATCTATTGAAATGGTAATGAAATTTTTTGCTGTTTACTAATATTAATTGATTTTCAGATGTTGAATCAAGCTTGAACTGTGATAATCCAACTTGGTCATGCTGTTTGTTTGTTTGTTTGTTTATTTATTTATTTATTTATTTATTTATTTATTTATTTAGAGACAGTATGAGTGGGGTAGGGGCAGAAAGAGACAGGGAGGGAGGGAGGGAGGGAGGGAGGGAGGGAGAGAGAGAGAGAGAGAGAGAGAGAGAGAGAGAATCCCAAGCAGGCTCAGCACTGTCAGCCCAGAGCCCAATGTGGGGCTTGATCTCACAAACTGTGAGATCATGACCTGAGCCAAAATCAAGAGTCAGATGCTTATGAGCCACATAGGCGTCTCTTTAGCATCTTTTATAAATGTTTCTAGATTTGGTTTGCTAGCATTTTGTTGGTGTTTCTTCATCTATATTCATAAAATGTATTGGCCTTTAGTTCTCTTGTGATATCTATCTGGTTTTAGTAACATGTAATACTGACATCACAGAATGAGTGGCTAAGTATTTAGTACTCTTTTTGTGGGGATGAGGAAATTTGTGAGGGAATATAATTAATTCTCATTTAAAAGTCTGGAGATCACCAGTGAAGCTATGTGTACCTGGACTTTTCTTTGTGGCAACTTTTTAAATTCTTCCCACAAGTGAAAATCTCTTTATTTGTTATATAATTATTCAAGTTTTTCTATTTCTTCTAAAGTCAGTTTCAGTAGTTTCTGTCTTTCTAGGATTTGTCAGTTTCATCCAGGTTACCTAATTTGTTGGCATAAAGATGTTTATAAATTTTGTAGGCAGAATAATCGTCCTCTAAAAGGTGTTCATGTCCTAATTCTTAGAACCTATAAATATTTTACCTTTCAGGGCAAGATTAAGGTAGCAGATGGAATTAAGGTTGCTAATCAGCTGACCTTAAAATAGGGAAAGGTTTTATCTGGGTGAGCCCAATGTAATCACTAGAGTCAAATGTGGAAGAGAAAGGTAAAAGAAGAGATCAAACTGATGTGATCTAAGAATTCTACCTGCTGATGCTGGTTTTGAAGGAAGAGGGCCACAAGCAAAGAAATATTAGCATACTGTAGAATCCGTAAAGAGCAAGGAAATTGGTTCCCGCCTAAAGCCTCCAGAAAGAAATGCAGCCTTGCATTTTTTTATTTAACCAAGTAACACTCATTGAAGACTTCACAACAGTAAAATAATAAGTCCATGTTGGTTTTGGCCACTAAATTTGTGATAATTTGAGATAGCAACCAAAGATACCTAATGCAATAGTATTCCCTTATAATCCTTTTAATTTCTATAAAGTTGATAATGATATCTTTTTCTTCATTCCTTGCTTTAGTAATTCGAGTTTCCTCTCCCACCCTCCCCCCACACCCGGCCCTTAGTCAGTCTAGCTAAAGGTTTGACAATTATGTTTATTTTTCAAAGAAACAACTTTTGGGTTTTTTTGATGTTCTCTAGTGTTTTTCCATTCTCTGCTTCATTTATTTCCATTTTGATCTTTTTTTCCTTCCTTCCTTCTTCTCACTCTCCATTTAGTCTGCTCTTCTTTTCTTGGTTTCTTAAGGTGAAAGGTTATTGACTTGAGACTATTTTCTTTCTTTTTTTAATTTTTTTAATGCTTATTTATTTTTGCGAGAGAGAGACAGAGTGCAAGTAGGGGAAGGGCAGAGAGAGAGGGAGACACAGAATCTGAAGCAGACTCCAGGCTCTGAGCTGTCAGCACAGAGCCTGAAGTGGGGCTCAAACTCATGAACCCATGAGATCATGACCTGAGCTTAAGTTGGACGCTTAACTGACTGAGCCACCCAGTTGCCCCTATTTTCTTTTTTTTAATATAGGTATTCACAATTATAAACATATAGTTTCTCTATAAGTACTACCGTAGCAGCATCCCATATATATTGGTATGTTGTATCTTAATTTCATTCATCTTGCAGTAGCTTCTAATTTCCCATGTGATATGTTTTTATTTTTAATTTTGGTTGGTATCTTAATCAATTTACATTCAATGTAATTACCAATAAGAGTGAACTTACACCTGTCATCATGCTATTTATTTTTGCACATCTTATATCTTTTTTTCTTCCTCAATTCTTCCATTTTCCCCTTCTTTTGTGTGAAACAGATGTCATCAAGTACACTATTTTAATTCCCTTGATGTTCTTTATATTTTTTGAATAATTTTCTCAGTGGCTGCCTTGTAGTTTACAATTAATGTCTTAACTTAAAGCCATCTAGTCAAGATTAATGCCAACTCAATTTTACAGTATGCAAAAACTCTCCTCCAATATAGCTGTTTCCTCCCCTGTTTTGTGCTATTATTGACATACAAATTACAACTTTATATATTAGAAATTCATCAACACAGTTTTAAAACTATTGCTTTAAAAAAATAAAAAAATAAAACTATTGCTTTATACATTTGTCTTTTAAGTAGAAGAGTTACAAACAAAAATATAATCAAACTTACTATCTTTAATATGCATGTATGTAGTTACTTTTATTCTGTGCTCTTTAGTTTTCCATGTGGATTTTGGTTATTGTCTAGTGTTCTTTCACTTCAACCTAAAGAACTTTATTCTGTATTTCTTATAGGGGATGTCTACTATTGATAAATTCTCTCAATTTGTTTCTCTGTTAAGTTTCTTACTTTCACCTTATTTGTTTGGCTGGATATAGAATTCTTGGTTTCTTTCAGCACTTCAAATATGTCATTCCATTTTCTCCTGGCCTTCCTGGTTACTGATTAAGGCAGCTGTAGTTCTTATTGAGAATCCCTTGTATGTGTTATAAGGTACTTTCTCTCAGAGTGTTTAAGATTCTCTCTTTGTTTATTTGGCTTTTGCCAGTTTAATTACAGTGTGCATAGGTATGAATTTCTTTGAGTTTATACTACTTGGAGCTGATGTGTAGATGAATGTTTTTCATCAAACATGGGGAGTTTTGACCGTCATTTCTTAAATATTCTTCCCCTTTCTCCACTCTTTATAGGACTCCTCATTACGTGTATCTTGGAACACTGGATAGTGTCTCAGGTATCTGAGGCTCTGTTCATTATTCTTTCTTCGTTTTATCACTCAGACTGAATAATCTCACTTCACCTATATTTTGAGTTTGCAAATTATTTCTTCTGCCAGCCCAAATCTACTCTTGATCCAACCCCACACCCCTGCCCAGTAAATTTTTCAAACTTTTCATTTTAGTTGGTTATACTTTCAACTCCAGAATTCTAATTAGTTTTATATATATATATATATATATATACATATATATATATATATATGTATATATATATATATTTAAGTTTGATCTCTTTGTTGATATTTTATATTTAATGAAATATATTTCTCATACTTAGTTTATCAGACACAATTTCCTTTAGTTTGGTAAACATATTCATAATAGCTGGTAAGTCTTTATGTAGTGAGCCCATCATTTGAGCTTCTTCAGGGACTCTTTTCTTTTCCTTACTTTTATTTTCTCTTTCTCTCTTTTTTTCTTTGTAGTTATCTTCAGCCCAACATGGGGCTTGAACTCATGGCCCTGACACCAAGAGTTGCATGCTCTACTGACTGAGCCCTCCAAGTGACTCAGGGACCCTGTCTTTTTTTTTTTTCCTTTTTTTTTAATGTTTTTTTTATGAGAGCAAGAGAGATAGAGCACAAGCAGGGGAGGGGAAGAGAGAGAGGGAGACACAGAATCTGAAGCAGACTCCAGGCTCTGAGCAGTCAGCACAGAGCCTGAAGTGGGGCTCAAACTCATAAATCCATGAGATCATGACCTGAGGCAAAGTTTGATGCTCAACTTGGCTCAGCTGAGCCACCCAGGAGCCCCAGGGACTGTGTCTTTTAACTTTTTATTTTTTTAACCTGTATATGGGTCACACTTTCCCATTACCTTCTGTATGTCATATTTTGTTGTTGTTGAAACTGTACAATTTAAGAAATCAGATCCTTCACTCCCATAGTTTTTTGTTGCTATTTGTTTAATGAATCTCCTGGACTAATGTTGGAAAAGTCCATATTCTTTGTCACCTGTAGCCACTGATGTTTCAGCATAGTGAGCCTAGTAAGCAGTCAATGATTGGACAGAGATTTCTTTAAATGCCTTGACCCAATGAAGTTTCTAAACCTTTGAAGAGGAGATCTGTATGTATGTTGGCAGTATGACTTTAAAACTACAGCAGTTTTAAGCTCTGTCTTGGACTTCACTTATTTGTGCAAAGCCTAAAGGTCAGCCAGAGGTAAGAAATTAAGGTCTTCTGAACTACTTTCTTGGCATGTACACAGCCATATGGCTGTGAGCTTCTAGATCCCCAGAAGTATATTGTAAACTTTCATATACCCTATAGATTTCTTATTCCTCAGACTTTCTTTTTAAGATTTTGGTTAGCCTCTTGTTTTGTCCAATGGTAATACCATCTCAATTTTTAATAACTTAACTTGAATTTTTTTTTCAGCTGACTCCTTGGTGATAGGGTTTCCTCAATGAGGAAACTCTGAATCAGGTCAAACAAACACAGGCCCTGTTAATGGAATTTTTTCCAGGAATATGCCAGACAGGTCAGATAGTAACAATTCATCAGTGATGAATCTTTAAAAACAAAATTACTGGGGCACCTAGGTGGCTCAGTCGGTTGAGTGTCTGACTTAGTTTTGGCTCAGGTCATGATCTCATAGTTTGTGGGTTCAAGACCTGCACTGAGGTCCATGCTGACAGCATGGGATTCTCTGTCTGACCCTCTCTCTGCCCCTCCCCTGCTTGTGTGCATGCTCTATTTCAAAAATAAGAATCATTTTTTAAAAATTAATAAAAAATGTTGTTTTTTAGAGAAGTTTTGAGTTCACAGTAAAATTGAGAAGAAAGTATAGGGATTTTTCTTACACCCCTTGCTCCCACACATTCATTCCCTCCCCTACTATCAACATCCCCCACAAAAGTGGTATATTTGTTACAACTGGTGATCCAACATTAACACATACAATCACCCAAAATCCACAGCTTACTTACCAAGATTCACTCTTGGTATTATACATTCTATAGGTTTGGACAAAGGTATACTGACATGTAACCAGTATTATAGTAAAATGAAGAATATTTTCACTTCCCTACAAATCTTCTGGGCTCCATCTATTCATCCCCCTTTCCCCACTCTTTCCCAACCCTTGGCAACCACTGATATTTTTATTGTCACCATTGTTTTGCCTTTTCCAGAATGTCATATAGCTGGAATCATACAGTATGTAACCTTTTCAAATGGGCTTTTTAAAATCTAGCAATATTCTTTTAAGGTTCTTTTGTGGTTTTTCATGACTTGATAGCTCTTTTTTTTTTTTTTTTTAGTACTGAATAACATTCCATTGTCTGGATGTGCCAAAGGTTATTTATCTATTCATCTACTGAAGGACAAAATCTTCCAAATTTTACCAATTATGAATGAAGTGACTGTAAATACTGATGTGAAGGTTTGTGTGTAAACATAAGTTTTAAACTCCTTTGGGTAAATGCCAAGAAGCATGATTGCTGGATCATATGCTGGATTGTAGGAAGTCACCGAAATGTTTTCCAAACTAGCTGTACCATTTCGCATTCCCACCAGCAATGTATGAGAGTTCCCACTGCACCAGATTTTCACCAGCATTTGGTGTTCTCGGTGATCAGGATTTTGGCCATTCTAATAGGTACACAGTAGCATCTCACTGTTGTTTTAAGGGGTGGAGATATTTGAGGGGCTCCAAAATGGTCTTCCCCCCTCCAGTGGCTAACTGGCTGCTTTTCTCATACCTACTGCATTTGGAAGGCTGATGGTTTTCATAGTCACGATGGAGCTAGAGAGGGCGATATGAATATAGAGAAGGTAAAAAAAAAATTGCCACGAAACTCTCTGTTCTTAGACAGATTCAATGATCCTTCTTGAGCTGTCCTTGAGTTCCTTAAGGTCTTGCAATTCTTTGATTTCTAGAGTTCTAAAAAAGTTTAGGTTGACAGTTTTTGCCAGTATTCATTCCCTCTGTCTTTCTTTGTCTCTTTCTCTCTCTTAATAAAATATCATGTTTTGTTTTGTTTTGTTTTGTTTTGTTTGGGGGGGGGGAGGGGGTTGTCCTTATTTGCCATTCCAGAAGTGCTTCTTTCATGATGACTTTAATATCTAGAGTCAATGACTTTCTTTAGTCCTCATTATACTCAACTACCAGACTTTTCCTTTGGGTCTTACTTCTTTGTACATAAAGCATTAGTGATTCCACCTACTCCCTGGCTTGGGCTACTGTTACAGACTGAATTGAACTCCCTCCAGACTCATATGTTGAAGCCCTAACTCCCGTTGTAACTGTATTAAGAGATAGGGCCTATAAGGATGTAACTAAGGTTAAATGAGGACACAAGGGTGGACTCTGATCTAATAGGATTAGTGTCCTCATGAGAAGGAACACCAGAGAGTGCTCTCTCCACACACACACAGGAAGAAAGGCCATGTGAGTACAACAGTGAGAAGGCAGCCACCTACAAGCTAGGAAGAGAGTTCTCATCAGAAATTGACCGTGTTAGCACCCTGATGTCAGACTTCCAGCCTCCAGAACTATGAGAAAATAAGCCACCTAAATTGTGGTATTTTTTATGGCAGCCTAACCTGATGAATATAACTATCTCCTAAATCTATTTCTCAGCTCCTAAACTCACTTATAAATTATCAGCATATTTCTTTAACTTTTGTTAGGTATTACTTCCTTAGCGTCCTTCTGGTCACATAAATCACGGTATGTTCCAACTAGAATTCATAGCTGTAGATCAGCAATTCTTCTTGCCTTTCACAACTTTATTAATGATTCCCCACTAACCAGACTCATATTCTAGTACAGGTGATTTTATAAAAATGTTTTCCAAAGCTATTTAGTGACCATTTCTAAACAAGGAAATAAAGGGTACATAACACTTTTTTTTTTCTTGTGACTTCTTTTTTTGTTGTTCTGTTTATGTATCTTTTGAGAGAGAGAGAGAGAGAGAGAGAGAGAGAGAAAGAGAGAGAAAGGGAGAGACAGAATCCTAACCAGGCTCCACACTGTCAGTGTACAGCCCAACAAGGGGTTCAAACTCATGAACCTTGCAATCATGACCTGAGGTGAAATCAAGAGTCAGACACTTTGAGCCACGTAGGAACCCCTTAGCTATGGCTATAAGATACAGTATGGTGTGTTTGGCAAGCAAGCTCAACATGTTAATACTTCCATCACTGTCTTCAGAATCAGTATCATCAAGCATACAGAGGCAAAAACTGCGATCATAGCCACTGATATCACAAGGAATGTGGGCTTGATATTAAATATGTACCTATTCACCTCCAAACAACTTACTAGTAAAACTGACAATCTGGCGAAGAATAAACAAAATCACAACAATCCTTAGTTGCTATATAAGTCAAACATGATTGATTCACTGATTCTCTTTATCACCTTTTAACTCGCTGTTCTGAAAACACATAAATATGACCAAATTCCTGCCTCACCATAGTCTTCAAAAAACTGTCTTTGTAAAAAGACACTGTCCTGCATTTAGCAGCAAAGCAGAATTCCTGGAATTATGTAAGCATTTCCAGAAAGGACGATGATTTTTCTCAGCTACAAGTTACATCCAATTCTGCCTAGGGTGATCTCATTTTTGATACCCAGTAACATATCAAGACATTCCCTCATTAAATGTAAAGCCCAGATATTTGCTCAAGGTGCACACTGAGAGAGTGGTAGAGTTTTTCTCACTAAGCATCTTTCCCCTTTCCAAGCCAAGTCTTGGCCACCCAGGTGAATAGATCCCTAGGAAGCATCAAGGAGGCAAGCCAACTTAGTCCTTTAAAAGCAGAGTCATTCCTTTTTGCTTTTGGGGTATTTCCACAGTCTGAAGTATTTTTTGAAATGAAAAACATGCATTTTTATTAAATTATACATTATTAAAATATACTGTTATTAAATATCTATTTTATTCTATTTTAATTTTAGCTGAAGATACAAATAAAAAAACAAACTTATAGAGAAATTAAGCACAATATGACATCTTCCAAACTAAATAAACTAAAACTGTAATTATTCAATATAATTCAGAGGAGACTATTTGTGTTTGATTAAAAAAATATTTCAAGGGGCGCCTGGGTGGCTCAGTCAGTTGACTGTCCAACTTCGGCTCAGGTCATGACCTCACAGTTTGTGAGTTCGAGCCCCACGTCGGGCTCTGTGCTTTCAGCTCAGAGCCTGGAACCTGCTTCGGATTCTGTGTCTCCCCATCTCTCTGTCCCTCCCATGCTCAGGCTCTGTCTGTCTCTGTCTCTCAATAATAAATAAACATTAAAAATTAAAAAAAAATATTTCAAAATATACATCCCTCTAAATTCTGCCTCCAGACAGGTAGGCAGTTTTCATTTTGCTTTTTATCACAGACCAGCCTTTAATCTACTAGGATGACTTCTGATTACCAGCTCAGAAATCACTAAGCCTGTTCTTTGCCTGGGGATATACATTTTTGCTTTCTATGCTTTTCTGTTCTATTAAAACAGTTCTACTACATGCAGCTACAGTTCAGGCTAAATACTGTGATGTTCTTGCTTCTTCACACCCCACCTCAGTACACACATATTGCTCCTCTGGGTCTCCATGAAATTCCTTGATGATGTTTTACTGAAATAAAGGGTATCCTTGGCACCCTTTTTAAAATAATTCCAACTGTTCTCCAATCTGATTTTAACTAATCTCCAATGAGGAGTTTTCTGCATTATCAGATGTTTTCTATATTTACAATCTAGCATCCCTCAAGAATTAAAATACAAAATGGAAAGGAATAGAAATAGACAACATCAAGTCTCCCAAGACCTTCATATTACATACAACATGGTCATATCACTTCCTTGACATAGTGAAAACAACACTTCAAAAGAAGTTGAAAGCATATTTCTAAAAATGTCTATGTTTATATGGAATTTTTATGAGTAAGAAATCAACTCTCACTTTGTCTATCTTTATTAGTACGGAAGCAGTAAGAGGACATTATTGTGTATGTAGGAGGAAAGGGAGAAGCAGCAGTAGAAATAACAGCCACAATAGTAACTACGAAAGGACTCGAATTATTTGTCTGTTTTTCAATAAGAAAGTATACTTCATTACTAAAATATTTATGGTCATTTGCAGTTTATTTTTAAATTAGTCTAAAAACAGTATTTCAAGGGGCTCCTGGGTAGTTCAGTTGGTTAAGCAGCAGATTTTGGCTCAAGTCATGATTTCACTGTTCGTGAGTTCAAACCCTGCGTCGGGCTCTGTGCTGACAGCTCAGAGCCTGAAGCCTGTTCCGGATTCTATGTCTCCCTCTCTCTCTGCTCCTCCCCCACTCATGCTCTGTCTCTCAAAAATAAATAAACATTAAAAAAAAAATTTAAATAATAGTTCAAGATTTCAACTCTTCTGGTTTGTCTCCTTCCTCCCTAGCCATTCCATTTTAGTCTCCTTTGCTTTTGTCTCATTTCAGTGACCCTATATATTACAGTGGTTCCATAACCAGCCCTTGACCTTCTTTCCTACTGGATAATCACTCACTCTACCAGAAATCTTATCTAGATTCAAAGCCTTAAATATCATTGCTTAATAACTGCTCCCAAATGTATTTCTCTAGCCTGGACCTCACCCCTGAATTCCAGACTTGACTATCCAACTAGCTACTCACTCATATCACCTGGATGTTACAGAGGCATTTCCAAGTCAGTATGTCTAAAATGGAGTTCATGATATATCCCAACAAAAATGGAAGAAATAGGGAAAGAGAGAGAGGGAGACAAAGGAAGGGAGGAAGGAAGGAAGGGAGCTTTCCCACAGTCTTAATGGCCTCTGTAAATTACAACTACATCATCTCTGTTGTTCTGACCATACATTGAGATAATCCCTGACTCCTTTCTTTCTCTCACACCACAGTATCCAATCCTTCCGCAAATCCTATAGGTTACACCAAAATAACAGTCAGAATCTGATCACAACCCATAATTCCCACCCCTTCCACACTGGTCCAAGCCCTAAAACCACCGCCCTATCCCCTACCACATTATTGCAGTAGCCTCCTAACTAGTCTTTACCTTGCTATCATTTAAAAAAAAAAAAAGAAAGAAAAAAGGAAAAGGGGAGAAAAAAGGCAGATCATGTCACTTCTTTGGTCAAATTCCACCAATGGCTTATTATATTCAAAATAACAGGAAAATTCTTTACAGTGGCTTATGAAACGCTATACAGGCTCACCACTCTCAACCTTGCCTTTTTCACTCTGCATTTGGCTCCTTTCTATGCTGGAACACACTAAGCCAGCTCTTGCCTCAGAATCTTTGCACTTTCCTTCCTTAAGGATTTCTTCTCCCTCAGCTATTTGCTGGCTGCCTGGCTCCCTCAAACAATTCAGATCTTTGTTCAAATATTACCCTCTCATTGAGACCTTCCTTTATCACATTATTTTAAAATGCAGCCCTGACTTCTTCCCTGGAACTCTCCAGGCCACTTTATCACTTTATTTTGTCTATATTATTTATCATCTGATGTATCTTGTGTGTGTGTGTGTGTGTGTGCGAGTGTGTGTTTAATTATCATTACCTAATTTTCCCAATTAGAATGTGAAGCATTTGTTGGCAAAGGATTTTGTCTGTTTTGTTAGTTACATTGTTGCCTCCTAGAAAAAAGGAAAGTGGCTGACACAGAGTAGATGCCCAAGAAATTATTTTGAAACTATGGTGATGAAGCATAGAGATATCTGGAAATCAACATGTATATTACGGTCAGCAACTTGCAACCACTGCTAGATATTCAATAATTTGTATCATTATGTGATAGACATAAATAATCAACTAAGTAATATGTAGGGTGGTTCAGCTAGCTGAGCATCTGACTCTTGATTTCGGCTCAGGTCAGGATGCCAGGGTCATGGGATTGAGCCCCATGTTGGGCTCCGTGCTGAACGTGGAGCCTGCTTAGGATTCTCTCTCTCTCCCTCTGCCCCTCTCCCCTGCTTGCACTCTTTCTAAAAAAACAAAAAAACAAAAAAAAATTAAGTAGCATGTGAAATGTATAAAACTTTTATTATTTAATTTTTAAATAGCTCATTTTTCCAAACAATTATGTGATCATTAGGAAGTTTTTAGAAAATTCCAAAAGGTAAAAAGATAATGTCATCTCTTGTAATTGATATTCTGAAATATTTCTGATATTTTTCTTATACACATGTATATATACATATATACCCATACAAGTGGATATAGATCAATAGTGAAAGATATAATCCATAATATAATAATGAAAATCTGCTGAATTTTAAACATTTTACCATACCATTTACTATTTGTCAAAAACATTTTAATAGTGCCACTGCAGACTATTGAATGGACATACTTTATTTAAGCAATCTCACATTATTAAAATTTAGGTTATCTGAAAGACCAGTTCAAATCCAGTATCTTCCACCTAATTTTGCTAACTACCTCATTCTACACTTGTCTGTACTCACCCTGAATCATTCATTTTACCTGCTCATGGCATATAAGGATACAGGCTTTCTTACACTTTATTACATCTCTAGAATTTCCTAGTATTTTCTACATATTAGGTGTTCAGTAAATATGTATTAGTATTGAATATAACATGTGAAGACCCTGTATTTTCCTAATATCAAAGTCACAGATAAAATGAAGTCAAGAATTCTGTTGATTTTCATGTGGGGATATAGTTCTATACACTGTAGCTTGGGTCCTGCTGTTTTAACCCTTCTTCCTATTTTTTTCTTTTCTTCTGTTATCATTTAAGAAATCCATTTACTTTCGGGGAGTGTTCAGTTGCTGAAATCACTCTCCATTATGGAAGAGCATTTGATCCCCTGGATGCCTGTGTCCTGGGTTTCAGCGTGGGAGTTCCATTACAGGTGTTATTGATTCGGGCTGACTTCCTTTCTCCAAGCCAGACTCTACACTTGCCATCTGACTGTCTGATGAGTATATCGCACACCTAGTAGTTTGTCTGTATTTTATTTCACAGGAAAACAGAGATATGGATGGAAATTTTGCTGCTAGGGAAAAAATAGCTTTGAAGACTCCTTATTGTTTGAAATGTGTATTTGTTTTTGACTATGTTTGTACGTAAGGGCAGAAACATAAGCTCAAATGAATGGGGGGAAAAAACCTTGAAAAATCATCTTGTCTTCATAGACCACCCCAGCAACATTAGAACTTAACTATCCCAGATGGATAAAGATGTGCATATATACAAGCATACTGGATGGCTGAGGAGTAAACAATGATTCTTTGGAAAGCTTTACAAGGAGCAGGTTATTTTTATTACTAGTACATTTAATAGATCTTTGTTTCTCTAACAGTATTCATGATTAAGAATTTTTTAAATGATAGGTATTTTAATAATAAGCTCATCCAGTTTTCTAATTTTAAAAATGAAGAAATTCATTTTCCATTTCACCTGAGTCAGTAACTGAACTTGGACTCTTTCTAAACCACTATCTTGGGACACTTTAGTTATATTCAAATACAGAATCTTAGAAGTTTGCACTTGGCAGTGGCCTTCAGCAATCCCTTCTTTAGGTTCCTTTCTTTTATTGATGTCAAAACTGAGGCCAAAAATTATTTCCACAAGCTGCTATGGCACTATTTTACCTCTCTTTTTCTTCTCATATTTTGCTTTTCTAATTTCTGCTAGTAGAATTACAGAACAAGGCCAAATCTACACAAATAAATAAGTTCATCTCAGCCAAAAGCAGTATTGTGAATGCGGATTTATGTCCTATAGGTGTTACGGGAAAGATATTATGGG
This sequence comes from Panthera leo, assembly GCF_018350215.1. Classification (NCBI taxonomy): domain Eukaryota; kingdom Metazoa; phylum Chordata; class Mammalia; order Carnivora; family Felidae; genus Panthera; species Panthera leo. The sequence goes on from NC_056684.1 coordinate 95,318,939, forward strand.
AGCAGGACTGTTGGCCTTGCCCAAATACAGGCTGGCAATAAGTGATAGGCTTAATATTTTGTATGTTCTCACTGACTGGGGGAAAAAAGGATTGCCAATGACTTCTGTGGCCTAAATTGGCAAGCCGAAGGCAAATATTTTTAACCAAGGTCATACAGCTAGCCAGCACTAGAATCCAGAATCCTTTACATTCCACTGTTTTTCTTTTGTTAGCAGTGCGATATTCTCAGGCACTGGGGTCTCATACTCATGAAAACTGGGGAACTGGGAATGTGGAGAGTTTGTGAGTTATACTTAAGAAAGACTGATGAAATCTGGTGTGAAATGGAGCTAAGAAAGTATACTCCTAACTCTGGGAAGGACAGCATTTTTATTCTGATCAATATGTGTGGTAGGGACACTTGAGAGTACATCTTCAGGAGAGAGACTCAGAAGTAGGAGTGTAGGTAATTCGTTAAAGTGATGTTTTAAGAAGTTTTTAAAATTATTTCTTTTAATAATTATTATTTCATTTAATAATTCATTAATGTGATGTTTTAAGACGTTTTTAAAATTATTATTTCTACCATTGCAAGGCATTTTTTTTTATTCTCAAAAAGAAAATAGAGCCATAGTGAGCCAATGAAAATGAGAGTCACTATCTCTTCTCCACCTACCACAATGAAATAACTCAGTTGGCCAAAACTTTGCTAGATTCTTTTTAAAACTGCTCCTCCTAACTTTAATGACTTCTATCTATCTCATAACCTCTGGTCACAGTAATTTTTCCACAAATACAACTCTATCATTTACCCTCCTTTCCACATCAGCCCAATTTTAAACCCCAGAAGCTCTCCCTCCCCCCACCCATCACTGAGAGCAAAGCTGTGGCTCTGCAAACAGGCTGCAACCTGGTAAGATTTCTGTTTGAGCTTGAAAATTTCCTTTGCTTTGTATCTTGACGTTTCTGTATGTAAAGCCTCTCGTGGGCTCAGGTTCTTACAATTACTCTTCTTAAGTGACTTCCATCCAGATGCCTGCTTTCTGGCTCCTGGTTCTACTTCCAGCACAGCTGCATGTAAGTGGGTACACTCACTTGTGCTTCCCACTATTGGTCATGAGGCTGTGCCCCACCTCTGGCTCTGAACTTGGTTCTGTCCTTGCAAGTACCACAAAACACAGCGTATAGGACCATGTTGCCCATTAAGTCAAACACAAATTCAATTCACTGACATTTAAGACTCTACAATCTGACGTAACCCAACTATCAAAACCTGTAACTCATTTTCTCCCCACTTCTCACCAGGTAACTGCATCAGTGATTCTAAACCCTGTCAAGGCTGTCCCACCCTGAAGCTTCCCTCATACAATTCCGAGTTGAGAAAACCTTTGTCAGAGTTCCATCTCCACTGTTAGCATTCTATACATTTTTCAAGGCTGGATTGCAAAAGGCCCCATTTTCAGAGTACGGCCAGAAGTAAACGCTCATTGCAAAACTTCACCACCTTCAGCTGAACAGCAGTGAACTAGACTGCCTATGTTCGAATCCCTGCTTCTCCACTGGAATACCAGCTGGAGCACACTGGTCAAGTTATTTACGTTTTTTTACCCTCTTTGTTCTGATCTGCATAGTAAAGATAGTAACAACACCATTGGGGAATGATAATCTGAGTTTAAAAAGAAAAATGCCTAGCAAACAATACATGCCCAATAAATACTTGTTATTGTTAGTGTTACATCTCTAAGATATTTTTACTACAAGAAAAATAAAACAGTCTATACAATAATTCTTTATTTTTCTAAGCTTTTCTAGGACATTTAATATCTGCATGTGGTCTTTTATAATTTGTTAGAATTTCCACATTTAAAAAAGTTTTATCCAGGGGCACCTGGGTGGTGCAGTTAAGTGTCCAACTTTGGCTCAGGTCATGATCTCATGGTTTGTGAGTTCAAGCCCCACGTCAGGATCTGTACTGACAGCTGGGAGGCTGGAGCCTGCTTTGGATTCTGTGTCTCCCTCTCTTTCTGCTCCTCCCCCATTAGTGTTCTCTCTGTCTCTCAAAAATAAACAAACATTAAAAAATTATTATTTAAGTCTTATCCATACAATAACTCCAATCTGTAAATTATCCCATTTCACCAATAAGCAAAACTAAGATCCTAAGAGATCAAGTGGCTGATGCAAAGACACACATACCTAGTAAATGCTACATGTCGTGATGCCACTCTCCACAATCTCTGCCCCAAGGCACAGCTTCCTTGGGAGGCAAACCCATGTTTTCCGAATCTTCCTGTCCCCAGAGCATATAACTCATTGTTTTGTCCAAACTAAGTATATAATACACATTTCATGAATTATTATTGAATGATAAAATAGGAACAAAAAAGGCATCATGATGAAGGTAAGATTTACATATCAAATGGAAGCCAAATTCACAAAAATTTGAGGATGGACACATTTTAGTATGTAATTGATTATAAACATCCTCATACGATTAGGGACATTTCAGATATTGGTTTCTCACCTTATCTCTGGGAAAAATTCACACAAAGTACATAATTTGTAAAATAAAAATCAAATACAGGTTTGATTTTAGTGTCTCGTATCTGGAGTCTTAGGTCTATAAAATTTCCTGATAGTCCAGGCTCACAAATCAACTATGAGAAAAGACCTTTGTATAATAGGCCTTTCAGAACTAGAGAATGAGAGGTGATATTTCTAGCTCCTGGACATGCTGGGGTAGGGGAGCAGAAGAGGGTGAGGTACACAGAATGCTAAGAAGCTTGACTCATCTTTTAAAATTTCAAATCAGAGACAGTTCTTCATAAACGTCCCATTGTCTCCAACTATAGCCATTTGTTGATTTATTCATTCATTCAACAGACTTTCACTAAGGACCTATTAGGTGTCATATTCAATATCTACAATGGTGAACAAAGATCTGTTTGTTAGGAAGCAATATGCTTGGAGCACCTGGGTGGCTCAATTGGTTAGGCACCAACTTCGGTTCAGGTCATGAACTGGCAGTTCCTGAGCTCAAGCCCCGTGTTGGGATCTGTGCTGACAGCTCAGAGCCTGGAGTCTGCTTCGGGTTCTTTGACTCCCTCTCTCTGCTCCTTCCCCACTCGTGCTCTTTCTCTGTCTTTCAAAAATAAATAAACATTTAAAAAAAAAAGGAAGCAATATGCTTTACCCTGGGTCTATAATTGGTTGCGTGTGTATGTGTGTGTTTGGTGAATGATCCTTAACCCATTTTGATTTAGCTTCACTTTGTTAGTTTGTACACACAAAACCCACCTCACCACGTTGTCACACAAAAGCATTAAAAACAGATCTGTAAGCTAAGTAAATTGGTTCCTGGATTGTCCAAAATTTTCATTAAAATTTTTTCAGTTACATAATTCAGGTACCAGTCAGAATAGTCTCACTGCTAAAAAAGAGGAGTCATCATGAATTTTTAAATAATGGAATCGTATGGCATAGTTCACAGTGAAAAACAAGGCAAGTAGGGAGCAGTGTCAGAAATAAGATAAATAAGACCATGACTCCAGCATCCTTAACAAACAAGGTTTATAATTCGGTGAAGACTCTGACTATTCTCATCTATGCCTGAGGATAAAAGTATAATGCTTTCAAAAATAACATCATCTTCAAATAACTTCCAATCCTGGTTTAAAATGATCTGAAGTAGGGGTGGGCAGGGGTAGGAAAAAATAAGTCTGCTCTTATATCCTCAAATTTTAGGTCTACACTGGTATGATGCCAGTTTTGATTTTAACCCAGCATCTGGAGGAAGTTATATTTTCAATAGAAAAGTAATGTTTACTGAAAATGACTGACTCACCATGCAGTTTTCTGAGGGAGTGCATTATTTGTACCTAAACAAAATGAAGAAAAACTGTCAAGATTCCAAAAATAATGAGTAAACATCCCTGTATTTCAGGAATAAATGATGTGAACCGACAAAGGAAAGTACACCCTTAAGCAGTGAATTTTATAATTAGCCTCTAACTTCAGAGACAACATATATATGCACAGCTTTGTCCATTTTGATGAGTTTTCTGCCTCTGTTACAATAAATGTTTCCTACAAAAATATGCTGGCATTTTTTTAAGTGTGTATAAATTTACTCATTCCCTTAGGGCAGACTGGGAATATACATTACATAATGACAGTTATAATAAAACCTAGGGATGAATTTATGCTGATAAATGATTATTTTTAATAATAGAACTTTTCACAGAACCCTGATTAGAGAATTCCTGCTTGGAGATATTATCATTTTAAGGGAGTAAACTAGGCAGCTATAATCTGTAAATTTTACTTCATTTTCTTAAAAATTATATATATATGTACATATATGTGTAAATATATATGGTATTGCAAAAAAAAAGTTTTATATGAAATTGTTCACATTTTTATGCAGATGTCACAAATAATTAAGCATTTTTAAACGTTAAGGAATAAGATAATAGATAAAAGGTTGAACTAAAGTACTATTATAAAATATTTAAGAAGATAATTCAGACATCCATCACATACAAGTATTTGCAATGTATTCTAATGTTAGAACCTGTCCCAAACCAGTGTCTGCAGTAGAATGAGATGGTAAGTTTCACTTATGACTAGCTACAATGAGGTCCACTTAGCAGAGGGACAAATGCTTATCATATGTTACCACAGAGGCACCAAATGGTGAAATATAAACTCAAGCAACCACTCCATGTTTGCCTGCCCAAGCAGCAGTACTCCTCATCAAGAAAGGAAATTTCAACCACTTTCTGAGCCCATCCCAACCATAAAGGGGAGTGCCTTTATGGTCAACACTCGAGGACAAGGTGAAATTAAGAGTCTTGCTTTATGCAGTGTTCACAGCATTAGCATTGGTGGGAGAGTTGAGTGCCACACACACGCTTGAGGTAGCTGCTACCATCATTTGCTTGACCCAGAGAATGCCTAGGCTTCTGATTTCATCTTCCCTAACACCCCTGTTTCTAGCCAGGCCAGGAGGCCTGATCCTAGAGTAAATAGCCCCCTCAACTTGACACTGTATCTTTGCTTTTGTTTTTGTTGTGTGTGTGTGTATGTGTGTGTGTGTGCATGTGTGTATGTATATGTGTGTCTATACATACATATATATTCAGATTATAAATATTATATGTAATATATAACATATTTAATTATGTAAATATAATATACCTAATGTTTATTGATATATACATATAAACAAATAAAATCATGTCCCTTTTGTTGGTGAAGTATATTTTATTTGTTATACTCCCATGACTGCCTGCAATTCTGCTATAATTTATCAGATTTCCTAATACCTCCTGACCCTCTGCTTACTGGCATGCACCAAAGACCTGATACTATGGACCTTCCTGGCTTCTCCCATACTAGCTCTCCCTATACAGAGTCAGCCCTACAGTTTTCCTGGGCTCACACCCATGCTTCCACAGGACCCTTGTTCCCTTGCTTTTCTTCACTAGTCAGTCCTGCTGCGGCCCTAACACTATGGATTATGTTCCAGCCTTCCTGAGTTATGACACAAGGAAGGTCATTAACGTTAAAAGTTTTAAAATCACATGTGGATTTTATGGACCTCATGCTGTCTATATAGACTAAAGTCATCAACCAACTGCTGTTCTGGGGAATTTTACTCCTGTACAAGTCAAAGTGTTAAGGCTGTTCAGCTTCCTTGATTCCTATCCACTTAAACTATTCACCATCCCTCATATTTTGTATTTTAAAACAAAATATAAAACTGAATGGATCATTCCAATTTAATAAATGCAATTATATGTGAATTCTTTTTTGTGATAACTACATCTAAATAATGAATATGACAGCATGAGATATAGATTAATAATCAATATTAGCAAAAAAAAAAAAAATTCTTGGGATCCGTGGGTGGCTCAGTTAGTTAAGCATCCGACTTCGGCTCAGATCATGATCTCACAGATCCTGAGTTTGAGCCTGTGTCAGGCTCCATGCTGATAACATGGAGCCTGGAGCCTGCTTCAAGTTCTGTGTCTGCCTCTGTCTTTGACTCTCCTTCACTCACACTTTCTCTCTCTCAAAAATAAACACTAAAAAAAATTTTTTTATATTCTTCAAGGAAAAAAAGGACATTCTCTTCATGGTAAAGAAAAACTAAAATATGTCTTTGGAAAAGGTACATAGATGATTCAGGCCACTGAAAATCTATTTACATGGTCATTTATTCCTTGCCCCCCAAACTATTCAACGTATTTTCTCAGGTGAGAATAAAGATGAAGAACGTATAGATAATTGCTGCTAAAAAATCATTGTAGACTGGTAAAATTGTCTTCCCGTCAATGGATACAGTATGTAATAAGAAAAGCTTCACATATTAACAATTGTTGCTGGAGTCAAAATAATTTTTTTAAATGCGTAAGTTTTATATGATCAATTTTAGGTGGCACTTTGTTGGTTATAAAATGTATAGTTTTTTTTTATTTTAATGTTTATTTATTTTTTGAGAGAGAGACAGAGTGTGAGCCAGGGAGGGGCAGAGAGAGAGGGAGACACAGAATCCAAAGCAGGCTCCAGCCTCCGAGCTGTCAGCACACAGCCTGACCTGGGGCTCGAACCTTCAAACCGTGAGATCATAACCTGAGCTGAAGTCGGATGCTTAACCGACTGAGCAGTCCAGGCACCCCTAAAACGTATACTTTTTAAATTAATGCTGATGATCACAAACTCAGCCACTATTTGGAGATTATTACTTCCTTTTGGTACATAAGTTTCTTCTTTCACACTTAATTAAAACATAAAACTACTGTCATTCTTGATGTAAACTTGGCTGATAACTAAAATAAAAAATAAAACCTAACCTTGTGTTCCTTGTGTTGTTAATGCCTGTATTTGCCTTTCAAAATAACTCTCTCTCGTAATCAAATATCCTATAAAAAAAACCAGAGTAACATTGATACTAAATTTTTTTAATGCATATATGTAGTGTTTAGGACCAAAATCTAATAGTTGTTTTCCTCTTTTCAACCTACATTTTTTTTCAGGTATCCTTCCCAATCACTGCCTCCAGGAAATGAATCTTGATTACTCTGAGCTATCCAATGTATGACATGAACATGGTAATTGCCTTTTAATCTGTCCCAGTCACAGAGAATTGACACTTCTTAGTTGGGGAATACGTTCTCTATCTCTCACTGAACAAAAAACCAAATTAACAAAAAATAAACATGGTCCTAGTTCACACTCTCAGTCCACTTGCAACCAGGATGGGAAACAGCCTGAGGAAAAAGCTAATATACCAAAGGTGGCAGAGCAAAGAGGCTGAAAGGCCCAGTGATATGGTTCACTCAACAATCAATTCTTGAGCACTGACAAATTCTGGAGATAAGAAATGCCCTTATTTCTTAGGCCATTTTTGCCAGAATTTCCATTATTTACAGTTCACAGCATCATAAATAATTCAATATACTTCAATAATCATCCAGTTGAGAATTCAAACAAGTATATTTCAGATACTTATCTCTCTTTTGTGGTCTCATATTCCACAGAAGGAAAAGTACAGACTTTTTAGAAGTCTTAAAAGTAAGACTTTCTAATGTCTTAATTTCGAAACGATTCATTTTAAGCATAGGAAACTAAAGGTGCTTTAAAGATTCATGGTTATATTCACAAAGCAAGAACTTCTAATTAAGTATTGAATAAAATTTTTAGGCTAAACAAATCACATTGTTGATAAAGATAGAAAATGTCTAAAATGGAATTAAAAGTTTAACTTTGTATGCTAACCAAATTTAATGAAAATAGTGTTTTATTTACCTACATTATTAGAAGGTACCCAATTAAGTTGCTTTAAAATAATGACCTTACATATTTGGTCTTCTTTCTCAAATATATCCTAGAATGGAAAAATTAATGCAAAAATTAAAATTAAAAAAAGGAATGCTTTTCTATGTTAAGGAAACACTGAATACTGGCACCTACTTAGTCTTCTGAATATATTATCTCCAAATGTAAACTTTACCAAACATAAGCTCTAAAATGAAATTCAAGTAAACACAGATTTTGGAGTTAGACATGTATGCTCACTTTAGGCAAGTTCCTTAACACTCAGCTCAGCAAACTCACATGTAAAACAAGGATCATACCATCATTTTCATGGAGCTTTGTTAGAAGATTAAATGATATATCACACTTTGTGGGACAAAATGTATTTTTCCACATTTCTGTTTCAAACTTTCAAATGAAAACACATGTTCTCTTAAAAACGTATAGCATACATCAACACATGCACACCAGCACAGTACTTTCTTATGCACAAACACACACTTTACTCAGGTGTCAAATCTAAAAGTAATGGAGCACTAACACAGAATCCGAGTTTTGGCCCCCATCCTTTACGCTCATTATTCCCTCTGCATAGCACACCTTTCACTTTTGTTCTACTTTAGAAAGAGGTTTCAAGGAGAATCCTAGGCTAGCCAATCCCATCCCTTGCTCCTCCAAATTCTCGCACTGCATCTGATAGTTATAATTCACTGCTTTGCTAATTTCCTTCTCTACAAAATACAAGGTAGGTGTATGGACAGTGACCATAAGCAATTATTCTGACCTCCATATGCCACTCATTACTTTACAAAAATCACTTATATAATTTTAACATCCCCATACAAACTTTATATAAATCAAGTCATATTTTATACATTGAAATCCTCATAATTTCTAGCCATATAATATCTTGCATGAATTAGGAACATGTGTGACCATGTTATTAATTATAATCATCACTTAAATATCATTTAGCTGGACAATTTTTTAAAATTCTGACTTGATCAAAACATTAGACTCATTCACTAAATTGTTCACCTGATGAACAGCTTTTTGCTCAGGTAGATTACAACGGACTAATAACACATCCTTCAGGTTGGATTCCACCAAAACCTCTAACAGGCAGCATATCATCTCTTTAAGTCCCTTGGTGGGGAGATCTCACCACCTCCATGCTCAGGACAGCCAGACTACCTCCTAGGAAGATGACCAGCTGGAGTTGGAGATACAGAATGCAGAGAAAAGTTTTCTTTTTTTCCTCAGTGAAAATTAACCAGCTCATTTAAAACTGGAACGGGACATTCTGGCCTCACCAGTACCACTCAACAGTATAAATCAACCAGAACCACAGGCTCATTTAAATTTCACATAAGAAACAAATTCACTCAAATTTGATTAGCATTTTGATACAAATGCTCTTTATCTTATGATTATTTTCATATTGTCTCCAGTGCAACGTTATAATTAAAGGCAGAAGTCGTGCTAAGAATCACAAATTTAATTCATTTACAATACTCTTATGTTTCCTTGAACAGGTCCCTTGGAACAATGACCAATGACCAATCCCTCTACCACTGATTATTTCTCTCATTTAGCACATAATTCTGTAACTGAATCTATCCACCAAGGATTATGCTTCTCTGCCTATTTATACCTCTGGAAACATTAATAGGCATCAATTCCATCAAATTATCAATGAAAATATGAAATACTATGAGACTTAATTAAGATAACAACACTAAAGAAATGAGCATTATTCTTTTGGGGAGTGTTTTTCAAGCAGTTAAGCATGAACTGTTGGGTAGAGAATTCAGCAAAATGGACATAGACTACTTCTAGCCCTGGAAAAGTAGCATGTTATTAATCACATTATAATCCTTGCATAATGCAGGAAGTATGTTATACTTCTCATTGCCAGAGCCCTAAGGACTTACATCTCACCAGACACCACATTTTTACACAAGCCCAAAGTTCGGCTTACCATGCATCTTCATTTTACCATTAAAATAGTAAGAACCAAATCTTTCTCATGCTCAGATTCCTTATCTGTGAAATGGGGGTAAAGTAATAATTACCTAATGTGCTCGGGTGTTCTGTGGTTTAACTAATTAGAGGTTGTAAAGACTGATAAAGCACTAAGTTGTATTAAATATCTATATAGCATGTATTTACTGGCCAGCTTGTGCACTGGCTGCCTAAACACAGCTGATCTTAATAAGCAGTAGGAACTCAGCTAAAAGCATGTGAAGAGCTGATTGGAGGAAATAGCATGGAAGGAGTGTTTATGACGTGTGAATTTGTTAACATTGTTTTAAAAATTCAGAAGTGATTTCATTGTAGGATGTTGCTATCTTTAAAACTCCCAGAAAGGTGACACTTTACCACCTTATAGAAGGTAAACCTTTAACACTGATAGGAAGAAAATATTCGGAATTCCAGGGACTGCACCAAAAGTGCTTTTGAAGCCAAACTGACATGGTGTGCCTTTTTTCACTGTTCTCTTTTCTGTCTGTTCTGCTGATAAAATTCAGATGATGTGTATACAGGTACAAGCAAAGATGCTCTGTAAGTTCTTATGGAGGAAGAAGATGGGTTCTGTGCACTGTAGCTTTTTAGCAAATCAGACCAATGAAGAAAGCAGATCAAACACAAGCAGATATTAGGGAACTCAGGATGCTATAAAGTCCAGCATCTGTCACCTTACCGATATCATGAGCCTAAGTTGTGACACTTTCCTACTCCTTTCTATTCCCAGGTTCCTTGCTAAGATAAGATCCCCATGGCCAAATCTCATGCATAAACCAGACTGGGAAGTGCCTGCTCCCCTGGGTTCTTATCCTTGGCTCAGCAACAGGACTTTGATTTGTTTTGCCCTGACCTCTTAGTCTACTTCATCTACCCCTATAGCCCAACTTTGTATTTATGATTCCATTTTGATGGCCTGATTACAATTTATACTTACCATTTTTACTAAACAATGTACTTTGATTTCCTTAATCATGCATTGTAACCCAATTCTAGTTAATCTAGCCATGACAGCTCAATTGTAATGTCTAAACTCTTCCCTTAAAAAAAGGAATACTCCTTGCCTTCATTTCTAGTACTCCCACTAACATAAACAATTGCTAACAATTACTGAGTGCTTACTATATGGATCAAATGTTTTTAAACAGATTACAAATCTGTACTAAATATTTAATCTGGATGTCAATTGTCTAAGGTAGTTGCTATTGATGGCTCCTCTTACAGAAGAGGAAACTGAGGCACTGCAGAGTACATAACCTGCCTAAAGTCTTGCAGCTGTTAAGTAGAACTGAATCTGAACCCAGCAAGTCTGGCCCCAGAGTGTGCACTTTTCACCACTCCATTCCAGCTGCTACGTGGTACTGGGCTACCCACTCTATCTTTTCTAGTATCGCAGCAGGAACTGAGGCCATGCCCGGTCACTGTAGGTTGGAGGTGAGTGAGTATATGAGCACAAGGCTAACAGTTTTCTCTTGTTAGAACACCCCTGGCTGGGGGGCCTAGGTGCTCAGTTGGTTAAGCATCTGACTGTTGATTTTGGCTCAGGTCATGATCTCACCTTTCTTGAGTTTGAGCCCCTTGTCAGGTTCTGTGCAGACAGCGCAGATCCTGCTTGGGGCTCTCTCTCTCTTTCCCTCTTTCTCTGTCCCTCCCCTGCTCACACTCACTCTCTCTCTTTCTCTCTCTCTCTCAAAATAAACATTTTTTTTAAGTTAAAAAAATAACACCCCTAACTATTTATTTCAGTAGGAGTGGCTTCTGACTTCTCCATTCCAAGTTATTCTTATAAGTAGATTAAGAGAACCATGTTCATTTTATAAAATGAAATCAATGTATTCACTCTGCAGAGGACACCACTATAGTATATGAAAAGATAAGAGAAAACATTTTATTAGGTAGCTGAAAAAAAAAAGGGAAAAATTGTCACAGTGAAAAGTAATACCCTTTCGAATACTGCTGTGATTTTAATTATCATAATGGATAGCTTTCAAATAAAATAGAAAAACAACAACAACAACAACAAAAAACCAATCTGGTCCTAATATCAAAATAGTCAAAGAAACAAGAACTCAAAATTAATTGCATCAAGAGCAAAAAGCATTATTTTTGGCAAATACCTAAAATCATTTTGTCTTTTTTTCAACTTTTCAGACAGATTTTTTTTTAGTTTATTTATTTATTTTGAGAGACAGAGAGAGAGGAGGGGGGAGCACAAGTGGAGGAGAGACAGAGAAAACGAGAGAGTGAGAGAGAGAATCCCAAGCAGGATCCGCACACAGAACCCAATGCAGGGCTTGAACTCACATACCACAAACTCATGACCTGAGCCAAAGTCAGCCACTTAACTGACTGAGCCACTCAGACACCCCATTTGGTCTCTGTTAAACACTACACAGACACACAGAGAATGTGCACTATGCCACTTGGAACCACTGATCAAATGGCTGAACATGGTGACTATTAATATAAACTTACAAGTATTTCCAGGCAAAAATTACTTCTGTCATGCCAGCATCATAGGTTATTATCTGAAAATAAAACGTTGGATGTTATATGCCATCCAATAACCTTCAAGGACAAGAAGTGATGTTGAAGGAAAGTCATCCTTTTCTCACTACTTTACATTTTTTTTTTTAATTTTTTTTTAACGTTTATTTTTGAGACAGAGAGAGACAGAGCATGAACAGGGGAGGGTCAGAGAGAGGGAGACACAGAATCTGAAACAGGCTCCAGGCTCTTACATTTTATCAGAGATCAAAGTCAGCTCCTATAAGGATTTGTATTTGACTTACATCAGCTATGCCCCTCACAGAATTAACTTTCCTGAAAGACATTTTAATATTGTGCCCCTAATAGTTTTTTGGGTGGCATATAAAATATATATGAAATTTAATATTGAATATCATGTAAAAATATAATTTAGGAGGCCATTATATAAATTCTTATCCAAGCACATAAAAGCCCACATCTTACATTTTGGAATTCAGTGCTAAAAAAATCTGTGTTTCCTCTGAAGAATCATAAACTACGTAATTATTCCATGTTTGCTTTTTCCTAAACCCCAACTCCAGCTTTCTGGAAGCTAAGAATCAAATCTGTCAATCACAGAGAATATCTGTGCACTTCTAATTTGGCATCTTTATATTTGAAACAGATTTTTTTAATTCAACTTCTCTTTTACTATTTCATTACAGATTCCTATTTTTTTCAACCAGTCTTGAAGCTTCAATGAACAGTAGGCTCTAAACCTAAACAAATGCAAAAATAAGCTTACCCTAAAAATAATCTATCTTTCTAGAGGACAGATCAATATTTTAAAAACTGCTGTTATAATGTACCCTTAATGTGCATAATTGTTATTATCTTAAGAACAACTAAAAATAGAGGAATTCTTCTTCTTTGCAACTCTGGCTCCTCATCTCTCTATTTATACTTCTCACAGAATCAACTTATGCTTGATGGTACAAGAATCATTTGAATCAGTATAAAAATCAAAGAGCCATATTTCCAGTGTGTGAAACCCCAAAGTAAACCTGGAAATATGGGAAGACTACAAACCAAAAAGAGCCAGTGAGGGGCAAACATGAGGACACAGACTTTCATAAATATGCTAGTTGGATATTGTGGGGACAAAATAAAATATTAGTACTGACAATGCTAACAAGAGCATTAATAGCTTATTGTGGGTCAAATACTCATTTAACTGATAACCTCATATCAGCCCAGTCCAAAGAATGTGTTTGCTAACTCTAGTCTCTCCATCATTATGTTTCAACTTTCCTCCTTGTAGCTTTGTAGTCTTAAAAGAGTACTCAAGTCACAGAGATTCTACCCCACCTACAAGCTCTATCTATCTATGGCAAATGGAGATGGGAAACATTATTAAATCCAGAGGAAGAGGGAGATTAAGATTTAATAAGGTCAGGAATAAACCTGAGCACACTAATTTAACTTGAAAATATTTCCCACTCTTCCTTTGTTTCAAAAAATCACATTTATAGTTTTCCCTCTCTTTAAAAATGAAATTCCACAAATGCACTTCCCAACTCCACTGCAAGGTCAGTGCTTTTGTAAACTTGTGATTGATTTCTTTGGAGCGCAGACTGTAAAAATGCTAACACAAACCCGTGACCTGCTACACCTTTTCCAAATAAAAATAGAAGGAAAAAAAGGCCCCAAAACATTTGGCGTAGTAACCTATTTATAGACTATTTTCATTTCCACTTATTGAACTTTATCACAGAATGACATATGTCCACAGAGCTGCTATATCCAGCTTAACAGCTTCAAGTAATAACAAGGTGGTTCACTGTAAAGATATCACACTGGCATGTGTGTGTGTCTGTGTGTATGTGCCCGTGTGCCCGCGTATTTGTGTGTGTTTAGTAAGGCCAAGCAGACTAGTATTTTACAGAACACAAAACTAGGAATAAAAACCCAATCAAATTTCATTCCTTTTTACAAAGTGGCCAATTCCACAACCTTGGACTAGTCAAATTCATTGCACATTTTCTAGGTTTTACCATTATTATAAAATATGGCAGCCAACTTCACATTTAATTGTGTAAGTGTCCTCAATATTAGAGAACAGCCTATTCAGTAAGCAATATTTTGCAGTTTCTCTCCTTTTTCACAGTATGGAGTAGTGCCTTGTATGTATACTATGGATGCAACATGTAGATTAGTATTAGAATTTTGGCTCAGAAACTTAACAGCCATGTGATATTGAACATATAACATTTTTGAGCCTAAATTTTATCCTCTATTAAAAATGGGTAATGGAGGGGCACGTGGGTGGCTCAGTTGGTTGAGCATCTGACTTCAGCTCAGGTCATGATCTCGCAGTTTGCGAGTTCAAGCCCCGCATCGGGCTCTGTGCTGACAGCTCAGAGTCTGGAGCCTACTTGAGATTTTGTGTCTCTCTGTCTGCCCCTTCCCCGCTTGTGCTCTCTCTCTCAAAAATAAATAAATATTTTTTAAAAAATCTTAAAAAAATGGGTGATGGGCATTGAGGAGGGCACTTGTTGGGACGAGCACGGAGTGTTGTATGTAAGCGATGAATCACAGGAATCTACCCCAAAACCAAGAGCCCACTATATACACTGTATGTTAGCTAACTTGACAATAAATTATATTTAAAAAATAAATTAAATAAATAAATTCCAAAAAATATGTAGATGAAAATAGGTATTTTACAAATTTTAGTGAAAATTACTCTAAGAATAGACATAGAACTTTCATCCTCATGACTCACACACTTCAGACACTCAAGAAATCTCAATTTTCTTCAAACACTTCTCCTTGTCTCAAGATGTGTTATTCTCATTGCACCAGGTTTATTCTCACAAAAGCATTTAAATTCAGTCAATATAAGCAATACTTTTTGTGGGCTTTCACCATATCTCATATAAACTGGGAAAACATCTCTGCCTTCAAAAAGCTTACCACCTAATGAGAAAGAGGAAAAAATAGACCAGAATACAAAATTGAGCATCAAATGAAATTCTTTAGGTTCTCAGATTTGGAATATGTTGGCCTTCTTTGAAAGTCCATCCACTTTGCTGCCTAGCTAGAGTATTCTAGAAGAAAGTTTACAAAGTAACTCATGCTATTGAGCATATCTCTGGGAAGAAGGAAGTCAAATGAGATGGGAGACAGAAATGGAGACTAAAAATAACCTATTTAACCAAAATGACTTCATAATATCCCATTAGCATGATGGTCTACTTCATCAACCAACCAAGCAATCATAGTAAGACATGATTAAGGGCAGAATTAAGCTTAGTGGTCAATGTTTTTCTTTTTAGTCCATCTGTAATTATTATGCATCCATTAACATGCTGTTATTTTTATTTAGCATTATAAATATTTTTGTAAATTGTCAATGTTTTTCTAAATTTCTAAAATTTTCTAAATTTTCATAATTATAATTTTTGGAGGCTACATGATATACTAACCTGTTGGTATACCATAATTTATTAAAGAATTTTATATGTTATACATTTAGCTTGTTTCCATTTTGTGCTACAGTAAATTTCTTCTTGCTTGTGTTGAAATGTTCTCAGGACAGATTTCTGGGGGTATAATATTAGGTCAAAGAGTATGAATATCTTATCCTCATCATATGAGGAAAATTAATTATCACCATTTGCATCCAATTTTTTAATATATATTTTTTAAGTTTTATGAATAATTTACAGAAGTGTAAGGAAATAGTGAAAAAATTCATTATAATTTATAAGACCTTAAACATATCAACCTTTTTCTTTTTTTTTATTTATTTTTTTTTATTTTTTTATGTTTATTTATTTATTTTTTTAATATATGAAATTTACTGTCAAATTGGTTTCCATACAACACCCAGTGCTCATCCCAAAAGGTGCCCTCCTCAATACCCATCACCCACCCTATCCTCCCTCCCACCCCCCATCAACCCTTGGTTTGTTCTCAGTTTTTAACAGTCTCTTATGCTTTGGCTCTCTCCCACTCTAACCTCTTTTTTTTCAACCTCTTTTCTTAAGTGAATTCTGGGATATACATATTATAAAAGATAAACTTTTATCAAAATGGGATGGATCAGGGACACCTGAGTTTCTCAGCTGGTTGAGCATCCAACTCTTGATTTCAGCTCAGTTCATGATCTCAGGGTCATGGGATCAAGCCCTGCCTCATGCTCTGCAATGAGCCTGCAGCCTACTTAAGATTCTCAATCAATCTCTCTCTCTTTCTCTCTCTCTTTCTCTCTCTCTCTCTGTCCCCCTCTGCCCCTCTCCCCAACTTGTTCACTCTCTCTCTCTAAAAAAAAATAAAATAAATAGGGGGATAGATCAAGTTTTTGTAGTAAAGTATTATATGAGTAAATCCTTCCAGCTGAATGGCTAATGAGGTGAGAATGTCATATTTACTTTTGTCTTTAAAAATGTATTATTCATCCACTTATTTTTGATTTGGGGAAAATTCATCTAGAATATCATAATCTGAAGATTCATTCTCCGAGATTTCACTTACATAAAAAATTTCAGCAACATCATAAAGTCTATAGTGTTGTCTCTTTTCATTCATCTTCTGATTTATTCAATAATTGTGAAACATCTTTCATTTTAATTCTATTTCCTTTTTTTAAGTCTTTTTTAGAATTTTTTTGAGAATACAAGATGAATAACAAAATAATTCTGGGATTATGAAATAGAAAAATGTTTCAAGATATGGGAAAAATAACATCACTAAAATCTCTTAGAGGGCTCAATGGATTCATAAGATAATTACAAGATAGGATGCGTTTTATCCTATTTATTTTTAATGTAAGTGTTCTTTACTTCCTTTGGAAGACCTCTAAGAAACTATAAAAGTCATAATATATCAATCCTTATAAAGAGTTAGAATTGCTCTCAAAAGACACTAAAATCTAAAGTTGGATCCAATGGACCTTGGTGATATACAGAGGTTAGACAGTTCTGTCTACATGTCATATTCTACTTAAAACAGATTTGTTTGTTTTCTTAAAGAAACAGAAATTAACCAAAATCTACTGGACACCTATTACTAAACATAAGGTATTGTGCTAGTATTTAATTTATAAGGTAGTTCCAAGAGGGAGAAATTATAATTCTCATATTATAAATGAGGAAGTAGGTCCAAAATTATTGCTTTTCTCAGTTAAAGTCACATCAAAATTAAACGGTAAAGCAATTATTTGAACACATCTTTATTTTAAGTGTATTTACATTTATTTTATTCTATTTTATTTATATTTATTTTACTTTCCTCTATTTTATACTTTATTTTACTTTACTCTGTCTTATAATTATATTTATTCATCTTATTTTCTATTTCTTTTACCCTCCAAAATTCAAGTGTTACATGTGAGTTAGTTTTCACAAAATGTAATCATATAAATAGGATTCTACTCAATACACTGTTATAAACCATATCAAAAAACAATATGAGGGGTGCTTGGGTGTCTCAGTAGGTTAAGCATTTGACTTCAGCTCAGGTCATGATCTCACAGTTTGTAAGTTCGAGCCCCACGTCAGGCTCTGTGCTGACTGACAACTGAGAGCCTGGAGCCTGCTTTCAATTCTGTGTCTCCCTCTCTCTCTGTCTCTCCCCTGATTGTGCTCTCTCTCTGTCTCTAAAAAATAAATAAAAACATTATTTTTTTTAAAGGTTTTTTAATGTTTATTTACTTTTGAGAGAGAGAGAGACAGAGCACGAGCAGGGGAGGGGCAGAGAGAGAGGGAGACACAGAATCCCAAGCAGGCTCCAAGCTCTGAGCTGTCAGCACAGAGCCCGACACGGGGCTCGAACCCACCAACTGTGAGATCGTGACCTGAGCTGAAGTTGGTCGCTTAACCGACTGAGCCACCCAGGTGCCCCCAAAAAAACATTAATTTTTTTAAATATGCAATTGTGGAAAAGGAATGTAAACAGAAAAATATTCACCTGCCAGTAATCTCTGAAAAGAGTAGAATATATGGGTTTTCTACATATTTGAAAGCACACTCACACACACACACACACACACACACACACACACAAATGCCAGCATGTCCCTTGGAAGTAATTTGTTTTTCTTTGAAACAATATGTATTTATATTTCCTGAGGTTTTAAGTCAGAACAAGGCACTAGTTTTCTTACCCCATGGTTTGCAACTATGAGAAACAATGCTTCTGCTACATAACATGCTGCCTGTTGCCCCTTGGCCATCTTAGTGACAATGGCCCTCTTCACAGGCCATACATCAAAGGGGCACATCAACAGACTTCTCTAACTCATACTGTTTTAGAAAACAAAAATGATTGCTAATAAATTTTAAGCCATGATGGCTCAATCACTGGGTAAAGCAAGATTTTAATCATCTGAAATCAGGAAGCACTTGCAAGTTATCATAATGCCTCACATTTCCTCAGCAATTTGCTTTTTATAAAGCTTTGTCCCTTAATTCAGCTTTCAAGTTAATGAAAGCCCTACCCATGTATCTCCATGGACATACAGGAAAGAAAATTCTCTCTCCAAACTGTCCTTTGTTACTTTCTTCACTGGGGCCTATTTCCTGACTGGAGGAAAGAAATATTTTTAGAAAAGCAGTTCTCAACAAGATTTGGGGGTAGGAACAGGATGTAGAGGCAGCATTTCCACACCACTTCTGCCTAACTTTGTTCAATTTTTAAGTTTCCAACAACCCAGCCCCTGGTTGAGGAGACTATTTTGATTACTAAAAATGGGAATTAAGGATTGTGAAGTAATCAAGTTTTTATGATAACACATCCAAATAGAGCCAGAAGGTTGATGAGATCCACAGAGCTGGGAAACACGGGGAGAATAAAGAAGGTTCCACCATATTAAATACATACAGGACATAGTCTCACTCACAATTCTCACTCAAAGGGAAGTACACTTTCCTAGCTCACTGATGTTGGGATTGGTCACATGACTTGTGTTGATCCCTGGAATCTGAACAGAGGTGACAGTGTACCTGTTCAGAGCACAGACTATAGTCAGCACAAAATTTTTCTGCTCTTTTGCCCCTCCATGGGAAGAGTATGACCAAGCAGCTACTGGTTCCAAAAATGAAAACACGTAGGGTGACTTGACCCTAAAGGGAAAATAAATGTGTTTACTTTCATAAATCTCCGGAATTTTGACACTGTTAGTTAGGGCCCATTATTACATAAACTTAAATACACACTGTATTTCAAGAATTATTCTCCGTATTCATTCCCCTCATTCTGCCTAAAGCTACATTCATTACAGTAGGCAAAAAAGCAGCTAAGCCTGCAAGCTCTGAAATAAGATGGACCTTTCAGTAAGCTAACTTCTGCAAACCTACTTATTCAGTTGTAAAATCTGCATAACAACAGTAGCAACCACACTGTTATTATTGTGAAGATTAAGTAAGATAATTGATTTAAAGTCCTTAGTATAGTTCTCAGTATACAGTAAGCATTCACCAAATCTCAGATATGGTATTATTGTTTTTTTCATTACTTGTGTTTTAATTATTGACACATTAACATGACACAGGCTGCAAAAAGGTCTGGCTAGGAAATGGGAAGTGGGGTACGAGGAAGGAAGGGCTGGGGCATCCTTCCAATAGCCAGACTTCTGTGATGGTGCAATGAAAATGGACCTCAACACTTCATTCAAGATTTTCCATAAACACTGGACTTCTAGTCTCCAGAACCGTGAGAGAACAAATGTCTTTTGTTTGAATATATACATTTTTTTCCATAAACAATGCAACAGCAAAAAGGGCGTCTTAGTAAATCTGACCTTTTAAAATGTGACATTGAGAACAAATGACTTTTACATGTGACCAAATATGAATTCTTCCATGCTGAAATTTTTAATCCTTTTGATGGAAATGTTTCTAAATAATATGCTAACCTCCTTTCCGCTCTTTACATGGATTTCAAGTTTTTAACCATTTTGCATGACTCTTTGTCTTGGTTTCTTATTTGTTTTTAGCAATTATAATAACAATTTATATTTTTAATATAAATTTGAGGTATCAATGCTGAATGAACTTACATTCCTCAATGCAATCTATATAACACCTTTTCCTTTGTTTACTTTAAATGAAAGTTGAGTGCAGCATGTATAGGCTTGTACTACATGACCATTGTTCTACCCAAACAAATTAAGGAAATCAAAGGATAAACCAGTTTTCTTTGAAGTTCTTTTATATTCTTAATAAATTATATTCTGTCTGTCTACCAGTACCCTTTGATATCGTAGCATTATTCAAAATACTCTCCTAAATCAGAGTTAGTCACCACTTCAATTGCTTGGTCATATTCAACTCAGTCTCTCATAAACCTCTAACCATGGCAACTGAAGGACCTTACTGTGTATCTTATTGTGCTTGCCACAGCACTATCTTTGATGGGCAAATAACACCATCTTGTGAATGCTTAGGAGATTTATTCTAAAGACAATATATCCGAATTGTGATTTTTATTCATATCTCATTAACTCAATAAGCCTTTACTGAGAATCCACAATGCATGTGTAGGGCAATGGAGAGAGAAAGCTAAAGCAAGACAGACAAGGTCTCCAGTCTCACAGAGCTTAAGGGGAAACAGACAATGCACAAGTAAATAAATGAATAAATGTAGTGTGATGTACAGACTTAAGACAGAATGCTGTGAGAGAGAGCGGCTAGATTAGATTAGATGGCCAAGGAAAACATCTCTCTCAGGAGGTAAGATTTACACTGCACTCTGAATGACAAGCAGCAGCTATCCAGTGGGAACAGAAAAAGCTTTACACCTACTGGCTTAAACGTGAACTAGAGCCTTTGATTCATCTTGACAATTCTTTTTAAAACTATGTAGTTGATTTCTAATTTATTAAATTCTAATCTTGAATAATAAAAATTTCATATCTGTATTTCAAAAACATAAGTTGAATCTCTCTACCTTGAAAAACTATGAAAATTTTAGGTCCCAAGAACAAAATCATCTGCCCTTAATTCTCAGGAGAACAGAGAAAATGGTAGATTTTAAATATATCTACTTATTAATCACTACCTATTTCTTATTTCAATCCCTATATTTAGATCTTGGATTAAAATAATAAAAAACTGCATCTGTCTTCAAGCCAAACTATGATCCCCAGACAAGATGTGATTACTTTCTAAGACAAATTCTTTATTAGCTGACATTATTAAATTGAAATGATTACCTTGTGTGTAAACAGCAATTTCTCTGAAGGGCTTAGTCATCCATTTAGACTTATTTTTAATTACTTTAAACCCAAATAATCCTCAACACATTTTAGTAATGTAAAGGGGAAACAATCCTATCCAAACTATTCTAGTGAACAAACTGAGGCACTGGGCAATTAAGTTACTTATTTCTGATTATCCTGTGGTCTGTACTCAAAGTGTTTCAAAGTGTCTGAATAAAAAATAACCACCTTAGCCAGTTATCTTCCTGTTGACAAGAGGTTGAATATTTGAGAAACATACAGGTGTTTATTTAAATAACAAAATCATCCATTTTGTATAAAACTTTCCATTTTTTTTAAATCCAGCAATTCCATGAAATTTGTTCATCTCTCATTCACTGAATAAGCATCTGTCACGCACCTTCTATTCTCCTGAAATGGTGGTAAGCTCTGAGGACACAAATGTGAAACAAATGTGGTCTCTTCTGGCAATCACTGTTTTTATTTTTTTTAATGTAATGTTACACAATGTAAAACATAATCACACCTGTGAGTAACCATCTAATTGTTACAGATTAACCTTTAACCTGGCACATGATAGTTGTTCAATCAGTACTTGCTTACTGATAATACTTTGCTATGTAGATATAATCTTAGGATCAGAACCACAAATTAGAGATACAGCTTTACTTACAAGTTTTATATAGAGGAAAGCGCTGTTCTATTGCAGTACAGATAACTAAATTCCACATTTCAGAAATAAAAACACACATTTAAATTCCTCTACATCTCTCTTACCATCCATCCGCTCCTCTCTATTCTCTCCTACAACCTTGATTCAGAAAGTTAGAGCCTCATGTGTGTATTATCACAATCTTCTATAAATGGCTTCCTCATCTTCCATCTTGTTTAAGTCAATATCACCTTCCATTTTTAAGTCTATCTGTGTGAATACACATTTTTAATGGTTCCTTCTTTTCTACTGGATAGAGTTCAAACTTCTTAAAATCACACACAAGTTCTTCCATGAATTAATCATTGTCTACATCCTATCAATACCCCATAACTCAGCCAAGCTGACTTCCTACCGTTCCCATAATGTGAATTCTGTTTTATGGCTTCATGCCTTTGTCATTTACTCTCTCTCCTTGGAATGTCTTCCTCTTCACCCTGAATAGCACACATTTATTCACATCAAGACTTCATTCTCTAAAGCTTTTCCTGAATCCTATTCCCCTAGTTCAGTAAAATCGTACTTCCTCCTGAATGCCCTTTATAACTATTAATATGAACTACAATCACAATGCCCAGACTCTAGCATACTTTTAGAAATGTATATGTGTACAAAGGTATTTCTTCCTGATTGACTATGATCTGTTGAAGTTAGGATCTTTTTTCTATATGAGTTTTTTGGCATTCAATGACAATATGTTGAAGAAAGACAGCATAAAGGAACTATAGGAAACAAAAATATGTTTGAACTGTGATGGCTGCCTTTTCTCCAACTCTCCAGATGTAAGTTTGCCAATACCCTCTCTGAGGCATTAGCACCACTTAGCTCCCAGAACAATGCAAGGTTATGAAAGAATTGTACTTTATGTTTAAGATCCTGCTTCCACCACTAACAACTATCTAAACTTGAGCAAACCACTTATCTCTTAACCTCCGTCTTCTTATCAATAGAATGAAGAATATAAGGATTCATATCTCACAAATCTGGTATAAGGATTAAATGAGACTATATACACAATACTTAAAACAGAGTCTGGTATGCAGTAATGCTTCAGACTTGGGAAAGATAGCTATTTGATAGTTAGGGATTTCAGCTGCAATTCATAGACCCAATGTAAGCTAACTAAAGCCAAAAAGAAGTGATTAATTTAATTTAATTCCCAGTCATGGGAACTGGGAAGTATAGAGTGTCTGATAGGCTGCATAATTCATTAATTCCCTTTCACTTTCAGAATCAATTTCCTTCTTCCTAGCCCTCTCCATATCTCTGTCTTCATTATATCCCTTTGTACATTGTTCCATTTTTTTTCCCATTGTATATGGCTTTCACCAGTCCCAGAGCTCCAACATTACATCCTTCAACTTTGACAAACCACTTAGAAAAAAAAGGGGCAAGAAACACTCACTTCCTTAGCCTCAGTTTATATAATCTCTGTGAGGTTTTTCATTGGTCAGTGCTATAGACTATGTACCCCCAAAATCCATATATTAAAACCAAATCCCCCAAATGATGGTGTTTGGGGGTAGAGTCTTTGAAAGGTGATTATGACATGAAAGCAGGTCCTTCATAAATGAGATTAGCACCATTTATAAAAGAAAACCCAGAAACCTCCTTTGCCTTTTCTGCCATGTAAGGATGCAATGAAAAGATAGCCAACGATGAACCAGGAAGTACCTTCATCATACACCAAATCTGTCAGCACTTTTGTCTCGGACTTCCCAGCCTCCAGAACTGTGAGAAAGAAACCTCGTTTTTTTTTATAAGCCATCCCAGTTTATGGTATATTGTTACAGAAAATGGACTAAGACAGGCAGTCTGGAACCAACTGCTATAGACAGGAGGGAAAGCTACTAGAACTGGTCCAACCAGTAACTCAACCACTCTTGAGTTACTGAATGGTCTGCTATTAGAATGGGGTCTGTTATTAGAGAGTAGAGGTCTGTTACTAGAACAGGGAAGGGGAAATACTGGATAGATGTAAACCATAGCTGTTATATTATCCTTCTTAATAATATTTCCATTTTCTACTTGATCTTAGCTAAATTAAGCTTGTTTTAATTTTTTCTTTCAATTGACTACTCCCTAAAAAAGTGGTGTCCAGCATTAACCAATGGCATCAGACTGTCCTTAGTACTACTCTTGCCACAACCCTAAGAACACAATGCCTTCATTCTCTACTCTAGCCACTTAGATTAGTCAATGGGAGTTAGTTTATCACTCTTACTGCTCTCCAATGTCCTAACTCTCAGTCCCTAGCTTCAGTGGTATCTGAAATGATTTTTTCCAGATGCTGACACAAATGTAAGGATTTGAGTATAACTGAGATTTCTGTAAGATAATCCTAGGAAGAATCAGTTAAGAAATAGAAAAAAAGGCAAGGCAAGAAACAGCAAACCAATATGGTATGCATTAAAAAAAAATAGGTTATTTCTGTAGGCATCAGGGACAGAGCTAGGCTGGCCATCTCTAGAAGATGGTCTGGGACTTCTCAGAGTTGTCCCTCCCAAGGAATGAGGAATTTGGCATATTTATCATGCAATGTCCATTCGTTAGTGGCTGAGGCCAGCTCCAGGGCATGTTCATCCTCAAGCATTTCCTGTTTTTCCATGAGGGCTGAAAGAACACTCTTCAAACAAAAAGTCATAGAAGCTTATGAACAGTATCAATATGAGAATAGTGAGTGCCAAGGGGACCTGAGCTAAACATTGCAAAGAGTCTTCTGTAAGTGGCCTGCCATGAACTTTTAGAACTGAGACCTCCTCTGCTCTGTCCAATAACCCTTTCTTAATGAACATCCTGTCCCTGACCACCAGTCATGTTCAAACTTTCTTGATAGCCATTGTCTACACTACATTTTCTTTCTCCTAGAGCTCAGTTATAGAGAGCTACAATTCTTGGATTCCTCAATTCTAGCCATATAGCTGAATCTACTCCTACAGCAGAAATGACATTTAGCTAGTTCTGTTGGCTTGACCATGTGTCATTCCTATTCCCTTCAACTGCTACCTTATCTGATACTACATCTCACAGAAATATAGTCCTTACCAGGAGGGAGTTCACAGATTTCAGGAGAGTATGAGTAAACAAATTACTTTATGTTCCAACTTAGATTTCTCTCTAATAAAGAAGCCTAGCATAATACTCCAAGTCATGTTGGGGTGGCACTCTGAGGTTCTTTGAAAAGAAAAGCACTTCACACTTTTTCTCTCAGAGCACTTATTGCCCTTAAATTTATTTTATTTTTCATATTATTTCATGCTATTTTCTTTATTTTTTTAACATTTATTTATTTTTGGGACAGAGAGGGACAGTGCATGACCAGGGGAGGGTCAGAGAGAGAGAGGGAAACACAGAATCTGAAACAGGCTCCAGGCTCTGAGCTGTCAGCACAGAGCCCGACGCGGGGCTCAAACTCACGGACTGCGAGATCATGACCTGGGCCGAAGTCGGACGCCCAACCAACTGAGCCACCCAGGCGCCCCATTTCATGCTATTTTTAATAACAGTTTTATTGAGATATAATTCACACACCATAAATTTCACCTTTTATTGTATACAATTCAGTAGTTTTCCCTATATTCACAGAGTTTGGCATCCATAATCACTAATTCTAGAATATCTTCATCATTTCTGAGGGGAATCCCATACTCAATAATAGCCACTCTCTATTTCTGCCACATAATCGCCACCTCTGGCACCACTAGTCTACTTTCTATGAATTTGTCTATTCTGGACATCTCTTATAAATGGAATCATGAAATATGTAGCCTTTTATGCTTAGCATGTTTCTTTCACTTAGCTTGCTTGCAAGGTTCATCCATGTTGCAGCTTATGTCATTACTACGTTTTATTACTGAATAATATTCCATTGTAAGGATATTCCACATCTTATTTATGCATTCACAAGTTGATAGATATTTTTTAAATGTTTATTCATTTTGAGAAGGAGAAAGAAAAAGCAGGGGGAGCAACAGAGAGAGAGGGAGAGAGAGAATCCCAAGCAGGCTCTGCTGTCAGCACAGAGCCCAACACTCATGACTGTGAGATCATGACTCAAGTGAAAACCAAGAGTTGGGCACTTTATAGACTGAGCCCCCAGGCGTCTGACAAGATGACAGATATTTTGGGTTGCTTCTACTTTCAGAGTATTATAAAATAAAGCTGTTGTGACTATGCATGTACAAGTTTTTGTGTATAAATATGTTTTAAATTTTCTTGGATATATAAAAAAGAACAGAACTGGTGCATCACAGGTAATTGTATGTTTAATATTTTGAAGATCAAACAACCATTTTCCAAAATGGCTGACTCATTTTACATTTCCACCAACAATGTATGAGGGTTCTAATTTCTTACATCTTTACCAACACTTGTTACTGTCCATCTTTTTTATTGTAGCCATCATAGTGGTTATGAGTGGCATCTCATTGTGGTTTGCCTTTGCATTTCCTTAATGACTAATGATGCTGAGAATTTTTTTATGTGCTTATTGACCATTTTTATATCTTCCTCAAAGAAATGTATATTCAAATCCTTTGCTCATTTTGTAATTGGGTTATTTGTCTTTTTTGTTAAAATGTCCTTCGATTTTTTTGGATACAACTCATCAGATATATGATTTGCAAATACTTGCTCTCAGTTTGGAAGCTGTCTTTGGCTTACCAGATGTTGTCCTTTGTAGCACAAAAATTTTAATTGTAATGAAGTCCAATTTATCTAAGTATTAGGTTTCTACTGCTGCTATAACAAATTACCATAAACTTAATGGCTCAAACCAACACAAAATTATTGTATTACAATTGTAGACCCCAAAAGTCCAAAATGGGTTGCACTGGGTACTGGCAGAGCTACATTACTTCCGAAGGCTCCGGGAGAATCTGTTTCTTTGCCTCTTTCAACTTCTAGAGACTATTACATTTATTGGCTCGTGGTCCCCCATCACTCAAATTCTGCTTCTGTCTTCACATTTCCTCCTCTGACTCTGACTCTCCTTCATATTTTTTTCCTTTATAAGGACCCTTGTGTTTACAATGGGTCCACCCAGATAATCCAAAATAATCTCTCCATGTTGAGGTCCTTAATCTAATCACATCTGCAAAGGTATTGAGGATTAGAATACTGACATCTTTGTGGAGAATTTATTCTCCCTACCACAATTTATATTTGCTTTTGTCACTTGGGCTTTTGGCATCATTTGTAAGAAATCATTACCTAACCCAAGATCTCAAAAATTTAGGCCTACATTTTCTGCTAAGAGTTTTCTAATTTTAGCTCTTATATTTAAGTCTATAATTCATTTGGCATTAATTTTTGTATACAGTATAAGACTGTGGTTCAACATCATTATTTTTCTAAGTTTACTTACTTAAATTGGGCATATGGGACTTGAATTCATGACCCAAAGATCGAGAGTCACTTGCTCTTCTAACTGAGCCAGCCAGGAGCCTCTCAGCATCATTCTTTCACATGTAGATATCCAATTGTTCCAGAACCATTTGTTCAAAAGACTACTCTTTTCCCCCAAAAAATTGTCTTAGCACCTTTGTCAAAAATCAATTTACAAAAAAAAAAAAAAGTAAAAAGAAAAAAATTTACCAAAAATATATGGGTTTATTCCCAGATTCTATTCCACTGTACCAGATTGTATTGATTATTATAGCTCTATAGTGAGTTCTCATATCAAGAAGTTTGAATCATCCAATTTTGTTCTCCTTTTTCAAGATTGTTTTGGCTATTCTGGGAACTTCAAACTTCCATATGGGTTTCTGAATCAGCTTGTCAATTTCTGCAAAAAGGCTTGACAGAAATTACAGGTGAATATGAATTGTGTTTGAATCTGTGGATCAATTTGGAAATTATCATCATATTAATAGTAAATCTTCTAATCCACGAACATGAAATATTTTGGCATATATTTAGGTTTTCTTTATTTCAATAATGGTTTGTAATTTTCAGTTGTTAGGTGTGTTTTTCTTTTGTTAGATTTATTGCAAAATACTTCATTCTTTTTATTTGTATGGTAAAAGAAACTGCTTTCTTAATTTCATTTGCAGATTGTTCATTGCCAGTTTCTTGAAATGCAATTGATTTCTGTATTTTGGCCTTGTATCTTACAACCTTGCTGATTTTATTTATTAGTTCTAATAGTTATAATGCATCTATTCTTTAGGGTTTTCTATAAAGAAACTCATGTCATTTGCAAGTAGAGAGAGTTTCACTTCACTTCCAGTCTGGATGCTTTTTATTTCCTTTTTTTCCCTAGTTGCTCCAACTAAACCCTAATACTGAATAGAAATTGTGACAGCAGATATCACCCTTTACTTTAGTAGTATGTTAAATTATCTGCCTTTCCCATTACAATGTAAAGTCAGCAATGGCCTAGTTCATGGTATGGTAAACAGTTAATTTTCAACACAAATATTTTAAATGAAAAGTAGAATATGAAAGATGTCAAAAGAAAACACAAATAACTGATGTTTCAATAGATGCAGTTATCACTCGTTAGCAAGAATGAAAGAATATGAATGGATCGTGAAAGATGAGTTGGATTTTGACAAGATAAAATATATTCTAGGCAGAGGGAAAAGTGTAAGGAAAGATATTTAGGGAGAAAAGTATGGGGCATGATTATGAAAAACACTTGGTATATCTAAATTTTTTATAGAACAGAGAAAAGGAAGGTATGTCCTCATCATTTTAAATCTGGTTATTAAATACCAAAAAAAGGGATACCTGGGTGGCTCCATTGATTAAGCTATGACTCATCGGTATCAATTCAGGTCATCATCTCATGGTTCATGAAATCAAGCCCTGCATGGGGCTCTGCACTGACAGCCCAGAGGCTGCTTGGGAGTCTCTCTCTCTCTCTCTCTCTCTCTCTCTCTCGGACCCTCTCCTGCCCATGTCCTCTCCCCCAACTCTCAAAATAAATAAACATTAAAAAAAATACCAAGAAGATAATACAAATTTGTTAAATTTTCATATGCAGTATCTTAGGACAACTATACTAATACTGCATTAAGCGATGTTTTATAATGTGCTCACTGACCACCCACAGATAGGACAAGGAAATTTTTCCATTGACTTCATAAAGTAATATTTTGAAATATGATGATTAACCAACAAATAATGATGAACTGTTGGAGAAAATTTAACCCAATTACAGACTAATTTTGGAACAAGATAGGACATTTCAACTTTATACTTAAATGAATAGAACTCTCATATATCATAAGAAATTACTCTTTTCTATGGAATGTTATAAAATTTTAGTACCAATTTTACAAAAGAAAATTTCTTTCTCTGCTCATCCTTATGGCAAAAGAAAACCTATAATCTCTGATATGAAAATTCCCAGGTTTGACTGCTGGGATGAAACATCTTCCATTCATGTTTTCTCACACTTATTTTGTAAAGTTTGGCACCAATTCAAACAATTTAAAAAAAAAACTCAGTCCCATGTAAAGGTAGAAGTTTAGCTAAGACCTTGTTTGATTATTTGTGTTTAGTAACTCCAGATAGTTTCCTGAGGAGAGATTTTATCAGTAATATGCACATTGTAAATGGCATTTAAAATACAATTAAACTAAAAACAGTAATGAAATTATAGAAGTGCCAGAAGTTTCTTTTAGAAGGAAACTTGCAAATTTTTCAAAATAAATTAATCAGTGCACTTTTGTCCTTCAGTAAGGAATTCACATTCAGTGTGGATTGGAAATAATAGTCCTTGTACAAAGTATAATTAACTCCTAAATTAAGACTTGCTCCCTTTCAAGGAATCCAAGATTTTTGTCTAGGATAAACATTAAATTATTTTAAAGAGCCAGTTTGATGACACATGGTAAGGACACGGATATAGATATTCTTCTCTTTATCTTATTCTCCCTCATACCTCTGTAATAGCTTACTGTTTCTGATGACTGATCTTATTCCGATATTTTTTCTTAAAGTATTAGAAAATAAAAGGTGTTAAGAGCTTGCAAATAAATTCAACTTTTCCATAAAAAGATAGATTCTTCTATGGATTCCTCTAAAGGGCATAGAAAGTTATTTCAATTGAAAAGTATGTATTAATAGAAACATTAAGTTTCAGGTTGAGCAAAAGTGGGTCTCTGACATATTTTTGAAATAGAATTTTAGGTTCAGGATTCCTCAGAGCTTAGAGGGGGCAGTGCTGCCTCCTACATGGGCTTCATATTCTCAGGAGTCATATGCAATTCTGCTCATTACTTAAACTTGGTCTTGGTTCTTAACTGTGTAGGCACAGTAGAGACAGAGCTACTCTCAAGCAGGCCCAAGTGATTGCCAAGGTTCATGCATCCCTTCATTTCTTCAACCAATATTGAGTACCTACAACATACCTAGCACTAAGCTAAATGTTGCAAAGAGAGTGGAGGAAGGCAGCATCTCTGTTCTCAAGTGACTTCCAGTGCAATGGATAGAATAGATTATATGGTTTACATCATCTATTACCTGTCTTGCCAATTTCCTCCATATCATTCCAATCTTCTAGCCTTCTCCCTCATCTGAGAATGTCTTCTCACTCCTCACAATTAAAATATTCTCAACCTTCAAGCTCTAGCTAAATCCCTAACTTTTTTCACAAATCCCACTCCAGTGTATACATGCTCTTCTAGACTAAAGCCTGTAGCTTAAGTGTCTTTCACACCCGAAAGTGCCTAACAAAAAATTATGCATACTATAGGGTGCTCATTATTTTGGATACAACCCAACATGATAATTGGGAATTTCAAAAGATGCTCCATCAGACATTTTCTTTGCTGATCCCTAGCACTAAAGGAAAATATAAAAACTGATATATTGTAAGAAAAGAAAAAGAGAGAAGCAACCCACAAAAACTCATCCTACTATGTTTTCAGTTGAATCCAAGTGAAGAATTCACTCAAAGATGTGACAGCATAATGGAGTGAGAGGCATTAATTATACTCTCTGAAGGAGCCACCCTCAGCCATGCATCTTAAATGTTTGTCACCTGGAATGAGTCACCAAGGCAGTGCCCACGCTACACAGAACCATGTAGGCATATAGGCATATAGTAATCTCTGTCCCTTACCTCAATTTTCCTACATAATTTGGTAGTTTTCAAAGCCCTGACTAAAATGTTGAGTTTGTGTAAGGTACAGTGCCATTTCTATAGGAACAAATCTCACTTTAATAGGACCCCCATGCTGAATGGAATAAGCCACTATATATAAAAGAGTATATTCTATGTGATTCCATTTAAATAAAATTCTAGAGGGGCACCTGGGTGGCTCAGCCAGTTAAGCTTCTGACTTCGGCTCAAGTTATGATCTCATGGTTCATGGGTTCAAGCCCCGTGTCACTCTCTGTGCTGAAAAACTCGTGTTCTCTCTGTCTCTCAAAAATAAATAAATGTTAAAAAACAAATATATAAAAATCTAGAAAACCACACACACACAAAACAAGCCCTAGTCTATAATTCCAAAAAGTAGATCAAGTGTTGTCTGAGGCTATGGTGCAGGGAATTGGCTACAAAGGAAAACCAGATCATTTGGGGGAGTGATGGAAGTATTCTTCTATATCTTGATTGTGGAGTGGTTACACAGTATACATTTGTTGATACTCACTCATATGTACATGTAAGAGGCGTGCATTTTATTGTATGTTAATTATACTTCAATGAAATTTGTCTAAAAGTTAAAGACAACCCAAAAGGCCTCCAATTTTGTGCTAGTAATTCAACAGTCAAGAAGTAGGACTTGAAGAGAATAAAATAAATTAATGCAATTGTTTTACTCTAAGAACTGAAACCTAAAAACACACGGACTCTGTTCTTCATCATCAGAAAGCATTTCTGACTCACTCCGGAAAGTCATTTTCTGTGGCGTATTTCCTTATTTATGGTTTTCAGTGTTTCATATGTTCAGGTCCATGGTAAAATGATGAAGCAGGTGAAGTTGGCCTTTGCCCACCATCCAGTTCCCCCTCCATAGCAAGCACCTAGCAGTTACACTTGTCTCTTTTCTTCTCTTTACACCGCTACCAAAAACTATGAGTAGTATAATTAACAGCCAATACTTCCTCAACACATAATACTTCCCAGCCATTCTGCTACTTGGATTCATTTATTTCATCTTCAAAATCTCTCTCTGGTGTCAGTATTTTGCTATGCCCATTTTTAAAGATGAAGAAACTAGTCATGTAGCGATTAGGCAACTTGTCTAATTTCTAAAAATTAGTAAGTTAGGGACTCTTTACTCAAGTCCAAATCAAGAGTCCATCTCCATAACCAATTTGCTCCGGTGCCTAAGCCCTTTCTATAAGAGTTCTGCACCGCCTTAAGTGGTAGCTTCACCAAATAAGCCTTCATGTTAATGTGCTCGTCTCTCATTGTATTACTACACTGAGGCCACACATTTAAAATCCCATCAAGCTCTTCTTATAGAAAACGAAAATGTTTTGTGAGAGACAGGTGTGCTTCAACAGTCAAGAGACCCTTTCACTATCAATTGAGGTCATGAAAATTTTCCCCTTGAGGTTAAATTTTCTACTTAGTTAAAAAAAAAACCTAAAAGAGGGGCGCCTGGGTGGCTTAGTTGGTTGGGCGGCCAACTTCAGCTCAGGTCATGATCTCGCGGTCCGTGAGTTTGGGCCCCGTGTAGGGCTCTGTGCTGACAACTCAGAGCCTGGAGCCTTCTTTGAGTTGTGCGTCTCCCTCTCTCTCTGCACTTCCCAACTCTCACTCTGTCTCTCTCTCTCTCTCTCAAAAATAAACATTAATTTAAAAAAAAAAACTAAAAGAATTATCAAAATAAGTCACTAAGACTGTCTCATATATTTACCAAGATTCTTGCCATAATCAAGAAATGATATCTACGTAATTTTCTGCCCATTTTTTAAACAAAATGAGTATTTTAATTATTTTTTTTCTTCAGTAAAACTCAAATCAATAGGGAAAAAGATGCTAGATGAAACTATCCCACATTCTTTTCTTCATCTAATAAATTCACCAACACTTTCCAACATGAAATAAAAAATAACGTTGGTAAAATATTCCAACTACAATATGACTAGCCTTCACCTTGTATTTTTTATATCTCAGAAACTGAAAACTTTGAAAAATAATTTTATAACATCTCCCTTTCAAAGAAATATTTTATAAACCTGAATGTGGCAAGTTAACAGTCATTTGAATAAAAATGACCTTTGTTCAACACTTCCCTCCCTAACCATCATTACTATAAAAACTTTAAAATGCTTTCACATGTCTTCGACTGGCTTCAATAGCTGCTACAATGGCTTCCTTTAAGGAAACATAGTAGATCAGAGTCAATTACAAAGTTAAATATATGAAAGATATCTTTAAAAGAAAAAAAAAAAAAAACACAGAGTCTAGACTTGCCAGATAGAACTGTCCAATCCCAGGGAAAGGACAGATATTGATTGAATAAGATATCAAGAGTGTGTATAAAGTTTATCAAGTAATAAATCTATAAGATATAAATGCAAAGCATTCTTTATTATACATGCTGCAAAAGATAGCTTTGATAAGCACATGAAAAGGCACTCAATATCATTAGTCATTAGGGAAATGTAAATCAAAGCTACAATGAGATACCACCTCACATCTACTAGAACTATTTATATATACATACATATATAATATACATATATAATATACATATATATATACATATATATATATACGTACACATAAATACATATATGTCTCAAGTGTTGTCAAGGATGCTGAGAAACTGCATCCTCACATCTACATCCCGGTAGAAATGTACAGTGGTACAGCCCCTGTAGAAAACAGTTTGGTGGTTTCTCAAAAGGATGAACACAGAACCACTATATATCCCAGAAATTCAACTCGTAGGTATATATCCAAAATAACTGAAAGCAGGAACTCAGATATTTGTATACTAATGTTCATAGCAGCATTATTCACAAATGCCAGAAAAAGGTAGAAATAACCCAAGTGTCTGTCCACAGATAAATGGGTAATCAAAATGTGGTACGTTATATACGGTTGAGTATATTTTATCCACCAAAATACATGCTATAGCATGAATGGACCTTGAAAATATGCTTAGTGAAATAAGCCAGACACAAGAGGGGAAATACTGTATGATCCTACTTATACAAAGTACCTAAATAGACAATCAGAGACACAGAAAACAGGTTTCCAGAGGTTAAGAAGAGGTGGGGAGTTAATGTTTGATTGCTATGGAGTTTATGTTGGGGACAAGTTGTTAGTATACATAGTGGTGATGGTTATACAACACTGAGAATGTATTTAATGCTACTGTATTTGTACACTTATGAATACTTAAAATGATAAATAATATGTTATGTATATTTTACCCCAATAATAATAATTTTAAAAAAGAAAGCTGCAATCAGCTCCAGACTCTTCCCCATATAAATGTGGTTCAGGGAATTTCTCCACAGACACAATTAACTCAGACAATTCTCTGTCACTAGATGTAAGAAAGGTTTTTTGTTTTTGTTTTTGTTGTTGTTTTTTATGTTTTATTCATTTTTGAAAGACAGAGAGAGACAGACCACAAGCAGGCGTGGGGCGGAGAGAGAGGAGGACACAGAATATGAAGCAAGCTACAGGCTCTGAGCTGGGCTTGAATTCATGAACCGCGAGATCATGACCTGAGCTGAAGTCGGACGCTCAACTGACTGAGCCACTCAGGCACCCCGAAAGGGTTATTTTTAATAGTCGGACAGAATGCAAGTTAGTAGAAAGAATCCCAGGTCAAATCACAGAGCTGAGGTGCTACACCAGTAATGAGTCAGCCTCTGCTCCCCATCAGTTAATTTAATCTCCTAAACTAGATAATTCGATCGTTTGGGGAAAACATCATGTCTGTCCTCCGCTAGTATGCTACACAACATCATTATGCACAAGAAGGATATTCCATAATTGAGTCAATGATTTTAACTTAAAAGGAATCTGTCAACTCATCCCATCTGAAACAGAACTAGACAGAAAATCTGCTAGCAGGAAAGAATGAAGTCAGTTAGAAACTAAGACAAGTGCTGGTTTCTTCCATTTTATTCAAATGGCAGCAAATCAAATTAAGATAATTACTGATGTATACTTAGGCACAGAAAGAAAAGCCAATACACGGAACTCAAAGCACTTAACACACAGCTGAGGCTGAGTATTTTACTGCATTCAATATTTCTTCCAAGTAGTAGAAAGTGGCATGTGCTTAGAATAAGGAGTCATGAGTTTTTCATTTAACTCCATCAATGAGTTTTACTCCATACCAAAACAAAAAAACAAAACAAAAACTGGCTTTAAATAAGTAACTGATTTTGTTTGCCTCAATTTCTCCATCTGGAAAATACAATACCTTCTTCATGCACTTTGCAAGCTTGTGTTTTAAAATTGTATTAATTTACAATTGGAACAGATTTTAAAGGTAATCTTGCTCCCACCCTCTCCTTTCACAGTATTTCAAGCCGGGAGAGGATTAATTGCCTACTCAAAGTCACTTAGCTGAATAAGTATAGAGCCAGGCCTGGGCATCAAGTCTACTGAGGAATTATTCTGTGTCATTATAAACTCACCTCACTGTGTTTTGAAACGAAGAATAAATCTGTTTGAAATGTAAAAAATATATTCAAATAAGAGTAAAAATTTAATACAGATTTAGGTGGATGGCCTAAATCTATAGGATAGATTACAGTATAGATAGTATAGTATAGATAGCATGTTCTGAATATCCCGAGTAATGTTATTACCACAGAGGGAAAATAATAACTGATTTTTTTTAGTTTATACCACAACAGAATAAAGAACCATAATTCAAATTTACAAGGAAATAAAATATATTTTATTTGTGGCCATATATGCTACATGACTATGGTGGCTTTTTTTCTCCTTTAATGTAGTATATATATATATATTGTCCCAGGAGGATAGTTTAATACTTTACCTAACCCTTATTGAGTTAATGATGGCTCATTGAGTTAACTCTTATTGAGTTAAAGCATGGCTGCTTCTGGATGTAATAGGAATTGTGTCCACACCTTCTCTAGGGCTCTCAGTAGTGCTGACTCTTTAAAGTCTCAGACTGTCAGGGCAAAAAAAAAAAAAAAAAAAAAAAAAAAAGCATCAACACCTATAGGTGGGGATGCACAGCCTCCATCATCCCCCTCCTTGTAAACCACATCAACTATGCATATCTGTATGTCAGATCCCAGAAAAGAGCAGGAAAGACTGCACTTAAACTGGTATAATTCCATCACTGCTGCTAAGAGACGCCTTTAAATTAAGAGTCTTTCTGATAGCTGAATCAAAGCCATTTTTGAGTACTGAAAAAAAGTCATGTTAGCCAGTAAGTTTTCCATGATACAATGGGTAACCTTAACAAGAAATTTTCATTTAGTGATAGCAAAATGACATGCTGTTATTACTAGAACCTTCTTAACACACGCAGAGATACATTCCACAAAATACCTATCATCTATAAGACTATATAGCCATATAGAATAACAGTTTAAGTCTGCCTTCACAAGATTTTCAGAGAGAATCCAGGCTGACAGATATTTGATACAAGTCAAACAGGAATACTAAGAATTCAATTTAATATATATTTTTGAGCACCAAATATGTTGCACATTGATAACACCGTTTAACTCTACAGAGTAGTTGATGCCATCAGCTAGATCTGAGGAGTCAAACAGAAGAAGGCACAGAGAAAATACTGAAGGTGTCTACTAACTGCAGAGGGTAGCTAGGCACCACTGTTTACAACAGCTTGGTCTGGTTACAGAGCAAGATCAAGGACTCTCGAGGTGAAGGCCACATGTATGCTGTGCTAGAAATCAACACTTGGGACTTTCCCAACAATACTCCATATCCCAGATAGAGAAGAAAAAAAATAAATGTATCGATCCAGCACAGTTGTTTTCTGGAAGACTATAAAATGTCAGAGAGCAAGGGTTTAAGGTACAGCCCTTAAATTATAAAGGGTTATTACATATAAACCTATTTTCTAGTACTAGTCTACTTGTTCAGAATAAAATAGCTATATTCATTTCCTTTTCCATTATTTAACATTGAAACTAAATGGTTTTATAAAAAACATCTTTCTTTTAAATAAGAAAGACAGGACTCTACCAGAATTACATTCATAGTTGAGAAGAGACTCAAATTTTCTTCTTAAAAAGTGCGGGTAAAAGATTTTTTTGTTCCAGTTTCCATGGCATCTGAGGCAAGGTCAAAGGTCACAATCCAGCTACATCAGTGAATAGTGCTTGGATGTGTTCGCTCCGAGTATACATAGTTGTGGGAATAAAAGCAAGCTTGTGTATGTCTGAGCCCATACTAATATATCGCCTTTAATAAAACTTGAACTTATAAAGTATCTTGAATACATTCAAGTACAAAAATTATATTGTCTCCTATGGCTTTGGAGTTTTGGCTTAGGCTTATGTTCCTGGAGTCACCATGTTGTTGTAGGTTTGACCACCATAGATAATTCACCCATATGGAAAGAACAGGAATGCCACTATCTTCGTTACATAGTTAATCTGAGAAAGCTCCTCTCAGGACCATGGAAACCTATGACTATTTTATATCTAAGCAGAAAATATTTTTTATTTTCTTTTATTTTTTTTAAATTTTTTTAACATTTTATTTATTTTTGAGACAGGGAGAGACAGAGCATGAACAGGGGAGGGTCAGAGAGAGGGAGACACAGAATCCGAAACAGGCTCCAGGCTCTGAGCTGGCAGCACAGAGCCCGACGCAGGGCTCGAACTCACAGACTGTGAGATCATGACCTGAGCCGAAGTCGGCCACTTAACCGACTCAGCCACCCAGGCACCCCAGAAAATATTTTTTAAATTAGGGCTACATGTTTTGCTTCTATCCTATACCATCAACTTAATGTTTTCATGAAATGACTATGTTGAACAACTAACCTACAGACTGCCAGACCCAGTCACAAAGGTGCCTTGTGAGTACCAACTATTCTAAATCCAAAAGGGCCGTGGAGACCAAGAGGCCCAGTACAGAGTGAGTGCAGTGAAAGCACTCATTATGGCCTGCTTTCAGATCAGACAGTGCCCAGAGGGGTGAGCATTCCCTTTGATCAGATGAGCCACTCATTAAACCAGAATAATTCTACTTCATTTTTTGAGGGTGTTTACAGAGCTCCGAAGCACTATAAAATACAATTCCAATTCCTCTAAAAGCTGGAGGAAGAGGAGACATCCTATGTTCCCTCTCTTACTAAGTTGAAATTTGTGTATGTTTAATTTCCTACCATGTCTCTATGGAAAACTATTTCCATTAAAGAAGACTTTGAACAGGATTTTTTTTTTGGTCCCCTTGAGGGATAAAAGTGACAGAGAAAGTTCTTGGACTTTTCTCCTGAAGGCCTCCAATGGCCAAACCAACAGTTTGAAGGACTGATGAAAGATACACCTTGGGGAAGAAACAGACCCATCACCATGCTTCCCCTTGTGCAGGGCTCAGAGACTGTGAAATATGTTGTGCTGGACAGAAGTGGTCCTAGAATGCAGAAAGTTAGGTTGAATACTGAATAACACTTTTGAACTTTGTTCTCATTGTATATTATTTCTGGAGACCAACTGAAGTACTTGATGAATGTGAAAGCTTAAAGAAAAAGAAATGAGAAAGAAAAAAAAAAACATAGGCCACAAGTCATATGTTAAGTAGAATCTACATACAACTTCCATCCATTATTGCCCACACAAAGCCATAGAAGCCTGTTTATCTTCTCAAGTTCATCTGGGCAATTTAAGGGTTTGGATTAATGAGTCTATTACCTAATCTACCCAAACAAGAATCAGGACCACTGCTGTCTAGGCAACAATCCAGTTTGTCTGCCAAGAAGCAGAGAGAGATATGCAGTATTTTTCACTCTTTCCACTTCAATGATTTAAATAAAGGGATCCTAATTTTCCCTCTGTCTCACTACTAATTGATTTTGCTTTTACAGTCCTTTCCCAAACATTAATGAAACTATCAGATTTCATTTGAATGCTTTATTAAACTAATACATCAGTCTGCACCAGTTCCACGCAGTGATACATTAGTCCAAAGCATGAGAATACACCCTCAAATTAGGTACAGTAGACATAAAATCACCACTGCTCAACGAAGAGCTATTTCAAAAAGGGGTACTACTTGATGTCACACTGGAAAGTGTTCCTGTGCCTGGTTCCTCCTCTGAACTCACAAGAGATCTATATTCTGCAATACGCTGCCTGACCAATGCTTTGATTTTGTCCAATGACTGAGCTAAAATTAGATGTGGGTTCATTTCCAGGACCCCCTACTCATCTCTCAGTAATGCTATCTGTCTCCCTCTCTGCCCACTCTCCCCTTTCTCATTTCCTTTTTCTGCTCTGGGCCCACTGTCTCCAAACCCTTGGAAGACTTTGAACAGACATGTAATTGAGCCAACTCAGGATAAAACATGGAAGGAATACTTGCAACTTTTGCGTTGGTATTTCAAATGTCACTTTTCTCACTTCCTTCCCATCTCTTACTTCCCTCTTTTCTCCCTACCCCGCACCACTCACCCCCTGTTCCTTCTTCTTTAATCATGATCTCACTCTGATTCTCTCAGATTAAAAAGTGGCCACATAGTCTCTGCAGATCTTTTAATCAAGAAGGGAAGTCTGTTACCCCACCTTCTGAATCTGGGCCAGCCTTGTGATTTTCATAGAAATGATACCCTGCAATTTCTAAGAAAGCCTCATTCTCATCCTCTCACAACCCAGAGATCATTATGCTTTTAAAAAGATGGCCTGGCTTCCTTGAGGCTGAAGGACAACATGCAGAGAGGCAAGTCACCCCAGCTGACCTGCCTGCTGAAGCATGTGCGTGACAGAGCGCAGACAAGACCAGCAGAAAAAGCGCCACACCATGCACAAAGTCACTCGTAATAATGAATTGTTTTTAGGCCACTGCACTGGGGAATGGTGTGTTACAGAAGAACAGACAACTACTATACCCTGATTTCTGTCTCATTTTCTTTCACTCTTTCTCTCTGTTTTCTTTCTCTATGATTTAAAATGTCTTGTGATACCAATGCTATTGACATATGTCTAGTCACAAGAGCATCCTTGGGTTTATTTCTTCGTATTTGACAAGTAAGTCTTTTAATAAGTAGCACAGCACTTACCATAAACCCATTTATTTAACTTCAAGGAGACAAAATGAAGGCAATCACTACTTTTCCACTTAAAAGTTAAGATGCAAAATAGGTAAGTGGCAATTCATATGTGTTTGAGTCTGTGTGCACATGCCCACACAAACACCTTTGATTATTACTTCAAGGAATTTATGTAAAATGTAAAAGGGAATAATTATAGGAGGGGCATATGGACCCACAGTGTTGTATGAGTCACCTGATAGACAGAAGAGATATTAGAAACTGTTGTATCCTTATTTTTCTATAAGACATTACAGATAGAACAACATCATTTACAAGAATGAGGAAAGTCACATCAAATCAACCCAGCAAATGTCCAAAGAAAGAAAATTAAGGTAATGTGTAACATCCTCATAGTCCTGTACGGTTTACAATGGTTACAATGAAAGAAATGAATTTCAGAATTCCCAAAAATAAC
Source organism: Panthera leo (assembly GCF_018350215.1). Classification (NCBI taxonomy): domain Eukaryota; kingdom Metazoa; phylum Chordata; class Mammalia; order Carnivora; family Felidae; genus Panthera; species Panthera leo. The sequence goes on from NC_056684.1 coordinate 95,359,787, forward strand.
TTTAACGTGAGCTCTGAGGGAGGTTTGTGAAATTCCTTCTCACAAACTGAAGAGTGAATATCCCCCACAGAAAGAAAAATATATTTTACAGTAGGTTCTCACATCTCTATTGCTATTTGATTAGATGGCACATATGTACTCCACGTCATGCATTAAGGAAGCTAGCTCCTTCCCCATATCTCCTGTCCTTCAACTCTCTGCTTCCTTTTCACGGCCTTGGTCTGCCCCAGATATGCTCTTCTCACTCTCACTGCTGTCTCCTGATGACCATCCAAGTCTCCTCCTTCACGCTGCTGTCTCAGGGAGGCAGGCTCCAATTGCTCTCTCTAATGGTGCCCCAGATAGTGTTTTACATATTAATCTGGTTATAAAATTTTACATAGCGCAAATCACTAACTGAAACTATCTTATATTTTTATATCTTATTTTATTTCTTTATTTTCAACTAAAGGATATAGTTTATGAAATAAGGAACTTTCTTTTCTTGCTCACTACTATGTCCTTAGCACATAGAATACATGAATCTGTTGAATAAATGGGTAAATGAACTAGATAGGAAGTACAGAGTTGGCTTCATACCCAGGCTAAAAACAATCCCATGTAGTTTCTGACACACAACACAATTTGGAGTCACTTCCCTTTTCTACGAAACCGCTATTCGGAAAAGAAAGCGAAGCTTTGATATGGTCATGAATCCATTTTTAAATGTTATCCACTGAAAAAGACATAATTTAATCAAAAAGCTAAATATACATCCTGTATGTTGGAAGCATGTTTTAGTAAACAATGTGTCAGGGCATGAAACACCCTCTCCTCCCCACTAGCAGAGGTAACTGAGACCTAGCTGTGTACATCAACGCGGAATCAGCGCCTCCAGCTCAAACCTTACATCTGAGGCCAAATACTAAAGGTCCTATTTGCCTTGTGTCAGCAGATCCACCCCCAGCACTGTGAATAGGCACCACCCTTCCCTACAGCACACAGGATACTTAAAAGATGTATAATATGATTTGTTCCCCACTGGGAAGAAACGGTTTGTAGGACAAAGAGAGCTGCTGTGAATGAATCAGAAGGCACACATCTTGTGCAAATCTGAAATGCCTCGCTCCACGAACCACAAAGAATTAGTTTTTGTCTTTGTTTTTTAATAATTCACCAGTTTTTCAGAGTTTTATTAGCAGTTTAATAAGTAAGAAGAATGTCATGTGCTGGGAAAGGTTGTAACACGAGGAAGACTGAGTAAAGAAAACAAAATGCAGTAGTGTGACCAAATTGTCCTAAATTTTAATTGGCACAGGAACAGTAGAACAATTTAATTTCAAGCTGTTTGGCCAACAACCTGCAAAAGAAGATTCCAAAGTGAAGTAAGCATTGCTAAGAGATTCATTCAAAACAGGACTGGGAGGATTCTGAGGAAGGAGGACCTAAGCACATCTCCTGGTTCAATTTCTGTAACATCATGAACTTTTGACTTTTGTCAATTGCACCTCTGCCCAGCTTCTGGAACACTTCTTTCTACTTTGGACTGAAATAGAGATAATGTAACATCTATTAGCTAAATAACCAATCATGTGTGAGTCAGTTTAACTCTGTCAGCACCAATCATAATTCCTTCAAAGCAAGTTATGTAACTTCGTGGTTTTTGCCTCTATGAGCCCACAGGCTCCACTTGCCATTTGAACATATTTTCAATTTTCACCCACTCTGTATCTCCCAGAATGCAATCCCTAAAACCCTAAACAAACATTTTTGGTTGTTTTACAGCCTGTTCGTCTTGGTCAACAAATCTAACATAGCACATAAAAAAGTCTAGCTCTCAGCATCTTGGGGAGCAAGCGGTGTCTCACCTGTATTCACCTGTATTCAGGAGAGATGTACCATAGCCTATCACTTCCCAAGAGTGGAAGCATATGTTTCACAGACATTGGTAGCATAGAACCAATAATATAAAAATTATTTGGCTAGTTTCATAGCATTTAGAAAGGAAAACACTGGCTGTCTTATTTGGAAATGCTTTCCAAGTTGAATACTTAATTCAAGAAATAATGGTCCCTCTAATCTGTACCCTAATACTGTTTTTGTACTGCACTAACCACATTCTATTTTGTATTTTAAATATATGTTTATGTACCTGTTTTATGTGTTTTATTCATTACTAATCTCTGGAATGGAGCGTAACATCTAGTAAGTGCAGGATAAAGGCTTATTGCCTAGAATTCATGTAAACAATTTACAAGTTTACACACCCTTACAAAAAGACCAAAGATGTAGAAGAACAATTTATGTTAAAAAATACTTTAAAATGGAGGTGGCTGGGTGGCTCAGTTGGTTAAGCACACAACTCTTGATTTTGGCTGAGGTCATGATCTCACAGTCCTGAGTTCAAGCCCTGTGGGGGGTTCTGCACTGGGCATGGAGTCTGCTTACAATTCTCTCTCTCCCTCTTCCTTTGTCCCTTTCCCACTTGCATGTGTGCTTGCGTGTGCATTGTCTCATAAATAATAAACAAATACATAAAATCCTTAAAAGTTTATTTTAAAAATACTTTAAAATGGAAATGTTTATCAAAAATAAGTTTAACAACAAAAAAAAATAGGGTCTATAACTTCTGTAAGCTTTCCAAAGTTCCAGATGTCCAAGGTTATAACTGTTGGCATGTGAATTTTCAATTTTATTAACACCGAAGAGTGAATTGTCTTTAAGCTCCTTAAACAAGATTTACTATTTATTTTTTTTCACTATTGGGTATGCAAAACTATTTGAGTGTGTTATTTACAAAGTGTTAAATCTTCTCCAAATAATATGCCACTCTTTGTGCTCTTTAAGCACTATCTATATTGTTGTTTTTTTTTTTCTGTGAAAATTAATAAAGGGAAACCTGACTACAGTGGAGTCCCAAGGCTAGAAGGGCCATACAACTCAATGTCAATTACAATAGAACTGTCAATTACAAAACCCAAGAGAAGAATGGTCAACAGGAGAGGGTCATCAATTACAAGTCATGACAGGAAAAGATGTACATTGCATCTCCTACAAGAAATCAATGAACCTTGCAACCCTCCATCATCACCCTGAAAGCTTCCTTTTCTCCAATGGACTTTCCTTCAAAGCAAACCCCTCTCAGCTTTATCCTCCTTCTCCATAAAATAACAACGTTCCTCTCCTTTCTATGTTGGGCTTGCCAAGGGTTTTGCCATACTTTCTTGTCCAGAATTACGATTCTCTATTCCCAAATAAGCCCATTTTTACAGGTAACATAACTGAGAGTTTTATTTTTAAGGTTAACACTTCCCCAAAAAGAAGTGTTGAAATAACATATACAGAAAGTAAAGTGTACTTTAAATATACTCTATTTCCACCGGTAAAAAAATAAAATAAAATTCACATCTAGTTTAAAATATGGGGCTGGTTCATGACTTGTTAAGCAAATGTTCTCTTGAAAACCTGTCTGACCATATTTAAAAAGAGACCCAGTCTAACTATAGGATTTCCCCTTCCTGGGCTTTGCTGACATTTCTTTCTGAGTGTCCTCTGAAAACCTATTGATACCATGATTTCCTTCCTTAATTACCTAGTTTTGAATCCACGTCAGGGAAGAATTTCACAGAATCGTTCACAATGAGTTTTAAGCACCATCCATATGCCAGCTACAGTGATAATTGCTATAGGTTTTTTTTTCATTTCTTTTTCATTCCAACTCTGAAATAATTACTGTTAACTTATTTCCCTAAGGAGAAAATTGAAGGCCTTATACAATAGATGACTTGCCTATGGCCACTCAGCCAGCCACTGTCAAGGGTCAGTCCCAGCTCTGTCTGATCCTACTGGCCGTTTTCATTAGACAGCAAACTGTCTAAAGCATCTGTTGACAAATGAGTTTTGCATATTAGCCGATTAACAAAATTCTAAACAAAGAAATAAAGTAAGCTGTGTGGTGGAATTTCAAACATTCACCAAGAGAGAATACATGTTTTGGGAGAGAGTTTCTGAATTCACACTTTGCAGGCAACTTTACTTAATTTGTTACATAAAATGCATGCATGCGCACACATAAAACATATACACACACAAAAAAGCAAATCCTGAATTTGCTATAGTATTATTTATCATGAAAGAGGGATTCACTTCATACTGTTAGGGCCAATAACATCCAAGCATTCTAAAATATGGACTTACAGTTGACCTTTGAATAACATGGGTTTGAACTGTATGGGTCCACCTACATATGAATTATTTTTCAATAAATATAGTATAGGACTAAAAATGTATTTTCTCTTATGACTTTCTTAATGGCATTTTCTTTTCTCTAGTTTACTTTATTGTAAGGATATAGTGTAAAATACATACAATATACAAAATACATGTTAATTAATTGTTTATGTTATTGGTAAGAACTTCTGGTCAATAGTAGACTGTTAGTAGTTTAGTTTTGGGGGAGTCAAAAAGTTACATGCCAGTTTTCTACTCCACAAGGGGTTAGTGCCCCTAACCCTCACACTGTTCATGGGTCATCTGTGTATGCTTTTGGCACACACATTTGTTTATACATAACTTTCCTAATTTCCTTTGTGAATAATACACTTCTGCCATGTCAACATTTATCACACAAGATGAATATATCATTTTCTTCACTTGTAAAAGATCTCAATCTCATATGGTTAACTTTTCACATCACACTAAAAATAAACCTTCATGTACTTACTAGAATTATTTTACTTAGACTTTTATATGAAATATTTTACATTTCTTTTATTAACTATGGACACATTTAAAGCATCTTTGCTGTATTTGGAGTTATATTAAATATGGCTTCTATAACTTTATTGAAGGAATTGAAAACATAATTTATGCCATTTTAGAGGAAATTTGTATGCCATTCTAGAGGAAATACACACACACACACACACACACACACACACACACACAAACTTGTCAATATTGTTTAAAGTATATAAACAAAGTTGATGTACTTTGGTCCACAAAAACTTTTTCCCCATAATAAAATTCTGGTTAAGTTTGGCCAGAAATCAGTTATTCACTTTTTAAACCAATGCTTTCCCTCAGATGCATTTCACTCCATTTTAGAGAGCAGAAAGCATACTTAAGGCCAACACTGGCTCTGTTCTATATATTAATGTTATTTATGTTCATATTCATTGTGATAACTAACAGAGTAATTACAGATTAATTCTAATACACTATTCTTTCATGTATCCATGTTGATTAGAAGGGTCCACCATTAAGCAATCCTTAGAAATGTCTGCAAGTAAAAAAATGTCAAGCTTTCTGATTTAGAACCCTCCACTGGAGCAAGCATCTAAAACACTACCTGGTCAGACCAAAGCTCTACTGGCTCATAGTTTTATCTAGGTAAATGAAGAAGGAACAGGTACATAATAAGGGTAGAAGTTTTTTTTTTATTTATCTCAAATATCAACTAATCCAGTCAGAACATTCAGAAGATGTTAATATCCATGTGTCTAAGGCTTGGTAGTGATAAAGTAGTGATAAAGTAATAAAGAAGAACTTCCTCTTCCATAAAACTGTGCCAATAATCATACTGAATTCAAGTGGGGTTTGGATTTTTAAAACTCTATACCTATAAGAGCTTAGCTCTACATCTGGTACACAGTAGGTATTCTATGAGTTTAATATTATTATTATTAATTTCATCATCATAATTATTTGGTAGTCACAAAGTACACTCTCCAATTGGTGGGCTGATTAAAACCTTATTAATAACTCACTTGGGAAGAAAATTTTATATAAATGTAAAAAAAAAATACCCTATAGCAAGGTTGATCCATCTTCCTGGTGTATTGTTTTTGTTGTTGTTGTTTTATTTTTTAGATTTTCTTTTATATCTAAAGCCATCAAAAAGACAAGTTCATTTATTTTTGTCTTGACCTCCTTAGGAATATAATGAATTAATATAAAATTATATAAATATATAATTTATATATACTATAAAATGATTTAAAAAATAACATTTGACTTACTAGTGCTTTTAATTCCTACCAAAATAATGCTTTTAACCACTCTATAATGATGTATACTTATTTAAAATCAATGTAGCATTTGAAATTCATGAACATTTTAAGAACAATCCCAGTTACCCAGATCAATGGCTACATTAAGTATTGAGGGATTAGCCCAAGTCAACAGACAGGATGTTTCATGGTAGAATAGCCCAGTGTAATATGAATTATGGGGTGTGAAAATATACTCTAAGCAAAATCGTAACTGGGTCTTTGCAACATGTAGGCCCATTCTCAATGGGGGTACTCTCAGGGGCTGAGGTGAAGTGAGAGGTTATCTAGAGAGAGAAGAGAAAGAAGAGAACAAGTGCACTTTGAGAAAGCAACTCCAATGATTCTAATGGACCATCTCCAGCCCTCAACTGCATTCCTCCCCAGCACAGGTGAGAACTATGAGATTTCAAAGGAGTCTAATACGTTAATATCACCTCTCTTCTTCGCCTGAGTTATGAACTGGGAAATAAGACCAAACCTCACCTTTACTGTTGATAAAATTGAAATTGAAATATGTGGCTCATATATGCCAGTGAATGGGCTTCCTGAGGCTGACCTGGGAACTGAATGGATTAACCATGTCCACACTGAGAGCAGTGGATCAATCTGAGCCTCCACCCTTTGAGCTGGGTTTTGGCATTAGAGTGGGGGACCTGGGAACATTAAAGAGTAAACCTTGTTTCTCCCTCCAATCTTACCAAGAAGAAAAGTCACTCTACCTCCCCTGGAAGGAGTGAAAGGGAAGGAGAAGTGATCAGGACACTAAAACCTCAGTCTAAGACCAACAAGCATTGTGTGTTTCAATGTTATCACTAAAATACATTTGATTCTGACTTTTCAAGTCGACAGTAAAATATAATGGGGCATTACTGTCAAACTTGACAGAAGAATCAAAGTGATGTCTGTGCATTGTCTGCTCTGCCTTTGAGGCACTGCTAAAATTCCCAGATTCCTTTGTTCCTGGCAGTAAACTCTGAATTAGCTATTTTGAGGGTTTATTTTAATAGTATCCGCTTATGCATTTTTGCTACTTTATAAAAATTTCTGAGACACAGGCGATTTATTACTTATCTAGACACTGGGCTAACATGACAAAAAACATCTAATTTTACAATGTTAAACTCTTGTTCCTTTCTTCCCCACCTGCCAGTGTAGCTTTGAGGCTGGTACCACTTTAACTCAGAAACCTTTTTCCCTGAGGCATGTTTGAATTTCCAAACACTCTTCTCCATGTTTCTCCTGCTAATTACTGGGTCTGCTTTAAGCACAATATAATGGGGCACACAGTGACTTCTGTTACTTTGAAGGTTGTCACACACAAATGGGTAACTGAAACCCCACCGATTTTCTAAAATCTGCCCTAAGTAACCCTAACATAAAAACGCAGACATTTTAAAATGGACTGAAAGATTCCTTATTTGTACACACATTTGTCCAAAGCCTTATTAACATGACCTGATGTATCACTTAAAGCTACCCTGTCCACTAGTTAGTCACTAATTACATATGACTTCTTAAATTTAATAAAAAGTAAACAATTAAAAATCACTTGGTCAGTTGCACTAGTCTCATTTAAAGTGCTCAAAAGCTAAATGTGGTTAGCAACTATCCTACTGGACAGAAAACATATTCATCATCAAAGAAAGTTCTATTCGACAGCACTGATTTTAAAGCATCACTGTTGAAATGACCTAACTGAAAAATGACAGACTTGAAGTTTAACTCTTATGCCTCCAAATGATCTAACACTCTTGTATATACAGATAAGAGTAGATATAATCTGACGAGATAGGTGAATAATAAAGCATTTCAAATTTAAATTTTATTAGTCTATTATAAAGGAGGAAATGATAAACTTGCACGCTGGTATCAACAGTCACCACAACCACAATATATATAAAGAGAAAAAGAAAGAGCAAAAGAAAAAGGGAGCGAGATGGACTCTTTGTTGACTCTCTCCTAAGACCATTTCTTTATGGGTGAGTTGTAAAAATATAAATGTTACTGGACTGCTTGGTGCAAAATAACTTGTAGTTATTGTTTCTTAAGTCAAATGCATACTATTTATGTATTCGCATACAACACGTTATGCGCCCATCAAATACTATATACATAGACAAAAATGGAGTTACAAGCATCTTAAAAAACAACATAACTGGAGGGTGGCAAGTCATTTCATGTTCATTGCACACAAATTAGTGGATTAATGCAAGATTTATATCAGAACAATGCTGGCATTTGGGAAGAGCCTAAGGAACATTAAATGTGAAATAATTTGTAATATAGGCTGATACGCATGTATGCTTGGGTATCGATCAGGATGTTTCCACCAATCAATCGCTTCCCTGAAAGTGATGAATCCTTTCTTAATACTCTCTCAATTGCTCCGTTTATACCTTTCTTGATGCAATGCCTGCCACAGTAAAGACTGCTGTAAGTGAGCACTGTGGCATGCTCATCTTTGCAATCTTTCTGAAGGCCTACGACATATTCTTACTACTTTGGGTTGCTTTCTGTTTTTTTTAAGATTTTTTTAAAATTTTTTAAATTTTATTTTTGAGGTGGGAGGGAAGAGGGAGAGAGAGCATGTGGGGGAGGAGCAGAGAGAAAGGGGGAGAGAGAGAATCCCAAGGAGGTTCCACATTGTCAGCTCAGAGCCCAATGTGGGGCTCAAACCCACAAACTGTGAGATCATGATGTGAACCATAATCAAGAGTCAGACACCTAACCGACTGAGCCACCCAGGCACCCCTGGCTTTCTTCTTTCCATTGCTTTGGTACAATTGCCTGTCCAGTATTTTAAGTATCCATAAAATTTAAAAAACCCTAAACTCAGAGAATAAATTTAGCTTCAGTTTTAAAACAAAACAAAACACACAAACAAACAAAAAAAAAAAAAAAAACAAAATCAGCCATGAGAAGGCAAAATAATACAGCTCTGAATTTAGACAGGCTTGAGTTGAAATTCTTGTACCACAACTGAGTACGTTTTGAAGCTTTCCAAACTTCCTATTGATGGCATTCATAGTGAAGGACCACATCTGTAAAGCACACTGAAAGTAATAAAAAACCCTTTCGTGGTGGTCAGAATGAGACCCATCCAGGGGCTCTCTTTGGATGTTCAAAGGCTCAAAGAATCAAGATCTTGGCACACAACTGAGGAATAGAAATCTCTGGGTTATGCTGCTTTTGATCCATTAATATAATCTTGGAGCCTCAGTTTCTGAATTTTACATACACATAGCAAGACTTTATCTGTGAACCCATTGAGATGGCTGGAAAAAATGGATGTGAAACACCTAGCATTGTGTTAGACCCTAACTAGACACTCATAAATAATACCTAATAATTTTAGTGCCAATAATAATAATATTCAAAATAGAAGTCACATGAATAAAGAACGTACTCTTCATGGAACAGTGACCAGGTGCGTCATCATCACTCTGAGAAGTGGTAATAGAGGACAGGCTGATTGATTTTTTTGAATGTGTAAGCAAAGAGCTTGAAGTACATTAAAGCTAATATTAACAATTTCATAGGCAAATCAAAGGCTTCTCTAAAACCACATATCAAGTGAAGGGCAGAAGTAGCCATGAATCAGGGCTGTGCATTCAGTCAGAGTGTGTATGAGGAGGTAGATAAAGAGCACAGTGAAACATTGCTCAAGCTTTATGCTGGCAGAGATAGAACCTCAGAATGACTGGAAAGGCTCTCAAGAGACCAATGGCAAGACTCACAGATGAGTAGGTACTTCCCTGTACTCAGGTCGAACATAAGGAACTACAATGCCCTTTTCAAGCCAGGTACTGACATTTAAAAAGGCTGCAATTTTATGTTTTGTTTCCTTTGACAAATTCAGCATCTGATTGGACACTTTTCCCCACATCGTCAATATGTGAACAGGCTTTCAACACTGATACTAAATGTGACTGTAATTTCACTTATTACTTTGTTAGCCACAGATGCTTCACTCTCCCCCGTGGAACATGACTGATCCACAGACTGATCTGTTGCTGTCCTCATCAGAGCATACAGCCATCTACTTGATTCTGCTGTCCCAAACACTGCTTCATATCTTGGCCATGGAAGAAGCCCCAACAAAAGGTTCTCAGGACGTTCTGGGATGGATGTATCTATAATCCCTGACTTAATGCTGATATTTGAGATATAGAGTTAAATACTTGAAAATGGAATGAATTAAGATCTACCAGTGCCTATGACAAGACAACCAAGGCACGAAACAAATGCCAACTTTTAGAAATAAATGAATTATCAAGAAGCTAATATCAATGTTTCATCACTGTTTAATTATTAATGTATTCATGTATTAATCGCTGTTTCTGATTCAAGAGGTAAATATTAATTTCTCTGTGTTTTTGAACTAGAACAACAGCAGTTAAGATACTGTGGCATATTCAAGGACAAGCGGAACAATATGATATATAGTATACTACATGTTGATGTTAACACACATAAAAGCAAATGCAAATTAAATTACTCCATGAAGTTAAAGTCTGCACTTTTTTAAATTTTTTAATGTTTATTTATCTTTGAGAGAGAGAGAGAGAAGGAGCAGGGGACGGGGAGAGAGAGAGGGAAACACAGAATCTGGAGCAGGCTTTAGGCTCTGAGCTGTCAGCAGAGGGCCCGACGTGGGGCTCGAACTCACCAACCCTGAGATCATGACCTGTGCCAAAGTTGGACGCTTAACCGACTGAGCCACCCAGGTGCCCCATGTGTCTAAATTTTAAATATAACACATTTAGGGGCGCCTGGGTGGCTCAGTCGGTTAAGTGTCCGACTTCAGCTCAGGTCATGATCTCGAGGTCTACGAGTTCAAGCCCCACATCAGGCTCTGTGCTGACAGCTCAGAGCCTGGAGCCTGTTTCGGATTCTGTGTCTCTCTCTCTCTCTCTCTGACCCTCCCCCGTTCATGCTCTGTCTCTCTGTGTCTCAAAAATAAATAAATGTTAAAAAAAAATAAATAAATAAATAAATATAACACATTTATTTCTCATTTTTCCAGTATATCACACTAAATCAATACAATATATACTTCTTTCCCAAAAGAAATGGAAAGCATTACTTGATTTAAAATGAATAGTAATAATTTTTAAAATTACTTAAGTTTGATTTCTAAGTTCATAAATCATAAAGATTTGATTACATGTAATACATTTCAATTAATCATAGGTAGATTTTACATGCTTATAACCACTTTTCCTCCTTCTTCAAATAACAATGAGAGAGCACAAGAACCTAAACGCTTTGTGCCTAACTGTGCCTTAAACTACATCTGCAAACTTTTGTATACACTTATTTGAAATTGGGAAGATTATCATATACACTTGGCACCTCGAGTGTCAAAAAATTTTTAAAGACAATAAGAAGCCGATTGCCCCCTTATGACTTGCATGCAGGATGAAGCCTTGAGGGCAGAATGAAACAACTAAAGCAGTGGCTCTCAAGTCTTTTGGAACAGCAAACATGAACCCCCCGACCCCAGCAGTTCATGGTTGGATATGTGTGTTCACTCTGTCAGAATCAGGCTGGCTGAGGTGCACCTTCACTCTAATCAAGACAAATGACAGTTACGTGCAGGCAAAATTGCCCACTATTTGTCACCTAACGTTTAAATACAACTGTCATCACTGAGCATCCCCAATGCTAAAGATCAGGTTAAGTCATTTACTTCCAGCATACTTTAATATAACAAATATTTGAAGATTAGTTAAATGGAGCAAATCATTTGAAATTATGGTCACCCTCCTACTACTTCCCAAATTCAAAGATCTTTAGGCCTGAATCCATACATGTCGCATTATTTAGTACTCTCATTAACTCCCAACCCCCTTTCCCACCACTCAGACCCTCACATTATCTGAACTTTGTTTTCCTGTTTTCACTGTCCCTAACCCTTCACCAATCCCTAAACTATTAAATACATGTAAGCTCTAGTCCTTAGGAATTATTCTTCTCCATTCTTCCATCTTACTTTTCTCAATACTCAAACACTCAGAGGATCCTGCCTACTCCTTATTAATCATAAATTCTTTCCTCTTTTCATGTGATTTTCTTGACCTTGTCCCCTTAGCAAACAGCATTTATTTATAGGTACAACACATCAAAACATAGGTATCAGACTTGGCCATGTGACTTGCCTTAGCCAATGAACTGTGAGCACAGGAACAGCATGTCCCAAACAGGGGCTCCTTCTTCTGATTAGTTTCCAAAATGAAGACGACGTAGGGCAGAGTCACAACCAAACCACAACCAACACGTATTGTGAAAAATAAGCTTGTGTTGTTGTAAGCCGCTGAAATTTGGAGATTTCAGCATACCTGTTACTGCAGCATAATTTAGAGAAAACCAGTACATCATACATAGTACATAAGTTTATGGTGATAACTAAATGAGATAATGTGAATGGTGATAAGCATTCTGCTGGCAACACAGGAAATATTCAATACATGTGAGCTATTGTCAAGTTGGCAACCTTCCACATGCATCTGTTTCATTTTCCCACAGTCTTCAAATTAGAGAACTATGTGTTGTCTCAATAGTAATTCCTGATATATCTAGAAAAGTGACAGGTGCTTAATAAATACTTATTAAATAGAGTCAAAGGAAAAAGTAACAAAAAGTTAACCTGAAGAGAGCCACAGTAGGAAGAAGAACAAGGTACAGAGGGAGAAGGGAAAAAGAAATGATGACATCACTTTTTTATTCGGTAAGTACTTACTGAACACTTAACTACGAGTCAAACAGTGATATGCATTAAGGGGACAACTGTGAATGAGGCAAATGTGCCTTCATGGAGATGGGGAAATAATGAAAAGTAAGCAGCAATTATATGCGTCCTTCATGTGGAAAACCAGTGACTTAGAAACCCACAGAAGGTGTCTAGGAAGTTTTCTTCAGGATGTGGCCTCAAGAATGAATGGGAGACAGGTAGATGAAGGAGAGAAAATGTGGGTATGGAAAGAATGTTTCAGGCAGAGCAAGCAGCTGATGATGATTATTTCCCAGAGGAAACAGATAAAACCATCTGTTGTCACTAAAAGGGATGGAGGAAATAAAGCTGATCTTCAGGAAGTTACATAAGGCCTGATGTCTTCATTACAGAGAACCGTACAGAAGCTGATGGGACTGAGAATGTTTTCTAGACACTGTTGCTGATTTGTTGGAAAGCACAGAATTGGGGTGACATTGATCTACAGAATGGTATGATTTTTGAAAGTGGCACTCGGACTGGTTTTAGTCACAGAGAAGCAGGCAGGTAGCTTGTGCCAGAGTAGCTGCTGATGCCAGATGGTTGCATTGAAGCCAACAAGGGATTGGAAATGCAGACACTGGCAAGGATGTGGCTGCTGCCGTGGACCATGACGTTTAAGTCAGGAAACTAAAGAAAGCGCTTCTACTCCTAGATATGGCAAAAGAGTTTCAAGGGACTGAAGGTCTCAATGAAGCTGAAGCATGGCTTTTCTTTTTTTAATTCCGGTTCCATATACTCTCTGAAAGAGTTGCTGTCTACCAGTATCAACAGGATATATTAAACACTGCTCTCTGGAAACCACCAAACACAGGCATGACCTAAGTGATCTAAGAGACTATTTTTACTTTATTTGCATAGCACTTCCCTTTATTTCAAGTGCTTTCACATCCATTGAAAATACCTCATTTGACTGCCATTACTATGTTGTTGAGTAACGGAAAACCAGTTATTAGTACCCTCATTTTGTTAACTGGAAAAAATTGAGATTTAGGCAAATTTTACAACTTGCCTAAGGTCCCAAGGTGAGTTTGTGATGGCTTATAAGTAGAACCCAGCTTACTACTCTGATATGTGCCTCTTCAGCAGAAATCTATGGTGAAAACAGATGCAGAGGACTACCCATATGTCAAACCTTAGTATACACTGAAATTGCCCATCATCTCAAACACATTCTTCTGTGTGATTCCCAGACCACAGTCCAACGACTGGCTTCTGGTCGGTCATTCAGGGGAGAAATGTGTTCATGCACATTGTACCTCCAGGGAGTTATTAATCTATGTCAGTTTTAACATCCCTTTTTGAGGCACTGCTTTTGCCTTAACGTCTACCCATATGGTACAAACATTGTTTTAATTTAATCACTGTAAACTTCAAAAAATATGTCTACAATCTAGTAAAGATAAAGATCGTTTCTTTTGCTTTAGAGATCTTTTTATTCACCCTTAAGAAAAAAAATATACATTTTATCAAATTTTAAGGATATAAATAGAACCAAAGGGTTGGTTCCAGGACCTGAAAATAAATGAATATTCTTACATCCAATCAGTTGAATAAAGCTCCAGGCTATGAAATAGATGGTAAACAATTTTCCTAGGTGCTTCTAATTTTAAATTAAAATTGAGGTCACACTGAACTGGTGGAAGCCAAACCCAATTTAGTTCCTTTGATCTCAAACTGGGAAATATACACTTCTGCTTAGTCTCTTTACACCTAATAAATGCTTTTCAGATAAACCAAAGAATGTACCACATAGAAATAAGTGGACAATATGGTGGGCACCATATACTACTGTTTTCAAAGGTAAGTTGATTTTGTACAGATTGATTTTACCTTTGCCCATATAGACATTTCTATTAGAATCATAATTAAATGGAACCCTCATTTAGACCTGTTTCGACTATTACCTTGGCATGTGAAATTAAACAAATCACTCAAACTCCAATTTTTTTGGTTTCCTTGCCTGTGCAGTGAGTGCAATTTCCTTGCTCTGATCAACTCGTAAGTCCCCCAAATTAAATGATTTTCCCAAGATTTTGCTCCTAGTAAGTGGCAGATAAAAACTTTAAAAGCTATGTCTCTTGAAATCTATGGCTACTTTCTCAAAAAAAGGTTATGGTATAGTTGTTCCTGAGATCGCTTTTTGTTCATCTTGGAATGATTTATTTTAAGGCTCCATGGTAGTCTTTATTACAATTCGGTCAAACTTCTTATATTTACAGCAAGAGGACAAAGAACACAGATAATACTAAACAATGTGGAACTTAAAAAAATTCATTTAACTTCAGAATGCAAGATTCTTTGCTGCACTAAAAGATAAAAGACTTGTACAACAATGTTTTACTTAGTCTCCTATTAAAACTTACATTAGGGCGTCTGGCTGGCTCAGTCAACTCTTGCTTTCGGCTCAGGTCATGATATCATGGTTTGTGGGTTCAAACCCTGAGCTGGGCTCCACACTGACAGTGGTGGGATTCTCTCTCTGTCTCCCTCTCTCTCTGTCCCTCCCCTGCTCAGGCTCTTTCCCTCTTTCTCAAAATAAATAAATTAAAAAAAAAACTTACATTAGGGGGGCCTGGGTGTCTCAGTGGGTTAAGTATCCGACTTCAGCAAGGGTCATGATCTTGCGGTTCATGAGTTTGAGCACCGCATCAGGCTCTGTGCTGACAGCTCATAGCCTGCAGCCTGTCCCAGATTCTGTGTCTCCCTCCCTCTCTGCCCTCCCCTGCTCGCATTCTGTCTCCCTCTCTCTCAAAAATAAATACGCATAAAAAAACACTTACATTAGACATTACATTAAAACTTACTTACCTCCTAATAACATACCAATGGCAATATTTATAACATCCCTGAGAGCAATGAGCAATGTTACACACAATTTAATATTGTATTTTCAGGTCTTAACTAGGGTAACTGTGTTTTCCAACTATCAAAACTGCTCAATGACTTTTAGCTCTTAAATAAAAATGATAATTGAAAAGAGTAAAAATATATATACTTATACACACACACACACACACACATATATATATATATTTAGACTTAATATTCTAAGCTCCATTCCTTCTTCAGTATCACTGCCTTAAAATAAGCCTCCTTCAGTTATTATCTGGATTACTGAAATGTCTCCCTAACTATTTCTCTTTCTCTAATCTTACCATTCTCTAATCATACTCCACATGCTATCAGAGTTACCTAATAGGTTCATTAGACTGTCATTTCTCTGCTTTATAGCATTCATTAGTGCTTGATAATTTTCAAAATAAAGGAAAAATCCCTCAACCTCTACTTTTAAGTCCCTAGGATTTAGCCTCTGCCCTTTCTTCAACCCCAGGCTCCTCTACTAGCCTTATAAAGCTAATCCCAGGAACCCAGGACCTGAGACAGTTTCAAGTCTCTTTAAGTTCCAATATACTGTTCCTTCACTCTAGCATCCTTTCCTGCCCCTCACCAGCACCGCTGAACTCATTAATATTTAAAGTTTTGCTCAAGCATATTTTACCTCTCAGTCTGAGGGCTGATTGAGTCTGCATGGCAATTAGGGTGTTGTTTTAAAAAAATGTAAACCTAATTGCATTATTAAAAACAGTCTATACCTGCCCCCTGAATTCTGGACAATAGCCTCCACTGGCCCTACCCAGGCTTGCGCAGCCCAGTTTTCCAGCCTTACCTACCTGGTAACACTGTTCTTCTTCCCACTATGCCACCTGCATTGGTGGGGGGAGGGGAAGCAAACCTGAACTCTTTCTCAGCTTTAACATATACTCTTCTCTCTGTCTCAAGTGCTCTTCTCCCCACCGGTGCCTTTGTTCATCCCCAGCTATCATCTTCTATGATACTCCTCAGAGAGTCATTTACCTCACCCAGTTTTAAGAAAATTCACCTCTTGGGCACCTGGGTGGCTCAGTCAGTTAAGCATCTGACTTCAGGTCAGGTCATGATCTCACAGTTTGTGGGTTTGAGTCCCACATCAGGCTCTGTGCTGACAGCTCAGAGCCTGGAGCCTGCTTCAGATTCTGTGTCTCCCTCTCTCTCTGCCCCTCCCCTGCTTGCACTCTCTCTCTCAAAAATAAACGTTAAAAAATTTTTTTTAAATTCACCTCCCATCCCTTCTCATAACATATGTTGCTTTCCTTTGACAGTGCTTATCAACATTTATAACTATTTTTACTTATTTACATGACTATTTGTTTAATGTCTGTCTCTACATCCTCCATAAGTTCCATGCAGCCCAAGACAATGTTGGTTTTGTTCATCACTGTAGACTCAGTGATGAACAGGGCAGGGCTCAGAGTTGAAAGACTCTTTTACTAAGCATCACTATTGTGGAGAATCACGATTTTATCCGGCTTTGAACAATCAAGAATTAAACACCGCAGAATGCCCTATAGTGGATTCCCACTAAATATTAATGAGTCATCAATTTTCAAAGATGAATCAGAAAGCCTAATATTAAAACTATGCAGAACAGCATTAACCTTTCTTTGATTCTCCAGGGATACTGACAGATCCTGTATTACTTTAGACTTACATCTTAAGGAGAATTATGATCATGCTTTTGATATACCACCCACATCCCCCCTCTTCAGAAATGAAGACTTATTCCCCAAACTTGTGGGAGTGTTGCAAGAAGACCCTCCCTTGTGAGCTCACTTTGGGGGTTTACAACAGCTGAAGAAAACCACTGTTTAAGGTCTGACCTCCTTCCTGGGACATTTTGCATTTGGTTGTCTAAAGGCTGAACCCCTTCACCTCACCTTAAGACAATACTGAAAAGTCATCCCACATCCAGAGCTCTCTGTGGGTTCCACAGAGGCTGACACAGGACAGAATCATCATTCAGCTTCTCCGTCTACTCACTCATGCTTTTTATCCCTTCACTTCTTAAGGATTGATCCTCAGAGCCAGTCCTAACAAACATCTTGCACGCTGAACTCCATCTCAGGGTCTGCTTCACAGCAAACCCATCTGTGACAAGAAATAATATTAGCGTTCCATATGGATTAAAATGATAGATAACACATGTGGCATATCAGTGTTGTGGATATGTATATACTATTATTAAATAATTTTTAGGGGCGCCTGGGTGGCTCAGTTGGTTGAATGTCTGATTCTTGATTTCAGCTCAGGTCATGATCTCAGGGTCATGGGATTGAGCCCTGTGTTGGGTTCCATCCATTGAGTGTGGAGTCTGCTTTAGATTCCCTTTCTCTCTCCCTCTGCCTCTCTCCCCTGCTCATTCACACACTCTCTCTCTCTAAAATAAATAAATGAATTAATAATTTAAAAAAAAAGAATTTTAAAGCTCTTAGCAGGGTACCTTATGGTTCTTTCAATAGCGTTATATCAATAGCAATTCTGATTAATTTGAACTGAGCAGTGGTTTACAGATATATGGACAGGACTGTCCAGGTGTCTTTAATATTAAGTATCATGGTTTGGATTTGCCAGAAGAGAACAAATACATTTTCGAAGATGGTTTTATGTCAAGGGAGGAAATGATAGAGAGTAAATATACCATATATGTACCACACCACAGTGATTTGTTTACCTTTCCAGAAAATAAAAGGTCACCCTTCTAAAGGCATAAATGTTATGGGATAAAGATGTAACTACTTTCAGAATAAGAAATTTGTATAAAGATGCCTTTATACCAAAAAGAAAATATAAATAAGATATAAATATTTATTATTATAATAAAAGAATTATCCAGCTGACTTTGGCAGTTGTTTTTCAGCAACCTAGCTAAAATTTAACTCATTACTTTTTGCTTTGTATCTCAATTATGCATATTTTGTAGTTTAGCAATTAAAATTAGGGACATAACTCTTTTCTAAAAGAATATACACCTTATTCCTCTGCAGCTCATTAGAAAATATCTACCTGGGAAGAACAGGCTTCCCTTGAGGTATGTGGGCTTCTCAAACTGTACTGTGCACACAAATCACCCAAAGGATCTCATTAAAATGCAGATTCAAATTCAGGGGGGTCTGTGATGAGACCTGAGAGCCTGCATTTTTAACATCACCCTGATTCTGCTGGTCTCTGGACCATAATCTGAGACACGAGGATATTAAAAACCACAAGAACATGTGACTAGGGATCACAGAATGTGATCTAGATACAAGGCAATATTTCTGATACATTGCTCAGAGGGGAAAAAAGGATATACGCCATTTTTTGAAAGAAAAAAATTACACATACACATATAACAAGCATATGTGTAAAAAAAAAAAAAAAGTCCCGGAGCCACTTAACTGTTCTTTATAAAACGCGTACAGCAAAAGCCTAGTCAACCTTAATGAGTAGTGGGGAGCAAATAAAAACCACTTCTCTACTGTAAACCTCAAAATTTTGTTTTTAGAAGCATGAATTACACGAGGAAATGAATAGCTTCCGTAAGTTTATTTTCATACTGCAGAAACCACTTTCAGGATGAAGCGTGGTTATATATGTATGGTGTGTGTGTATGTGTGCATGCATGTGTGTGTGTGTGTGTGCATGCATGTGTGTGTATGTGTGTGTGTGTGTGTATGTATGTGTCAAATTTTATGGGATACAATGACAGATAATACAAGTTTATTACTGACTATTCTTGTTTCATGACTCTTTAGTAAAAATCTCTTTTTCTGTGTTTATGGAATTATCTGTACAATATCAGAGACTTTCTGGGAAGAAACCTATACTTTCAGGGGCCTGAATATTAAAAACCCAGCCAAACACCAAAACAAGCCATACACACATTTGTGTTGTGGTAACTCTGAAAATGGATTATTGTGATAGTACTAAAGGGAACAGGGACATCAAGAATTTGTTCCCTTAATTCCAGTGAAGTCAATATAGCTGTCCCTAATGTCCTGAGTACATGGAACAGCCAGATACTAGAAATGAAATACATTTCTAAGATTCTTTTCTATTTGGATACAGAGAAGAACAAAACCAATATTTATAAGAATTTACCAGGTTCTAAAGATTGTGCTAGCTTTCTTTCTCCGTTTGCTCAACCATTCCTCAAGGCAACTATGTCAAGTCGATACCATTATCCCCATTCAACAAATGAAACAGAAAAGTTAAGTAACTGCTCTTGGTCATAGAGCAAGACAGCTCTATTGCACTTTGTAAAGAAATGTAAAAATCCTCTTAATAGCTCTCAACCCCAGTTATAGAATGGAACCTCCTAGAGAGTTTTTAATCTCTTTTAAGTTTATTTATTTTTGACAGAGAGAGAGAGAGAGAGAGAGAGAGAGAGAGCGCGAGCATGAGTGGGGGAGGGGCAGAGAGAGAGGGAGACACAGAATCCGAAGCAGGCTCCAGGCTCTGAGCTGTCAGCCCAGAGCCCCACACAGGGCTCAAACCCACGAATCATGAGATCATGACCTGAGCCGAAGTCGGCTGCTCAACCAACTGAGCCACCCAGGCACTCCTCCTATAGAGTTTTTAAAAATACTAGTGCTTGGATCCAACCCTGTAGGGATTCCAACTTCAACAGCCTGGTGACTGCTGTTCACATACAGAATGCATAAGTCCCTCGGGTGATTCTAATGTGTGCCAAAGCAGGCAACCACTGTTCTGGAGCATCTGAATACCTCGGTTCTTATATGATCATTTCTCAGTATAAGCATTTCTTATTTCTCCAGGAGAGTAGAAGCCATCATACAGGCACTTCCTCAGCCTGTCACCACTTTAACTTAGATGCTTAGCTGTACCCATTTCCCCTTCACTGTTTCCCTGACTTACACCAAAGATTACTTGTTTTCTTCTCTCTCTCCCCTTCTCTCTCTTCCTCCCTCTCCCACCTTCTTCCCCCACCATAACTAATGCTAATTCTTTCCACCTGAGTTCTGGTGGACATCAACCTTATCCCTCCCCACCTCCATTTCCTGTCCTGGAACTTTCTTAAATATACAGTCATCTCTTTATTCCTTAATTTCAACCTGTCCTTTCCTGTCAACTCATTCCCATTACTAATTGAAAATGCTCAAGTTTCTTCTATCTTTTAAAATAAAACAAACAAAAAAATCGTCTCTTTGTCACCACCCTTTAGCCTATTCTATATCTATACCCATCACAGCCAGACTTCTTCACCAGCTTATCCACAATGGATGGTGACATCTTCCCCCCTTCTTGTCTCAATCTGATTTCTACCCCAACACTCAAAATCTACTCTCACCAAAATCACAAATGCTGCTTTCCACTAGACTAAGTCTGAATTCGGTTCAAACTTACTGGTTTAGCCTAAAAAGTCCTTCATGGGCTGATCACTACCTTCCTTTCTAGCTTCATCTCACGTGCTTTCTCTCCTTCCCATTCCAAAAAACATCCATAATGAGCTTCTTCAAGTTCCTTGAATCTGTCATGCTTTTTCTGGCTTCTACAGCTTGGCACAGGTTTTTTGTGGGTTTTTTTGTTTTTTGGGTTTTGTTTTTGTTTTTGTTTTTTTTGTATTTTTTTTCCTATGCCTAGAACTCTATTCTCTCTTTTGCACTTCCCCAAACTCTCTCCTTCTGAATAACACTGCCCTGATCTTTCAGGTGTTAATTCAACAGAAGGTGCTTATACTTTGGACTCAGCCCGTTTTGAATCAGGACTCTCTCATTTCTTACCATGTGAACTTAATTCACAGTCACCTCATCTTTGAAATGAGGATAATAGAAATATTCACCTTACAGAACTGTGTAAATGAGAAATGAAAACATGCTGCTAAAGCGACTAGCACACTGCCTGGCACATATCGTCAGTGAATATTATTATTCACATGCTCCTGGGAAGCCTTCAATGACCCCCAGAAATACTGAAGGTCAGCATCCAAAGTGTTCTCACCATGGCCTCTCCAGCTCCTGTCACTGTCCCCATTATACAGAATGACAAAGTTTTTTATCTTTCTCATCATCTCCCACTCATATGGAAGCTCTTTCAGGGTCAGGACCATGTCCACTTTATTTAATACTGAGTTCTTGACATCTGGCACACAGCTGAGCCTACAATAGCACCCATTAAACCATAGTTCAGTAAAAGAACAAGGGATTCAGAATGAAAAAGAAACCTTTCCAATGGCATGACCTGTGCACTTTTCAAAGCACCATGTTCCTTCCCGAAGGAATGATACCCATTGTGTGTGTGTCTGTGTGTCTGTTGTGTGCTAATTAAATCACTCAGGAATAATCTTTAAATATTAAATTTAAATTGTATCCTTAATTTGGGATGCTAGTTTATGTGTACACATTTTAGCAAATGTAAAATCAGAAAAATTTCATTGATAAACCTTTGCCAAAACACTCAATAAGCATAGAGAAGAAACAATGACATTTTAATTTGGAGAAGAGAATTCTGATACATTTTGAAATACCGGTGTCATATCAGTAAATTCCACAGTAAACTATACTGCACACTTGATTTTACAAATACTGAGTTTAAGCTGCAGAATTATAATGTTGCTATAAAGACACTGCAATTTTTAGTTTGCAATCCACCTTAACCATAAAGCAGACCCTTTTCCCTGGATTATTTCTTACGCAAATCACCTTGAAAAGTGCATCTTGTAGGTTAGGTACAAGATCCCTGAGCTTTTGTAATCTGAGGGATAATGCCAACTATATTAACTGGGTAAAAGTTTTAGATGAGAAATTCTGTATCTTGAAATACATACTGTGAAAGTGAAAGGTTTGAAAAGAGATTGTTTGTCCTTTTCTAAGATGAGATACAGAGCAATGTGTACCCAGCCAGTAAATGGATCCTTTAAGAAAAAAAATAAGGTACTTTGTATCGTTTGACCCAGTACTCATCCCTCTGGAAATTAACATTAATAAATACTCTGAAACAACAAAAAAGCCAAATGCATCAAGAAGTTTACTCTGGTATTTCCCAAAAGGGGGAAAAAACTGGAAACTAACTATACTCAAACAAAACAAGGAAACATATTATTATTATGACAGATCATATGCAGCCCTTAAAATAAAAATTATATCATAAGCATTACATTGCTATATAATATCAAATAAAAAGCATATTATATATAAACTGATTTCAATTATGAAAATGATATATTCATATCGAGGAACAGATGAGAATATGGATAAGCAATAATTTTAGAGCTGTATAATCATGAATAGTCATTTTTAATAAATTCTGTGAAATGCGCATATTTGTTATAATATCTGTCCATTTTTAAAGTTCCCCAAATTTAAAGATCAGTCCCAGAAGTTTATTATTCTGAAAAAAAAATTGTTTTTAAGACTGGTCTCCAGCAAAATAAAAAAAAAATGTGTTTTTTTTAGCTTTTATAAACCCTATTTTGGGCTTCATTTTTTGTAAAATAAAACGATCACCTCTATTTTTCATGTCAAAACCATAGACTTCAGCTAGAAAGACTATTTCAATATCAGTTTATTTAACTTTGTGAGTTATTCAGCCACAGTTTACAATGCATGAAAACTATTTTTATTTTCTGATTTTGTGAAAATGAAGAATATGTAGGATGTTAGGTAAAAGACACACCATTCATAGATTCTCCTATCAAAATCATTATTATGTACTGGTCCTTTAACTGAATCATTTTCAAAAGAAGTCATTAATGTGAAAGTAAACTGAATTTAAGAACAGACTCTGAAACCATATCACAGCTTCTTACTTATTAAACTATGTGAACTTAGGCAAGTCACTTAACATCTCTGTGCTTCAAATTGCTCATTTACATTATTATTATGGGTAATTATAATGCCTACCCAATAGTTTATAGATGGGAAGCACCTAGAACAGTAACAGACACGTAGTGAGTAACACATAAATGTTCTTAATACCATTCCCACTCCATCTTAATCAGAGCCAGGTTTTACACAATTTTTTCTTGTTTAAAGTACTCTATAAAGTCCATGGCCAAAAAATAAATTTTATGCTGTTCTCCTAAGAGAAAGTCCTAGACTTCTACTTATCTTAAAGTTGACCTTAGACAGGTCACTTACTTCTCTGAGAATCGGTCTCCTCATTAACAAAATAGGAAAGGGGAGACTGGGTGGCTCAGTCAGCAGAGCTTCCTACTCTCAATTTCAGCTTAGGTCATGGTTTGGGTTGGGGTCAGGGTCTTGAGTCCCACGCACCGAGCTTGGAGCCTGCTTAAGATTCTCTCTCTTCCTCTCCCTCTGCCCCTCTCTCGCACAAGCTCTCTCTCTCTCTCAAATAAAAAATAAAATAAAATAATAAAATAAAATAAAAAAGATAAATACCTAGACTGTAAATTTTAGATAGGATTAAATAAGACACATGACAGAAATCAATGCAATGTAATCAATCTATTTGTTCTTAACTTTTATATGGTCTGGCACAGTATCTAATGCAGAACAGATGGCTTACAAAAAATTTTTAAAAGGAGGCATAATTTTGCAAAAAACAGTTTATCAAGGAGACATGAATTTATTTTTTAAAAAACCTCAACAGGTCAAATGTCTTAAGTTGTCATTGTCCCTTACATATTAAATGTACTCTGATACCAGAGTGCAAATATCTTCCCTGTACAAATACAAAAAAAAATCAATGCATGGATAGAGAGGACTATGGTCATTATTTAATTTAAATCTATCTTCATAGAAGACAATTAACCCCCAAAATTCAATGGTCCTTGAAATCACTAGTGTTAATTTTTGTAATCTGGCAACTCAAATTTTTCAGAAACAATAGGGGCCTTAAGTGCTGACTTTCTGTCAAGAAAAATATCCATTCCTTGTTGTTACCTTCCAGAGAATGTTTCATCCAAAGCAGTGTATGGGACATCCAAGAAAACTGTGGGAAAGGAATCAATTTAGAGAAGGCAAAAGCAGACAGACCTTATGCAATAGACAATCTAAAAGAATGGAGGTCAGAGGTTAAACCTATTGACAAAAAAGCATAGGCCCTAGCAAATCTTCATTTGAAATTTTGCCTACTTTATTTTACTTTTTTAAAGAATATTATAGTGTTTAAATATTTGTAATGTTTATTTATTTTTGAGAGAGGCAGATCGCAATTGGGGGAAGGGCAGAGAGAGAGGGAGACAGAATCCAAAGCAGGCTCCAGGCTCCAAGCTGACAGCACAAAGCCCAACGTGGGGCTCGAACCCATGACCCGTGAATCGTCAGATCATGATCTGAGGTGAAGTCAGACACTCAACCCACTGAGCCACCCAGGTGCCCTAAAAGTTGCCCACTTTAAAATTCTCCATTAGCAACTATGAGGAAGCATGATAAACAGGAACACTTTTCAAAAAGTTGCTGATGGAATAAGTCTTGCCAGTAAAAGACAACAATTTCTTATAACACAGATATCTTATTATTACATCTGATCTTTTCATGGTAATATAGTACTTTCAAGTACTTTGTTTCCCCCAGATTTAAAATCTCCTAAAACAAAGATATCTTCCTAAAGGTATCACTTGAACTAAAACAAAAAGATAACACAGAATATTAATCTTACTATTAAAAGAAACAACTTCTAAGTATAACTGCAAAAAAAAAAAAATGTACAAAACCACAATGTAACCCAATCTGCCTTCATTGAAGACAAATGAAGGAGAGAGCTTTTGCTGATTTCTAGATTTGAATCAAACATCAGAGCAAACTCTGCTAAAATTATTGTAAAGCTAGAGGCAGCCATAGAATTTGAAGACATTAGTGTCCACAAACCAGTATTAATAAATGAACATGTGCATCTGTAAACCCAACAACTTCAAACAACTGAAGAAATGTATAAGTACCTACAATGTGCTAAGCATCGTGTTATGTATTATGTATGTATTTTCTCATTTCAGTCTACAAGGCAACTTTATAAAATCTAGTATTACATTCACATTTTACGCATAAGGGAATGGAGTCTGATAAAACATACCTATACATACAGACAGTTAAATGACATATTACCCAAGATCACCGAGCTGGATTAAGGTACAAAGAGGATTCAAATCCAAGTAAAATAACGCAGAATTTCTAACTCTATCCACTATGTGCTGCTGGTTTTGTCTGTGGTTAAGATGCCCAGAGTTAAAAATTTGGTATAGACCATTTATTTTAAGGATAAACTAACTTTGGCACTAAATTATTTAAAATAACTGATCGGCATAAATGTCAATAAAAGAAAATGAATTTGAGAGAAATATCAAAATATCTTGAGAAAAAATGACCTCTTTTCTATGGCTTAGTCCCTTCTAGAATAACATAGCCAAATGGTCAAAGTAAATAGTATAAATTGTAATTTTAAATAGTTTTCTAAGAATAATTTCCCTGTACAGACTTCAAGGAAAGAACTTTGAAAAGTTAAAAAATTCCCAAGAAAGGTCACACCATTCCACCTCTAAGAAATCAAAACAGTGTTATTTTAAATGCGCAGCTCCTCATGAAAATGCTCTCATGTAGTGTATTATATGAAATATAAACCAGTATAGAGTCACCATAGAAAATGTTATTCAAATTTTGACTGCAAGATAGTTTTAGATAGGGCAAATGTCAGATTTCAGATGTGATATATATAATCCTACATGCGAGCTGGTCTCATTTCATTGTTCTTCTTGAATGAACTATCATGCTAATTGCATAGCTCTGTTCCCACACTGCCTTTGGCAAAGCAAACAGCAACACGCTCAGATTAAATGTCTATGCAGTTACCCAAGGAGATGAAATGACACAACTCTGATTCTTTTGCTTACTGTCTCCTTTGTCATCATCATTCTCAATCAACTCCTGCCAGGCTCTGAACATGTGATTACGGTCTTCAAAGCTACAACAGAGTCACAGAAGCTGGCCTAATGATGCCTAACACAAAGAATTTAGATGAAGCCCCTGACATCCAAGGCAGAAAGACTCAGTAGTGAGGAAATTAGTGCCAATAACTCTGTGCACATCCACAGAGTGCAGACAGATGTGTGTGCAGACATCATCTTTAGATATCAACGTAAAATCCATTTTGAAGCTGAAATCATTCTAAATGAATTTAATCTGAGCAATAGGAGTGAGGGTCAGAGAGGATTCACAGGAAGGTGATCGTTTAGAAATCCAGCTCTGCTAGGAGAGAATTTAGCAACAAACAGTACCTAAGGTGATTCTCAGCACCTTAAACAGAACTTTCTCTTCTGTGCTTCCTTGAAGATGGAACTGAGTGTAAGGCAAACATTCACCAAATGCCCACGATGTGTGAGGCCCTCTGGTGCCTTTAATCCCCAATTCTCGGGAAAGGGGCAGAAATCACAGTTCTCCCGAACTATTTCACCCTCAGATTTATTCAGCTTAATTCTACATAACCCAAAGCCAGACTTCTTCCCTAGATTTTTAGAGCCATAGTCCCTAACAACTGGGTATGCTCACTTCGAGTGTCTTTAAACATGTAATACACAACATATTCAAAAATAAATCATGTATTTCCCCATCTCTTCTTCCTTCATCCTTATGGCCCCTTGTTCTACATTCTACATCTTGAGAAATGAAGTCCACACACACCAAGCACTGGAGAATCACTTATCCTCTCTAACCATGCATGTCCAGTTTTCAAATTCTATATAGAGGCTCTTTCTTCTGATTACCTCTTCACTGAGTCCTCCCTCATTTAACATCAACATAAATATGTCAATTCATGGCCTTATCACTTCTTTCCAGGTTTCTTGCAAGGACTAAGTGTCCTCCTTGTCTCCAGTTATACCCTAATCGTCTTTCACGAGGCTGCCCTTCATGTTGTTGTAGTTGCTACTGTCGTTTAAGGGAGAACTATGTCATATTACTTGTTAAAAATCTGTGGAGACGTTCCTACATCCTTCTAGAATGCTTATAGTTCAATTTTTAGCATATCATATAAAGCTCCACATAAGGGCCCTACCTCTTCTTTCGCCATCTTCTGTGCCTCTCTTCTGCTCTCTCAGCCACCAGCATCCATCCACTCTCCAGGAACTTTCCCATCTACAGTCTTCCAAAGGCCACCTTATTGTACAGGCTGGTCCTTCCGCCTGAAATAAACTCTCCCCAGTCAATACTACTCTCATCAGTCAATACTACAGATGCTTTTATGAACACCCACTCAAACATCATTTCGTCTAAGAAGCCTTCCTGTCTTGTGCTATCATCAATTCCTTTGTGTGTTTCTTTCATTGCACATATCACATAAAATCACAGCATATGTACAATAGAGGCAGGAGCACCACCTCCCTGGTTTACAACTATATATACAGAGCTTAGTATGATTTGCACCTCAAAAGTATGCATCAAACATTTCTTGAGTAAACAAATTTTGCAATTGTTTCTTTACTTTTCTGTCTTTCCCACTCAAGTAGCTCCTCAAGGCAAGCTATTCATTTCAATATTCCCAGTGAATGAAACAAGCATGCATTCAATTTTTTAGTTTTATTCATTCAACTAAGAAATTGCAAATGTAGATGAATGCACCTATACATATGCATGCATCTAATGCAAATTAAATGTGTCTAATCTTGATATACTTAGAGTCAAGCCAAGAAGTCCATAGTACAATCAGGGATACGGATCACTATCTTGATGCCTATATTACCATGCCTGGTGCAAATAATGAAACAGGTCCCTTTGTCAAGTATATGTAAGTCTGATTCCAAAGCATGATCGATTGCTTCCTCACTTATATCATCAATTCTGCCCGCTCTGGGAGTGTAATCCCTGAGTCAGTGAATGCTTCTAAGGATGTCTCACCATTTCTACTTACTTGATGCTGAGTATGAATGTGACTACAAAGGTAAATTAAGGAAAATACTATAATGAGGGGTCAAGTGTTAGAGAAAAGGGGGGAGTGAGAGAGAAACTCCAGAGGAGGAAAGTGATACCAAAAGGAAGTAGTATTTGAATAGAGAGCTGAATGATGACTAAGAGTTGGAAAGTCCAAATCAAACTCAATAAGGAATCAATGGAAAGATTGATGAGCGGCTGGCTGTCCTCTAACTAGTTATTTGTCACCAGAAGAATTTAATCCTCTTACAAATCAATTTAGGTTGGTATTGTGAAAACCCTATAACCTGATACAAAATAATTAGAAAGTTATACTGTAATACTTCATTCTTATGTGACAACTTTAGCTAAGTTTCTCAGGTACTTTACATGAAATCCCACTTTAGAAGTACAGTATACAAATCCGTCTACGTGTCCATTACTCTCTCCAACTTTTCTGAAAGATGAAAGGAGAGGCAAGGATAGGAACAAAGGGAGAAGAGAGAAAAGAATCAGTACATTTGTACATGAGAATAAAAGCTAGAACCCAGGGGATGCAGAGTGGGGGAAGGGTGCCACAGTGTTTAATTATCTTATTCCAGGTGTGACAGGAAAGTAGAAAAAAGTGTGAACTGGGCTAAAATCAGGAAGGGAAAAGGCTCCCCTCCCAACAGGAACTTGTTTTCACAGATTTGTTTATGAACAGGATGGACTCTGGAAACACACTGCTTACACTCCTAGGTCTGCCACTTACTATCTTGGCAACCTTGGGCAATTTGTTAACTTCTCCCTTCTCAGTCCCCATACCAGGAAAATGGAGATTATTATGGACGTATATCACTGGATTGTTATGAGAATTAAATAAGTCAATATTCTCAAGGCACTTAGAGCACCCCCATATATAATGAGCACTCTACAACTATGTGTGCTAAATAAATAGGTATGCACTTTAAGATAACAAAATAAGCTCAAAAACATGACTTTCCAACAGACAAAAAATAGTCAAGAACCTACATCCAGGAGGGCTTGGAGAGAGCTTTAGTTCCCTCTCATTATCCGTCAGATATATCTGTTTCCAAAATCAACATCTTCTCAACCTCACACACATTGCTAAGCAAACACAACTTCATATCCATCCTTCCTTCCTTCCTTCCTTCCTTCCCTCCTTCCAGTGTTCCTACACCCTTACCATACAGAATAGAGCCCTCACTGCTCCTCACAGCTCTTAAATACCTACATTATATACCATAAATGTTGTAAATTCCATACTCCGGCCTCTGCTAACTAAAGAAAACGTTAACTTTGTAAATCTAACAACAGAAAATTTCTCTGTGAGGGAATTGTTCACATATTCATTAGAATTACTGTTTAACAATATATTTTTAAAATACAATGATTTATTTTGTTTTGAGTTCAGACTCTTAAAACAGATTGGGTTCAAACTCAAGCTGTTATTTACTGGTTAAGGAACTCGGACTTAACCTGCCTTTGCCTCATTTTCTTATATATAAAATGAGAATGACAACAATTGTATGTATGTACGTATGCATATAAAGCTCTTGGAATAGTACCCGCCAAACAGTAAATGCAAAATGAACTTTTGTTATGATTATTATTGTTATTCCGGA